>NW_026126407.1:9665000-10303125 GCF_943737965.1 Phodopus roborovskii
GTTAGAGTTCTAGAGTTCTGGCCAGTATTAGAACCCCAGATGTGAACTTGTCCCCAGAAAGAACACACCTGGCTGAGGAAGTTGTCAAGGTGCCTGGGGCCATCCAATACCATGATGTCCAGGACAGCATATTGGGAGGGCAGAATGTAAGGGTAGGGCTTTCTTTACCAATTTTTTTTTTTTTTTTTTTTTTTTGTGAGACAGATTCTCACTATGTAGCCTAGGTTGGCCCCAAACTTATGATCCTCCTACTACAGCTTCCCAAGTGCTGGGATTCCAGATATATGCCACAATGGCAGACTTAGGGATATCTGAATTTACCCATGTTCTCAGCATATCTGGTTTTAAATCTGGGTGCTAGGCAGAAATCTTGAGCAAGGATTATTCAACTTCTGTTTTTTTTTTTTTTTTTCAATTTTCTTGTTTAAAAAATAAAGCTAGGAATCATTGTCCCCTGTTGCTGCTGTTGTGTGTGAGATGTTGTGTTTGTAGGGGCCCATATACTCATGACTGTGGGTTTGTTCCTGTGTGTGTGAGATGTGGAAACCAGAGGTTGATGTCGGGTGCCTTTTTTGATGACTCTCCCTCTTTACGTTTTGAGGCAGGGTCTGAAACTCTATTTGGCAAGGCTGTCTGGTCAAGCAGCTTCAGGATCCACCTGTCTCTGCCCCACAATTTCTAACACTTGGGTTACAAGCATGTGATGCCTTTTTTTTTTTTTTTTTTTTTTGTAGGTTCTGGTAATCTGAACTCAAGTCTTCATGCTTGTGTAGCAGGATGTTATTGACAGAGCCGTTTCTAACTCCGTTATTAGTTCAATTTTTTAAAATGATAATTTAATGTTTCCTTTTTGTTTTTGCTTGGTGTGGTTTGAGAGAGGGTCTTATGTAGTTCAGCCTGGGCTTGAATTCACTATGTAACCAAAGCTGCCTTGAACTTCTGATATCCTGCCTTCACCTTCTGAGTGCTGGGATTGCAGAATGCACCACCACTTTTAGCTTATGAATTAATATTTGTAAATCATGTATACCCATACCATTAGTAAAAGTTTCATAAGGACTGTTAAATCAAATAAGTAACACAGTAAGGCAGGAGGCATTTTTCAGAGATGAGATCTGGTTTACTGAGTACTAGTGTGAGTCAGAACGCTGGACAGCTCCCAAAACCTTTCGGTCCACCATGTTGTTTGCTGGAGAAACCCTCTGCCAGAAAGGCAGATATCAGCTTTTATTTTTCATCATCCAGAGCTTGGGGATTCTCCTCAACATACTTTATGTGTGTGATGTGAAGGAAGGCACAAAGCTCTTTACCACAAGGGCTCATCTTAGGGTGGGTGCTGGCAGTGAGAAGCATGTCTGTTCCCACAGGTGTGCTCTTATACAAATGTTCCTTTCCATGATGAGGGACTGTGTCACACATGTGGTGGGGGACCCAGGACTTGTGTATGGTGTCGATAGGGGATACAGCCCCCCAGCTTCTTCCCAGAATAATCATTAAGGGCAGAGACAGGGCTACAGGGAGTTGAGCAGGGAATGGAGACATTAAAGGGTTCCTGCAGCTGAGCTGGAAGCATACATTTCATACAGCTTAGAGCCAGAACTCTTTCCCTACCCTTACCTCACAGCTGCTCCAGCAGCCCTCCAGTGATTTGTCAGGAGAAGACATGAGCATAGTGGCTCTTATCTCTGGGCCCCCTCTGTGCACTGAGGCTCTGAAACCCTTCACCTCTTCTGATCCTTCCCAGAACCCTGTGAGTTCGACACCACCTGTTTCATTTTACTGATGGGAAAATGGAGGTTCACAGAAGTCCAATCACATTCCTGAAGAAACACTATGGGCAAATCATGAGTTTTTGGTCCTTTCTTTCTAAGAAATGTTAGTCTCCATGCTAGGAGTGGATGACTACCTCACTGTCACTTTCTTTTGCTATAGCACATAGGACCCTGGTGAGTCACAGCATCAAGGCATGGTTTCGA
The DNA here is from genome assembly GCF_943737965.1 of Phodopus roborovskii. Lineage (NCBI taxonomy): Eukaryota > Metazoa > Chordata > Mammalia > Rodentia > Cricetidae > Phodopus > Phodopus roborovskii. Next base: position 9,666,977 of record NW_026126407.1, read on the forward strand.
GGACAAAATCCTCAATGGGTTAGTCCTATAGGTGAAGATACTTTCAGTAGTCAAAGTCTTTGGTGTTGGACGAAGCTCAGTGATAGAGCCCTTGTCTGGCATGTGCAAGTCCCCAGGTTTTATCTCTAGCACTGCAAAAGAAAATGTTCAAGTCTATTTCAACTTATGGGTGAAATGAGTACCCGCCCCCCCCCCGACACCAGCTCTGGTTAGGGCCTCCCCTACCCATCCCTGTCTGCTAATACCCATCTCTTCCCTTCCCTCAGAGGAGGTGGCTGAAGGTAAGAATGCCATCCTTATTGGAATGAGCCAGTGGAGTTCCAATGACCTGGTGGAGCAGATTGAGACCATGGGAAAGCTGGATGAGCATCAAGGTAAGCCTGTGCCTCCCCCAAGACCTGCCTGTGCATGTATGTGTTACAGGGTGGGGATGGAGGCTGCCCATTGTGCCTGGGACCTATAGGACTCTCTGGGTGGGGGCATCTCTGGGGCTGCCTAGGGCAAAACAACTCCAGGGCACTTCAACAGGATACTTCCTTTGTTCATAGAGTGGCACTGAGGAACCATGGGTAATCAAGGGCAATCTAGGTTGAACTGTTAGCGTTCTAGGTCTATCAGGTTGAGAACATTTAGATAAAATAAGCTCCCAGGAACTAAGCCACACACAAGACCTGCACGGATCCCTTCTCAAGGCAGCCACAGCCCAATCAGCTCCTACCAAACTCCATCTTTAAGATGTTCTGCTGTCTCCATGCTATTTATACTGGGGACTAAGCTCCCAGCTTATGAATCTTTGGGAACAAATACACCCAATCCCTAGCATTCATTTCACTTTTCCAATCTCTTCTTGGCCTTGACACTTGACAGTTTACGTCTGGGCAAGCCAGAGTTGCTAAGTAGCCACAGACATCCTATCAGGAGCTGTCTGAAGAAGGAGGTGTTGGCCCAGCCCAAGAAAGTGGCCATCTTGCCCCAGCGTTCACGCCTTTTCTTATCTCATCTCTTCTACTTTGGGCTAGAGCTTGTCTCGTGCAGAAGTACCTATCCTGAGAGATGGTTAGTCTCAAACTATCCTTTTCATTTTATGAAGGAAGAAGCTATGAGAAGCTGGGCCTGGGTCTTATTTGAGATCCTTCTAGGCTGGGACAACATCTTTAAATTGGCCTTAGGGGCCAGTTGAAGATTGGATCCTTCTTTGAATGAGGCAGTTATCTAGGGACCTTTTAAAGGCTTGGTCTGAGAGACAGTGCCCCACTGTGTATTTTTTTTTCCGCAAATGGATCCCCATTCTGCTCTTTGCTTCACCCCAGATGCTCAGAAAGAATCCAGAATGGGTCACATATTCTGGATTCACCTCTCCAACCTTGCTTGGTAGTCACAAAAAAGACAAACCCAGTACTCACCACTCAGTTAGCCTTCCCTCCTCAGTTCCGCCCACCCCTACCTGTCTGCTAAGGCTTGTGTGACTCAGACCCAGTGTGAGCTCATAGGGGTTAGGGAGAGGCAGTGTGAACTGTGAGGGTGGTATGGTGGTGGTGGGGAGGAGTCAAAAGGAGAAGGAAGCAGAAGGGAGGTTCATAGGTTAGGCAGAGCCTCCAAAGTATAAGGTCTGGGCAGGAGCCTCAGTCCTGCCACATCCCAGTATCTCTCTGAGTCTGGTTTCTTCAGCTGCAGTGTGGGAGTAGAGTAATAAGGGTGTGAGGATTATGAGGTAATACTTGCAAAAATGCACTCGGGTCATTATAATGATGGAGTGAACAATCTTGTACTTCATCATTATGCGCCTGCCAGCTTCAAGCTTTCTATCCTTCCACTCACACCACATCCCTGGGACCCCTTTCATGGTAATTCCTGGCTGATTACCTTATGCCCAGCTAAGACCTCTCAGGAGCTCCAGACTCCTTTTGTTGGCAGCACTGTCTGCATGACTAAAAGATTCCTCATGCTCTGCAACTCCTTAATGCAGTTGACCTTCCTCTGCCCCTTGAATTGTCTTTTGTATTCTGACTTTTCTGTCCATCACCGTTTCTGTGATGCCACACAGGTCCTTCTTGGCCCTCTAATGTCCAGACCTTGAGGGTACTGACTCTGGGGAGAGTGTACCTGTGTGCACATGCTCCTGAGCTATACTTCTTTTTTGTTTTTAAATTGTGAGCACATTATAGACACTGAGTTGTCCTGTGGGTTTCTTCATGTTCCTAGCGAGACTGGTTTTGCTCTCCCTTTTCCTTCCTTCTTCCTTCCTTCCTTTCTTCCTTCCTTCCTTCCTTCCTTTCTTTCTTTCTTTCTTTCTTTCTTTCTTTCTTTCTTCCTTCCTTCTTTCCTTCCTTCCCTTCCCCTCCTCCTCCTTCTCTTTTTTAAGACAGGGTCTCTCTATGTGGTTCTTGCTCTCTTGTGACTACTCTGTAGACTAGGCTATCTCAAACTCACAGAGATCCTCCTGCCTCTGCCCCCTGAGTGCTGGGATTAAAGGCATATGCCATCGTGCCTAGCTGGTCTTGTTTTTCTCTCTCCAAACTGGAGAGTTTCATTCACCTTGAATATTTTTATGCTAAATTTGTGGTTCACAGTTTCTATTCCCCATGGGTGGTATAAATTTAGACCCCACACCCATAAGTGGCACAGCCTTAAGGTGTTAATTACTCATGTGTGGCTTTTTCTTTCTCACTGTGAATGGTTTTTTTTTTTTTTTTTTTTTGCTGCTGCCCTAAAGGAATAGTGTCTGAGTATGTGGGTATGTGTATGTGAGTTTGTATGTATATGTTTATGTATACATGTATGTGTTTGTGTGTATGTTTATATTGTGTACATATATGTGTATATATGTAAGTGTTGTATGTATATGTATTTTATGCATATTTGTGTGTATGTGTGTATTGTATATATGTGTGTGTATCTAAGTATTTGTGTATATGTGTGCATTGTGTATATATGTGTTTGTATGTATGTGTGTGTATTTGGGTGTGTGTGCTCATGTGTGAATTTTTCTTTATGGATGTCACATCCCTTCAAGGATATACTTTAGCTCCTCACCATCCACAGACTCGGGTCAAGCCTGGTGTTGTCAGTTTGTACTCAGCCCTTAGCCTGGGAGCCTCCATCCATGGGAGTCCAGGATCCTGGGTCTGCTCTGTGAAGCTGTTGTCTTCCTTTCCAGTGAACTTCTGTCTTTGCTTCTGTCCTTTGCCTTCATTACTCTTTATTATAGGCCTGGCTATATATTCACATTTTGGATGATGTGTATTTCACTAAAAGGAGACCCTTCAATGTTAGCTCTGTGTGCTTTAGTTATTATTGTTTGACCATTGTCGTTTTTTTTTTAAACTTAGCTTTTTTTTTTAATTATAGTAAACTCCACATAACATAAAATATACTTTAAAAATATGTTAACTGTCTGGTTCATTAGCATGAAGTCACATGGCTGTCTGGCTGTCACCATGCATCTCCGGAACTTTGTTACCATTCCAGACTGACATACTTTATTGTGCACCAATCCTCACCCCTCTGCCCCTGACAAATAGCAGGCTGCCTTCTGTTTTTTCTCCAGGTCCCTCAGAAGTAAGATCATACAGTGTTTGTCCTTTTGTGTCTGGCTTTTATCATTAGCATAATGTTTTTGAGATTCATCCATGTTGTGGCATGAATCAGGACTTCATTCCATTTTGTGGCTGAATAATTTTCCATTGTATAGACCCGTTGTATTTATCCATTCATCTGTTGATGGACATTCAGGTTGTTTCCATTTTTTACCTATTGTGACCAATGCAGCTGTGAACATTTGTGTACAGATATCTACCTCCTTTCTTGAATATATTCTTGTTGTAAGAAAATCAAGCAATAAAATCAAAGCCAAAGTCTTCCTCCTTCCTGCTCTCTTCCACTGAAGACCTCATTGTACAGCTTGCCAACATGCATAGTTCAATGATTCAATGACTCAAATTAGACATTAGTGTTGCAAATCACCTTTTTTTTTTTTTTTAAACTGAAAAGCCTTGGGGAGCTTTTTATATGGGAAACAGATTCATCCCATTCCTTTTACTTGCACTCTTGCACAATAGATGCACCATCATTTACATAAACACTCTGTAGTGACAGACATTATTCATTATTAAAAGAATGCTTAAAGATTTATTTTTAAAATTATGTATACTGTGTATCTCTGGGTGTGGGTATGTGCACATGAATGCAAGTGCCCATAGAGCCCAGAAGAGGGCATCAGGTCTCCTGGAACTGGAGCTACAGGTGGTTGGGTTCTTCCTGACAGGGATGCTGGGAACCAAACTCGGGTCCTCTGCAAGAGCAGTGTGTACTCTCAGCTATTGAGCTCTCTCCAGCCCTTCTTCTGGCTGCTGCTGATGATGATGATGATTGTGTATGTTGAAACAGCATCAGGGTGTCCTGGAACTCACTATATTAGACCAGGTTGGCCTTGAACTCACAGAGATCTGCCTGCTTCTGCCTCCAGAGTTCCTGATGTTCTTAAACACATTTTTTTTTTGTCCATCTCCTATTGTAATATTTGACCTTTGCTTACATTGACAAGGAAATCTTCACGAACTCTGGATGTAACTGTTATTGAATTACTTTTCTCATGACCAAGGCTTGACAGGAAGAATCTTAAGGGGGGGAAAGGTTATTTTGTCTCAGGGGATACAATCTATCATGTCTGAGAAGAGACTACACCTTCCTGGATCAAGAAACTGAGAAAGGAACATGCCTGGACTCAGCTGGCTTTCACTCCCTCCCTCCCTCCCTTTCTTTCTCTTTCTTTCTTTCCTTCCTTCCTCCCTCCCTTCCTCCCTTCCTTCCTTCCTTCTTTTAAACATGTGTCTATGTATGTGGTATGTGTGCATGTGTGTCTACATGTTTATATGTGTGCATGCACACACACACACACACACACACACACCTGTGTGTGTGAGACCAGAGTATGATATTTTCTACCTTATATATTGAGGCAGAGTTTCTCAGAGTTTTCTCATCCAGTTAGTCTGGCTAGCTAGCTTGCTGGGGGCTGATATCACAGGCAGGCTGCCGCGCCCACCCACATTTATGTGAGTGCTGACGATCTGAACTCGGGTCCTCACACTTGTTCAGTGAGGGAGTGCTTTGTCAGAGCCGTGACTCCAGCCTCTTCTTTTGTCCTATTCTTTCAGTATGGTACCCCAGCCCATAGGGTAGTGTTGCCCTCAGTTAATCCTTTCTGGAAACCCTTCATAGAGACCCTTACAGTTCCAAAATTGTGCCTCACTAATGTCCTAGACTTTTTGTAGGGCAATAAAATCAACAATCAAAATGAGCCATCACAGCTGTGTATTTAAAATTTTGCTTCTTCAAAATCTTGTACCAGCACTAACAGTTTGTCAGCTGATTCTTCTGGGCTTTTCAATGTGCCATATCATTTAAAAATCTCAGCAGTTATATTCTTGCCAATATTTATACTACTTATTTTTCTTTTTAAATTGCATCGTATAGCTAGCTATCTTAGAATTTTGTCTCCATATTTACTGTTATCTCTATAACAGGGCAACCCACTTAAAAACTTATTTATTTATTTTTATTTATGTGTATATGTGCCTAAATCCAAATTCATGAATTTATGTACACCACATGCTTGCAGGTGCTTACAGAGACCAGAAGAGGGCATCCAATTATCTAGAACTGGAGTTACACGTGGATGTAAGCTGCCATGTGGGTGCTGGGAACTGAACTTGGGTTCCTTGGAAGAGCAGCCATCTCTCCAGCCCCAGTGATCCATTTTTAATGCCAAAATCACACTTCACAATAAAAACATCACACACACACACACACACAGAAAGAGAGAGAGAGAGAGAGAGAGAGAGAGAGAGAGAGAGAGAGAGAGAGAGAGAGAGTAACTGAGCTGTTTGGCATCCCTAGGCTAGTATCTAGCAGAAAACATGATGGGAGGCTTTTGTTTGATTCTAATGGCAGTGAAAATACCCACTTTACAAGTAAGTACAGCCTCTACCTTATGGTTTCAGAAAGGCCCACCATCAGGTTGGAAAAACAAACCAACCAACCAAACAAACAAACACCTTGTCTTTTCCAGTTTCCCCTGTTAGGGATCCATTCTTCTCTATATCCTTAATCTCTTTTGTCAAAGACTTATCAATTTTGACAGCAAAATATGATTCTAAGTTTTATTTTTAATCAGCTCTACTGCCAACTCTGTGTTTTCTATGTAATTTATATAAATTGATGTTGCTTTTATTCTGTGGCTTCCCCTGCTACTTTCCATGTGATGCACTTTAGAGAGAACAGAAGACACTCACCAGTCCTTTCTGAGGTTTGGGGGATTACTTTTCTACTGGGAGATTAACTTTGCAAACATCAAACTTTGATGATTTTTTTTTCTTAAAGGGGACTCCTAAACTGTACACATTTTAATAACCACAAAACATATATCTTGCCCACTGGTCCATTTCCTAGGGTCTGTATAAGGAATCTTCTTAACTCAGTCATGCCCAAAGTTCAAAACCTCCATTTTCTTCTTAATCCAATGAGTATTCAGACCCATTTATAAAAGTCTTGGTGAATAGATTATTTTTTTATTGTTAATTTGCGATTTTCAGTACCTTGTGATTAAAATGTTTGGTTTTTAAGTATTAGACCTTTGAAGTCCCTTCTTGTTTTATACATGTTTTTCCTCCTCTCTGAATATTCCATACAATTTGTGTGTGTGTGTGTGTGTGTGTGTGTGTGTGTGTGTGTGTGTTTTGAGACAGGGTGTGTCTATATAGCTCTAGCTGTCCTAGAACTTGCTCTGTAGAACAGGCTGGTCTCACAGAGATCTGTCTGCTTCTGCTTCCATAGTGCTGGGATTAAAGATATGTTCACCACACAAGTCCCCCATACATGTTTTTAAAAATAAATTCCCTCTGCTTTGTAGATTCTATTTTCTCCATCTATTAGGTCAAACATCAACCAGGACAGCTTTCTTCCTTCAATTTTTTAAATGCCTCTGATTGACATAACCAAATTTCTTACACACCCTTTTTTTCTAAATACACATCCTGTATTTCTAAAAACTTGCATTTTTAAAATATTTATTTGTATGTGTGCATGTATGTAACCCAGGAGAGTCTGGTCTTTTCTTCTACCCTATGGGTTATGGGGCTCAAATACAGGTTAGGCTTGATAGCCAGCAGCTTTATCCCCTGAGCCATCGGGCTCTGGGCGCACTTACACCCAGATGATATTTATCAGTGGCTTTTTTGCATGCAGCATCTCTGGTGAGCAGTTGGAGGTAAATGTAATCCTCACTCCTGTGTGGAGAACCTGGGGTTTCTGTCTTCTAAGCTGCAAATGCCTCAGTGTTTTCCTCTTTGCATTCTGCTCACAGTTTCACAATGCCAGCTCGCTTCACTGGCATTGTTTGTGCGCTGGCACCTGGATGTACTTACTCATAATGGCTGGGAAGCTTCCTTTTCGTTGTTCCTTCAATCCAAGAACATTTTTCCTGTTTATCCTTCCAATGCTTATGTTAGACTGATGCAGGAATTTCTGTAGTCACATTTCAACTTGCCCTTATCCTCCCTACCCCACCAATTTTATTTTTATCTTATTTTTTTTTTTTTTATTTATTTTGAGACAGGGTCTCACTATGTAGCTCTGGTTATCCTGGAACTCATTATATAAATCGGGCTGGCCTTGAACTCACAGATATGCCTGCCTCTGCCTCCTAAGTGCTGGGATTAAATGATATGCACTACATCTGGCTAATGTGTCTGTTTTCTTATTTCTTGGTCCTCTTTGGGTTCTGGATGGTTTTCCTTAGCTCTAAGCAGCAGCTTGTCCATTTTCTTTTCCTCAGCACTTTCTGTCAGCATCTGTGGAGCTGGTTTGCTCTCAGCAATCGCCTTCCCATTTTCTTGTGCTCCCCTCTGTTTTTGCCTAACAACTTGGCATTGAGTCATTAAGACCACAGGTTCATTCTATGCTTTCTGAAGTTCCTTTTTGCCTGCTCTATTAAAGCTCAGAGTTTTCTGTTGATTGGAGATGGGTGAGAACAGACCACACACTTGAGGCATGATTAATTAGCCACAGATTGAAAGTGAGATTGCTGCACAGGGCAGTGGCTATGTGATTCCATTATCTCAGGAACGTGTAGCTGCTGTGAACATTGTCCAAATGAAATACCTCTTGCCAAATTCTATTTTTAAGCTGAGGTATAATTCATATGCCATCGAATTTACTCATTCAAAGTGTTTGTCCCAGTGGTTTTTGTGTGTCTGTGCATAGGCATCACTGTTACCTAGTTCCAGAATTATTTGTCATTCCCCCAAAAGAAGCCCCATTCCACTCAGTAAACACTCCTATCCTTGTCAATGGAACCCAGCATATGTGGCCCTTTGTGTCTGACTTCTTTCCGCTGCCATCACTTTCTGAGCCTCTCCTATATTTTGTGCATATCAGTATTCCATTGCATCTTATGGCTACATGTTTCTCTGTGGTGCAGAAATGCCACATTCTGCCTATTCATTTGTCAGTTGATGGACATTGAATTGTTTCCATTTTGGGCTATTGTGAATAACTGTTTCTCTCTCTCTCTCTCTCTCTCTCTCTCTCTCTCTCTCTCTCTCTGTGTGTGTGTGTGTGTGTGCGCTCTCTCTCTCTCCGTGTGTGTGTGTGTGTGTGTGTGTGTCCCCACATGTGTGAGTACATATGCAATCAAGTCTCTTGATACATACCTAAGAGTTAGAAGTTTTGTACAACATGCTAAATTTGTTTAACTTTATGAAGAGCTGCCACAGTCTTACGAAGCAGTGCCCATTTCACATTTCCTCTGGTGACATGAAAGGGCCCTGGGTCTCCTGATCCTCAGTGATGCTCGATGCTCATATCCTCTGCCTTTTAGCTTATTGCCTCCTAGTGAGTGCTTTGAATTTTCATTTTCCTAATGACTATGTTAGCATCTTTCATGTGGTTACTGGTCATTTGTTTTTCTCTTTGGAGAACTTCCTACTCAAATATTTGGTCCACTAGTTGTCTTCATTCTGTTGAGCTGTAAGAGTTCTTGATGTACCCCCCCCCCCAACGCTGGTATCTTACCAGATACATGAGTTACAAGCATTTCCCCCATCTTGCTGGCTGTTTCATTTCCTCAATAGTATATTTTGAAACACAAAGATTTAATTTTTTTTTGAAGTTCAAATAATCAGTTTTCATTGTCTGTGCTTTTGGCCCCATATCCAAGAAACAATTACTTAACCCAAGAGCATGAAAATTTATGTGTTTTAAGATTTTATAGTTTTAGCTCTTGTATTTAGTTTTTTTTAAAAAAGATCAATGTACTTGGAGTTTGTTTTTGTGTATGATATGAGGTAGGGATTCAACTTTATTTTTAAGTGTTTTTCAGTTTTAAGTTTTGTGTGTATCTGTGCATGTCTCTGTGTGAAGGAGGCTGGAGGCATCAGATCCCCTGGAGGTGAAATTTTAGGTAGTTGTGAGTTGTCTGGTATGGGTGTTGGCACACAAACTTAGGTCCTCTGCAAGAGTAGCCACCTCTCCCACCCCTGAGCTATATTCTTTTGCACATAGGTAACTAGTTGTCCTAGCACCGTGTGTTGAAATGATTTGCATCCTTGTCGACTTGCTTGGGCATCTTTGTCAAAGTCAGCTGGCCATAGGCATTTGGATTTATTTCTAGATGTTCCATCTTACTGTGCTTATATATGTGTGTCAGGGAGTTCTGTATATTCACAATAAGCTTGGAATCACATGTGGGACACCAACAAATTGTTTTTATTTTCAAGATTTCTCTGGCTATTCTGTACCCCATATGAAATTTAGGGTCAGATTGCTCATTTCTGCAAAGGGGCCAGCTGGGATTGTGCTGAATCTGGAGGTCAGCCTGGAGTCTTACCTTCATGGCATTATTAGTCCTAACACATCAATATGGAATATCTTTACATTTGCTTAGGTCCTAGTTAATTTATTTCTTTAAAACTAATGTGTGTATATATATGTGTACATGTGCATATGTATATGTGAGAATGTGGTATATGCCCATTTATGTGCACAGAGGCTAGTGGAAGATGTCAGGGGTCCTGCTCTATTATTCTTCTCTGGTGCCTTGAGACAGGGTCTCTCATTGAGCCTGGAGTTAGGCTGATTGTTAGCAAGCCCAGCAGTGTCTCCTGTCTCTGCCTCATATGGTACATGTGGACACACTCTGCTTTTTACATGTGTGCTAGGATTTGAAATCTGGTCCTTGTGCTTACACAGCAAGTGCTCTTACCTCCTGAACTATCTCTCCAGCCAGCTCCTCTTCTTTAATTTCTTCCAATGATGTTTTATAGTTTTCAGTGAACAAGTCTGAACCCTTGTTTTATTAAATTCACTCCTCAATATTTTCTTTTATTATAACTGGAATTGTTCCTCAATTGCATTTTCAGATTGTGCATTGCAAATTTGTGGCAATGCAACTTACCCTGAATATGATCATGCATTCTGAAACCCTGATAGATTTGTGTGTATGTGTGTGTGTGTGTGTGTGTGTGTGTGTGTGTGTGTGTGTAAGAACAGGATTCCTTAGAATTTCCTATATGTATGATCATGTCACTTCCAAGTAGAAGTAGTTTTGCTTCTTCCTTTCTAGTTACATTTTATTTCTCCCTGTTGCCTAATTTCCCTGACTAGGTCCTCGAGAATAATGTTGAATAGAAGCGGAAAGAGGAGAGCCTTGTCTTATTCCTGACCACTATGTGTTTTTTATCTTTTGTTCTGTCTCTTTGGTATACATATGATTTTTATACAGTAAGTAACCTTTTGAGGTTCTTAATAGGTTCTGCCATATTGCTAACCTCTTATGTTCATGGTTCATATCTTCCAGAGTAATCGTCTACGAGCTATCCCTTCAGAGCCATCTATGATCAGGGCTCTTTCCATTTCTAAGCAATCACATCATCACTGATGGCAAAGAAGAAGTCAGTGTTTAGGTATCCCAGATAAATTTCTCTGCCCCCCATCTCTGCAAAGAGCGCTGTTCCCCAGCTTTTCACTCACAACTGAGGTTTATATCCCTGCATTTAGACACATGGTTTCCAAAGAGTTGTCCCCGGGCCAATGGCATTAGCATCACTCTGGGACTTGTCAGTAATGTGAGGGAGGGAGTCCCACCCGACCATACAGAGCCAGCCCAATTCTAGAAATGCTTAGGAGCTGTTTAACTGGTCCTCTAAGGGACTCTGCTGCATGTTCAAACTTAAGGGTAATTAAGGATTATGATGCTGAGCTGGTTCTGGGGATGCACAGCCCCATTTCTCTCTACTGGCCTTGCTTCAGTCACTAAGTTTGATATCTTTCATGCACAGCTTTGGCTTTTCCTTTCGTGTTTAGCAACATTTAGTTTTGTGTTCCACTTTGTTTGTAGCTGCTTGTTAGCAGAGCTCTGAGTGATGGGAACCCGCTGCCATATGATTATTAGGGAGGGCTAGGAAACACTCCTGATTTATTCCTCTTGCATATTTCCATCTTCTCAGAGTGTCTTTTCCCTCATATGTCCACCTTTTCTCTCATAAAGGGACAGTTGTCTTTGCTAGGTACACACAGGGGTCAGGGAAGGCTTATTGCACTGCCGCATCCACTATGGCTGCCCAACCTCTTGCAGAATTTGGGAGCTTTAGTGCTTCCTCCTGAGCCTGCTGTGTTCTCTAAGCTTCCTCCACATGCCCCAGACCTTCCCATGTAGAGCTGAGCTTAGGCCCTCCTCTCTGCTAAGCTAGCTTTCTGAGCATTAGGCCTTTGTAGTCACACAAAGCTCTACACCAAGAGGGGTCCACAGTCTATGTTATGTTCTGCTGTTGCCATCTTGAAATCCTTAATGGTTTTGAATATGGTGATTTAAACTTCCATTTTGCCCTGGGTCCAGCCAATTCTGTAGCCATCCCCAGCGCTGTCCTTAGTACTCTCTATCTTCTACCTTTTATTGGGGAGGGAGGGCGCTGCTTATGCCCAGTTTTGATTTTTGGAAGACATTCCTTCTTATTTTCCTTTGCTGCTAGAGATTCAGATGGAAGTAATTTGTGTTCTTTGTAGAGATTTGGGGCAGAGGAAAAAGTCTGGGTCATGCAATCAATTTACTGTCTTCATTCTCCCCTTCTGTGATGTTCCTAAAATAGGAGAGCAGTAACATTGTGCTGCTGTGGTAGTGGGAACTGAGTCATTGCTATCTGCAGAATGGAGCATAAAGCCACCAGTCTGGCATGCACGGCCATTTCTGTTCCCCACCGTTGTCATTTCCCAGGGTTAGTGAGTTCTCTGTTACTACAGGAATTATGCATCTTTGAGCAGCTACCATGAAGGACATTTAAAAAGGGACATCAAACTATTGCTAAGGCCCGAGATACCAAGATCACCTCTGATGTTCTAGGCATTCCTCCCCTCTTCCTCCAGTCACTTGTGTTCTAGTTTGGTGGAGAGGATTAGGGGTCTGCTTGGAGCACCAACACCTCCATCCTTCCCTGATTCATCTCTAGTTCTCACTATCCTTGGCTTTTCCTCCAGGAAGCTGCCTCGAGACCCCAGCCTCTCCCTGTCTGTCCTGCCCAGCATAGCTCATCTGCCTCTGACTTGCCCATCTAAGCACAGCTATGTCTTTCTGGGTTTGCACTTTCCTTCCACAGCCTGACATGTAGGTCCCCCTTGATCCCAGAGCAGTCAGTCAAGTGTCCTCATGCACCCACACATCCCGTCACTCACTCGCATGCTACTTTGTGTCAGACCCTGAGCTAGTCAGTGTAGATAATTTGGGAAGGGCCCCAAGCTTGATTGATTGCCCACCCTCTAGCCCACTCGGAGCTGTCACAGTTCACTTAACCAGTTGCTCTAACAAGATGGGAGTGAAATAAAGAGGGAGGCGAGAGGACATGGAGCCAGAGCTGAGACTCCAGGGGCCAAAGGAGCTGTCCTGGGGTCAGGATAGACCAAGGAGGACATGATGGGCAGAGGGAGCAAGTGTAAAGGTGAGGAGGAAAGTCTGAGAGGCAGGGAGGTTTGGGAAGTATGTGGAGTTCATCTTATTTTCTTTCCTATTTATTTATTTTTGAGATAGTGTGTCAACTAGATAGTTCAGCCTAGCGTGAGCTGGAAACCCTCCTGTCTGGGTTTCTTGAATGCTGAGATTACGGTGTGTAGCACCATGCCTGGCCTACAGAGTTTGTTCCCAATGAAGCTGGGGTACTAGGCATTAGGTGAGGAATAAAAAGGGGTGGGGGAATCTTGGGGAGGAGACAGGGAGAGAAGCTGAAGCTGAAGATCCTATATGGAGGCTGAGGAATAGAGGCTTTCTTGGGAATGGCCTTGGGTCTGTGAAATGATTTAAGCAGGGTAGCGATGAACTAATTTTGGCAGAGCTCATTCTGAAAAGCAATGTGGAGGACCAAAGGAGCACCCCAGAAACCTAGTCACTACAGGCTAGGGATTGGTAATTAACAGTGCTCAGCATTTGGGGAACAGCCTGTTTAGGAGGAGCAGGTAGGTCCTCGCCAGCCTCCTTCGTGAACTGAACTAACAGCTGGCCTGAGCCTGTTAGGGATTCCTCCAACCCCAGTCATGAGTCCCCAACCTCCAACCCCAGATATGAGTCCCCAACTTCCAACCCCAGCCATGAGTCCCCAACCTCCAACTCCAGCCCCCAACCTCCAACTCCAGCCATGAGTCCCCAACCTCCAACCCAGCCATGAGTCCCTAACCTCCATCCCCAGCCCCCAACCTCCAACCCCAGCCCCCAACCTCCAACCCCAGCCATGAGTTCCCAACCTCCAACCCCAGATATGAGTCCCCAACCTCCAACTCCAGCCCCCAACCTCCAACTCCAGCCATGAGTTCCCAACCTCCAACCCCAACCATGAGCCCTCAACCTCCAACCCCAGCCATGAGTCCCCAACCTCTAACCCCAGCCCCAACCTCCAACCCCAGCTATAAGTCCCCAACCTCCAACTCCAGCCATGAGTCCCCAACCTCCAACCCAGCCATGAGTCCCTAACCTCCATCCCCAGCCCCCAACCTCCAACCCCAGTCATGAGTTCCCAACCTCCAACCCCAGATATGAGTCCCCAACCTCCAACTCCAGCCATGAGTCCCCAACCTCCAACTCCAGCCCCTAACCTCCAACTCCAGCCATGAGTCCCCAACCTCCAACCCAGCCATGAGTCCCTAACCTCCATCCCCAGCCCCCAACCTCCAACTCCAGCCATGAGTCCCCAACCTCCAACCCAGCCTTGAGTCCCTAACCTCCAATCCCAGATATGAGTCCCCAACCTCCAACTCCAGCCCCCAACCTCCAACTCCAGCCATGAGTTCCCAACCTCCAACCCAGCCTTGAGTCCCTAACCTCCAATCCCAGCCCCCAACCTCCAACCCCAGCCCCCAACCTCCAACCCCAGCCCCCAACCTCCAACCCCAGCTATAAGTCCCCAACCTCCAACTCCAGCCATGAGTCCCCAACCTCCAACCCAGCCATGAGTCCCCAACCTCCAACCCAGCCTTGAGTCCCTAACCTCCAATCCCAGCCCCCAACCTCCAACCCCAGCCCCCAACCTCCAACCCCAGCCCCCAACCTCCAACCCCAGCCCCCAACCTCCAATCCCAGCCATGAGTCCCCAACCTCCAACCCCAACCATGAGCCCTCAACCTCCAACCCCAACCATGAGCCCTCAACCCCCAACCCCAGTCATGAGCCTCCAACCTCCAACCCCAGCTATGAACCTCAGCCTCTAACCCCAGCTCCCAACCTTTAATCCCAGCCCCCAACCCTTACTCTCTGCATAACTATTTGGTTTATGGATGATTCCAGCAGCTCCTGTGATAGAAGCAAGCTTAAGCTGAGACAAAGTGGTTGGGCCCAGGGGCCCTAGAAAAGCTCCAGATTAAGTGGGGTCTCATTTAGGCAATGCTGAGCCAGCTGCACATTTAGTTAATGGCCCACGTCCTGGGAGCCGCTAATCAGGAAACCAGGTTCTGCAGCTTAGATGATTCCTCTGTCACTGGTGGCTCTGAGGGGAGATAAAGCCAGTCTGGACTGAGCAGACAAAGCCAGCCTGCCGCTGTTGCTACTCTTCTCCCCACCCCCGCACCCTGCCCATATACATCATTTATAGTGTGGATAGTAGGCCCAGCATGGTGACATTTCTGTAACCCCCCCCCCCCCCGAGCACACTCGGTGGTGGTGTGGCTGAGACTGAGACTGAGACAGGAAGATTTGAATTCCAGGCCAGCCTGGGCAACATAGTGAGACCCTCTCTCAAAAAAAAAAAAAAAAAGGTCGATAGGGATTGGAGGGAGACAAGATAGGGTAGGCGGCAAGAATAATCAGAATGCATTGTATATATTTATAAAATATCAAAGAACAAAACTGATAAAGAGAAACAAAATGGCAACAATGGAAATCAGACTCTGGCCTACCTCAGTGTCCTTATCAGTATCACTGGATACGTGGCTCCATCATCACTGTAGAGGAACTCAGTCTGCAGCAAACACTGGCCAGTCTTAACACCCCAAGAGTCTCTTCTCGGCTTTCTTTCTACCCACCTTCAGCTTCTCTGCCTCAAAGACTCCCCCTGAGCCTCCCCTCCCCCCAGGAAGCCACAGCCTAGAGATCATAAGAGTGAGAAGCAGGGTAATGGGAAGAAGTCCTCATCGTGGCCAAGTGGTGGAGCCCCAGTCTCCATCTCTGTCTCCATCTCCATCTCTGCCTGTTTTGCGTAGGTGGAAGGCACAGTTATTTCAGGTGTGGAAAGTACAGGGCGGACATAAAGTATCTGTACTCCTAAGTATATAGCCCACCGAGTTCACAAAGCAGTAGCCTTGCTTCTGGCTGGCTGTGAGATCTCTCTCTGAGCTTGTCTCTGATCTTCCTAACATTCCCTTCTCCAGATCTATATCCTGTGTGCAAGTATCTCAAAGTCATTGGCCTCTTGGCTTCCCCCACTCTCTACATCCCAGCTTCCCCAGTAGTGAGACTCTCAGGTCCTTGGGCCACCTCTCCATCGCATAATCTTGCTGGTGAAAATCCTGATCCAGCTCAAAGCTGCAATTACTTTGTGATTATGAGAGCACCAAATGGGATGAGCAGCTCTTAAAGGGTCTAGGTGTGGAACTTCTGTGTCCTGGGGGGAGGACCCATAGGTGGTAAACCAGAATCTCCCTCAGCAGGTAGGTGCATGAGAAATGCCAGGACATTATTTATTATAGTCAGGGATGTGACCAATGCTACAAAGAGCCCCTTGTTTGGGCTTTACTGTTCCCAGTTCTGAGTTATTTTATTTCCAATTTTGTGGTTTGTTGAGTGAAGTCTGCAGGTCATGTGCCCCGGGCTGAGGCTTTGTTGCATGTGGCCCTGTGCTGTAGCACCTTGAGGCCTCCTGAAATGGATGCTTGGCCTTCCTCAGTTCCATCTGGCTGTCCAGTCCCATCTCTCCTCTCCCTCCAGCAGAATCCTGGGCACAGGCAGAGTAGGGGACAGGTGCTTCCATCTGCTGTGTCTCCCTAGGCTGGCAGTGTCACAGTGTATTCTGCATGTGACTCACAGGGAGCAAACTTACCCACTCTATCCAGGAAGCAAGCGTTCTCTTCCTAGACAGGGAGGACACTTGTCAGTCCTAGCTGAGGACAGCAGGCACACCAGAGGCAGGTGTATCACTCCACTCCCCAGCTGGCCATTATGCATAGTAGCTGGCAGAGGCTAGCGATGGAGAACTTGGGAGAAGGTGGGCTCCCAGTGTGTGTTCTAAGTTAGAGAATGGGGGTTCCAGGCCACTGAGAGTCACCGATATGCTTGCAAGGAACCCTGAGTATAAGGGAATACACACTGGCATTCAACAGACCTAGGATGTTCAGAACAAAGTCAACACCTTCTTGTTTTCTGGGCAGAGCCATTGTTGTTTCTTTTGCCTGGAACCTAGCTAATTGTGTAGCTGTTTCTGGGTGCAATAGAAGCAGCAGGAGCTTGGGGTGTGGGAGATATTGTAAGTCCTTGTGTCACCAAAGCTTGGCTGTCTTACCTATTATAGTCATGTGAATGGGCTTCCATCCCAGGGTCACCCACCCCCCCGCATCCTGCCTCCCCTGGACTTGGCATGCCTTGAGCATGGTATTTGCTGACCGCTTGCAATACCCTGTCCTTTTCTCTTCCATTGGAAGCTCAAATCTTGGCTCTGCTACAGGCTTCCTGAGGCTTCAGGTGGAGAAACGTCACTTGCCCCCTGTCTCCGTATCCCATCCATTATGGATGACTGTAATCATCACCATGCTTCATGCAGAGGTTTTCTTGCCTTGTACACACTTTGCTCTTCATCTCTCTATCACCCACAGGGCTTGGCACCATGGGTGGGAAACAGAATGTGTACTCTGAATGTGTGACCTCATTTCTGTGCTAGGGAAAGTGACTCTGCCCAGATGCACTTATGCTCTGTGGCCTCAAATGATACCTAAGAGTGGTACCTGTCATTGGGGTCTGATGCTGGATCTTTCCTGGTTTCTGTCTGCATCTGGGTTACTCTCATTCCTGGGACACAGTTTGTGGTCACCTTACCATGCTGGATGGGTGCCATTCCATGAAGGTCCAGGCCTCTCTTCTCCAATTGGACTCTACTTGGACATAGGCTCTGTCCTGCCACTAGGCCTGGGGAGTACTCTAAGCCATGCACACATTAGCCATTGGCTAGGTCCATCTGGCTCCACCTTGTGTTGTGATGAAGACACAAGGCAAAGTCATGAGCCAGTTGTCACATGCAAATCAGTAAATAAAACAGTAAGGATAAACTGGGCATGGTGGCACATGCATTTGATTTCAGCACAAAAGAAGATAACAGCAGGCAGATCTCTGAGGTCAAGGCTAGCCTGGGCTGCAGAGTTCCAGGCTAGACAGGGCTATATAGTGAGAGCCTGGCTCACAAATAAATAACATCATCATCAACAACAATAACAACAACAAAGGGCAGTTCTCATGAAGCGAGAGTTGGCTTCCTGACTGTACAACGACAAAGGGTAGTCCTCAAGCGTTAGCTTCTGGACTATATTCTAAGAGTTCTAATTAACCACTGCACAAGCACCCTCAGAGTGAGGTACCAGTGGGACCCTCCATTCTAGAAGACTGGCATAGAGGCTATGTAACTGGCTCTAGCAGACACAGTAAGTGAAAGATAGCAGGTATCTAACCACCAGGCTTTTAGTACCCAACGGATCTCTAGAGAACATGGGGTCCACAGTAGGAATGAAGCCTAAAGAGGGAGAGGGAGGTGCATCAGATCACACAGTGGGTTGTTGTGAACCAAATTCTAGCCTTCAAACCACATCTGTATGCTCCTTCTACTCACAGGAGGGACCAGAGAGACTTGGATCCAGGTGACATGAGCCATGAAGGCAGTTGTGGCAGGCAGAGGGCTGTGGAAACAGGGGCTCTTGTGATGGTGTCTTGGCGTCACAGCAGTCCCTGGAGAACTGGCTGGGAAGATAGAGGCATTTCCTGGATGACACTGCCCTGGAGTCTTGTGGGGAGGGAACAGGACAGACTCACATGGTTTAGGAGATCCTAGAGGTGATGTTCTGAAGTGCCCTGAGCCCTTCCTTAGAGAACCTTAGGATTATTTCCAGGCACTTTTTTTTTTTTTTTTTTTTTTTTTTTGCAGCTCAGAGTTACTCAGGAGGTCCTAGTCATGGAGAATGTGAGGTATCTGGGAAGTGTCCACCAGAGCCAGAGGCAGTAGAAATCACAGATCAAAAATGGAGGACAGAGGTCTGGGCTAGGGAGATATTTAACTACTGTTGCTTGAACAGTGTCCAGCTCAGGCCCTCACAGGACAGGGTGAAGGGAGCAGGGGGCAGCATCTGTCAGCAGCTGCTTCATAAAGTAGGAGAAGGGAAGAGCCAGAAAAGACAACCCTGGGAAGGCTAAGGTCAAGGGCATCCATCACCAAGGAGCCAGCTGGCACTCAGCAATGATGTCATATGGAGGCTCAGGCCTGAGTCACATACAAAGGCCAAGGGCTAACTCTGAAGTGGGAAACTTGGGTGATGCCTCTGCTACCTCTGGCTCTGGAGGGATAGTGGCAGCTGTCAGCAGCTCCTCTAGGGAGTGCAGCCTTGGGGCATCAGAGCAGGAACCAAGCTGCTCATGTCCTTCTTGTTTCCACAGGAGAAGGGGCCGCAGCGTGCACATCCAGCATCTTGCAGGAGAAACAGCGTGAGTTAAATCCAGCCCCACAGAACTTTTCCTTCCATTAGATGAGGGGTACCCTTGGGCCTGGTCTGCTCTTAGGCTTAAAGTTCCAAGGGTGGAAGGAGCTCTCCCATCTAGCTCCTGGGCAGGAGTAGAGCCTAGGGCCACTCAGCCTGGGTATAAGTGGCTCTCCTGAGACCCTGTGGTTTATAAGCCATTCATGCTGGGTCTGTTCTGGTGTCTAGAGTCAGGGCATGAGGCTGATGGCCCTGACAGGAGATCACTGAAAGTTTGGTGACTGTCTTCTTCACTGGGATGGAGACCGGGAGTGATGGGGAGGCAGCCTTCTTGAGCTTTTGTGGCCATCAACATTTGGATGCTAACTTCCAGCAGTCATAGCTGGTCCTGTGATGACCAAGATCAGAATGAATGAGGTCATTCAAGGCTTCAGAGTGTGGTCCCTTTAAAACACGTTTTACTTTCCAGATACTATCATCGTGTGTGTGTGAGTGTGGACATGTGTGAAGTCAGAGGACATCTTTCTGGAGTCAGTTCTCTCCATCATGGGTTCTGGGGATTAAACTCAGGTTCAGGCTTGCACACAGCAAGTAACTTCTATCACTGAGTCATCTCGCTGGCCCTGGACATACTGCTCCTACTGCTCCTTAAAACCCCTTCATAGAATGGCTAACTCTTCAGTCAGGAGTCCTGGGATTGAGTTCTGGGTTACCTGCCCTTGTCATTTGTGTGTGTGCATGTGTGAGCATGTGTGTGGGGGGAGTAGGGGAGAGAGAGAGAGAGAGAGAGAGAGAGAGAGAGAGAGAGAGAGTGCAGCCCATCTTTCCTTCTGCCAGTTTTCCTTAGGAAAACAGTTATGGGCATGCCCACACACTAGTCACATGTGCCGTGCATACTTGGTGGGCAACACCCGTGGCAAATCTTGTCTTCACTATGGGCAATACTGACTTCCACAAGGGGCAGCTCAAAACTACCCTCATTTTCCTGCCTGCTATTTGGCTTGTAGCTGTAGCTTTGGGGGATGGATCAATTCATTTTGCTTCCTAGCTTCCCAGGCCCCACCCAGCTTGAGGCCTTTCTTCAAGCTCTCCCATCCTCAGCTGATCTTCTATGGAGGGTGTGTCAACATCAGCATCCATAACCATGAGTCCAGCCCAAGCAGCAACACTGGCCTCTAGCACAGCTTCTCTGGTCACTGATGTCACAATGCAAAGCCACAGACAAAGGGCTGGTGGTCATGAGTCCCTCTGTCAGGAGCAGGCCTTAGGTTCTGACCTCCAGCACAATGACGAAGAGAAAGGACAGGGTGCCAGGAAAGAGGGGCAGTTAAATTTGTGTCTGCTGGATCTTATATCATGGAGGTGTCAGTGGTGACACAGAGACTAAAGCCATTGATGAAAAGAAATTGTTATGGAATTTGCAAGAGCCTACAATAGGAGGCAGGAAGTGAAGGAGGCCCTGGCCCTGGCTGCGGCTTTTGTGTGTGTATGTGTGTGTGTTGGGTAGGTGGGTGGATGTTCTCTGAGGAGGAGGGCAGGGGAACAGCTTGGATGGGACTCATGGTTTGACTGAGGGTTTTCACTCTGCTGGTCCCTAGTTACTTGGCACCTAGTGCTGATTGTCTCAGGGCATAGGAAGCCAGGTGTGGGGGTTGAGTGTTAGCTACAATAGGCTGGGTGTGGATTGGGGTGTGGTTGGCTGGCTATGAAAGGCCTATTCATAGGCAAGTTTGGTTTCTGTCTGAATTAGCCTGTGCAGGATTGCCCATGTCTCACTGACCAGGAAGTCCCCAACATGCTGAACCATCAATTAAAAAACAAAACAAAACAAAATAAAACAACAACAACAACAGCAAAAAACCAATATAAATATGCAAAACAAGAAGAGCCCAGATCATCTGTTCAGGACTCCCTTCTTGTTCATTTATTTTATATTTTAGAGATAGAGTCTCACTATATAGCCTAAGCTGGCCTCAAACTTCTGGCAATCCTCCTGCCTCAGCCTCCCAAGTGCTGGGAGCACAGTCATGTACCATTATGGCTTGCTGCTGCTGGGCCTTAGCAGTAACTTGGAGGTGAAAGCTAGCCACCTACAATAGGCTTTGTCACCAGGAGGCCAGTTGCTCCCTTCCACATATTCCCACATACACAATTGGATTGACAGGATGCTTCATATCTCCTGTGACTCCCTGGGGAGAAAATTGCATTTCAGCCGTATTGAAGTCTTTTTTATTTCATGATTATAGAATTTGGTCAAAATTATATTACTGAAAGCTGTCACTGTATTCTGCTCCTTGAGGATATTTTTATGAAGGAAAGAATATCAGTTGATGTGCAAAAGAATTTTAGAGCCATCAAATCTTTGTCTTGGAGGCTGTCTGGGCTGGTGCTACCTAAGTCTAAACCCAGTATGTTCAGCAGGGAGGAAGCTTACATCATCACATGCTTTTCTATGATGGCAAAAGTCTTTAGCTGAGAGCAAAGCTTTTCACATAAGTCTACAATTATGTCCTGCCTACAATTCCAGACATTAACATCATTTTTCTTTTATGAAGTGATGGTGGTAATTGATGGTAATGTGTTTGTTTATTTCAAATCCAAAATAGGCAAGATAAATTTTGTGACCTGAATTTGAAAAGGCTGTATCTGGGGCTTATGTTTAGAATGTGTTTTTCCACTGACAGTGCACATCTGTACATTTTACCCCGTTGACTTTTCCCAGTGGGTGTTTGAACACTCTTTGAAAAGAAGATATTGCTCTGGGTGAGGAGTCAGATTCCCCAGCAGCTGGTACTGATGCTGAGATGTCTGGTGTATAAAGGGAGAAGGCCTATAACTTGAGGCTTGGTGTTTCTATTTAGATGCTGTGACTCTCTAGGAATATGACTTAGCATCTCTGAGCCTCATTATATATGGAAATATGGCTGAACTCTCTGCTGTCCTTGTCAGCTGAGGGTATCAGAGGCTGTGGAACAGATGCACAGGAAGGGTCTTAGCACTTTCAATTATAGCTTGTGTTTGTGTTAGCCTTCACAGCTGGAACCCCTGGGCCATGTGTGAAGGTATATTATGTGGAGCTCATTCGATGACTACCTGGCTTACCATCATGCTAATAGCATTTCTCCTTTGTTATGGTTCAGATATGAAGTACCACTCCCTTGGTCAATGGTGTCTAGCTGGAGGGTCCAATCACTGAGAAGTGATAGATTCATAATTTGATGTTACTAGGAGGCAGGAGAAATTTCTGAAGTCATGTTCTTGGAGGTTATATTTTGTCCCTAGCTGCTCAACCTGCCTCTCTCTGCTTCCTGGCCATCTTTTGGTGAATAAGTTTGCAACTTCACATCTTTCTGCCATGGTGTTCTACCTTGGCACATCACAGACATACCTGAGCCCTGATAGACCCTTATACCTTTACTTTGCTTCTCTGTGACATTTGGTCACAATGATAAAAATCTAACTAACTGGTGGGAGGTTGCCTGGCCTTACGTTTAGCAGCTCTGGGATGTGTGTGTTCCTTGGACTCCCTGCTCTTTGGTAGCTTCCACACAGTCCTGTATTTGTCTATTATTGGGCAGATGGCCTGGAAGTCTATGGCCACCTGTGTTATTTAGAACCAGGTGGGAAGAAACCAGGGAGTGTTAGGGTATGGGGGCAGTGTTGGGGCTTGGCCTGGGGAGCAGGGAGCCTGGATCATTCCTCCCAGGCCAGGACTGGGGCTGAGTCCTCTGTTCCACCAGCATTTGGAGTTCCTTTGGGTCTCTTATTCTAGGTGTCTCTGCTGCTGCCTCTTTCTCTCCTGGTTTCCTTTGTCCATATCTCTTTGCATTTCTGCCTGTCACTGCCTACTTGATCACAGGGATATTAGCAGATATTTCCCTTGTGCCTGAGTGAGCCCTCCCCTGGATGTGGATCCCAAGAGACCAAAGCTCACTGCTCTGTTCTCTTCAGAGAAAAAAAGCACCATTCTCCACAAATCCAAATTCAGACCTGGGCCTCTTTTAGACAACCCCCCCACCATCTTCACCACCACCTTGCCAAATTGGACCCCAGGATAGCACATTGCTTCCAGTAGAACTCAGGCTTACCTCCTTCTCTTGGCCACCATCCTCATTTATAGGAAGCCCAGCCTTCTCTTGCCAACCTACCCTGGCTTCCTACACTGACCTCCATGCCTCCAGTGTCTCCCATTCTTGTCTTTAGGATTGGCAGGGAGGTCTTTGTAGGAAATCTAGGACTTCTAGCCCTGTTTGCCTCATTCACTCACTGCCCGTGCTCCCTATCCCCATGTCTGCCCGTCTTCTCCTTCCATCAGTGTTTCTCCTTTGTTGTAGTTTGGATGTTAATTGTGTGTGTCTGTGCAATCCTGTCTTTTCTACAGAATGGTCTGCTGCACACACTTCTCATAGAACAGTGGAGAAGCCTGAGATCCCACCCACCCCAACATTCCAGGGAGGAACAGAGGCATCCTCCTGCTGGCAAATGGCAGAAAAGACAAAGGTCCCAAGGGACCCTCCTCACTTCCCACTTTATGGCTGCAGACAATGGATGGCATGCTACTTGTAGGATGCTGTCCTGTCCTTACTGTGAGCTATTGTCTACAGGATGGAAGTCCACTGCCTCTACTCACATCCCATACAAGTGTCATAGGAGGATATGAGACTTACTCCCCAAAGACCTCCCCTGTCACTCTGGCTCAGCAAGTGCCCAGGCTTTCCTCTCTGATACCCATTAAACCTGGAGCTTGGAAGGGCTGAAACCATGACTTCAAGGTCACAAAGATGGCCAGGAGCAGATGACTTCTAAGGCAGGCAGTCATCCTGCTCTCTCCATTTCACCAACCTCAGAGCTTGGCCATGCCTGGTCAATTTGGACCTAAGTTCCCTCCTTTCTGAAGATTTTTTTCTTCCCAGTTGCCCCAGGTACTCGGGGAAGTACTCTGTTCTGTCACACAGTCACTTTCTGAAGGACTAGCTTCAATACCACTCATCAATCCCCTGCCCCCAATCTCTTTGGGTCCAGACTGTGCACAGGACAGGGACACACGAAAACACCTGAAGCTTCCTTTGCATAGAAAAAGTTTACCTGCTGTGGCCCTCAGGGTTAGGCCTGACCCACATGACATAAAGAACTAGACACGTGTGGGCTGTCAGCTCTGACTTTCCCAAAGGCCAGTGCAGGCACCAGCTACATCTGTCCCAGGTGTGGGATAGCTAACCACAGCCATGTTTGTAGATCAGAGTGGGGGTGCTCAATGGGAGTCTAACTCCCTCTAGTTCCCAGACCAAAATGTGGCACTGACCAATACTAGGTTCCAACCTTCTGGCCCCAGACAATCTGCATCTCCATCCTTACTGTAGCCTCTGTAAGAGCCAGATATATCTGGGGGCTCTATTCCCTGGCTCTAGTCTGAGCTTGCATCCTCAACTCAGATGGAGATGATGAAGGCAACTCCTCATCACCTTCCCCACTGGACAAGGCTGATGTCATACCCCATTGTCTAGGCTCAAAAAACCAGAGGACAGTTTCCTTCCCTACAAACCCTCAGATCATCGTCCACCTAGGATGACCCCTCCAGGCTCGATGTACAAAGCCCCTTGCCCACAGCTGGCCTCCCCTCCTCCGCCTGGTAACTGGTATCTTTTCCTGGCCTGTGTGGGCAGCTTGCTGAGCACAGCTGCAGACAGGCTATATTTAGCCAGCTTTAATGAGCTCAGGGTGGCAGACGTCCGCCTTGGGAGCACTTTATCTTGCATGTGTGCGTATGTTTGGGCCTGGCATGATTCCTTGCTTTGTGCTTGTGCACGAACACATGCCCCCACACCTGTGGTTGTGCACTAACATGTGACAGTACACTGATGTGCTCATTTACCTGGAGCTAGCACAGATGCAATGCTCTCTGCATAGCATCTCTTGTGTTGGGGTTGTGTACAGTTCTGATGCTTGTGGTGCAGAATGGGAACAAATCATTAGTCCATTTGCTTGTTTGTTGAAAAAATATTTAATGAACACCTTTATTAGCCAGGGCCATGATAGTCTCTGGGGATAAAACAGAACAGAGCCAAATTAACACAGTCTATCTTTTAAGGGTTTTATAGCCTGGGAGCTGGGTGAAAGAGTCCTCAAATAACCATAAAATTATAATTGTGGGATAAAGAGATGGCTCAGCAGATAATGGTGCTTGCTGCTGAGGCTGACAACCTAAATTTTATCCCATGGAACCAGCATGGTAGGCAAGAATCAGTTCCTACAAATTGTCTTCTGTTCTCCACATGTGAGCCATGGCACCTGAGTGTTGATATTTGCCTGCTTGTGCATGTGCATACTCATGAACACACACACACACACACACACACACACACACACACACACACACACACGGCAGAGGGAAGGCTCATAAAGCACATAGCAGGAGGAGAGCCTTGCAGAGGGAACCAATTCATGAATGACCCAGTTGGCATCCATGGGGGCAGCTTCCTGGAGAGTGCCTGACAGAGGGAGCATGCCTCTTCCTAGTTCTCCTATAACACCTTCCATGGCTCAACCTTACCAGAAGCCACTGAGCCTCCACTTCACAGGTGGGGCTTAGGGTGTGTGGCCGGTGGGAAGGGCACTGGAGGTCACTCAGTGTAGACCACTGACTTGATGTGGAGGAGCCACACTGTCCTCTGTTTCCCCGAAAGCCAGCGTGGCTGTGGCCTTGGGTGCCACTTAGTTGATCAGATGAAGGATACCTCTACAGGCATCTTCTTCCCTAATTTTCCTGTCACTATCCCAGAGACTTTGCATCTGCCCCAACATAGGTTGGTGTCTGCAGCTCTGTGCCATTCACATGGGCAGGATCCCTATGCCCACACTGGAGGGGACAGGGACCTTTAACCCAGTCCCTGGTTGGTCTCCTAGTTGTCTCCATCTGTAGCTTCTGGTGGACTCCTGGGTCTCAAAGTAGATAGGCCTTTGAGTTCCCCTCCCTCATGAAATTGTGATGGGCCCAGCCCAGGTCTCTGTCCTCCCCTCAACTGGGGTGATGAGGTGGAACCCTTTTATCTTTAACTTGAAGGAATTCTCTTGTGTCTTCAAAACCTCTTTTCCTGGTAACAAAGGGAAAACAAGATCTGGGGAGCTTTGCTATAAACCTGGAGGCAAAGGAGTTGGAGCAGGCAGAAAATACAAAGTCCAGAAAGGAAAAAAAAAATCACCTTGTTATAAGCACTTTGAAAATATTCTTAGTTTTTTTTTTTTTTTTTTTTTTTTTTTGAGTAGGCCGTGCATGAACAAGGTAAAAATCTCAAAAGGCATGAAGGATGACGCATGTACCTCCCTCTCTGTGCCCAGCTCAGCTCACCCAGCCCTTCTTCCCAGAAGTGAAGAGGATGACAAGTATCTCATGTCCTACTCCAGACTCTGCAAACATGAACATATCCATAAATATTCACTTCCATATATATTTTTATATATACCCCACACAGATGGGAGTGCTGTGTGCTCTGTTTCCTTCTGTGGATAATCAACCACGATTCTCTTTCTGCCTCAGAACATCTACAACGCTCAGGTTCATTGATCTTGGCCTTGAGTGTGTGCTGGATCTCTGTGATGTATTTTATTTAGCTTGTCTCCTATAGGCTACCTTTCATTGTTAAGTAGTGTAAGCAATGTAGAAGTGGTTAATGGGGTGCATGTAACATGTTCATCACATGAACTTGCCGCTGCTGGGTCTTGGGTGTTTTGTATTTTGAATGGCATTGCCAGATATCCCCCAGAGAAGTTGTATTGGTTTTTACGCTCACCTGCAAGGAATGAAGAAAACCTGTTTTCTCCCGAGGTCTTGACAGTGCTTGATCTGAGAAGCAAAGGCAGGGAGTTGTGGGTGATATCGGTAAACTGTAGGCTCTCAGCACCTTTTTGTGGCCAGGAGCCACTGAGTTCAGAAGGATGACTGAAGTGGGGTTGGGCTGGATGAGGTTGCTATATTCCATTGTGAGTGTGTGGGCTTCCAGGCAGGCAAGCCCAGAACTGACTAGACAGGAAATCCTAGCAGAGGCAGCCCCACTGTCCCAGCAAGCTCCTGTGCCCAATGACAAGGGGTGCCTGCTTTCCCTCCCAGCCCTGGCTCTTTGTGAGGGGCAGGGCTCTGACAATGAAGAGATCACCTCTTTTCTTCTCTCTCCCCAACTTTAGGAAGTTAGAAGCCTGACCCTGACCTGTGACCTGAGTTCAAATCCTCTAATATGTATCAGTTAGCTTTCCTCATATTGTGACAAAGTATATGCTAGGAATTTAAAGGAGAAAAGGTTTGTTTTTTGATTTACAGATTGCGTTCATCATGTGGGGGGAAGGCCTGTGCATGAGAACCTGTCCATGGAATGCCCTGTCCATGGAGTAGTTCATCCGTACCTTGGAGGACCAGGAAGCAGGTCTATAGCCTTCAAAGGCTCACTTTTAGAGGTCAACATCTGCCACCTAGACACCATGTCCACAAAAACAACACCACCAGCTGAGGACTGGTTGTCCAGAAACTGAAGCCCCTGGGAGACATTCTGTGCTCAAGCCTTCCACTTCCATCCAGAGAAAAGTCCCTGAATTCTTCTGAGTCTTGGCTTTCTGTGAGACAGTTAGGGTATCCTTCTCAGGAGAAATTGAAGATTGCCTGAGACATGGGGTGAGGATTGGACACTGGAGACACTGATGAAGGGGCCTGTGTTCAGTACAGAGGGCTCAGTGGGGATACCAGGGTTGGGGATGTCACAGTCTTCTGGCAATCTCACTAGGCTTTCTAGCCCTGAAATGGGTTTCCTTAGCTGAGTTATTTCTCCAAGGTGTTCCCATGCTCATTTAGGGTGCCCAACAGTATGTTCTTAAAAGATAGGGTCTAGGGCCCAGACCCCAGCAACAGGTAAGGGGCAAGGGGCAAGTTTTCATCTGGCTAGTACCTCTTTAAAGTCATTGGTTTACTGAAGGTCTACACATAATACCTCTTCCTGTTGGCTCAGCAAAGTCAGGTAGGTACAATTGGATTTTGACCTTGAGGAGGGCTAAGGAGGCACAGGAGGGAATCTCAGTTTTTAGATCCCACTGACCTGGGGTGAAAATTCTACCCCAGCATCCCTACCAAGTGGATATAGCATAAACTCAGTAAAAGAGAACTACCTGCCTGCAGGCCAGTACAGGCCATTGTGGACAGCTGTAGGGGCTTCCAATCTTGCTGAACCGGGAGATGCTCACCCCACCGTCACATGTTGTCCTGCCTTCTACTTCCTTGGCTCAAGCATGGCTCAGCATGTATCTATAACCGGATCTACAGTGTAGATCTGTGGTATGGATCTTCACTGTGGATCTGAGGTGTGGAACAACAATGTATATTTACTAAGTGATCTCTAGTATGGATCTGTGGAGTGGGTTTGTGGTTTGGATCTATGGTGTGGCTCGTCAGTGTGTATCCACAGAGTAAGTAGTTCTGTCACAGGTAGGGAATGCATGGCGTGGATCTGCAGTGTGCATCTGCATTGTTAATTTGTATTGTAAATCTATGGGAATCAGCATGGATCTTCAGAGTGGATCTGTAGTGAAGATTCTGCAGCCTGGGCATGCAGTGTGGATTTGTAGCACCTACTTGGTTGACTTTTCTCCAGGCTGGCCTTACATTTTTACAGTGTTCCTGCCAAATTATCAGGCTCCAGATATATCTTCAATGTGGCCCAAAGACCTCATTTTGTAGCCTGGTGCTAGACGTTTTGGCTGTTTTCAGCTTTGACCCAAGTCGGGTGATAGACGACCAGTAGAGTAGAAATCAGAAAGGGATACCAAGTTACCTGTTAAAACCAAACACAAGATGTAAGTTTGTGACCAGCTGGTAAATGTTCTTGGTGAAATGTGACAGTACATGCTTATAGTGGCCATCCAATGTACATATTCATAAATACTTTAAAACTAAAATAAATATGGGCTAATTAAAGAAATAGAACATAAAGAAGAGTGGAGAATGGTGGAAATCAACCACTGTCCCATCATGCAGAAGATTTACAACACTTAGATGATTTCTTTCAACAACAAGGCTCAAGATCCTACCCCACCCCTTCCAACCCTCCAGAATGTTGTTTTCCTAAGGCTGGAGGCTGGGGCATATTCAGGGGAGCTTGACCTGGTATTTGACTGATGACTGAAGCCAGGGATTTTCAAGTCCAGCTCTGAGGAGCCTTTGGGGACTGCCTAGCAGCAAGATGGAGCTAGGGTAAGGACAGGCCCATGTTAGTCAACTTCTTGTTAAAAAAAACACACTTGATACAATTAACTTTAAAGAAAGATAGGTTGAACACTCAATGAAATTCAGCTGTTTCTTTTTCAGTTTTTAAAGTAGCCCTCAGTGGAATATTCATTGGATAGGAAATTTTGAGGTTTTATGAGAACCCAGGAGCCTTCTGGAAAAGGCTTGTCATTTTTCCTGCTTCCCTCTGTCCTGTCTGCATTCTGCTATTGGAAACCAATTCCCACCTGTGATTTTGGCCAGAGTTCTAGAGGTATCAGTATATGGTTGCTTGAAGTCTGTCTGGGTGACACAGTAGACCATGTTGAGAACATGAGGTGGAGGAAGCTGTTCGCCTCTGCTGGCCAAGAAGCAGAATGAGAGACAGGAAGGACCCCTTCCTCATACCAGACTCCATTTTTCCAGTAGAACTGTAGCTTGGGGACCAAGCCCCCAATATACGGGCACTGGTGGGCCATTCAAGATCTAATTCAGATCAAGAGAGCAAAGCCACCGGGTTGCTGCAAAACGATGCTACATGGTCCTAGACTGAGCCAGCTCCACTTAGTTCATCCCACAGGTAGCTGGTAGTCGTGACAGCCACTGCCAGAGGATTGGTAGGATGGAGAATGAAGTTTAGTAGTGTCATTCATTCCCTCTGGGTCCTGGCAGTAGGTGGCAAGTGACTAGGAACAGTTGGGCTCTCCTGCCAGGCTAGGAAGACGTTTTTGCTCAGGGAACCAAGCATGTGGGTGCTGACCTTGGCTTTTGTCTCTGGAGCAGTATGGTGCATGGTAATTAGAAGGGATGATCAGGATTTGTGCTTTCCCAAGGCTGTGATTAAGCAAAAATAGCCTCTATTCTTCAGCCGGCAGAAAGAGCCATGGTAAGCTGGGTGGGCCACCAATCCCAGAGCTGGGGCTGGCAGGGTGCTGGGAGCAGGCACTGTGGTAGCTGGCTTGCCTCAAAGCCCATCACAAAACACTGACACAAAACCAGCTTAGCTCCCCTAAGTATGAGCCCAATAGGGACCCACCCTGAACAGGGCCATGCAGACAGAAATGAACAGGTGGTGGAGAGAAACAGGTAGCTTGATGACCAGGTCTTGGGGCCCTTTACAGGTGGCTTTCCATCACCCAGGATCCTTTACTAGTCTCTCAGCAGCTGAAAACCTAGAGAAACCTCCAGATGTGGAATACACACAGGTCAGGAGGTGCTAGCATTCCCAGAGTATTTTAGGTTCTCCAACCTCCCAGGACTTGCTCAGGGAATTCTGCCTCACTCAGGAAGAGGAGGAGGGGCTGTTTCTTGAACCTGGAGTCTCTGGGGCTTGAACAACTTGGAGAGGCTGTGAACACCTGGGGTCATCATATCTTTTTTTTTTTAATTAAGATTTTTAAAATTAAATTTTAAAATTTATTTCAAACCAGTTTCCCCTTCCTCCTCTCCTCCTGTTACTCCCCACCCCCCATCTCCCTTCTACAACCCCCAACCCCATCAATATTTTTTCTTCTATCTCCATTCAGAAATTGTAAGGCCTCTCATGGGAGCCAACAAAGCATGACAATATCAAGTTGAGGCAGAACCAAGCTATACTCCCCTCCTGCATCAAGACTGGGTGAGGCATGGGATCATCACTTCTAACCAGCTTTTACAAAAATGCCAGACCCAGAGAGCTGGTAATTTCTGCTTTTACGAGGTTCCTAGTTGGAGGAAAATAAAATAATCCTATAATAGCAGGCCATGCCCTATTCTGCATGTGAGGTAACATCCTGGTTTAGGTAGATCGCAACAGACTTTCCAGAAGGAGTGGCTACTGAATAAGGTTTGGCAGAACACACATGCATTTTCTAGTTTGCAAAGGGAAGAAACACTTGTAGGCACCAACTTGGCATAAGCAAAGGTGACCAGGAACAGAAGAGTTCTGTCTTGTGGGAGAACCCCAGTCATCTTGATTATTGTGCAAAGTTCTTAAAAGAACTAGGCTTTGGTGGGTGTGGGGCTACCTTCCTATAATCTCAGTATGCAGAAGGCTGAGGCAGGAGGATTGTCAAGGATTGGAAGCCAGCCTGGGATACATAGTAACATCTAGTTTTGAGACAGCAGCCCCGACAACAACAGCAACAATAGCAACAAAGCAAAGCCTTATGGGTAGAGTACAGACATACATATGTACAATCGACAGACAGGGTAGTCTTAAGACTGCTCTCCTGCTTGTTCACAGACACCTCTGCTATCCTGTGGGTGACTCTGGTCCTGACAGGAAGCACTCAAGGGACCAGAGGAGTCTGCATCCACCTGGCAAGGTCTCTTGACTTCCATGACTGAGAGCACACCACCTATGGTTCTGTGCATCCAAGGAAGCAAGGTTCTGTCCCCAAACTGCAGAAGGAATGAGATGCTTCCTTTCTGTTGGGGGGTGGGGCAGGGAGAAGTGATGTTGCAGATACCCCTACCCAGTCTTTAGCTCTCAGCTCTCATCCCCACTGATTAGGAGAACGGTTTCAGCATCATCTATAGCCAAGATGCCGTGTGCATCCACCAATTCCATGAGTATTGTGTGGGCTCCAGGGAGCTGACATCAGGCAGATGGAGGCTGTGGGAGCTCCTAGGTCTGTGTCACCAGTGAAGATGCAGGATTTAGCCCCCACCTAGCAGAGGGCATGGTGCCCGGAAGACAGCAGGACCCTCATGTCTTCCCTGCAAGTTATTTATAGCCTGGAAATGGTAATTTGTGGCAATCACAGCATTTAATCCTGTAATCACACTGCAAGCAGGCACCCAGCCCAGTGAGGTCGGTGAGCCTGCCAGGGCTCAGGGAGGGACTTGGTGGCAGGGCAGGGAGTATGGAGGCGGTGATGTCCCTATTAGTCTCCACCCCATTTTTGTCAGCCATGCCCAACCCCCTACGCCCTGGATAATACGAATAACAATAGCAACTAACACATTTCACTGGTGTCACCCATAGGAACTCACTTTGCTGCTCCATAAGGGGAGTTATATTATCATTGTGGCATCCCTGCACTCTGGATGAGGAAACAGGCTTAGGTTACACAGCTGATAAATGACATGGCTTGAATTCAGGCCTTTTGGTTTCAAAGCCCATGGTTTTGGAGACCACAGTCTCAGAAGTAGAGATGTCCCATCTATCTCTGCCCCACCCCTGCTATCAACCAAGACACTCTGGATTCCTCCATGCACCTGTTCTGGAGGCACATTCGTGCTCAAGAGGCCACATGCATCTCGAGACTACTTTTTACTTTGTGTTGGCATTGGCTTCTTTCCCAGACACTTTCCCCAGTGACATATGGTTGTAGAAAGAGGACTTGGGCAGCAGACCCATACTCAATTCATCAGATGCTCTCTGCATTTTGCTTTTGCAGAGAGGGAGGGATAGCCTGCAACTTGGAAGGGTGGAGCACTGCCTGACTGAGTGCCCTCTTCTATGGAAGTGGGGCCCTCTAGCGGGGATTCCTTGGCTTTATTTATTATATGGCTGGCCCAGAAGGCTGGGATGTATAAACTATATATTTTAGAGTTTACTCATCTGTAAAATGGGGTTAAGGATAAGAACCATCTAAACTAAGAAGGTGGGGGGAGGTGAGTTGACACATGTTAACCCTTAATAAGGACTCATTAAGGCCCATTCCTGTTTTACTGTCATCCTGTTCTGAGTGCAGAATTTAAGCCCCCCTGCTCCCCACCCCCACCCCGCTTCAGGCTCAGGGTCAGGTCTTTTGTAGTTAGAAAAAGACAGGAGGGCTGGGATGAGGATGGCACTGGCCTTCAATCTCAGCACCCAGAAGGCAGGGGCGAGGAGGATGGCGAATTCTATGCCAGCCTAGGCTACTTAGGGAGACCTTGTTTCCATAGGAAGCAGGAGTGAGTAAAGCACTTGCCATACAAATGTGAGTACCCGAGTTTGAATCCCCAGAACTCACATGAAGTTGGACACAATAGACCAGGTGTCTATAATACCAGTGTTCTTGCTGCAAGATGGGAAACTGAGATGGAATTCTCAGAAGCTTGCAAGTGATCCTGTCTCAAACAAAGTAAAAGGTGCCAGAGGCTGTCTTCTAATCTCCATATGTAGGCTTCGGCATTATGCATATGTATATGCATACATATTACACATACACACACACACACACACACACACACGCATGCACAGACAGGGAAATTAGAAAAAGTGGCAGGCAGAGCCAGGCCTCAGGAACATTTGCCCTGGTCTCCTCCTCGTAAGAGCCATACTGCTCCATCACCCAGGAAACAATTTTCAAGCATACAGAAGCAGCTCAGAGCTCACAAAGCAGTTTCCTCTAGACCAGGGTTGTGACTTGAGGACCGGATGGTTCAGGACTGATCTTCCCAGCTGAGAACAACTCCTTGTCTAAAATTCTTTGTGATTGTTTTCCCAGGACCAGGCTTAGGAATCTTGATCTAGACCTAGGTTTACTAGGGATGCCTACAGAGTCATGAGAAGGACCTCCACTAACTCTGCAGGGATGAGACGGGCATTGAGGAGGGTTATCCCCATCTAGAATAGACTTCTGAGCGAGAATGTGAGTTTCCCATCAACAGAGGCAAATAAGTGCTTCATAGTTAGTTGCATGTTTCAGTCACACACAGGCGATAACATCTATCTCCTGCGGGAGGGAGAGGTGGCACAGGGGGCTGGATGAAACAAGGACTCTTGGGGTGGTGGACATTGTTTATGTAAAGTGTGGCTGTGGGATATCTGAGATCTCTTTCCATATGAGAGTCTGACTCGATCTGCTGTAACACAGAGCATGGGTCTTAGACCAAGCATTGGCACATGATTCTGGAAAAGTCTAGAAAAATGTCTTATGGTTTGAGGGCTGTGAGTCGGTTGTTACTACTGAAATCAGGCCTGTGGTGTGACAGCAGCCATACATGATTCATAAATGGATGAACTGTCTGTGTGCCAAGAAAACTTTATTTACAAAACAAGTGGCTGATTCTTCCCTTGGCTAGAGACCCCTGTCTTAGAGAAGTGGGATCTTAGAGGCCTGCAAAGCCTTTCCTAGGGGGTGGATATTGGATTAAGGCAGCTAACAGGAGTAAGAAAAGCACTTCCAAGTGACCCCAAAGTGCTTGCTAAATGCCAAGTGTCATGCCACATGGTGCTTTCCCTTTCTGTGTGTTTACCTTCTCCTGGACCATGATCCTATAGTTCAAAATCTTGCTATTTCACTAAGAGCTTTAGCCAGTTTTGATTAAACCAGTTTAACCAGTCCAAGCAGACATTTTAAAAAATACTTTATTTTGTTTTTGTTTTATGTTATTTATTTTTTTTTTAAAGCAGGCTGGGACTAGAGGAGAGTTGACACAGCGGTTAAAAGCATTTGTTCTTGCAGAGGATCTGGGCTCAATTTACCAACCACCCACATGGTGGCTCACAACCCTTTGTAACTCTAGTCTCAGGGGGTCTGATGACCCGTGCCATCCTCACCTTTGTGGACAACAGGGGCACATTAAGGCAAAACACTCATAGACATAACGCAACAACAACAAAACAACACAAATAGGCTGGTAAAATGATCTGGCAGATAAAGACACTTGCAATTAAACCTGACACCCTAGTTCAGTCCCTGGGGCCCACATGATCAAAGGAGAGAACTGACTGCTCTGGTTGTCCTCTGCATGTATATACAAACAAAATAAATAAATAACATAATACAAGAAAATCCAGCAACAACAGTTCCCCCCCAAAGCAGGAAGACAAAAATAAAAATGGAATTTTTCTAATCAGTGCTACACTTGTACAACAGTAAAGGCTGAGAAGCCCTATAATGTGCCCTCTGTCCAAAGTCCGTGAAATAGCCCAAAGGCCTGAGCTGCAAGGTAGTCTACAGCTCCAGCTGGAAGGTGGAGACCAGAACCACGATATCCCAAGACTGACACCGTGACCATTCAACCCTTTTGTTTTGTTTAAATCTCAGCAGAGGGATGGTGCCTGCCTACCCCAGGGGCTGAATCTTCTCAACTCGGCCTCTGTGGTTAGAGCTAAACCCTCCTGGAAGACCCTCACAGGCACACCCAGGAGACACGGGCGTTTCTTAGCCTGGTCACACTTAGATGGCACGAAGCACAGCAGCTTTCCAGCTGTTTTCAAGGGGTGTGTGCATCAAGTTCCTGGATGTCATAGGTCTCTAGCACAGCTGCTATTACTGGTGAAGTAAGCAGGGCAGCTCTTTCTCAGGACATTTTGTCTTGTCTGTGATGGCCGGCCTCAGCTGGGCAAAGCCATTTTGTGTGGCATATACTCCAGAGACTGGCCTGGATGGGGTGACCCTCCCTAGCTTCTGACTATAACTCCATTGTCCCAATAAATCAGGGCCTCCCTTATGTGGCCAAGTACACCTAGGAGCTCTAGTGCAGAGCCTGCTGCATTTTTTTCTGTCCTCTCTGCAGGAGAACTATATCGGGTGTCCCTTAGAAGACAGAAATTCCCAGCCCAAGGAAGCATCGAGATCCATGAAGATGGCGAGGTGTGATGGGTTTCGGAGGCATCCAGTCCATCTGTAGCCAGCATCTTAGGAAGAACCATAGGAGAGTAGACAGGCTGCCTTAGCCTCCATCCAGTTCTTCTTTGCTTTGACCCTTGGGTAGCTCCCTGTTCTTCTCTGGGCTTCAGGCTCCTATAGGAACAAGAAGAGTCATTGGAGACTCATCTTGTTATGCTGTCCATTGAGGGTCTGGCCCTCCTGGTAGCCTTCTGGATGCACCAGAGTCCTACAGGGGTCGTGGAGTGTCAGCCATAGTCCCTGTGCCTCTGTCCGTTTGCATTCTGAGGTCCTGCTGCCTGCCTGTCTCTATCCCTGCCATGTCCCTCTCAGGAAGGCTGCTCACAGCGTTCCTGCAAGACACATGTCCTCCTGCTGGTGCTGCATGGGGGCAACGTCCTAGACACCGGCTCTAGCGACCCTTCCTGTAAGGCAGCTGACATTCACACCTTCAGTTCTGTGCTGGAGAAGGTCACGCGCGCCCACTTCCCTGCTGCCCTGGGCCACATCCTCATCAAATTTGTCCCTTGTCCTGCCATCTGCTCGGAGGCTTTCTCACTCGTCTCTAAGTGAGTCATTTTGGCTTATTTGTATGGTCTGGGTTTGGTGTGGGAGGTGTAAGTGGAGGGGATACCTCTTCCTCGGGAGGCCTGTCTGGTGTCAAGTCAGAATTGCAGAGAGAATTTTTAGTGGAATATGGTCATTAAGAGTCCTCTGTCAGGGACCTGGGAGTGCCAGGGTCCCCACGCTAGCCCAGAACCACTTCCTGTGCTTCAGTTTGAATAAAAGAAGAAACCGGCCCTGAGAGATTTATCCATTTCCCCCAGCTATCTAGAGAATGGAGCCAGAAGTCAAACCAAGGCAGCCTCACTCCAGAGACCAGCTCTATAGGGATAGGTACTCTAATGGAGGTAGCCCAAGGTACTCAGCCAGGGAAGACTTCCTAGAGGAGAGTTGATTGAATGCCATAGTGTGGCTAAGTGTATTTCCTCTTTGGTCAACCTGGACATGAGTCCTGGCTGTGTGACCTTGGGAAATTATGCCACCTCTTCCTATCTTAAGTTCTCTCTCTGTAAGATGAAGGCGAAGCTAGTGCTGGTATGCGGGTAGGTCTAAATCCATCACAGCTCATGGGATGTGACCATACAGAGCTGGGCTGCCACTGGCTATTGCACTAACATCTTCCTGTTTCCTGTTGGTGGAGAATGAAGATGATAGGGTCCTGTCCTAGCTCACAGTTGAGATCCAACTCATAGGATCAGGGAGGGAAAGGTATGACAGAATCACAGGCTAAACACTAGGCCACTTTCTGCAAGTGCCAGTACATCCTTCTAATAATTGTGGATGTAGGGACCAATGTGGGGCAGACTGAGAGACCAGGACTGGGTTCAAAGGGGGAAATTCTACTCATTATGCTGGCTCGAGGGCTCCAATGCCTTAGAGCCCTCAGTGGCACTTTTGAAATAGCTGAAGGTAGGTTCCTGGAGCTAGTTGGGCACCTGCTTTCTTTCCAATTGTCTGCAAAATAGTCAGACAATTGTGTGCAGAGCCCACATGGCCTTGACACTGAGCAAACTATTGAGACTGAAGCCGGTAGGCCAGACTTTCCTACAGGTGGGATGAAAGGGGGCTGTTGGCACCCCTTGCCTCCACCCCCAGACGTTGGAAAGCCCCTCCTTCTAGTCCCTCCTCCAGGAACATAACTTAAAGTCCCAAGAGAAGGGGAGCCATGTGCTTAGCTTCAGCCAGATGGGGCTCCGAGCCCAGGGGCTCCAGTGTGGGATAGGCCCAAGAGCTCCATCTTTCACTTTCACTGGCTCAGGATCTCACAGGGGCTGGACCATTCCCCTTCCTGCTCACTCCCTGAATGGTGCTCAAGGCTGGTTTTCCTGGGTTCCCCAGGATGCTCTCTGGTGGGTCTCTATCAGATATACAAGCAGGTTAGGTCTATGGCTTCCTAGCTTTGCCAATTACCCCAGTATCTGATGTGACCTATGTCAAACGCAAGATGTACCCTAGAATCTGCTTCTTAGGCAAGGGCTTGCTGCTGCTTTTCTGTTACAGGATTTAGGAGCAGCAGAGTGGGTGGCCAGGCTCTGGTCCCTCACACAGTAGTCCCAGAGTTAATCTTGCTGGTCTACAATCCATCTCAAGACCCACCCCCGGGAAGGCTGACCTCCAGAGCTGGGTCATCCTTATCCCCA
The DNA here is from genome assembly GCF_943737965.1 of Phodopus roborovskii. Lineage (NCBI taxonomy): Eukaryota > Metazoa > Chordata > Mammalia > Rodentia > Cricetidae > Phodopus > Phodopus roborovskii. The sequence continues at coordinate 9,705,145 of NW_026126407.1, forward strand.
GGAAGATGGATGGCCAGGCCATCTGAGGGGACAGCAGGAGGGAGCTTACCTCTCCCCCCCCCCCAGGCAGCTTTTGCCTGGGCCATTAATCACTAGTAATCACTGCTGGGAGGGAGCTCCTTCTCGACTAATTAAAATCTCTCCGGCTGCAATCGAGGCCTGTTTCCTCTAATTTGTGTTCTTTGGAGATGAGAAATGGTTGGTGGAGCCTGCTTTACACAGTGCTAGTACTCTGTCACCTGCTGATGATGCCTAAGCCCTGTCACCTGCCCTAGATTCTTCTTGGCCTTAGCCCCATTGGCTCTGGAGCTAGGCATGTAGGGTAAGGACAGGCTGTTAGGCCCAGGGTATGAAGTTCTCGGACTCTTCTGTGTTCTAAAAAGCCAAGCCCAACAAAGCATCAGGGTTGGGTGTGCTGGGGGACAGAGGCAATCCAGGTAGAGATGGGAAGATAGGTGGGTGGGACTTCCTAGTAAGGAGATGGAGGGATGCAGTCCTCTGGGAGTGGAGTTCTTTAGGGCGGGCTCCAAGCCATCTGCAAAACCACTGAAGCAGAGTATCTGTCCCCCTGAACATAGAACTTACCATCATATAGCCATCTAGGTGCCACCTTCACACTGGAGCCATTGTCCCATCTCCATGATTGATGTGCCCTCACTCCTCCTCAGCTTCACCAAAGTCTTTCTTGAGGGTCTAATTCAGCCCCTTCCTCCTCCAGGAGGGCTACCATGATGCCACTTTCCCATGCTGTTCTAGGTTCTTTTAGAACTGGGGTGTTTTTAGGCTCCTGCCAGACACAACACAACAGGTTGGCATGGGCTTGCATATAAGGAGTCAGCACAGCCTTGAGTCTTCATCCTTCTTCTTCCTACCCCATGCTTGGGCTTTGCCTCATGGGACCTATCCTGTGTCCTTAACATTTTTCTGGAACTGGGCCTAGTATCCGGGCAGCATGTCTGTTCTTCCAAAGAGCTAGAGCCCCACACCACACACTTCTTGGTCCTGGCTAAGCTGACTTTGGGTCCCCATGTCTGCAGCCTGAACCCCTATAGCCACGACGAGGGCTGCCTCAGCACCAGCCAGGATCACGTTCCCCTGGCTGCCCTTCCCCTGCTGGCCATCTCCTCTCCACAGTACCAGAATGCTGTTGCCACTGTCATCGAGCGGGCCAACCACATCTATGGAGAGTTTCTCAAGTCCTCAGATGGGATTGGCTTCAGTGGGCAGGTAGGACAGCCTGCTTTCTCCCTGTGTCAGAGGTCTGCTGCAGGATAGAATTGTAGCACCTGAGATTGAAGGGAGCTTTTGATGGGGAATGGGTATCCCCGTTTTACAGACAGAAAAACTGCACTGATTTGGAGTTCATGCTGACCCTTAGTTAGTCTGATCCCTAAGCATGGCCTGATCACTCACTTCAGGCTGACTCTGAAGAAAATCTATTGTCAGGATGAGCCTACCCTCCATTTGTGTCTAAGTAACTCTTTAGGATAGATTCCTTATTCTCTCATGGGAACATGCCCCTGTTCTGACTGGATTTCGGGTGAGAGGGTTGTGGCAGGCAAGCCTGCAGCCCAGCTGTGTCTCTGCAGGTGTGTCTCATCGGGGACTGTGTGGGCGGCCTCCTGGCTTTTGATGCCATCTGCTACAGTGCGGGGCCCTCAGGGGACAGCCCTGGCAGCAGCAGCCGGAAGGGGAGCATCAGCAGTACCCAGGTGTGGTCAGGCTGGGGGATGGGAGAGGGTGTGTCCCTGGGTATCTCTCATAAGAACAGAAGGGCAGGTGGCTCTCCCAGGGAAGGTAGTGCTGGATTTTCATATTGGCGTTATGGTGTCTATGGTACAAAGGGTTATATGGAAATAGCAAGAGCATGTTAGCATGGACCAAGAAAGAAACAGACCCAGAGGAGGCCTACTAGTGTTTGTCTCCGTGGATGGTCTATCCTGGTGGCTATAGGAGATGATCTGTGCCTACTACCCTGCTCCCCACCGCCCACCCTCATGAGCCTTTTGGAAGCATAGTTTCCACATGTTTGGAAGAAGGGTAGGAGGCAGGGCCCCAAGACCCCTATGATCACTATGCTTTCTGCTCAAGGACACCGCTGTGGTTGAGGATGAGGACTGTGATCTGGCCAGCAGCAAGCGTCTCAGCAAGAGTAACATTGATGTATCCAGTGGAGTGGAGGATGAGGAGCCCAAGAGGCCATTGCCACGGAAACAGAGTGCCTCCTCCACCTATGACTGTGAGGCCATCACCCAGCATCACGCCTTCCTCTCAAGGTAATCCTTTACAGCATAACAGTATTCATGAGAGTAAGGACCTTGGCTCAGAGTCGCCAAAGGGGCCTGTGACCAGGCAGTCATCCCAGACCCTTCAACAGGAATCCATAGATAGTGGAAATTCTGGAACCACTTTCCATTGGCCCTGCACCCACACCAGAGCATTTCCTGTTAATCTCTGCTCTGTTCAAACCTGCAGACACTGGGCATGATCTGTTCTACCTCTCCAGAGAGGCCACAGATAGGAGCATACTTGGTGGAATACCCCAGGGATTTATATTTATTGTTTCTCAGAGTGTCACACCACTGGGTCCCAAAGATCTGGGGCCAGCATTCTTGTCTTCCTGTACTCACATCAGTGTCTTGGATGTGACAAACTCCATAAACTGTCCTTTCACTTTCGAGAGGAAATGCTTGATGAGCAGCTAAATGAACCATTGATTCAGATTGAGAGAAATGAGCACTTGCTCCCTAAGAAATAAGTATCATGAGTTATCAGAAGAGTATTTTAAAAACATAATTTACACATAGTTTTACTTAAAAACAAAGAATCCGGCCTCTTACACTGTGACCTTTCCCCCATATAACTAAAAATACTTGGTAAAGATTCTTTTTTGTTTGTTTTTATTTGAGACAGGTTTCTCTGTGTAAGTACTCTGGCTGTCCTGTAACTCACTTTTTAATCCAGGCTGGCCTCAAACTCACAAGAGATCTACTTGCCTCTGCCTTCAGAGTGCTGGGATTAAAGATGTGCACCACCACTGCCCAGTTACTAAAGATTCTTAATGCAATATAAATTGGGTGAACAACTACTTCCTTAATCCCACTAATTGGCTACTTTGTGTTCTTCCAGTTCAGTGCACTACATTGGACATGATTACTTTTAGTTTTACTTATGTATATATGTGTCTGTGTATGTATGTTTAAGTATCTGCATAGTCTGGAAGAGATCACTGGATGCTGCATGAGCTACCTGAAGGTGGGTGCTGGAATCCAGTTGTCTGCAAGAGTGCAAATGCTCTTGACCACGGAACCATCCCTCTAGCCGCTAGGCTGGAGATCTTTATGCATGAACATTAATGTATATGCTAGACTTACAGTAGTCTTGCCTTGTCCATGGTTTTGTGTAATATGGTTCCACTTACTTATGACCATCCTTGGTCTGAAAATATTAACTAGAAAATTCCAGAAGTAAATCAGTTCTAAATTGTAAGTTGTACACTCTACAGAATAGCATGATAAGATCTCATGCTGTCCTATTCTGGGCATGAATCATTCCTTTGTCCAGTGTATCCACTCTGTGTGTGCTACTAACCTGATGATCACTTGGCTACCATCTCAGGTATCAGATCCACTGACATCGTACCACAGTGCTTGTGTTCACATGACCCTTGTTTTACTTTGTAATATTTTGAAGGCGTAAGAGTAAATGAGGATGCTGGCAATTCAGATATGACGAGAAGCTGTGGGGTGTCCTCTCTAAGAGAAAATGTGAAAGTACAAGAGACACCTATGGAACTTTTATTATATCAAATTGTTACAATTGGTACATTTTATTATTAATTGTTCTCTTAATTGCCTAGTGTACAAATTAAACTTTATCCTAGGTACTTTAGTATAGGAAAAAGCACCATATACAAAGGGTTTGGCACTTGACACTGAAGTCTTATATATGTTCTTGTGGATGAGTGGGGACCTCTGTACTTCCTGCAGCTGGATTCCAGGAAGCCAGGATAGGAGGTCGCAGGCTCTGTGGGTTAAGCTTTGAGTGTTAAGGTGCCTCTATCAGATCAGCCTCTGGAACAGTGGCCCTGTGCAAAGGAAGGTTGCAAGGTGAAAAGCTCAACATTTTTGGTTTATCCTTGAAACATCCTTTAGGGAAGCCCAAATCTGAAAAGTGCCAGATATCTGCCACTTTCAGTAGCTAGCCCAACACAGCCAGTTATTGGGTTGTGGTGCAGGAACAGATGGCTGTTTCTCTGGTAACTAAGTAGTTGGCACATGTTTAGGAACCATGGCTAAACTTTGTCATCATTGGCTGAGGGAACAGAAGGCAGCGTGAAGGTGCCTTGCCTGCATGCTGGCTCACTCCTGAGGGTGGACCCCTTGCCTGTAGCATTTTAACTGTTACTTTGAAAGGTTCTTCTCCAGCTTGAGTATTTTAGATAGAGTTGCTTTCAGAAGTTGGATGAGACATCATGTCATTCCCCTGTACTGTTTAATCTCTGTCTGTACTGTCCCTGGTGCTTTTGGAAGGCCAGAGAGACAGATTTGGCTTCTGTTTACCTTCAGTGCCCAGCTTGGCATCTACGGCTAAACACAACCCCGGGGAACACTGGGCTCTTGGGATGAAAGTGTGGGATCCTGCTCTCAGGCATCTGTCCAGGATGTTTGCACCTTTGTCTGCCTGTTGCCTGGAGCATGAGTTATGGTAAAAACCCTGGTGCTGACAGTGCCAGCAGCAGCCAGCTGAGCCCTGTGCTGGCCAGGATGGGCTCCTCCTGTGGAAAGTGCAGGGGCTTTCAGGGTGGTTGTTTGCAAACACCATGAAGAGCCAGGCCTGTCTGTGCAGGGTGTTCAGATACTCCCAAGTGGTCTGCCAGGTTTCATAAGAAAAGTGTGGCAGATCCCAGCTACACAGATTGCTTAAACATGGTCTGCGGCTATCTGACATGGCAGAATAAGTCCAGGCAGTGGATGCAGGTGACCCACAGTCTTCCAGACTCACCACCTGGCCCTGTGCAGAAAATGTTTGCTGAACTCTGCTGCAGCTAAATGTGGCTAATGCTGTGTGGATGATGTCAACATGATCTCTGGTTCTGAGTCCCATTCCAGTGATAGAGGGTTGGGTACCCTGCTCTCAGAATGCAGCTATGCTGCTGAGGGCACACTCCCACGGTCCTGGCACTCCTCTGATCTGCCATTCCTCCCTCTGGTAGCATCCACTCCAGTGTGCTGAAGGATGAGGCCGAGGTTCCTGCAGCTGGGACACCCCAGGTCTCTGAGGTCAGCCTGGGTCGCTTTGACTTTGACGTGTCTGACTTCTTCCTCTTTGGCTCACCCCTGGGCCTGGTCCTGGCCATGCGGAGGACAGTGCTGCCTGGGATAGATGGTGGGTATGGTTAGGCCAATGGCTCAGGGGATGAAACTGGTTGAGTGGGAGGGTGGACAGAGTGATGGAGGCAGGGTAGATGCAGAGAAGTGGCAGAAGCTGGGGGAGAGGACAGAAGTAGCTTGATGGACTTCACTGTCTCTTCCATGTACCTCTAGATTACTGGCCCCGCCATCATGTCCCATGAGAACACAAGCCACCAACATTTACCTTTTCACAGCAAACCCTCCCTAGGCAGATTTCCTGAAGCCAGATAGATCTCAGATCCTCAGATCCTCTTTACTCAAACTGGCACTGGTGCCTTTGTCCATGTAGCATCTGAAGCCTAAAGCTCTTTCCAGCTCCTACAAAGTAGACTTTTGATGCCTGGGCCTTAGGAGAGTCCAAGACCGGGGCGAGGGGTGGTGTCAGGCTATCATTCATTACTCTCTGCCAAGGCTCTGAAGTGAGGAGCTGAACTGAGGTGAGGTGGAACTCATGGCCACTCTCAGTGTTGCAGAAGAGCCTTAGAACTCCTTGAGTGCAGCAGATTCAAGCCCTTGACACAGGACAGGTGGGAGGCAAGGACCTCTATAGAGACACCTGCTGGCCAGTGAATGAAGTGCTTCACCTGCTCTGTCTTAACACTGAGAGCACTGGATCAAGGGGTCACTGACATGACGGAAGGGACTTACTTGCATTGGCTTAATAGATCAGGTAGTGACTGAGTGGCAGTTAGAGGGACTGAGAGAAGTATCCCAGTGTGAACAGTAAAGGGAAGGCCTGATGTTCTGAAGAAAGGGTTGTTGGAACACAGAGAAAGGAAAGCAGCAAGCTTACAGATAAGATGTTCCCCAGGGTGGCAGTGCTGGATACCTATAACAGTGTCCCTAGGTGGGGCAGATTGGCAAGTCCTGGATAGTGTGGTGGCTAGTTTCCTGTCAAACTGACACAAGCTAGACCCATCTGAGAGGAGAGAACCACAATTGAGGAGGTGTCTCCATAGTCTCAGCCTGTAGGCAAGACTGTGGGTGACCTTTTTATAGCTGATGATTGATGTGGAAGGGCCCTGCTCACTGTGGGTGGTCCTGTCCCTGGGGGGGGGGCTGGGGTGTATAAGAACACAAACTGAGAAAGGCAGTAAGCAGCACTCCTCCATGGCTTCTGCTTCAGTTCCTGCCTCCAGGTTCCATCTTGAGTTCCTGCCCTGACCTCCCCCAGTGATGGAGTGTGACCCGACAGTTGTAAGATGAAATAAACCCATTTCCTCCCCAAGTTGCTTTTAGTCGTGGTGTTTTATCAAAGCAATAGAAACCCTCACTAAGATTGGTAGCAAGGACCCAGGGGAGGTTCTTGAACAGGAGAGAGGGCTACTCAAGGCCGAATTCCAGGAGCCTTTTAGAGCCAGTAGAAAGGGGCTTTGCATGTGTCTGAGCAGGAGAGAGGGCTACTCAAGGCTGCATTCCAGGGCCCCTTTAGAGCCATTAGAAAGGGACTTCTGCATGTGTCTTCTTCCCACTCACCCAGGTTTTCAGATGCGTCCTGCCTGTAGCCAGGTCTACAGCTTCTTCCACTGTGCCGATCCCTCCGCCTCACGTCTTGAGCCACTGCTGGAGCCCAAGTTCCACCTGGTGCCGCCTGTCAGCGTGCCTCGCTACCAGAGGTTCCCCCTGGGCGATGGACAGTCTCTGCTGCTTGGTAGGTCCTGGGGCTGTGAGACTGTGCTGAGTTGGAGGCTGGTAGGCTCTGGGAATGTTCTTTCTGGCTTAGCCTCTCAAGCTGTCAACTATGGGGCGGCTCACGGGAGCAGGGCTGTGCTGTTAGAGGAGTGAGTGGCAGGAAGCCAGCTGGCTTCAGTGCTCTATAGTAGCTGCTTATGCCAACGACCTGCTTGTGCCAGGCATGTTGGTGCCAGGGCTCTGCTCACTTCACCTTGGCAGGCTCCTATTTGAGCCTCTATGACTAAGACTGGAAAAGCAGTGGGTTGTTGATCCTGAAGGGCAAGTTAGAGGTACATTCCCAGTGCTGTTTCCCGGTACCCACCCCATACCCTGCAAAGATACATCAGGGAGTATGTCATCCTGGTAGGTTTTATGGAAGGGGTGGCCTTTGGCCAGGGCCTGGAGGAGGGGTACATTTGGATAGGTACAGAGGCATTGGGTTTAGAGAAAGACCAGTGGCTTCTAGGTTCAAAGGGGGTAATATGTGACTGAGGATATGGCCAGGAGTGGACAGCCAGGCACTTGGCAGTCAGAGTCTTGGCTCCATAGCTCCATATCGCCATTGAGGAACTCTAAACTAATCCTTTTCAGAGGTTTGGGCCAAGGATGAGAGGATGCTATACCTGCGATTTGTTTCAGGGTTAAAACCTATCCTTCCTTGTTCTTCATCTCAAAGGGATATATTTGTCTAGGACTTCCATGAGGAAGCAAGGCCCTAAAGCTCCCTTCTGCTACCTTGAATGTTCCCTCCAAAAAGGAGACTCCTCCAGTCTTAGAGGTCTCTTCCCCCATGACCCCAGCTTGTACTTTCGCCTCAACCATAAGCTTCTATGGGTCATGGCAGGAATTTGAGGAGAGAGGGCATTGTTAAGCATCACATCATGACCTCAGCTAGGCCTCAGGCTTCCCTGTAGCTTTTGGGAGATAGGGTGATGTTGAGATCTCCACTTATGTCTGTACTACTCAGTTTAACAAGAGGTGAAACTTAACAATGTGCTATGCTGGTGTGTGTGTGGGGTGGGGGGAGAGGGTAGGGATTGAGAGTACTGGTGGCCTGCCAGGCCTGGGCTGGCTTCTCTGCATTTCCAGTCTCTTGCCCAGCATAGGGCTGGCACTAAGTAAGCCAGTCTGTTGGAGACTCAATGCTTGCCCTGACCTTGCAATTCCCCCTCCAGCTGATGCCCTGCACACCCACAGCCCCCTATTCCTGGAGGGCAGCTCCAGGGGAAGCCCCCCGCTTCTGGATGCCCCTGCCTCGCCCCCTCAGGCCCCAAGATTCCAGCGCCCAGAACGGAGACTAAGTGAAGGCAGCTCCCACAGTGACAGTTCAGAGTCTTCAGACAGCCTGGCACCTATGGGAGCCTCCCGCAGTGAGTGAGGTCCTTTTGGGGCCCAGCCTGCATTTGTGGGGCCTTCCCTGGGTGGTGGTGGATCTTCAGCAGGGCCACTGTGGGCAGGCTCTTGGGTTGGGAGGAGCTGTGAAAGAAGCCATGACGACATTCCTGTCTTTTAGAAAAGGGGGTTTGGAGGTGGTGACTAAGCTCTGATCCAGGATAGAGCCCCAAATGTACCACTAGAGCTATGCTTCCTCCCACCCTTGGGTATTAAGCCCGAGTCACATGCTAGGCCAACAGTGACAGCTAAGCCTCATTGTCAACCTTTAAGTCTGGGTTCTGATTTTGAATGGAACTTTGACCCCTGACCACAGACTACTGAATTTTGACCTCAGACATAGTGTTGATCTTTGACCCTATAACCTCCTGATCATGCCCTGGCCTCTGCAGGCATAGGCTGATTTTTCACCTTGGAGAGAGCTCCTGGGAAATTACTATGGAGCTGCACTGTGGGGTACAGCTATGAGTGTCTCTAAGGGCCTGGTCTTCCTCCTTGTGAATAGCTGGAAGCCCATGTCTTAGTGGATGGTGATTAGAAGGGCTGGTGAAAGGACAGGAGTCCTCCTCCCAACCAGCTCATTCAGGGCAGGCGCTGAGGCCCCAAGTGTGTTGGCACATCGCCACTGAGTCATGCCTGCTGGCCGTTCTGTCCTCATCTCCCTCTTGGCCCCACAGTCACAGCCAAGTGGTGGGGAACCAAGAGGATTGACTATGCCCTGTACTGCCCCGATGTCCTCACCGCCTTCCCCACTGTGGCCCTGCCCCACCTCTTCCACGCCAGCTACTGGGAGTCTACCGATGTGGTCGCCTTCATCTTGAGACAGGTACTGTGGCTCCCTTATCGGGCCCAGCCTGTTGGCCTCTCTAGGGAATCCCAGGATTCTCCTGAGGACATATGGAGTGGTTGGCCTCTCTCTGACAGTGCTGAGAAAGCACTGGGGAACTGATGCCAAGAGAAAGTGACAGGCCAGAGAAGGGGCTCACTCAAGACTCTGTTGAAAATTAAGTAGAACCTGCAGAGTGTCAAAAACGGAGGCTGGAGAAACGCATGCGCGGTCTCTTTGATTCTCAGTGTCTTTGTTTTTAAAAAGGAATGGCAGGAAGGCCAGAACCTGGAGGTAGGAAGACGTAGAGTTGGGGGCAGCTCTGAAGGTCTGGTGTGGATTCACCTGAGTATGACACAGATGCAAGCAAGGGAGAGTTACCTATCACCTGACCATGCTTTGAGAAGGAAGCTTTGGGGCTGTTGTTAGGGGGTCCAAGAGAGGAGGCTTAGAGTCCCTGGGAAGCAGAGATTGTATGAGAGCCCACCAGGACATGAAAGCTTGGACTAGGCACCAAGGGGTAGTGACATACAGATGCTAGTGACAGTACTTACTAAGGTCTGAACTGAGGGACAGGGCCAGCTAAGTAGCCCTGTCTTCCTATTGAGTAACCATGGGAACAATTTCCTAGGACTTTGGCAGAGCTGGGCTGGGCTGGGCTGGGGGAGTCAAGGCTGTGCTTCTGGGCAGTGAGACACTTGGGAGTAGTGAGTTTGGAGCCTGAAGAAATTATCAGGGCAGGAGATGAAAAGGTGGCCTTCATCAGACCTTGGCTGTTCTTGAAGACTCATAAGGATACCTATGAGGTAACCACAGAAGGCAGTTCAGTGACAAGTCTAGAACTCCCCAGGGACCCAGGGAAGACCCATCTCAGGGGGTGGAAGAGGGCATCCTCATAGGTTGGAGGAGAACCTGGAACATGTAGACAGGTGTGATGGAAGTTCCAGGGACATAGTAAAGTGACTTCAGTGGAGTGCTGGGGCCAGGTGTTGAGGGTAGACAGAGGGGAGGAGGAAATGGAGATGGAATGCAGAAGGCTCATGGAGAAGTTGGTGCCCTGGAAAAGGCATGAGGGTCTCCAATGAGAGGATGTTTTTCCTTGTTTTTATTGAGTTATACATCCCCCTTGCTCCCCTCCCCTCTCCCCTCCCCACTTTCATTTTCCCCCTACCCCTCATGCTTCCGATTTACTCAGGAGAGCTTGTCTTTTTCCCCTTCCTAGGCGAATCCATGTATGTCTCTCTTAGGGAGGAGAGCACATTTTTATATGAGATGAGCGGTGGTAGGCATTTTGGGATGTTGAAGAGAATGAATCAGCAGAAAAGGTCTAGACCGGAGAAGGGAGTGCTGCTGAAGCAATGGCCTTGAGAAGGGGACAGGGTTGAGTCAGGGCTCCAGCTGGCCTTAGGCAAAGGTCACCTGCAATATAGGAGGGAAGGCAGAGAACAAACAAGATTCAGGCATGAAGGTCAGAGGCTGCTCCCAAAGCAGAACTACCAACAGGACAGTTCTCTGGCACCAGCTGTCCAGACAGGTAGGAAGAGAGATAGCTCCCTTAGCCCCAGCAGGGTCCAGGCGATGTCCTAGGGAGGCCAGAAGCAGGGCTTGGCTGGCTACTGTCCGGGGAGGCAGAAGTGTTGAGAACATGCTGCCAAGCCCCTTCTCCTTTTTGGCTAGGTGATGCGGTATGAGAGCGCAAGTGTGAAGGAGAACACTGGCCTGGACCCCACGGCTCTGAGCCCCACTAACCCCCGTGAGAAGTGGCTGCGCAAGCGGACCCAGGTCAAGTTGCGGGTAAGAGCTTGCTCCAATTGTGTTTGTTGGGCAGGTGACCTCCGGAGTCTGGGCAACCATGTGCCAGATAAGAACTTTGGTTTCCTGGTAGACCTTGTCTCCACTGCAGCTGGGCGGAGTGCCTGTATGAGGGAGCAGATGTGAGTGGGTTTTCCAGGGTCTGGTTGCACCCAGAGGTCCAGAGCTCTGGGGATGGTAAAGGCAGGGCAGTTGTGGAATGACATGGATGATCTTGCCTGTGCTCCAGGTCTCTCACCCATTGAGTAGGGATCACAACAGGATGTACACATCAGGATGAAGACGGCTAGGATTGCCAGGGTGGATCACTCTAAGCTTCTCTAAAGAGGAGGCTCCTCTGTAGAGTGTTGGGGGGATAAAGAGGAGTTTGGGGGGCATTCATTCCTTTATTCTCTCAGTGAACTGCTGCCACCGCCTGTGCTGCCTCAGCCCCTCTGCTGGGATGGTATGCATCACCCCAGAATATACAATGTTGCTCTGGTGAGCAGTTTCACGCTAGTGAGAAAGAACATCAAGCATGGATCCCACAAACAGTTCTTCTGAAAGGCAGAGTGACTAAATGCTTCATGAATCAACCTTTTTGTGCACGGACGGACATACGTATGATTTAATGCACCTGTCACATAATCCAGCCATTTGCAGTGTCAAATCTAATGTATTTTATTTAGTCTACTCATGGTTGTGTGCTAACCCCTCATCACAGTCAGTTTTATAACATTTTTTGTCACCTCATAAAGGAAACCCCTTTCCCTGCAGCCCTATTCCCTTCCCCGCTGGTCCTGGTTCCTCCCTGAGTAGCCAGCCAGTAGTCTAGTGTTGGTCTCTGTAGACTCACCTATTCTTGATTCTGTTGTTGGTCTCTGCTGTCTGGACTCAACTATTCTTGGGATTTCATGCAAATGAAGGCACCTATGTGTTTGTGTCTTCCCTCTTTCACGTAGCATGCTTCCAGAGTTCACTCACGTTGTGACATGTATCAACTTGTCTCCTTTTAATGACTGCATACTATTCTTCTGTATCCATATATTCTGTTCATCCAGTTGTCAGTTGATAGGCATTTGGGTTGCTTCTACCTGTTAGCTATTTTGAATAATATTACTGCTTTATATATTCATCTACGCAGTTTGTGTGGGCACATATTTTCATCTTCATTGGGTATAGTTGGGAAGTGGTAATTCCACACTTAAATCTCTTGAGGAGCTACCCTTCTGCTTTCCATGGTGGCTTCCCCATTTTAGTCCTACCAGCAGTGTCTGGGGGTTCTGATTTTGGCACATCCTCCTCACAGCATCCCTTATTGTCTGTCTCTCTGACTCTGGATATCTTAGTGTGTGATTATCCCCACTGTGGCTGATTGCCCATTGCATGTGCTTGTTTCCAAGTACCCATCCATTCTCCACAGTGAGCCCATAAAGGACTCTCCAATCCCATGTCAGGCAGGTCCTGTGACAGGTTTCTCTCAGGACTGGTTGGTGTCAATGAGTTCTGCAGAGACTTTGTTTGTTTGTTTTTTGGTGGGGTGAGGCTGAATCACATAGCTTCACAAGCTGAGAGGAGGTAGAGAGCACATCTTTGGGGAGCCAATAAGAACTGTGGGATGGAGTCGAGTCTGTTGCTAGGAGATAGGTCAAAGTTTGAAACAAAGGGATGTCAGGACAAGAGGGTGGAGGAGGGGCTCCAGGAAAGCAGAATCCAGAGGGTCTTCTGCAAGGCTTGGTGTGCCATATTCATGTTTGAACTTCAGTGGAAGGTGTGGGATGCTGCCCAAGTCTGTGCCTTGTAAAGACAGAAGATCTGTTAGGAGCCAGCCCTGAAATACAGAGATCCAATAGGAAACTTCTCTTAGAGCCTGAATGGGACAGTTGTGGGCACGGCACACACAGAGACTTGACCAGTATAGAGTAAAAAGATAACCAGATTGAGGAACAAGGGTCAGCCTGGGAGTGGTGGACAGTTGGGGGAAAACACAGAACTTGGAGCTGCAGAATGCATGGGGCAGAACTGAAAGACAAGGGCACTGAGATATTGAGGGAGGAAATGAATCACCACCCACAACATTGCCTTGAGTATTCTGTGTGGGGCTGAGGCTTCAGGAAAAGGAGACCTGGGCAGCAGTCAGCTGATGAGTGTCTGTGCTCTGGTTAGGCTCACAAGCTTGTCTATATTATTCTTCCTATTCTTGTGTATTTGAAAATTTCCATTAAAAAAGACAGTTGGTAAATGGCTGTTTATGCACAAGAAAGACCCATCAGTGACTGGGTAGTTTCCAGTCCAGGAATCTGAAAATGAGTGATAGGTTGTAGAGGGCAGTTGTTGCTTCAGGAGGTGTGCAGACTCAAGAGCATGAGCTGTATCTCAGTAGGCAGCCTGAGAAGCAGGTTTGGTAACTCACAGTCTGTTTCTGGAACCATAGTGCAGGCAGCTCATGGGACGCCTGACTTAGCTGGGCCACAGCCCAGAAGCCATCCTTTAATAGTGATCTTTGTCTGCAAAGGCTGAGCTGTGTTGTTTCTTTTTGTCCTTGCAGAATGTTACTGCAAACCACCGTGCCAATGATGTAATTGCTGCTGAAGATGGCCCCCAGGTCCTGGTGGGGCGCTTCATGTATGGCCCTCTTGACATGGTGGCTCTGACTGGAGAGAAGGTACCAAGGGTTGAGCATCTCCTTGCTCACCTGCCCCCACATGACTCATAGTACTGCAAGGCAGAAAGGGTGGATAGGAGCAAAAGTGCTGGAGCCCAAAACAGGGAGCGCTTTCCTTGCCCAATAGGTCAAGGAGGGATAAGGGGAACTTGATATCTCCAAAGAGGTGGGGAAGCCAGTGTGGCCGCCACATGGAGGGAGAGTTGTAGGAAACTCTAGGATACAGAAGGCAGGAACCTGTGCCCAGGGCTCTGTTGTTTTGGCTGTCAAGCATGAAGTCATTCAGCCTTCAGCAGATACCTTGCTTCTTTCACTGGCTGCAGGTGGACATCCTGGTGATGACAGAGCCATCGTCAGGCCGCTGGGTCCACCTGGACACAGAGATCACCAACAACAGCGGCAGGATAACCTACAATGTGCCCAGGCCTCGGCGCCTGGGTGTTGGTGTCTATCCTATAAAGATGGTGGTCAGGTAGGGCCAATGTGTGTGAGGTTCTCATGGTGAACTTTTGGGGTGGCTTTCCCATCTAGGTTTGGCTGGAAGATAGAATTTATTTCTGTTTACACGGTTCTGTTTACACGGAGAGAGGAAAAGGGAAGAGGCTACCACCAGCCATGGTATCAGGAGGCACCACCACCCAGAACCTGGCCCCAGATTGACTGATTTCAGCTGCAGGCTGACCTCAAGCTTATACCTTTCAGGGGTGACCAGACCTGTGCGATGAGCTACCTCACGGTATTGCCCCGGGGCATGGAGTGTGTTGTGTTCAGCATTGACGGATCCTTTGCAGCCAGTGTGTCTATCATGGGAAGTGACCCCAAGGTTCGGCCAGGTGCAGTGGATGTTGTTCGGTGAGTGTTACCTCTCTTACAGAAGGTTTCTCCCCGGGGCAGGAGCCAGTGCATTAGTCTCCCCCCCCCCCAGCTTTCTCTGGGACTTCTGTGGGTCTCTGGGCCTAGGCACTGCAAAGTTCTGGCTTCACCTCCAGTAGTCATTCACTGAGAGTCTTTGCAGAGACCAAGCCCTTTTGTAGACTTTAGCTCATTCATTTGTTTCTCCCTCCTCTTCTCCTGGGCATCCTTTCACACACATCCACCTTCCTGGTCAGCTCCAGACCAGGCTGTGGTTTGGGCTCTGCTGTAAAGATTGCTGTTGGTGGGAGACTCTGAGATCAGTGGCGGAAAATAAACCAGGGATGAGAAGTAGTCATTGGTGACAATAGAGGCTTAGACCCCAAGAATGGACAGGGGGACTGGGAGTTCATGGCAGCTGGGATAGGGACTGCTCTGCCTTGCTTGGGGAGAGAAGCTGGGCTGACTTCAGGGGACTCTGGAGGCGAGGCCCTGCATAGCTGCTGGGAGGGATGGCGGGTTTATCTCACAGCAGAGAGCAGTGGTCTCTCCTGTGCCTCTTCCCCCCTCTGCCACCAAGCTATGCTGCCTCACCTTACTAGTTGCCAGCAGCTACTTTCTATGAGTCTAGCACAGACCCCACCTGCCCGGGGGTCCCTCTGGGAGCTGTCAGAACAGACCCCAGCTGCCCGGGGGTCCCTCTGGGAGCTGTCAGAACAGACCCCAGCTGCCCGGGGGTCCCTCTGGGAGCTCTCAGACCCCACCTGCCCGGGGTCCCTCTGGGAGCTCTCAGAACAGACCCCAGCTGCCCGGGGGTCCCTCTGGGAGCTGTCAGAACAGACCCCAGCTGCCCGGGGGTCCCTCTGGGAGCTCTCAGACCCCACCTGCCCGGGGTCCCTCTGGGAGCTCTCAGAACAGACCCCAGCTGCCCGGGGGTCCCTCTGGGAGCTCTCAGAACAGACCCCAGCTGCCCGGGGGTCCTTCTGGGAGCTCTCAGGACAGACTCCACCTGCCTGGGGGTCCCTCTGGGAACTGTCAGAACAGACCCCACCTGCCCGGGGGTCCCTCTGGGAGCTCTCAGAACAGACCCCAGCTGCCCGGGGGTCCCTCTGGGAGCTGTCAGAACAGACCCCAGCTGCCCGGGGGTCCCTCTGGGAGCTCTCAGACCCCACCTGCCCGGGGTCCCTCTGGGAGCTCTCAGAACAGACCCCAGCTGCCCGGGGTCCCTCTGGGAGCTCTCAGAACAGACCCCAGCTGCCCGGGGGTCCTTCTGGGAGCTCTCAGGACAGACTCCACCTGCCCGGGGGTCCCTCTGGGAACTGTCAGAACAGACCCCACCTGCCCGGGGGTCCCTCTGGGAGCTCTCAGAACAGACCCCAGCTGCCCGGGGGTCCTTCTGGGAGCTCTCAGGACAGACTCCACCTGCCTGGGGGTCCTTCTGGGAACTGTCAGAACAGACCCCACCTGCCCGGGGGTCCCTCTGGGAACTGTCAGAACAGACCCCAGCTGCCCGGGGGTCCCTCTGGGAGCTCTCAGAACAGACCCCAGCTGCCCGGGGGTCCTTCTGGGAGCTCTCAGGACAGACTCCACCTGCCTGGGGGTCCCTCTGGGAGCTCACAGACCCCACCTGCCCAGGGGTCCCTCTGGGAACTGTCAGAACAGACCCCAGCTGCCCGGGGGTCCCTCTGGGAGCTCTCAGAACAGACCCCAGCTGCCCGGGGGTCCCTCTGGGAGCTCTCAGAACAGACCCCAGCTGCCCGGGGGTCCCTCTGGGAGCTCACAGACCCCAGCTGCCCCGGGGTCCCTCTGGGAGCTCCCAGCATCCCTGTAACACCTGTACTGTACATCTTCCCTTTTTCTCAGATGGACAGATCACCATCTGGCTTTAGAAAGCCCAATCTATGGTGGCCAATTGGTGGCTAGTACAACAAAAATACCTACCCAGGTCTGGGCTCATCTGTACCTTGAGCCACCCATAGAAAACAGGGTAAAGAAATGGTTTTACCTGGAAACTCAGGAGAATTTCCTAGAAGAGGGGTCCTGAAGGATGAAAATGTAGACAGGCAGGCTGTCTAGAGGCAGGTCCTAAGCCAGGAGCACAAGGTTTGTACATGGATGTCAGAGCAGTCCTATGTGGATAGGGAGATTCCACTCAGCAGGGCAGAGCCCAAGAACAGAGGGAAACCTTGAAATATTACCTCAGCACTAGGGAGCCGGGCATGGTTTCAGGAAAGGAAGCAAGGGGGTTGGGTTTGTGGTTTATAGAAATTGCCATGAAACAGTCAAGGATGATAATGAAGCCAATCAGCCAGGCAGACTATGCCAGTCGAGTTTGCGGTTAATGCCTTTACCCTTGGAATAACCCCATGGGGTGTTTGGATGATCACTTCCATTTTACAGATAGGGAAACTAAATGGGCCTCTCTGTGTGTGTGTGTGTGTGTGTGTGTGTGTGTGTGTGTGTGAGAGAGAGAGAGAGAGAGAGAGAGAGAGACAGAGACAGAGAGAGAGAGAGACAGACACAGAGAGAGAGAGAGAGAGAGAGAGAGAGAGAGAGAGAGAGAGAGAGAGAGAGAGAGAGAGAAGTTCAAATTTACACAAAGTCAGATCTAAGTGGGAGAACCAGAGGGAAAGTGACCACAAACCACTTTTGTACTGATCCATGGGAAAGATGGGGTGGGACTAAGGACCAGCACTAAAGCCTCTGGTCTGGGAGTATTGGAAGCTCTCTTGTTAGTGGAGAAGGTAGAAGCAGGAGAGGTAAAGGCGAGGAACCAGATGAGACCAGTCCTTATGGGCCATCTGCGGGTAATGTACACCAATCACCCACCGTGAGCGAGGACTTAAGAGCACCCTTACTACTATCGCTGGCTTCTCCCAAGGGCAGCAGCAGTCAGGGCAGGTACTTGGGCAACGTGGCCTGCAGGGGCCCAGCCGGACCCAGCAATGCCATCTCACCAGGCACTGGCAGGACCTGGGCTACATGATCCTGTACATCACGGGACGGCCGGACATGCAGAAGCAGCGGGTAGTGTCGTGGCTGTCCCAGCACAACTTCCCACAGGGCATGATCTTCTTCTCCGATGGACTGGTACATGACCCGCTGAGGCAGAAGGCCATCTTCCTTCGCAACCTCATGCAGGAGGTGAGTGTGGGCCTGGGGCGGGACTGTGGCCACACCCACGCAAAAGGCGGGGCCTGGGCGGCAGCAGGGAGTTAACTCTGGACCCTGTCCACTCTCTTCCCCTTTTCAATCCCAAAGTGGGCATAGGGATCCTCTGCAGGTGTAGGGAAGGGAAGCACATTTTGTTGGCAGCATGGCTCTCCCTGGGAAGTCTTAACAGACCTAGGAGTCAGGTCTTATCTTTATTGACACTTCTCCTGACTCCAAGGCCTAAATTCTTATCTCTACATCTGGTTATTTCTTCAATAGATATTGCAGTGCCTATTGAGACCTTTTAGGCTTTGTTATGTTCCTCCCTGCAAGGTGCTGGCGTTTCTAGCCTACTTTCCTGAATCTGTTGCCTAGAGCTGTGATTCTCTAGCCACACCTAGAAATCCAAAAAAAAAAAAAAAAAAAAAAAAAATCCTAGGTTCAGTCAGGCAGCAGAAACTCTGGGAGGAGACTGGGACACCTTTGTGCAAAGCCCCTATAGGATTGGGAGTGGGCGTGGGGGTGAAGGGAAGAGAGGAGAGGAGAGAAGAAAGAAAAAGAGAGAGAGACTGACTCACAGATAGAAAGCAGGAGTAGACAAATGAAAATTACATGAGTTCAAATTTCAGTGTCCATAAATAAAGTTTTATTGGCACCGAGCCAAGCTCATTTGTTTATGTATTGTCTGTGGCTGCCTTTACCACACAGTGAAAGAGCCCAGTCGAGTTGCCGGGCAGAGCGCAAAGCCTAAAATATTTACTATTTGGCTTTTTGAAGAAAAACGTCTGCCAATCGCTGATCTAGAGAAAGAAAGGCATGTAAATAGACAATTACTGATGTGTGGCAGAAAAGGGGCAATATTGGCAAACAGAGGAGCAAGGACTTAGGTTCGCCTGGGAAAGCCCGAGCGGATTCTAGTAGGTAATAACTTCTGGGCTTAGTCTTGACATATGAGTATAGTTGTCAGGTAGACAATGAAACGGCCTGTGCTGGGCCTGGGGAAATACAAAGAGCTTAGGATGGAAGTGAAACCAAGCTTTATTTGGAAATAGCTCTGTGGGAGGGATACATGTACCATAGTGGTTTGTGGGGCTACTGAAAGAGGTTGAGGCAAGGGAGATTTTTAAAGGCAATAATGGAAGAGGATGACAAAATATATGCTAAGACAATATTGTTTGGCCATAACAAGTAATAACAATGCCGACCTCAGTCTGAGGGTGAATGGGCAGGTGCTGAGCAAATGTTCTTGGAGAAGTATCGCTTGGGTGAGATTGTTGTCCCCCTTCTTCAAAGTCAATTTTTTTATTTTAGACCAGGTCTCACGGTGTAACTCTGACTTGCCTGGGGCTCCCGATGTAAACCAGGCTGGCCTCAAACTCACAAAGATTCATCTGCTTCTACCTCCCATGTGCTGGGATTGGGGGCATGTACCACCATGCCTGGCCACTGCAGGCTTTTGTAAGGTTGACAGGCCATTATGGGTGTGAATACCTCTTTCATAATATCTTGGCTCGGTGTTTTTTGATGGAGTTGACCCAAGTGATTCCATTATGATTCTGAAAACTTTCACTGAATGCAAAGGTGCAGGGGTGAGAAGTAGCTTGGGGTGTTCTCAGAGCTGAAGGAATACAGGATGGGGGTATTGCAGGCAGGGTCAGATCAAGGACAGGTGGGAGTTGAGACCCTGGAGGTCATGAGGGACCCCAAGCTTGGTAGGTTTAGAAACCATATCAAAATCTTGGACTCTGAGGGCAGTGTGGAGCAATGGGGGGAGTTTGGATTAGGGCAGTAACAGAATCTAATTTGGGTTGTAGAAGGATCCCTCTGGCAGCTCACTGGAGAACACACTGGCAAAGTAGAGGAGGGAGGGTAGTTAGGAGCCTGTTACTCCAGCAAGAGACAGAAGACTAGAATTCAGACAGTAACTATGGGATGGGGAGAAAAGCATGCACAGTCAGGAGACTCAGTAGGTGGCGTTGTCAGACTTGGGAATGGTTGATTATGAGCAAGGACCTCTCAGTCGTTCTATTCATGACCAGGAGAGATCAAGATGCCATTGGGTTTATTTGTGTTATTCGAGATGTATCTCCAGGATCTGGGGTAATGATGACACACAGTAGGTGCTCAATAAGTGTTGGTAGAATGAATATGTAAATGAATAAATGGATGAAATGAGAAGGGATGCAGGAGGAGGACCAGGCAGGGAGAAGATGAGGTCAGACTTGAACATGAGGAGGCTGATAGGACCATGGATCATGAGCCATGTGAGTCCCAGCACATGGATCAGGGCAGTAGCCTGGGTTGCAGGCAGAGGCTGAAGCCCTGGATATGAGTCAGTGGAGCTGGGGTGGGGGTGGGGGGTGGGGGTGGGGGGTGGGGGCAAGGCACCACCCAGGAATGGTTGGAGCCAGGTGAAGCTGTGCTGTGTTTCTGAGAACAGCGAGAACAGTTGGAGAGGCAGAGGGCCAGGACAGGGAGGATTTCAAACAGCAGACCCATTCTTGTGAAATGGGACAGTGACAGCTGCCCGATAGCTGAAGCCTAGCCACTGGATAACCTTGGTGAGAAAAGGACACCTCTGGAGGCCCAGGAGATAAAGAGATGGAATGCAGAGTGAACGTGGGTCTCAACCCGGAGCAGGTTGTAAGGGTGGGAGACAGCACGTTCTGCCTGTGAACAGTCTGTTCATCACCTTTCTTTCTGTCCTGTGACAGAAACCCGAGAAGTCGCCTTGAGGGAGGAAAGGCTTTGGGGGCCATGGTTTCAGAGGTGTCAGTCTGTACTCTGCTAGCTCCATTGCTGGAGGTGGGGGTAAAATATAGTAGAGGTAAAAATAGGAAAGCTTCCTCCACTGATTCCTTACCTAAGTCCATTCAGCTATGAGCTCATCAGTGGATCAACCTCATTGATGGAATTAGCGCATGTCAACTAGTCACCTCTCAGTGGCGTTACCAAGTAGAGACCAGGCTTACTGCACGTGTGCCTATAGGCTACACTTCATATTTGAATCATAGCTGACACATAGCTGACATCACTGGAATGACAGTGCATTTAAAATGACAGAAACTGCAGCTCAGACTTAAGTCCCTTGTCCTAGTTAAGGTTACTGTTGCTGTGATGAAACACCACGACCAAAAGCAAGTTGGGAGGAAAGGGTTTATTCTGCTTACACTACCACGCCATAGTTCATCATTAAGGAAGTTGGGACAGGAACTTGAACAGTGTGAGAACCTGCTGGCAGAGGCTAATGCAAAGACCACGGAGGAGTGCTACTTACTGGCTTGCTCCTCATGGCTTATTCAGCCTCTTTTCTTACAGAACCTACAACCACCAGCCTAGGGATGGTGCTACCCACAATGGGCTGGGCCTATCCCATCCATCACTATTTTAAAAACTGCCCTGCGGCCAGATCTTATGGATGCGTTTTCTCAGTTGAGGTTCCCTCCTTTCAGATAACTCTAGCCTGTGTCAACTGACATAAAATTAGCCAGCACACGCCCAGTGAACATGGTAGGACAAAGGGTGACACCGATAGGAGACACACAGTGAGAATAGTTGAGCAGTGAGCACCACCAGTTGGGTAGGCGAGAGACTAAGGCAATTGGCTGAAAGAAAGCACCCTCAGGACAAAGAGGGCAAATCTCTAAGTTAGGTCTGGACTTCTGGGGCTCTCAACAGACTAGCTATCGGGAGGCAGGGGGCACATGGCCGGCCCAGAGCTTGCCTCCAGTTTAGGGTCCATAAAGCATAATCCTGGAACTTAACTCCCTTATCCTCAAAGGGACACTTGGCCCCACTGTGGGATGGGAGGGTCGGTAGGTGGGTGTGGGGGTTTGGAACTGAGTGGTGTCAGTAAGTAATGTAGCCATTCCCTGGTAGAGCCATAGAGCCCCACCTTAGATCTAATTCGAGGCACTGGGGAGGTGAGGGGCATTCATCTGGGGCGTGGCTCCTAGCAAAGGTGGACTGATGGTTTGGTGTCTGAGTGTAGATGAAAGGTTTCCCCAGAAGGCTTTCCTTAGGCCTTCCTCTTCACCAGCTTGCTTTGTGTTTCAGTGCTTCATCAAAATCACTGCTGCCTACGGCTCCACGAAAGACATCTCTGTCTACAGTGTGCTGGGCCTCCCTGCATCCCAGATCTTCATTGTGGGCCGGCCCACCAAGAAGTACCAAACCCAGTGCCAGGTGTGTGAGGGCCAGGGAAAGGAGTCGAGGGCAGCTCCTAATCATTTAGTTCCTTGCTCATCCTTTCATTTGCTCATTCATTTATCTCTGTGGAGCAATGCCTTGGGCCAGGCTCCCTGCTGGACTCAGGGGAGAACCCTGCATCTAGGGGAAGGAGAAAAGGCAATGAGTGTTTGTAGCAGAGCAAGTGCCATTCTGAATGACAGAATGATGGGGCCCTGGAGATGAGCTGCAAACCTAGACTCCAGGACAAAGCTGGCCTTCGGGAAGGGGTGGGGAGGGCGATGAGGGACAGTCAGAAAGAGCCTGGGGTTGTATCAGAGAGCAGGGGTACAGACAGAGATACTCGGTGACCCACGGGAACCCTAAAACTGTAGTGGGCCTCCTGCTGCTGCTTTTGGGGTCCCAGAGAAGTTACAGACTCTCTTGGAAGTGGCGATATTGGGGGGTAGGGTCAGGTGCTAGCCTGATGCTTGTCCCCTCCACAGTTCCTGAGTGAAGGCTATGCTGCACACCTGGCGGCACTGGAGGCCAGTCACCGCTCGCGCCCCAAGAAGAATAACTCACGCATGATCCTGCGCAAGGGCAGCTTCGGGTTGCATGCGCAGCCGGAGTTTCTGCGCAAGCGCAACCACCTGCGCAGGACCATGTCGGTGCAGCAGCCGGACCCACCGGCCCCCAACCCTAAGCCCGAGCGGGCACAGAGCCAGCCCGAGTCCGACAAGGACCACGAGCGGCCACTGCCTGCGCTCAGCTGGGCGCGTGGACCCCCCAAGTTCGAGTCGGTGCCCTGAGGGGTAGGCGGTGCTCAGAACAGTGGGGGCAGCTAGTCAGCCTGCAGGGAAGGGAAGGGTTGCCTTCTCCCTGACACAGGCGTTTTCCTGCTTTTTCCCTCCCGTGTCTGTCCAGCAGTGTCCGACCAGAGCAGGGAGGGACCTTGCCCTGACATTGGGGAGCTAGCTCTCTGGGCTGCGATAGGGTGAAATTTATTTCCCCATGCCTGTGCCCACAAGCCGGAGTCAGGAGTGATGTGTGAGTGTGACCCTTGGGCCAAGCCTGCCTGTACCCAGTGTTTGGGTAAAGCCGGCCATCTTTTCAAGTCCCAAGGTTTCTGTAGTCGCACTAGGCAGGCTCAAACCAGAAAAGGCCCTAGCGCTGGGCACATGGCCGGACAAGTGTTTGTCCCTAGCAGCTTGCAGGTGCAGCAACTTGACTGTGTGTAGAGGAGTGAGTGGCATTTGCACCTGCCCTCCTTGTGATATCTGGGGCCCCACTCTGGGGCTGGCTGTCTTGTGACACAGTGGGATCACTTTATGGGAGAGGACATTCCCTGGGTTCAATCTATGTATGTGGAGTCTGTCCACAACCCTGGGGACCGGGTCTGGTGCTGACTGTCTGTCTTGCAGCTGTCCTTTGTTCCCCTTCTTGTTCTCAGTATCTTTATTCTCCTGTGGCCCTTGAAGACAGATGTCCCTCTTCCTTGAGTCTTGTCTTGTGCATTTCCCTGAGGGGCTACAGCCATGGACCCTGGCCTGAGTTGGTCTGGCTGTGTGCCCTTGAGTCTGTAGCATATCATTTCTGGGCCCTGCTTTTTTCTGTAACTAGAAGGGGCCTCCTGGCTGAGATGGGTCCTGGGTTTGACTCTTAGGCTGTCCAGCATTTCTGCTCTCTGGGGCTTTGCAGAAGGCCCAGTGAGCCTCCTCCTCATCCCATCCCTCCCCACCCTGGGAGAGAGATTCTGAGGTGCAGCTGAAAGGGAGCCCAGACCTCAGAGGAAGGAAGGTACTACTTTCTGGAGAATATGCTGGTTTGTGTACACTGAGGGAGGGAAACAGAAACCTTTTCCTTCCACCAACAAAGGGGACATCATGGCTGCCTCTTCCATAGCTCTGCTCGAACTGACTTTTTCATTCTAGGTTTCTGGAATGCATAAGAGCTGAGATCTCGGGTTCTGGAGGTTCATGGAATATTTTTGGCTCAAGCTGTTGTATTCTCTTCCCTTCCCTGCCTACTCAGTTTGGTTTGAGCCTAGGGGTAGTCAGACCTCTTAGGGTGGCAGGGGATGTGTCTTTGCTGTCAAGACCCTGGCCTTGGCATAGTCTGCCCTTGCTCCCTGACCTAGGCTGGTACCTGTTGTATGGCCACCTGGGTGTCTTAGAACCCCTCGGCTGCCACTGAGGCCAGAGCCAAATACCTGTGTACACAGCAGGCACTTGTCAGCTCAGTGTCGCTTCTGTTCAATGTCTACCTCTTGTAGCTCCCATGCAGCCTGTGGTGGCTGCTGATGGGGGTGGCTGGCATCATGTTTTGAGTCGCCCAGCAAACTGGGTGCCTCTCTTGGGTTGGAGGGGGTGTGGGCTCCCAGTACCCACCCTGTTATTTCCACTCAAATGTCTTCTCCAGCCTGCCAGCTCCTGCTCCCTCTGCCCATCCCATGCCATCCTATCTGCCAGCTCCTCCCCTGCACTATCAGCACTGCATTGGGGCAAACTGCGCTCATCACTGCCAGGGGCCTGCAGAGAGGGCAAGGAGGTATGGGACCAGCTTTAGCTTCCCGTTCGGACCCGCCTCCTAGAAGTTCATCCCTGACCCCCCACCATTCCTTCTAGAAATCCATGCCCCACCCACATCATTCTTGCCTATCTTTTGTCACCAGCTCATATGGTACAGCCACCTGAGTTGCAGTCCTCTCCCCTGAATGCTGTGATTTGAGCTTGGATATACCGATAGATTCTCTCACAGTCCTATGTCTCCTCTCAACAGGAGCCACCGAGGCTGACTTTCAAATGATAAACGCTTCTTCCTTACCCGAGAACCCCAGGCTGAGTGTATGTGTGAGTGGGGGACCCCGGGGAGATTGGAGCCAGTGACAGGGCTCTGTGGGTCAGAGCCAGCCAGAGGCCCCACTCTCTTTTGCTCGAGCCCCACATTGGGGCTTGGGTGACCCCTTTTGAGATGCCGCTGGTGTACAGGTGTTGTGACTTCCACCCTAGGAGCTGTGGCCGGCGCGGGTGAAGTATGCACTCGCTGCTCTGGTGAGTGAACAGCTCAGTATTGCTTCCTGGCAACTGTACTCCATGTGTGCTTTCTTATAGTGCTGTGTTCAGTTAGGTCAGAGACAAAAGGAGCTGATTCCTAGTGTTCTCCAGAGGAGGGCGCTGTTGCCTCCTCCAGTAGTTCTGTGACACCCCGTCCAGCTGATTTCTAGCAACCTCTAGCTCCTGGTGTGCCTGCTCTCCAGCTGCTGGAAACATGTTCCTGCTTGACCAAAGTTCCCGTATCTGAGTGGCATGTTTGTTCTTCCCATGTGGTGGCTGTCCTGACCTGGCTGAGGGATGCCTGACACCTTTCTTTATCCCTAGTCCTGTTGTGGGTCGCTGGAGTCTGCTCTTTCAGCCCTCATGCCCCTCACCCCCCAAAGATTGACCCTTCCCCGAAGCATCACAACGTATTTTTTAAAAAATAAATTATTTTCATGCATTCAGACGAACGGCCTTCCTGCCTGGGTGCTGGGCTACAACAACGTATCCGAACCTCAGTATTCCTGAGATTGGGGTGGTTCTCTGAAGGAGGGAAGGCTGTACCTAATGGTTTTTAAACTGTACTTGGGGCACTTTGCAGCCCAGAGCTGTGCCCCAGAAGTATCCTGCAGACAAAACATGGCACCTATCTATCTATTTTTCACTGAGGAATGGACCCTGCCAGACCAGTGCATCCAGGTCTGGAGGAGGTGCCACTTTTGCAGGCATACTCTCCATCCAGCTCAGGTGAAGCCCCATCCGGGAGGGGCACCCTGACTGTAGGACCCCGCCTTAAACAACCACTTTCCAGTGGAATCCCTTGGGGGTTCCATTCCAAGTGCTCTGGAAATTAAAAAAAAAAAAAAAATCCCACTTTCTTTCCCTTCTGGGCTAGGGAGGAGTTTCTTATACACCCAAGTTAAGTATTGAGTACAAGTAGCAAAGCCCTGTTGAGCTCTGACCTTGCTGGGAAACTAACAGGGAGGTTGGAAAGAAAATCAGAACTTGACTCCACCCTGTGGTGGCACAGGAGAGGTGGGGTACACCAAGGAGCACTGTAGGCACAGTGGCTAGTGTGGGACATGCCCCCTCAGACCCAGACCCACTGTTCTTTTCTGTTTACTCAGTGGTGGCAGCCAGTCTGACCTTGTCTGTGGTCTGCCTGTCCCAGTGTGTAACTTCCAGTACTCTCTGTGATGGCTGGTTCTGTGCTAGAGGCTCATTATAGTCCTCATGGCTGCCTTGTACAAAATCCGTTAGAAAAGAGAATGTAAAATATCCAATTTCTAACAAGACAAAAACAGCATTATGGAGTTAAAAGATTTTTACAATTGGTCTTGATTTTGATGTGAGCTGTTTTTAACTCTGAAACGTTGTCACTTAAATAAAAACCTTATTTGCCTTTAACATGTGTTTCATTTTGGGCTAAGTTGAAAAAGTTTTTCTTTAATTTACTTACTTTTATTTTATGTGCATTGGTGTTTGGTCATGGGTGTCGGGTCCACCTGAACTGGAGTTACAGTTGTGAACTGTCATATGGGTGCTGGGAATTGAACCCAGGTCCTCTGGAAGAGCAGTCAGTGCTCTTAACCACTGAGCCATTTTCTTTTACTCTGGTTCTCTCCGAGAGAAGATCAGGAGCTGAGGGGACAGGGGTCACAAAGCTGAGCTCCAGACTTATGGTGTGTCATGCAGTGTGGTGTCAGAGTATGTGCATTAAAAAAAAAATGCAGAGTGCCAAAAGCAAACTTTTATTATAAAAAAGCAATGTGATCTGGGAGACTGACACTCTGGTATCTTTCTAATAAAATGACATAGCAGATTTCTTAAATAATTTACAAAGAGGAGAAACTGCTCTTGAACAGTGTTCTCTTCCCTGCATGCCCACAGTGCCCCACACTGAGCTGATAAATAAGCCCCAAGAGCTCAGGTTTACACAGTCTACAAATATCTCCTCTCTTTCTGTGGGGCCCTGTGGGAGCAGGGGTAAAAGTGGGCCTCCAAGAGTCTCTACACTGGGAATAAAGGGGATGGTTTCATGGCATGACTCCTGCAGGGCTTTGGTCCTAGTGACACAGCTCAGAACTGTCTAGTACCTTCTGGTACATTCCTAATATGGATGGGCCACTGTAAGGCTGGAGAGCAGGGTGAGTATGACTCCCCTGGGACAGCATGGACGGTCCCCATCACCTCTTCAAGGTCTTCCTGAATCGCTCTTGGGCTGTGGCCAGTGGTTGCCAATGGGTCCAGATATTGCTGAAATAGAAGGATTCTGGATCCTATGTTAGTCAAGTCCTTGTTAGCAGTGGTCTGGGGATGCTGATGAGCCTAATGCCTCCTCCTGGAAGTTCATGGGGTGGGTGGCATGGACATCGTGGTGGCCTGTTTCCTGTAAGACAGAGCTCCCATTGTGCTTCTCCCTATTCTCAAGGCAGAGGATGGAGGAAGCTATAGTCCTCCTCTCCAAATCAAAAGGCTGGAGGGTGGCTTCCAGTCCTTTGAAATCCCAGGGTTCTGATGTGATCAGAAAGGGTAGCAGCTTGGGCTGAGGGAAGTAGACAACCCATATACTTCCTACTCTGTAGTTTTCTCAATCCATTCACTTCTTTAGCACTCTTGCAAGTGTACATGAATATTTATATGCATAGAAGGAGGAGTTGAGAGAGGAGGAGGAGACTGAGAAAGAGGGAGGGGACATTACCTGTAGGATGCTTGCTGTCCTCACTCACGAATAAGGGAGACAGTCATGTCACCACTAAGGATAGAGAAGGGGAGGGACTGATGACCTGGGATGCTTCATGTTTTGAAGGCATCCCAGCCCAGACTAGACAGGACCAGAACCCTGAAGCACAGTGGGAACATGGCCACAGGGGTCATATGGCCTCAGAACCCTTTGTGGTTATTATACAAATGGGAAAACAGTTTTCAAAGGCTCTGCCTCCAGGTTGGAATCCTGAGCAGATAGACCAGGGATTCCATGGCAACCATGTTGCTTTTGCCAAGTCCATGGGTAGACAGGGAATAAAGGAGCCATGAAAGGTATTGGAGGAAGGGAAGGTCTCTCAGGAAGCAGGTACCCACCCAGCCACATGTGAAATTCAATGTGATGGGCAAAAAGGTGAGAGGTCAAGGCCCGGTGGACTCATGGTGCATCTTTCACCATCATCCCAGAAGACTGAAGCACAGAGGGACAGGGACGGGTCTTGGTCATGTGGCAGATCGGTGCTGGAACTAGCACCCTCTCTAGAAATACAGTATGGCTCAAGGGGCCCATGGCCACTTTACCCTGGCCCCAGGATGCAGCTCACCTCTCTTCAGCCTTGATGGCTTTGTCCAGCTTTTGTGACAGCTTCTGGAGATGCTGGATTCCAGCCCCCACAGGCTCTAGGTCACTGTCAGACTCACTGAACACAAGAGGATGCAGGGGTTAGCAAGACTCTGAGCAGGGTTCAGGCAACCCTGGGTGACTGGGAAAGCCTCACTAGAGCCTCACTGTGGCACGTGACATGCAAGCCTGTGTGACCGAGCCATGGGAAACTATTCTGCAGTCAGATGAGGGCTGCTGTTGGCCTTGCACCTGTGCCCTGGTCTCCTATCTAGAATGGAGTGGGACTCATCTCTTATCCCTATCACAGGTAAGGAAACAGGCCTGGAGAGGTTTCTTTCCCCCCTTCAGGTCCTCACCAGCTCTGGGGCAGACTTGGGCCAGAACAAGGATGTGACAGTCAGGGTATCCTCACCCCAGGTAGCACTGAGGAGACTTGTGGGACAGAAAGGGCAAGCACACTGGGCTCAGAGACTACTTGCCTGGGAGAGCAGAGAGGTTCTGTGGAGGAACAGGGGCTCCGGAGGGCAGCCTCCCTCCTTAGCCGCTGACGTCGATGGGCATGTGGACCCATCTGGCCAGAGAGGCGAGGATGTCCCCCCGCATCCCGGTTGGCCCTGCATAGCCGAGTGTTCTTCTGGCTCGGACAAGGTGGGGACCCTCTGTCCTTCTGGGTGCCTCGCTTTCTTCTCACTTTCACCTGTGTTTCCATCAGCCACTTGGTGCCACTTTGACAGGACAGCTGGATCCTCTGTGATGGGTTCACATGGGAAGGTTAGCACAGACAGGACGAAGGTGGGCTGCCAGCCTTTCGCTATCCCTCTAACTTAGGGTCTGTCCCACAAACAGTCTGTTGTTAGTTTCAAGAGTGACAGTATGATTCCCAGTGAAATGTACTCTCCTACAAGACCTTCCCAGAAACTCAGAGCAGGGACACAGCAGGGAGCAGCAAGAAGATGGCTCCACCTCTACGCCCCTGGAAGAGACTAACCCAGCCAGTGAGGGGGTTCAGTTTCCTGACTCCTGGATCACCTGCCATCCCACTCTGCTCTCTTCCTTCTCTTCCCTCCTCCATCTTAGTCCACACAGATCCTTCAGTGACAGTTCTGATCATAACACTCAATTGCTCTAACCCCTTCTATGGCTCCTCAATCTATAGGTCTGAGTCCCAACCTTTGGATCTGCTTAGATTGCTTTTGTCTTGGCAAATCAGGGCCCAGAGGTTGGAGCAAGGCCCAAGGTAAGTTTGATGAGTTGGGAGACCTTAGACAAGATGTCACATTTCATTGTTCTGAGCTATAGTAGTTGAAAGCGATCTTAGGGCTCTTCCAAGTCAGAGCTAGACTTTGGCTAGGAGGCCTCTCTGTGGCACTGCCAGGAGAGACTGCTCTCTCTCCACACCATCAGAATGCCCAGCAAGATGCCCACCCCCTTCCTTCATTGGAGGTCTGTTCATTTTCATAGTTTCTTTCCTTTCCAGGGGACATCTGCCCACATCTGCTCCAGGTTTAAAGACCTATGTGGGGGTCAGTGAGATAGCGCATCAGGTAGCGGTTCCTGCTACCAAACATAAAACTCAAGTTTGAGCTCCAGAATCCACGGGGTGGAAGGAGACAGCCTACTCCTGCACTTTGTCCTCTGACCTCCAGATGAATACCACCACACGAATTCTCCTCCCATAAATAAACACAAACATTTGAATAAGTATTTAAAAATATGTCTGCTCCTGGGCACACAGCACCCAAACACCACCCCTCAAATCTGCCTTCTGAACCACTTGAAAAGTTCTACCCTTCTGCAAGCCCAGCTCCTCTGCCTTTTCCTACCAAGTAGCTGACAGCCAAGGTGTATTAAACAGTCTGACTGGGAGAATTTAGACAGGGGTCATCACACAGCATCCCCCCCAATCACTGTGACTTAGTCCTCACACTTCAGCATCCAGGCTGGACTCACACCATCCTCCTGGTCCTGTGCCTCCGTATACCTCCCCTTTCCTGAGTTGTCTCTGAAGTCTTTATTCTAGGGAGTCTTTATCCACTAAGCTTGAGACTGACATCTCTTTATGTTAGCCATTTCCTGCAGTTTCCTATCATAGGGCACAGCAGGTTACCTTGCATGGAGAGCATCAACTTCTTCCATGAGGTTTCTCACTCACTCACTGATTTGTTGGGAAACTATTATGTGCCAGAATGACTGGGGGGGTGCTGGGGGAAATTGCAAGGACCCAATCAAACTCCAAGACCCCACTGACTCTATCCTCCCTGAGGATAGCCCACTTCTGTAAACAGATGGCTAGTGGTATCATTGTTACCTGGGACATAGCACCCAGGGCGCTTTTGGCTGAACGAGCTGCAGCCTGAAGACCCTGCTGCTCTGGCTCTGGGGTTTCCAGGCGTTTCCAGGAGGGGCCAGTCCCGAGGTTGAGGCTGACGGCTCTCAGTGGCAGCCTCCTCTGGAACTGTTTGCACAGAGAGCCCAGGGGACCGGTCTCCAGATGGCCCTCAACAGACCGGGTCACTGCCTTCTCTAGATGTTCCTCTTTTAGGAGTGATCGTCTGCGCGTGGAGGCCTTCATGCCCTGCCACTGAGACGCCATGTGCTTGGTCCAGTCTCCTCTGCTCTCCAGATCCTGAGGAGGTCAAAAGGTCACCAGAGTACTTCCTGGCCCTATTCCCAGGCGTCAAAGACCCTGGGAACTGGGGAAGAGATGAAATGGAACCTCTCGGGGCAGACCTGTTGCGCAATTGTGGATGCCAGAAAGATGACCATGGAAGGCGCCATGGTCAGCAGCTGCCTCAACTGCAAGGTGGCAAATTGTCTTTCTTTCCATCCCAACCTCCTTCACTGAGGCTCAGCGGAGAGGCACGTAGGTTACCAAGCCTCGGCGCTTATGCAAGTATCATCAGCAAGAGGTTTTTCACAAATTTGTGCTCCTCTCCGGAGCAGACCCTGGCCACCCCGCCAAAGCCTCGAATCCGACAGGATGCTTTAAATTTCCAGACATCCCCTTTGTGTTACGAGTCCTGCCCAGAGTTCCTGGCCCGATCCCCTCTCGGAATTGCCCGTGAGACCCCCCTCCCCAAGTCGATGTCCCCGCGCGCTCACCTCCCTGCCTGATACCCGGGATCCGAAGATCAACACCCGCTCCTCGCCCACCTCAGTAGATTTGAAACTCCGCGCGGCCCCGCCCCAGCCTGGTCCTCGCATCCCATTGGCCCTATGAGCCCTCTGCCACCACCGCCCCTGAGTTCCGATTGGTCTGTTTCTCTCGCGACCATAAATTGTGCTTTGGGATTGGCCGGACCACGCCCGTACATCGCTGGGGACCCTCGACTGGATCGTTGCAAAGGGTCCGTCCGACCGCTGTCACCGCCCAGCCGCCTTGCCATCTCCCAGTTGCTTGGTTTGGGGTGGTCGCGCTTTGTCCCCAGATCCTGCGGTCAGGCTGCTCTGCGGGATGCTGCGAGAGCTGCGAGAGCGCAGGTCAGGGCCACTCAAGGCACCCCTTTCTTCTCCCCACCTAACTTCTCGCATCCAGTAGTTTTGTCAGAACATTAGGCTGAGACTGCTGAGCTCTGCGTTCCCTGGAAAGTTTTGTTTCAAATTCCCCGCCTGATCCTCTTCCTTCCTGAGAGACCGCCCTGCCCCTGTCAGTTCCTCAAATTCACCACCCGGCTGGCGCCCAAGAAAGCATTTCTCAGAGGAGGGGACAGACTGCAGACCGTTCTCTCCACCCGTTACATCAGGTCCTCTGCCTGATCTTGCCCCAGACATCTTTCCATCTTTCCCTTAGTCTCCCAGCAAGCTTACAACAACAACAACAACAACACAACAACAA
Source organism: Phodopus roborovskii (assembly GCF_943737965.1). Taxonomy (NCBI): domain Eukaryota; kingdom Metazoa; phylum Chordata; class Mammalia; order Rodentia; family Cricetidae; genus Phodopus; species Phodopus roborovskii. Next base: position 9,737,280 of record NW_026126407.1, read on the forward strand.
CAACACAACAACAAAACAGCCTGGTTTGCTTTCTCCTGTGTACCAGTTTTTATTTTTGTTGTTTTGCTTTTTTTCATTTTTAAGATTTTATTTTTGTTTTTAATTATGCGTCTCGGTGTGGATTCGTGGATGAGATGCTTGCAGGGTCCCGGTGGGGGTGTGAGGCTGGAAAGGAAGTCAAATCCTCTGGAGCTGGAGTTAGAGGTGGTTGTGAGGCACGCCATGTGGGTGCCTGTAATTAAACTCTGCAAGAGCAATAGAGCTTTTAAGGGCGGAGCTATCTCTCCTGTCCTCTTTTCCCTCCCTCCCTCCCTCCCTCCCTCCCTCCCTCCCTCCCTCCTTCCCTGTCTTCTTTCCTGTCTCTCTCCCCCTCCCCCCTCTGTTTCTCCATCCCTTCTGTTTTCTGATGGGCTCTTACTGGCCACGTTCCTGGCTCAGCCTCCCCAGTACTGAGATCAAGGTGCCCACACAATGTGGCCCTCTTACCTGCTTCTCCAAGAAGCATTGCCACTCCTCTCCCTTCCTGTCCTTGCCTAAGCCTGGGGTATGACCCCTAGAGAGCCCTCTTCTTGGTGTCTGGATTGTCTGACTCCCTCCCCGAGCCTCTATGCTCACCTCCCAAACCCCATATGAGGATTGATTTGTATATAGCATTTTCATGAACCCATTTTACTCCCAGTGCCACACTGCTCTACAAGGTGGCGCTGGTAGAGAGTTTAGGCTGGCCAAATTTCACTCAGTGCGAATGTGCAGCAGGTTGAAGGATCCAGATGCCATCTACGCAGGAGCAGGGTCTCTGTGGACCAAGGTTGATCTCCCTCACTGCTGCTCCTCAGCCCTCACATCCCCTTCCCCAGCCTGGATCTCTCCCCTGACTCTTGAAACCAGCAGTCTCCTGGGTCCTATCACCTCCTGCTGGTTACCTAGAGCCAACACACCCATGTTGGAGTCACCCTGGTTTTCCCACCCCCCCTTAAAGGTCTCTCTAATCTAATAAGTGGGAACTTGTGACTTATTAAACTCTTCTAAAAATAGGCTGAGAATGTCAATTTCTTACTTCCATGGGACTCAAGTTCAGCATGTCTAGAGAGATGAGTAGTTCTACATCTAATCTCCAGTAATCAGGCAGAGAACTAACCACAAGTTATCTAAACCTGAGATCCAGGGAATGAGCTGGCTGAGGCATAAGCTTGCATTTATGTGTTTGTAGGCACATGTCTTTGCCAGTGTGTGTTTGTGATTTTTGCACAAGGCATACCATGTTCAAGGCCACTCTTGGTAAGAAAGCTGACACACACATATGCAATCCCACATAACTCTTCAGAACATGGCTTGTGACTTCCTGATGTGCCGAGAGGCTTTATTGCACCCCAGTGAGCAATGGATATAGGCTGTGGTGCGCTTGTTGCCTTTGTCCTCCAGCCTCTCCTCCATGGGACTGTTTACCAGGAATCTCAACCTGCTTATGCCACTTGTGTTTGTGACCACAAACATACATGCAATGAAGGAGGGAGAGAGAGATGTGGTTCCTAAGAAGGCAGAGTCGGAAGCGAGGGAATGTCTCAGTGAAGATGGAACACTGGGAAGTGGGTCTCTCGAATAGTGTTTCGCCACATTTATCTCCCCAGCACCTGCCCCAGCGCCTGGCATGTCAAGGCATTCATAATAATAGCTTATATTTTCTGAGCCCGTACCACGTGTCAGACACTCAGCTAAGTGTATCTACATGCTTCCTTCTTAGTTCTCGATGCAGCTCTAGGAAGTCGGGTCTATTTTTATTCTCATTACCGACGACGAAGCTGGAGATTCAGACGGGCCAGATCCTGGGTCTCTGCCTTCAAGCTCTGTGTTCCTGTCTTTGGGTCACACATCCTTGCTGAGCATCTGGAGTGCGTGCATGCATGCATGTGTGTAGTGAGTATTCTCAATGCTGGCAGCTCTCACCCCTTTTGCCACAACTGGCAGACCAGGTTAATGAAGGGAAGTCTCCATGGCAACGAAAGAAGGCAGAAGAAGTATTTTCTTCTGAATGGGAAGCTGCTCCCTTCAGCCTTGCACGGAGAGAGGCTGGGGGTGGGGTGGCTCCACACAGGCGAAGCTCTTTGATGAGTGGTGGGTGGGTGCGGGGGTCTCCTGCTCCATTGGAGGATGACAACGTAGCAAATAGCACAAGTGGGGCTCAGCTCCCCCTCCCCCACCCCTCACTCCCCCCTCCCCGCTGAGGAGGGAGGTAGAGGAGGAATGCTTCAGCAGTCCCCTGTCTCACAGCTTCCTCTCCAGCCCAAAGCTTTCACAAGTTATCTCCACCCCTGAATTTATCACATCTCATAGGAAAAACTATGTGCTGAATGCTATGGACATGAGGAGCCAGGGGCCATGGGAAGTGAAGGGGGCACAGGGACCTTACTGGGGTTGGAGGTTGGGTGACTCCCAAATATGTGACATTCTAGCTGAGTCGCTGGGTGGAGAGTGACGTCAGAGAGCTTTCCACATTCCAGGACTGACTGGACTAAGGCAGAGAGAAGCAGAGGGTATGGCCTGGGGTGGGATGGGGTGGGCAGGAGCAAAGGCCCAGGTTAGGGCAGGAGCTTAGAATAGGTCTGGGGTGGGAAGTCAGCTGGTTTTGAAGAGAGGAGCATGTGACCAGGACTGTAGTCCAATTAAGGCTTTGAACAGATTGGAGACTGGCCTGAGTAGACGATGGGGCATCCACATCAGCAACGAAGCCTGCACCCTAGAATGTCCTTGCCTCTTCCCTTTGCTGCTTGTCTTTTGACTCTCTGCAAAGGAAGATGTGGAAACAGCAGCAGTGTCAAGTGTGAAATGGAGCATGACCAAGTCCCTTTCTCCCATTGTGCATTTGATCAGGATAGGGAAATGTCCCAAGGAGAAAGTGTACTATAATGAGGAGTCATTATAAAGCAACACGCAGGGTCATCCTCCATGTCAGGGGAGAATACTGCAGGGAGCTCGGAGTCAGTGCCTGGCCCTGGCCTATGTTCTCGGCCCACTTCATGGTCATGGCAATCACATTTGACTATCTGTTCTATCCCCTCAGCACACATGCCCCTCTAGGATGCCGGGTGGCTGGAGAAAGATGGAAGAGAAGAGGAAAAGCCTCTACACCTTCAGTCTTACCTGCTCCCCAAGACTGGGATGGAAGCAACCCTGAGTTGGGCAGCTGGTGCTTTCTAGAATTCCAAGTTTCATACTCTGTATCTGGACAGTTGGCCTAGGTTTGTGGTCCTTTAAGGCAAGGAGTCTTCATGGAAATCAAGACTTTTGAGGATGCTGGATATAGGGAGCCCTAGACCCTGGCTTTCCTGGAGAAGGGGATCGAGGAAGGGTGGAGTGGGAGACACCCAAGGCTACAAGGACATTAACTTTGATGTAGAAAGCTCCTAGCCAAGTTATAATGTCTGTGACTGTGGCGAGGTCAGTGTTGTCTTTCTTGGTCACAAGTCAACATCCACAAGAGACTGGTTTTGTGTGCTCTTTTATCGGCTTTAAGACTGGAGAGAAGCATGAGAATTTAAGATGGCCACAAGGTGGCGCCAAACACCAAGCCTTCACATTAATTTTTTTTTTTTTTCTTCTAGACCCCCCAAAGGGGCCCCTGGGGTTCTTAATAAGCTTTGCCTCACAGGACCTAAGACTGAGGTCCAGTCAGAGTGAAGGCAGAAGCTCAGTGCTAGGAACACCTTAATTTCCCCCAGAACTGTTCTGACCTTTCTTAGTTACTTTAAAGCCAGAACCCAGGGGCTGCCCTCTGTCCGCTTCTCCCAGCTCCCTGGAGGACTATAGAAGTTTTAAGAGACAGAGGCTGGGCAAGCTCAGCACTGCAGGCACAGGAGGGGCAATGGTTACTTCTGGCCTCCACTACTTTCCTCCTCGGATGGCCCCAGGCCTCTCCTGCTGCCTTCCTTCTCCACTTGCTCCTCACAGAAACATCCTCTGACCTCTTTTGTTGAGTTGGAACCAAAGTAAAGCCTGATGTAGTCATTGTGGGTGTCAGACAGGGGATTTGGGTCTACTGAGGAATCCCGAGTAACATGGCAGTCCACGAGTTTGTAGTGGCCGAAGACATACCTTCCTTCTGACTCCCCCTCCCTGCCGGGAAGTCCTCCGTGTGTGTCAGCTGCTTAACTGTCCTCTCCTCTGTTGGGATTATCTATTCCCGCACTGGCCTCTAACCACAGGTCAGCCACAGGACTGATCCCTGCTTTGGTAGGATTATCTAGGCCTGTGCAAGCCTCTCCCATACCTGCAGCATGGATGTCTCTCTACTCCTCAATGTGGAGGGCGTCAAGAAGACCATTCTGCACGGGGGAATAGGAGAACTCCCTAAATTTATCACTGGCTCCAGAGTGAGTATCCTTCCCCCAGGGTATCGCAAATAGCTTTTGGCTCTTCCCTAATCCAGCCAGGCAGGTCTTTTCTTGAATTGCCCACCTAGGCTGCCTGCTTTGGAGTTTATAATCAGGCTCAGACTTTTTAAAAATAGTTTTCAGGGTAACTTTAGTGTGGGCTAAAAGGAGGGATTTGGGGGAATTTTCCAGAGCTCCAAAATGTCAAGTGAGTAGGAGGGAATCTCAGGAGTTGTGACGTTTGTCCCCTTGTGTTTGATGGGTCTCCAGGTGTGGATGAACATTTGAATATATTGGGGAAGGAATTCTTGATGCTGGGCTGTGATAAATGGGCATGGAGTATGCTGGAAAGGAATGAGTTCCTTGTGAGGACTTGCAGGTATTGGGGTATGTGCCCGAGGCACCTTAGTTTGTCAGGTGTGGGTGAACTGACAGAGAGGACAGCCCTAGGAGCCTGTGGTGATTGGGTGGCTGCCACTGGAATTCAGGGCCCTCTGTTCTGGGAACTAGGTGACCTTTCATTTCCGAACCATGAAGTGTGATGAGGAACACACAGTGATTGATGACAGCAGGCAGGTGGGCCAACCCATGAGCATCATCATTGGCAACATGTTCAAGCTGGAGGTGTGGGAGGCGCTGCTGACATCCATGCGTCTTGGTGAAGTTGCTGAGTTCTGGTGCGACACCATTGTAAGTAGGCCCCATGGCTCTTTCCCCCATGGCCCTCCCCACCCCCACTCTTCCCAGAACTGTCAAGGTTCAGGAAAGTTAGGGCAAAACAAGCCTCTGTAGGTATACCCTGAATACCCATTTCTCTGCCTTTACAAGCATGGTGCCCAGCCCTTCAGACAAAGCAGGCCTAGGAATGACATGGGGCGAGTGGTTGGCTGGAGGGCTTTGAGAGCACATGGCCTTGCTTGGGAGGAGGGGGCCTCCCTGGTCCTTCCCTTTTGCTCCGCATTGCAGATCCTGGAGATTTGGTGGCCACTGGGCTCTTTTGTCCTCCCCCATTTCTACCAACTCTGTGACTCAGTTCCATCTTTATGACTTCTTGATCTTTGCTTTGGAGAGACAAGTGTTTCTTAGAGAAACTTTCAAACCCACCACTCTGTCTTGTGTCCTCTTCCCTCCAGGGGACTTTCCTTTCTCATCTCCCATGGGCAAATTCCAGACATTGTGGCAATTCGTCTGGGAACACTAGATTTTTGTGATTCTAAAACCACTGGACATTTGGAAAACACATTATTAAATCTTCAGAAAACCCAAACACCCCCTTCATGTTCTCTAGTTGCCTGACACAGGAATTCTCTGACCATCTTGTTTATTCCCTTTTAAAAACTTTATTTTTATTTTAAAGTGTGCTTGTGCATTTGTGTATCTGTGTGGATCTGTTCACATGAGTGCAGGTGCCCAAAGAGTACAGAAGCAGGTGTTGGACACCCCCACCCCCACCCCCCGCCCCCCGCCCCCCGCCACGCCCTGAGCTGGAGTTGCAGTTGCGGATGGTTGTGAGCTGCCTGGCATGCATACTGGGAACTGAACTCCACTCTCTGAAAGAACAACAAATGCCCTTAAATGCCGAGCCATCCCTCCAACACTCACTTATTCTTTATAAATGAGTGGCATTTATGTGTTCAGGCAGGACCCAAGCAAAGCCAGTGTGTTAGGCTTTACCAGCGTGGCTCTGTGTCTCCTTTCTCCCTGGGTCTCCTGGCCCCTTTGGGACATAGAGGGAACTGAGTTAGCAGTTCCAGAGAGATGCCCGTTTGGATACTGCTGGTTGCTTCTGAATGTAATTGTCTGACATGTTCCTTTACTTCTTGTATTTTTGACAAGTGAGCTTTTTTTGTCCAAAGGTTTGAAAGGATTCTAGTTCTTCCTTATTCCTCTCCTTTTTTTTTTTTTTTTTTTATGTACAAGGTTTCATGTAGCCCAGGCTGGCCACGAACTCCCTGTGTAGCTGAGGATGACCTGGACTTCTGGTCCTCCTGCCTCTACCACCGAGGTTTGAGGACTACAAGTGTGTACCACCACATCTGGCTTATGTAGCACTAGGGATCAAACTCGGGGGTTTGTGCATGGCAGGCAAGTGCCCCAGCAACAGAGTCCTACCCCACAGACTTTGTTTTAAAGTCATGGATAGCTCTGTGAACTTCTCAAGGAGGGCCACACCCTGCCTGCCTATCTCATGCAAGACTGAGATTGATGGGTGAGTTCAGGTGTTGAATGGCAGAACTGTCCATCACAAGGCTCCCTCTGGATCTTCACAGTGGATGGTGGATAGATCCTCTTTATTTCACGGGGAGCTAATGACCTTTTTGAGAGAGCAGTTTGGTAGAGAGACAGATTGCTTTTGAGATGTATTCTATTAGTGCGGACTGACCTGGGGAGACTCTCTTCTTGCCACTCTGTCTCCTCATCTGTAAATGAACAAATGACATGTTCGGGGCTGTTTTGGGACTCGCAGGATACGATATCAAAGAGCAGAAGTCATAGTGCGCATAAGGTGATTAAATGGAGAAGCTGTTATTTTGAGCTAGAAGGAAGTTGAAGATTAACTCCTCCATTTTACTGAGGAGCCTTACTCTGAGTACTATTCTGAGAGAAGAAGTAACCTGCTCTTGTTCAAACAAGTTCAAACAGGATCCAAGTGGGAATCTTAACCTTGTTGGGTACATGCGCCTTTTAACAGAGCCAGACTGCAGTGCCACAGTCTACCACTAGGGGATGCCGTGCAACACATTAGTCCTTTATGTTCCTCAGCATATGAGAGCCCAGCATCTTTTCTTTGCAACAGTTCCTTTGTTACTACTTTAATCTTAATGTCCTTTAACTTAAAAAAATGTGTTTCTGTCAGTTTGCGATTTCATCCATTTGGCTTACTCTGTGTTATGTTGGTTTAGAACCACCCTTCTTGCCTTTGCTTTCAGTGAGGCATCCCTGAGCCTGTGAGACCCCTGTGTATCTGCTTCAGGCTTTATGTCTACAAGGTTTTGTCACCACCAAGAGGTCCCCCTCACACACCTCTTCAGGGTGCATATATGCTAACATGCTAGGCTGCATGCTCTTAATCCATTGATTGATTTGTTGTGCGAAGCCACCAGCTGCTGCTCCCTCCAGGAGCTGTCCCATGTGACCCTGTGGTCTTCTGGTCACTTCAGCAATCATATGATGTGCATCTTATAGGTTGGTAAGTTTTAGAACATAGTGACTATTGGTTTTCCCAATGCTCATAGCTTTCATGTATGTGCATATGAGTCACTTGTCCATTTATCCAGCCATACTTTATCCATCTATATATCTATCTACTCACCCACTTACCCAGGCATCAGTTTATTCATACTTCTCTTCAACCAGTGTTCAGCCACAGTCCAGTCTGTTATCAGTAAGCCTTCCACAGCTCCAGCTCCATGAATTTATCCACTCAACCTCTGCTCATCCTTCCATTCATCCATCCATACATCTGACCAGGTTTCAATTTAATGTTCATTCAAAAATCAAGGCTTTTTGTTTTTGTTTCTGTCTGTGTGTCTGTGCATGAGCATTCTTGGATGGTCATCCTCACCTTCCTCTTTGTTAGAGACAGAGTCTCTTGTTGTTCACTGCTGAGTTTACTAGGCTAATGGGCCTGTGAACTTCCAGGGATTCTTCCGTCTCTGCTTATCATCTGCCTGTGGGACCGCTGGGACTATAGATGCACCACCTCACACTGGTGCAGCAATCACTTTCTCCAATGTACCATCTCCCTAGTACCCACAACCCACATTTTCACCACTCCATCTATAGCATATGTATATATGGTATATCTTACTTCATTTCCTCTTATCTACCTGTGCTTTCTTTTTCCTTCTTCCTTTCTGTGTTAGGAATGATACAGGTAGTCTCCAGGCCTGGAAGAACTGAATTCTGGAAGAGAAGACACTTAGCTCTTCTTTATAGGGTGCCAGGCAACCAGGGCATGCCATAGAGGACAAGGGCAGAGTGCTCTGGGGTCACAAAAAGGGCAGCTAAGTGCTTCAGAGTCTTGGAGGAAGTTCTTCAAGAAGGTGACATTGAGTTGCATCTCGAAGGATGAGTAAGAGCTCACACGAGTGAGTGTCAACTTGACACAAGCTAGAGCCATTTTGGAAGAGGGAACCTCAACTGTGGAGACACCCCCCCATACTGTCCTGTGAGGAAGCCTGTGGGGGCCTTTGCATGACTGATAATTGTTTTGGCAGGACCTAACCATTGTGGCTGGTGTTCTTGGGTGCTGTAAGAAAGCAGGTTGAGCAAGCCACAAGGAGCAAACCAGTAAGCAGCATCCCCATGGCTTCTGCATCCGCTCCTGTCTCCAGGTCCCTGCCCTGACTACTTTGATGATGGCCTGCGATGTGGACCTGTAAGCTGAAATTAACCCTATCTGCCTCAAGTTGCTTTTGGTCATGGTGTTTTATCACAGCCATAGAAACCTAACTAAAATACCTGGCCTAGGTAGTGCATGTGTAACTACATTTAGTTAGCCCGTTCTCTGTGGGCTGTCTCTACTCAAGAATCAGAGTTCTAGACAGACTCAGCCTCTAGCCAGGAATCTCAGGTCCAATTAAGGCCTAATTAGGCAGCTGTTGTGTGACAATCCCTGCCCTGCACTCTTCCTGGATTACCCTTGCTTGGTTACCTTCAAGTTAGATCTTTGCAGGAACAGGAGAGGTGATGCTTCCCTCTCTCCCCCAGTACAGAGGGGCAGGATGGGCGAGAGCTTCTGGCCCTTTGTCTGCCTCCAAGGGCCTGTCTTCATCTAGGGCTTGTTGTTGGTGCTCAGTCTTGTGAGGCCTGAGAAACAAACACCAGCTGTTTCCCTGGTTGCCCAATGGGCAGGGGCAGCTGTTCCAAGTCCATGGAAGGGGATGGGCTAGCAGTGGCAGGACACTTGGGCTCTGGACAGCTCTGTATTACTCTCTGCTAGTTCTCTCTGTGTTTAAACACTGGCAATTAATTAAAACACCAGATTCCTTACCCACCCCTCCAAAGTTCAACACACTGTGAAGGACAGGTGGACTCAAGCTGGGATTCAGTGGTTGGAGTCTGTGTCACTGCAGGTGGCAGCTTTCAGTCCAGACAAGGCCTTGGCCTGCACCCGGCTCTGGCCTCAGAACAAAGAGGAAACCATGGTGATGGACTCTCTGATTGTTTGAGTGCTCAGATGTCTAGAGCCCATGGGTGACAATGGCTGTTCCTGCAGCCTATCACCTGGTAGGAGGGCTCCTGGACCCTTCCCTGTCTCAAACTTGGTGCTAGGAGAATGAAGACCTGCCTTGTCCTCAACCTTGGTTCCTTCTGCCCGTGATGTCATTCTATAACCCTAGGCATGGGCTTGGGCACCAGACCTGCCAGGTTGGCAGGTGTCTAGCAGACTATAGCCTTTTCCTGAGGTGTTGCTTAAATGGCCTTAATGTGTTTCTCCCCAAAGCAAGTTGGTGGGAGGTGGGTGTTCCCTCCCTTATTCTAGCCTTAATCCTTCAGACACCTGCCATCTGGCTGTGCCTCGCAGGAGTCAGCCCAGGGCATCTTGGGCTGATCCAGCCCAGTGGGGGTGACCTTCAGCTTTCAGCATTCATCCTTTCCACTGGAATTCTTTTGTAGGAGTCTGAACTGGGCCACTTCACTTTTTTGGAGATGGGCTCTGAGGCCCTATCAGAAAGCTGAGACCTAGGATGGAGTGGACCTTGGTGAATCCCAAGGGCCACCTCCATGCTGGATGCAGCTGGATCAGACCAGACACACATTAGTATAGTCACATTTGATGGCTCTCTCAGATCTGGAACCCTGCTCCTTTCACAGCTGTACCCTGGGAGCCCTGGGCTTGAGGGGAAAGAAATGTGCTGTGCTGACCACAAGGCTATAAAGGGGCAGTTCACGGCTAAAACACAGTTTGGGGAGGCAGGTTCATGTCCTGCCTGTGTCATGCCTGACTGTGTAGCTTTGAGCAAGCTGGTTAACCTCTTTGGGCTCCTGTCTCTTCATCTGTAGCACAGGGCTATTCACAGTGACTCTTGGGCAGGATGGGCTTTAGGATTAGAGGTGCCAACTATAAAGCAGTTGGTGGCACACTGTGACATACAGTTGTTCTGGTGGGTGTCCTGGGACGGCAGCATAATTGAGAAGGGTACAGCACGGGTTGGGTGTGGCCTGGATAGGTCTAAACAGACAGATAAGACACTACCCCTTCATTTCTCCTACAGCACACAGGGGTCTACCCTATGTTGTCCCGCAGTCTACGACAGGTGGCTGAGGGCAAGGACCCCACAGGCTGGCATGTGCACACGTGTGGGCTGGCCAACATGTTTGCGTACCATACTCTGGGCTACGAGGACCTGGATGAACTGCAGAAAGAACCACAGCCTCTCATCTTCCTGATTGAGCTGCTGCAGGTGGGAGCCAGGTGTGGGAGGGGCTGGCCCAGGTCAGGAGGGATCCTGTAGGCCCCCAACCCCATGCCCACTTCACTTGCTTCTCTAGGAAACAAGAGGCTGCTCAGGGACCCCAGCAGAATTGAAAGTTGCAAACCGCCTGCCCCCGAAAAAGCTCACTTGGAACCAATGTCTGAAAAATGGGGTTTAACTTTTGAAGCATTTTTATTTAATTGGTTATCTGCTTCCATTTCTGCAAGATTTAGATAGGGTTGCAGCCTCTTCCTTGGTTTCTATGATTTGTGGGTTTGGACTTGGGTCTGGCACGGTAAGAGAGCATGGAGTTAAAAGAGCCAGGCTCAAGGTTGAGGCCAGGTCAGACTCAGCTTATCACCAAGGCCGAGGCTCAACCTGAAGGCTGCATGGGGAAGTAAAACTAAAAAAGAACAGTTGTGTTGAGCAAAGATGCTCTTTGTAGAAATTACATGCTTGTGTTATTATAATGACAAATTCCCACCAGATGGCAATAGAAGTGTCTTGTTCTAACACAGTGAGTACTAATGACAATTTTCCAACTATTGGAAATAAACTTTTCCTAGAAAGGACCCTTTTCATGATTTACCTGAAGGCACTGGCTTGCTTAGGGCAGGGCTGGGTCTTTTTGCTTCTGTGCTCTGTTCTCAGCGTCTTACCCAGCATGCCTGACTCTGGTGTGGTTGCCTCATTGTGGCATAGGGCAAACCACTTCGGAAGGCTGCTGGGGTCATCTTGCCTGGTCCTCGCCTGGCTAAGCTGTGTTTCCTGGGCTAGGTGGAGGCCCCAAATGAGTACCAGAGGGAGACGTGGAATCTGAATAATGAGGAGAAGATGCAGGCAGTGCCTCTCCTGCATGGGGAAGGCAACAGGCTCTACAAGCTGGGTCGCTATGATCAGGCTGCCACTAAGTACCAGGAGGCCATCGTGTGCCTGAGGAATCTTCAGACTAAGGTCAGGAACTATCTCTGCCTGGGTGGGCTGGGATGAGCCTTAACCAGCTGGTAGCTGAGCTTCTGCCCCCGCAGGAGAAGCCTTGGGAGGTTGAGTGGCTGAAGCTGGAGAAAATGATCAACACCCTGATCCTCAACTACTGCCAGTGCCTGCTGAAGAGGGAGGAGTACTATGAGGTGTTGGAGCATACCAGCGACATCCTACGACACCACCCAGGTGCAGCCCTGGCTGGGGTGATGGAGTAGGAGTGGGACTGAGGGTGGTGAAGATGGGGTGGGGGTTGGGGAGATACAGGCATCCAGGGCTCAGCCACTTGCAAAGGAAGGCCTCAGTGGCCCTTTCCCATGGTGTGAGGCATGGAAGCTTGTCTTCACCCATTTGACTTCCCCAAGCCTGCAACTGCATCGTAGGTGCTTCTGGGTGGGTGATATTTGTTGTGGGAGGTGTTTGTTTCAGACTGAGGCTGGCTATCTTGCCAAGGCTCACTTGGAACTTGTGATCCTCCTGCCTCAGCCTTCAGAGATCTGGGCTTTACAGGCATGCACCACCATTGGCTTTGGAGAGGTGGTTTTAAAATCTTACTCATTTTTAGGCTTTGCAAATGTGCATGTGGCTATGTATTCCATGAATTTGGGAGTAGTAGCCAGGCTTTGAAAGGAGGCCAGCAATCTAGAGAAAAATATGAAATCAACACTGGAAGCCAATCTCTGGCAGTATTTGAGAAGGCTTTTGACTAACACTAAGCATAACAGCACACGCTTCTGGCGCTAAGTACTCCATGTTCCTTATCACACTGAGTCCCACAGTCACCCAGATTGGTCTGGTACAAGGACCATGTCTGATGGGGACAAAGCTTGGGTCCTCAGAGGGAACAATACAAGAGTTCTGAAAGTGAAATTGGTTATAGGACTTGGAAGAAACCGAGATCAGGAGGTCTGATGTCAGAGCTCTCTGGGGCTGGCTGGGTGGGTGCAGCTCATTCTTCCCCGCAGGGATCGTGAAGGCCTACTATGTGCGCGCACGTGCTCACGCAGAGGTGTGGAATGCTGAGGAGGCCAAGGCAGACCTCAAGAAAGTGCTGGAGCTGGAGCCTTCCATGCGCAAGGCAGTGCTCAGGGAACTGAGGCAGCTGGAGAGCCGCCTGGCAGACAAACAGGAGGAGGAGAGGCAGCGCTGCCGGAGCATGCTGGGCTAGGCTGGGCTGGGCTGGGCTGGGTGTTGGGTGAGGGGGCGGTGGTGGTGGTGGCTGGGCTGGGTTGGGTTTGGTGGGGTAGGAGCTGCCTGCTGAAACTCTGGGCTGAGGGCGCTCACACTGCTCCACTTGGCTGCCATGAGGCTATCAGTGACTTCCCTGAGGTCCCACAGCCTATGGCTGTGTACAAACAAGCACATATGGCCTGAGCACCCCTGGTTCAATGAACCAGGACTTGGATGTCACTTTTTAGCACATACTCATATTGAATCATATTAAGACTAATTTCTGAAGGCTGGGGATATAGCTCAGTGGTAGAGAGCTTGTTTAGCAATCCTGGAGCCCTGGGTTTGATCTCCAGTAACAAATAAATAGACAGACACACACACACATTTTTTTGTGGGATCAAAGTCATAGATGCCCATGAAAATCAAAAGCATCTGTCACCCCCTAAAAAAACCCAAATTAATAAATGGCACATGCTAGCCCCCATTCCTTAACTCAGGTGTAGTAATCAACCTTGCTTTAAATTAAAATATTTTAAAAAGTGTGTATTGTGTGTCTATGTGTGTGCCACATGTGTAAGGGTTACCCAAGGAAGCCAGAGGAGGGCTTGTGATCCTGTGAAGCTAGAGTTACAGGTGGTTTTGAGATGCCCTACCTGGGAACCAAACTCAGGTCCTCTGGAAGAGCAGCAAGAACCTTCTCTCCAGTCCCAAGTGAAGAGCTATTTTTAATCAGCGTTCACAGTTTTCGCTATCATATTGATGTTTTCATGAAAATTAGTTTTTGTTGATTCTCTCCTCACCCTCTCCATTATGCCCAGTTTTATTTTTGTTAGGTTTTTTTGTTTGTTTGTTTTTTCCCTCTGTCCCCACCGAAGCCTCTTGCTGTATCTTATATCAAGGCTGATTACAAAAGGGGCTCTCCCTACCTGTTCCTGAGTTTTGGCAGCTGTATTTTGGGATTTCTAATTCTGTTCGCTCTCACCCCCCCACACTTTATAGTCACTAGACATAGAACCCCTCAGAATGTCATTGACCTTGGTGGCTCTGGGGACTCCTGGAAGAGGGATAGTGCCAGCATCCTCTGTGCTCCTCTCTCCTTAAGGATGGGGTATACTTTCCTTCCCTCTATGCCTGTAGTTAATATCCACGGTGAGCTCAATAAACAAACGAGGTCTGTGCTTGGTACTCAGGTCGGCTGGAAAATCTGAAAAGCAATGAGCACCCTTGATGTGATCGTGGCTGTGTTAGTGGGGGGCTCTCATTGCAGCCCTCAATTCTTCGATCCCCAGGCCACCAGAATTAGGATGCTCCTGCCATCTCAGGGCCAGCTCTCCTAGCCTAGGAGAGAAGGCAGCTCATTTGTAATTGACCTGGGTCTAAGTCTACTAGACCGTCTGTGTCCATAGCGAGGAGGGAGCCCGAGGCAGGAGAGGACAGAGGAAGGGACATTGTGACCTGCTGAAGCACAGGAAGGAGTGTCACAAGGCTGCGGACTCCTGAGATGTGGAGCAGGGAGGGAGGGCAGAAGGACCTTCCCCACCTCCTCCAGCGGTGCTGCCCCAGGAGCCCCCTGGATAGTGCGCATTGCCAGAGCACCTGTGTGGCTCTGAGCAGATGAGGAGCCTGGCAAATGACATTTTTGAAGGGCCAGGAATGATGGCCCTAGACTTCCCCCTTTCCTCTTCTCTCCTCACCTCACATTCCCCCCTCTTTCTCTCCTTTCTTTCCTTCCTCCTTTCTTCTACCCTCTCTCCCCTTTTCCAGGTGTTGTTTTTGAGGCAGGGTCTCCCTGTGTAGCCCAGGCTGGCTTGGAACTTTGCATCATCCTGCTTCTGCTTTCCAAGTGATGGGATTGCATGCATGGGATTGCTCGGCATGCTGTCCCTTTCTGTGTGTGCTGTCCCCTCCATTGCTTTTCCTTATGCAGACAGAGAGGATCCCATCTTACTTGTCAGAATACAGTTCACAGCTCCCTAGCATGACTAATACCTCAAGGCATCTCGGAGCCTTGATTGGTCCTGTATGGCCCTCCTAGGAGGGGATCTTCCCTTCTGATGCTCTAGGACATTTACAAGACCAAGAACCAAGAAAGCTGTGGCCCTGAGTGCCTAAGGACTACAGTTGGAGGTACACTGGAGAGAGAGAGACCTTTGTTACTGATACCCAGAGATGATGAAGGGACCCTGGAAGTCCTGTTCTGAAGCCATTGCATCTTATACTTAGCTCACTTGTGCAGACATTGTGATGTGGAAGTGGCAGAGATGCAACCAGCTATCCACCCAGGGCTCTGGTGCTGGCCTGGTTTCCTTCTGTGCTCTAGAAGCAGTTTCCTATGAGGTTCTGGATGAGGGGGTTGGGAGGTGAACTTATCTCACAGGTAGTCTTCAGAAGGCTCCTTTCCCAGAATCTATTCAGCAAGGGGCCACAGACAACAAGCAGCCTGAGGTCCCTGGGAGGTCTGATGCCATTCTATGCTCCCTGTGATCACCCCGATGCCTGCAGAGTGGCCACAGCCAAGGGGGATACTTAGAACCATAGAAAGAAATCACTGGAAGAAGTAGGGACTCAGGAAAGCCTAGTTCCCACCAGCTTTGTACAGTCTGGGAAACAGGCTCAGAGAGTGGCCAGACTCAAACCTAGATGAGCACTCAGGTTTCAGACTTCTGTCTGAACATTTTGTGCTGCTCTGGGCTTCTCAGCAGCTGATGCATGCTGGGAATAATGCATTAAAAAGGAAAGGAGAAAAAAAGCAGAACTCACACAACGAGGCAAACCTGCTTACCGGTAGCCTTTGCATGGGCACAGTCGGAGAGGCCAAGGCAGGGCCCATGTGGGTTCCTCAGCCATGATCCCTCCCTCTTAGAAGCAATACAGGTTAGTCAGGGCATTTGGGCCAGGTGTCACCTGCTGTTTGACCTGTGCACTAGCTGGAGTGGACAAAGATCCAGAGATCAGAGAGTGATTGTGGGAATCATGTGGGTTCCTATAGCAAGGTACTATACACAGTGGTTGAAAATGACACATCATCCCTTCTTGGTCTGAGGGCAGAAATTCCTAGAATGATTAGCCATTTCTCTAGACTCTCCTGCGAGACTCTGTCTTTCCTTTTCTAGCTTCTAGAGACCCCATCTGTTTCTTAGCTCCTGTCCCTTTTCCCCTTCCAAGCCAATAGGTAAACATCTTTCAGACTCTGTGTCCCCCGCCTCTGTTACCATTTCTGTGCCTCTGACCTTTTGGTCGCCCTCTTATGATGATGCTTGGGATGATGCTCAGCCTACCTGGATATCTCAGAAAACTGTCTCCACCTTGGGCTCTGGACTCTTGCCTTGACCATACCTGCACAGTGTTTGTGGTACCACATAAGCCATATGCAGGCTCTGGAGATGGGGACATGGGCATTACTGGGGGATATCACTCATCTCATCACAGTCAGCCAGTCTCCATTGTCAGCATCTACCGTGCTCTGTGTCCTGAAGGCTGAGCACATACACCATGGCTCGCTCCTTCACCCGTATTCTCCACTTGATTAGGCCAACAGGTGGGTCCAGGAACCTCAGGTAGAAGAAAGATTTGTGGACACTTGTTTCTCCAAGTTCCTCCTTGCTGGATATAGCGGGGCATCTGTTGTGATATTTGACCTGTGGTCCCGTTGGCTTCCGGGGCTCAGCTCTCCTTGTCCCAAGAGCGGCAGTAATATGCCCTTTGGTTCTACCTGTAGCGCCTGTGCTACAATCTGTTCCACTAATCAGGCAAAGGCCTAGAGATTTAAATAAGAGACAAGACAGCGCGGGTCATTCATGTAACAGGAAGGTGGGAATGCTATTTATTGAGGGGAAGGAGCAGGCTTATATACTGACTCACAGCACAGTGGAAAACAACCCAGGGTCAAGAGTGTAAGTTGTCAGGCTTAGTTTTTCCCCAGCAAAACAGGCAAGATGTTCCAGCCAACAGCTTCAGGCTTGCTCAAGGTGCCTTGGGGGGGGGGCATGCAGGGCCCTACATCTGCCTGTGTCCTTGGATTCCTCTTTCCGTGCTCCTGATGTCCATCATTGTGTGTTTCTTCCTCCCCGCCATTGGGCACTCACAGATCCTTCAAATGGCTACGTGTCTTCTGCCAAGTGTCCTTCAGGCTGGAGGGCAGTGTCAGGCTGAGAGTGACATAGGCAGGCAGGGCAGGGCCAGGACTGGCGTCCAGCCCCAGAAGTCACAAAGGGGACCAGAGGGGACATTTTCCTGTCTTGGCCTATCCTCACCCCTTACAGGGACTTTTCTCAGTTGACATCATCTGATGGCTTCAAGCAAAGAACTGTTTGCCAGGAACAGTTTTAGGGAGCCCATCGTTGTAGGTGGGATATGGCAACTGGACAAATTCATGCCCAGTGCTTTCTTGTCATAGGCCAAGGCACCTGCCTGTGAGAAATGTCTAGACAGCCTCAGTCATGTTGAATTGACACAACAGCTCTGGGCTTTGCAGGGTGCTTGCTTAGCAGAGGAATGTAATCCCCATAACCCTCCTCACTATCTTCTTCCACGGTAAGGTGGGCCTCATAATTCCACTTGACAAAGGACCAGCTATTATGGGATGCAGCTGGCACAGCAGGGTTGGTCACACAGCTGTAAGTGGCAGAGGCCAGAACTGCAATACAGGGGTTAGAGCCAAGCCTTGAAGCCCTCTCACCCAGGTGTCTGATGTCATCAAATGGCAGTGGGTGGACACAGCTTGGCTCTTTTTTTTTTTTTTTTTAAACTTGAGACAGTGTTATGGAGCCAAAGTTATCCTTGACCTGTGGATCCATCTGCCTCTGCCTCCCAAGTGCTGGGATTGCATGTGTGTACCATTAAAATTTCTTTAATTTCCTGTAAGACCATTGTTCTTGGCTATAGTGTAGGGTGGGAGGAGCCTGAGAGTCAGGGGCTAGGTGTGTCTTACCTATAGTAACCATAGCCACAAGATATCTTGGGGTGCTATAAAGTAATTCCTATTCACCCCAAATAGAGAGGACACTGGTGGACTAAAGGGAGGATTCTGTTCAATTCCAGCTTGGTAGTCTGGTGAGCATGCTAAGGTTACTTACAGAGCACAGGGCACTCAAAGGCAGCCACCGGGTGGGGAAGTTCCCTGGGTAGTTGTACCACTGAAGAGTCTCACCTATTCAACTCTTTCCCTCAGGGAAGGGAGGGGCCTTGATTTCTTGAAAGCCTGTGAGTCCCTTACCACCCAAGATGTTAACAGTTCCAGTCTTGTGAGGGTTCATGGGAGCAGTCACAATTCTGATTCAAGATGGCACTGGTCCCCTCCAACCTGGGGGGAAGCCACCACACATACACACACACACACACACACACACACTTGCATACACACATACACATACATTTACACACACATATGAGCATACTTGCACACTCACACATTCATACACATTTATACAATACACTCACACACTCACATACACTCGCATACTTATACTCACACACTCTCTCCATGCACTCATACACTCTCACACACTTACACACTTACACACTCACATACACTCAGACTCACACACATACATTCACACACACTCACATATGAATATACTCACACTCACACACTCAAACACACTTACACTCACAATACACACTCACATTCTCTTACTACACACACACACTCTCTCTCTCTCTCTCTCACACACACACACACACACACACACACACACACACACACACACACGCAGTACATACAGCATGCTTGGGATTTCCTCTGAGCAATGGATCCTTCCAGTGCAAAGTCAGGGACTCCTGGCATCATCTCAGCTCACAACAGTCTCCAGGAGACAGGTGTCTACTATTACTTTCTCTGACAGCCAGCATCTGAACTCACTCCTCCCTGGATTCGCCAGGTTTTGTAGCTGGAGGTGCCATGTTGAACTTCACAGTGATCCACTGGTCTGTGAGTGGTGGCAGGGTGGCCATTTGGAACTCTGCATTATCCCTCCCACCTCCTCCTTGAAGCCTTCACGCTTGCTTCCAGTGCCCAAATCTGCGCGGATCCAGGCCTAATTTTGACTGCTCCGTTCCTTCTGCTGTTCTCATTAGCGAGAGACTATGATGAGTGAGGAGTCTCGCCTTCCCTCTCACCATCAATAAAAATATCATCTGAGGAGGAGCCTGAGTGCGTGTGTTTCCTCAGCAGGGCGGCGCTGCTGGCCCCACACTGGGTGCTTCTTCAGGATGGGGGGAGAGGGGCCGACGGATGAGAGCCACCGAAATGTCTCCTCTTGGTGAGAATCATGGGCGCCCCTTGAAAAACTTATGTCCATGCTGCTACCTGGTGCAAAGACTCTTAGAAACTTACTAGTTCATCGCCGTGCTGTGCAGAGAAGGGCGCTGAAGCCCTGCAACAGGAGTAAGGCTAGGTGGAAGCAGAAAGCCTGGCAGGGCCCTTGGGGATATTTAGGGCTTCTGGTCTGGCGTCATGTCTGTCAACAAACCCATGATTTTTCTTTCTTGTTCTTCTTTTTTAAACTTTTTTTTTTCTGATGACAGCATTTTATTCAGGCTTTGGATGTTGTCTTTGTTTTGTTCTTGCAGCGTGTCAGGGATGGGATCCAGGCCTTTGTGCATTCTAGGTGCCTGGTCCACTGTAGCCATAGCCTTGCCGTTTCCCCTCTGTTGCAGCTCCCCTCGCACCCTGCTGTGGCCTCCTTGGAGAACTTTCTTTTCTTATTATTACGTGTGTGTGTGTGTGTGTGTAAGCCTGTGACACTATGTGTGGAAGTTAGAGGACAACTCATGGGAGTCAGTTCTCACCTCCACCATGTGGGGACTGGGGAATCGAACTCAGGTTGTCAGCCTTGGTATCAGGGGCCATTTCATACTGAGCCATTTTGCTGGCCAGAACTTCCTCATTCTTTTAGAAAGTATTTTATTTTTAATTATGTGTATGTGATGGGAGTTGTCTTTCTGTTTTTATGTTTGTTTTATGGGTTGATGAATAAAACACTGATGGCCAGGCCGGATGATAGGTGGGACTAGGAGACAAGGAGGATTCTGGGAAATGTAGGCAGGGAATAGTTGTCATGTGATCCCAAGAAGAGAGGTCTCGAGAATCAGGCATTCTCCGGTAAGATAAGACTATGTAGAAATACTTAGATTAATAGAAATGGTTTAGTAATTAAGACAGAGCTAGCCAATAAGAAGCCCTAGCCAGGGGCCAACAGTATTATAATTAATATAAGTCTCTGAGTGTTCATTTGGGGCTGATGCCTACTGCACTAAGGAGGTACCTGTGTATATGTGTCTGTATGGGGTGTGTGTACATGAGTGCAGGACCCTTAGAAGTCAGAGGTACCAGATCCTTAGTGCTGGAGTTATAGGCAATTGTGAACTTCTTGACATGGGTGCTGAGAACCAAACTTGGGTCCTCTGCAAGAGCAGTTTGTGTTCTTGATTGCTGAGCCATCTTTCAAGATCCTCTTTTAAAATTTATTTTCTCTTACTTTCTTCTTCTTTTAAAATGGGCACCCTTGTTATCTCCTTCCCTCTCACTTCTTTTTCTTAAAAAAGATTTATTTTGATTTGATTTTATGTGTATAGATGTTTGTCTATGTCTATGTCCCATATTTGTGAAGAAAGGGGAGCCCTCATTCACTGTTGGTTGGAGTTTAAACCTGTGCCCACACTACAGAAATCAATATCCAGGTTCATAAAAAACAATCTAGAGAAAGAACTTCCACAATACTCAGTTATGCCACTCCTGGTCATATTCCCAAAGAACTCTAAGACAGCACACCATATTTGTGCCTGGTACTCACAGTGGCCAGAAGAGGGCACTGGATCCCCTGGGACTAGAGTTACAGATGATTGTCAGCTGCCATGTGGGTACTAGGAATCGAACCCATACCCTCTACAAGAGTAGCCAGTGCTCTTAATTGCTGAGCCATCTCTCTAGGACCTTCCTCTTATTACTTATGAAACTCTGGCTTGTAGCCTCCCAGGACAGGTTGCTTGGCAGTCAACTCCCCAGTTCCTGCCTTCCTTGGAAGGAGAAAAAAAAAGAGACACAGCTTCTGTTTGGCTGGGGTTATGACTCCAGGCCTGCCAGCTCCTTTTGGTGTAGCTGAAGAGGCATGCAGACTTTGCCCAGCCTCTAGGGAGGTAAGGCAGAGGTTTGGGTAATTGAGATACACAAAGCTCCGTGGTGGAAGGAGTCTTCTAGCACCCTCTTGTGACAGATGGCTGCAAATACAGTATCTGCAGCTGCTCAGCCTGTCTGTGACTTGTTGCTCTTCATGTTCATTAGGAAAAACATGGTGTGGACTTAAACATCCCCCAGAATCCTTGGGAGGATGCAGGTACCAGGAGCAGATAGTCAGGAGCTTTGCTTGCCCTACCTTGTTCTGTGTTGAGCTGGATTCTGAGCGATAGGGTTGGAGATGTCCTTCACCATGGTTTCTCATAGGCCAGCATGCAGACAGTCTGAGGTAGAGGCTGAGATATGGCCATGCCTCTTTTCTGGCCACCTGTGTTGAGTGTACCTTCTCCACAACTTTTTTTTTTGTTCAAGGATTCCCCTCATGATGAAGTGGACAAGCTTGGGACTCAGGAGAGGCAGGTGTATAGGTCTGTTCCAAGTTTGAAGGTCTGGGAGCCAGGACAGCTGGTATGTAAGTTCTATGACCAATGCCCGAGGTAGCCAGTCAGGAGGACCTCCTGCAAGAGGAAAGGTTGGCTTTCTTGGTCTAGTCAGACCTTCAGATGATTGAATGTGACCCACCCACAGGAGGAAGAGAACCTACTGATTCAAATGTCAACCCATCTAGAACTCCTTCTTGTGTATGTCAGGGATAATGTCCACCAAACTTCTGGGCACCTGAGGGTCCACTTAACTTGATATAAGATTGTCACAGTTCTGGAGACCAGATGCTACATGTCAAGGTGTCAGTGAGTGGTTCCTTCTGAGGCTCAGAGGGAGAAGCTTGTCCTGGGTCCATCTCTAGAGGACTATTGAGTTTTTGCACTCCCCAGTAGCCTTGGGTTGTAGAAACATCTGTCTCCACACCTCCTTCTTAAGGCATTCTCAAGGCCCTCCCTAGGGAGGGCTTTATTGTCACCAGACCAGGCATTTGCCTTTCATTCTTCCTGATGCAGGGCTGGACAGTTTAGATAGGACACGAGGCTGGTCTACAAGCTGTCTAGATGAGGACTGGGGGAGCCTATATATACCAGGATGTCTTAGGAAAAAAGCCATGGGAGGGGGCAGGGTTCAGATAGGGCCATATTCAGGGATCTTGAAAACCAGTGAGGAGGCTCTAAGAAGCACCCACAGGAGGGGAACTTAATCAAATTAGCTTTCTAGAAAAATGTTTCTGTGGCAAGTTTGGGTTGTATTGAAGTGGGGAGGCCATCTTGGAGAGTCCTGCAGTAGTTTAGGCAAGAAACAGTGTTGGGAAAGAAGGGCCTCATGGAAGACACCAGTGCTGTGGATGCAGCTAACCTGGTAGAGAGCTTGGAAAGGGCTATTGTGGTTGTACATACAGTATACTGCAGAATTCCAGCCTCCCTACCCTTACCTCATTGCATCTACCTTAGATAAGTGCAGTGCTTGCCAGTTCCCAGTAGATGGCAGGAGAGAGATTGAAGAAGGCACCTCTGTCTACTTTGCCGAGTTCCCATACTGGCTAAGTCAGAATCTGTGTGACAGCTCAATTGGTCCATGGATTCTAGTTTTGAAGGGCAGGGCCTGAAGATGTCCAGCTCTGACCAGGAGGGCAGATCCCAAACTGGGTGTGACAGCCAGCTGATGCTGAGACCTTGGCCATTTTCTCCAGCTGATCACTATGGGCTTGGGGCCAGTGTCCTCTGGGATAGTCACCCTATAAAGGTTTGAAGGGATTTTCATTCTTGGTGATTTAGATAGGTGAATGCTGTCAAGGCTTCCTGGGGTTCTGCCTTGAAGGCAAAGCCGAGTCTCACCTCTCAGCTGGAGCTCAGGCTTCCTGCTCTTTGGAGGACTCAGGACCTCTCTCTCTCTGAGTCAGTCTCATATCCTTTTATGTAGCAGAGGCTGACCTTGAACTCCTGAATACCGCTCTTAGTCCTGTATTTCCATGGGCCACCTGAGCCTGCAGATTCTGGCCCAGCTACCCATGTCCCTTGCCTGCCTCGTATCCAACCCTCTGTTCTTTCTGTACTGGGTCTGCCATGCCCACACTTCATTCCTTTCCCTGGTGTCCAGCTCGTTTCTTCACAGCCGCAGTGGAGGAGCTGTGGTCAGCATGCTTTCTGGGCAGGGGAGGACAGTCCATTGCCTGTGCCTGCAAGGCCTTTGCATGCAGCTAGTGGTGGGTTGGCTTCTCACTGCTGCTGTAACAAGGTACCAACAATCTGTTGGCTTTACACACGAGCTGTCTTGAGTTCAGAAGTCTGAAAGGAGTTTTGTGGGCTGCAGTTAAAGGCTGGGCAGTACTTTGTTCCCTCTGAGGCTCGTAGGGAAACTTTCTGGCTTCTATAGTGCTACCCCCCCCCCCAATTCCTTGGCTAAGGCCATCTCCAGCCTGTGCTTTTCATTATCACCCACCTTTCCCTTCTCTCCTGTCTCCCTCTTGGAAGGGCACTCAGCATGACTCTGGTTATCTGGAGAATCCACGGTCAAATTCTCCATTTTAAGATTTTCAATTTAGTGGCATCGGCAAGTCTCTTTGCCGCATGCTGCAATGCACACATGTTGTCTGGGAAGCATCTCTCCTCCTTCCTGGGGTGTCAATGGCCCCTGGCTGCTGTTGGCCTTAGGGTGCTCACCTGTTTGCTATGACTTCTCACATCCTTCCCTCGGCACTCTAGCACATCTTCTTTATGAGTTTCAGTTTTTAATTAATTTTTGGAGTTGGCATACACAGTGATGGGTTTCCTTATGCCACATTCTCACAAATGTCCCATGCATGCCCTCCCCCACCCATGCTTTCATGTCCCATGTGTTCTAATACCCTCTCTTACAATCTCTTCCTTCCCTCTCACGGTTCCTTTTCTACTTTCATGTCAATCATACACCTTTAAATCCAAGTTCTGCATGGGAAGGAAAATGTGTCCTGCTTTGTCTTTCTAAGTCAGTCTTATTTTGCTTAATTTCTGGGTTTATTCACTTTCCTGGAAATGTTATGATTTAATTTTCTTTATAATTTAATAAAAATTTTTTTTACCTATCTGTCTGTTTGTCTGCCTGCCTATCTATCTATCTATCTATCTATCTATCTATCTATCTCTATGGCTCATCATCTGTGTGTCTGTCTGTCTATCTCATACACTGTCTTTATTTATCTGTTGGTGGACATGTAGGCTGAATCCATTTTCCAGTTATTATGAACAGTGCAGCAATAACTATGGATGGGCAACTAGCTCTGTGGTGTGTTGTCTTAGAATCCTTGGGGAATATGCTCAGGAGTGGCATAGCTGAGTCTTGTGGAAGTTTTTTTCCTATATTGTTTT
The DNA here is from genome assembly GCF_943737965.1 of Phodopus roborovskii. Classification (NCBI taxonomy): domain Eukaryota; kingdom Metazoa; phylum Chordata; class Mammalia; order Rodentia; family Cricetidae; genus Phodopus; species Phodopus roborovskii. The sequence goes on from NW_026126407.1 coordinate 9,761,686, forward strand.
TTATGAACCTGGGCACCGATTTCTGTAGTGTTTAAACTCCCACTAGCAGTGAGTACAGGCTCCCCTTTCTCCACATCCTTTCCAGCATCTGTTGTCATTCTTTTCTTGATGGCAATCATCCTGACTAAGGCAAGAAGGATTCTCAAGGCATTTTCAGTAGTTATGGGCCATTCAGGTATCCATTTTGGAGAAGATGTGTTATTTTCATCCGGTTGTTTGTTGATGGGATTATTGTGTTTCTGGAGATTAACTTTTTACAGAGCTTCCCTTCAACCCAACATTCCTCAAATTGCCTGCAGAGGGCACTGTTGCATGTGGGAGTTTTAGACCTCTGAGAAGCCTGGACTGCCATTGCTTAGTTGATTTAATCTTTTCAGCAATGTTTACAATGTATCTGGTTAGATCATTTGAGGGTAATGTGTTCAGAGCTAGGGTTTACAGCAGATGGACTCTGGCTCCACACCTGAGCTGTGTTCTTGGTCTTCCTGCCTCTCACAGCTTGACCTGCAATATTCCCCTCCCAAACATTTCACCTCTGCATGGTGATTCAAATTTGTTCCTCTTTGGTTCCCCTCACTATCCCCTTCCTCCGACACAGGGTCACTGTTGACAGACTGTGTTACATTGATTGGATAATGACCAGCCAGGGGTCCACTCAGAGATCATCTCAGAGACACCTGTCCTTCTATGTCTACATCTGGGGCTGGATAGGATGGAGTCTAAGACCAAGGGATAGTCAAACAAACCTGGGTTCCTAACCAGGTCTGAACATTTACTAGTTACTTGGCTGTTCACACACACAATCACACCCACCCCCAATTTTAAATCTAGATTCTGCAGTTGAAAGAACATGACAGGTGATATTTGTCTTTCCAAGGCTTATTTTGCTTAACATAATGAGCTCTATTTTCATCCATTTTCTTGCAAATGTCATGATTTCATTTTTCTTAACAGCTGAATAAAAATTCCACCATGCCTATGGGCCACATTATCTTTATCCAGTCATCTGTTGATGTGCACTGGGTTGGTTTTTTTTTTTTTTTTTTTTTTTTTTTTGATAGAGCCGCACTGAGCATGGGTGTCGAGTTGAGGTATGTGTTTACTGAGCGGCATAGCTGGGTCATATGATCATTCTATTTCTTTTGACTTTTTAAAAACATATATTTATTTAAGGTGGAGATAGGACTTGCCACAGCCTATGTGGCAGTCAGAACAATTTGCAGGAGTTGCTTCTTTTCCTTTCATAGGACAGTGGTTACATACCACAAAACAGTTGGCAATGCCTTAACTGTCTGCACGTTATTAGGCCAAAGACCTCTTCCATCTTTGCCAAAGGGTGTGCTGACCTTCTCTCCTTTCATACAACACATATTTTTAGTTCTCCCCTCTGAAAACTTGCATATTGACTTCCATAATGGTTACACAAGTTTACCTTACAATTAGCTGTGTGATTTTATACTATTTGCTTAACATCTCCATTTTGTACACCAGAGCCCATAATTTTTGTTATCTCACTGAGGTACACAGTGTCTGCTTTTGTTACAGTGACTTTCACGTCCAACACCCTGGGCTCATCTATGAGCTCACCCTGCCACTCCTACCATCCCTAGCCCTCCGTCTTCTCAGTTGGCCTTTGAGTTAGTTCTGCATTCCAGAGCTTTAGGTGAGAGTGCCTATTGCAGCATCAGGACCTTGGAAGCCACTGCCTACTCTGTCATTGTGTAACCTTTCACTATTGTCCCTTTTCTGTGGTGAACATTCCAAGCGGTCAGCACAGAGTCTCCAGTTCTTTCATGGCTCCTTTTAAGGACCCATTTTGGGGAATTTGAAGCAAGACAATTGACACGGACTCCCACTGTGGTATTCATTCCGTTAGTAACTTCATCTGTCTCTTAGGAACACTGCTGTTTCAGGAGAGCTTCTGGGAAGTAGTTGCTCTGGCTGACTCCTCCTGGCTGTTCCCAGGCTGCTGTCCTGGGATGTGAAAGTGGCCTGAAGTTCAGAGGGAAGATCATGAAAGACAACCTTTGGCCCTGCAGGAGTAAGAGGCTTGGAGGAGGGTGGAGGCAGCAGCAGGGGTTTTCCTCATCCACTGAAGCTGCAACCATCTCTACAATCGCTTTTCCCATCCCACTCAGCCTTCGTACAGGAAGGCTGGGAATCCTCATCTATGTAACAAGGACATTTTCTTCCATTAGTGAGGGCCTCTATTATCAAGGATGAGTAAATGAACATGGTTATTCTGGGAGAGTTAAAAGCAAATTGAGGACCTGGAACTCTGGTGGAGAGAAACCCATGGCAAGCTGAGTGGATGGTCACAGTGCTGTTCCCCCGACCCCTAGCAGCTGCCCTGTGCTTCTGCCTTCCATGGGCTTCATCCCAGCCAATGGAATAGGGTGGAGGCATGCAGACCACTTGCCTTGCCCCAGAGAACCCTTGTGTCTGAGAGGCTCCTGTGGCGATGGGGGGAGCCTGGGCGCACAGGGAACCTCGATTGAACAGTGATTCCTGCAACTGTTACGTGATCAGGTATAAGCCTTTGTCCCAGCACTTCCAGACCTCCCTCAAGACCTTTATTTGAGGATATCTTGGTGTTTTCAGTCTGTTTCTATTGCTGTGATGAAACACCATGACCAAAAGCAATGTGGGGAGGAAAGGGTTTATTTTGCTCTCACTTCCATGAAATTGTTCATCATCAAAACCAGTGAGGGCAGGGACCAGGAGGCAGGCGCTAATGCAGAGGCCATGGAGGGGTGCTGCTTACTGGCTTGCTCCCCATAGTTTTCTCAGCCTGCTTTCTTTTAGAACTTAGAACCACCAGACCAGGGGTGGCTCCACCCACAATGGCAGAGGGCTGGGCCCTCTGCCATCAATCACTAATTAAGAAAATGCCCTACAGGCTTGCCTACAGCCCAATCTTATTAAGGCATTTTCTTAATTGAGGGTCCCTCCTCTCAGATGATTCTAGCCTGTGTCAAGTTGACAGAAAACTAGCCAGAAGGTCTATGTATGTTGCTATAACAAAATACCATGGACTTGGTAACTACGAAGAGGTGAAACTTTTCTTTTTCAGTTCTGGAGGCTGGAAGGTCTAAAGTCATGGTGTTGGTTGTTTGGTGAGGCTCCTATCTCCTCTTTCATGGGAACGAAAGGGGTGATTCTCTGTCAAGCTCTTCTATAGGGGCATCTGATTCCAGCCTGGAGAGTCCCACTGTTATGAGCCTCTTGCCTGCAGAAGGTCCTGCCTCTTAGAGCTATGTATGCTACTACCATTCAGTGTCAATGCTTGGATTCTGAAGGGGTGCATCCAACCATTTCAGGGATAGTGTCTTTGCACAGAGTCAGACAGACACCTCATAACACTGTACCATTGGAATCAGAGTTCTGCGGGTTCCAGGCTTGTCAGCTGTGATTTCTCATGTGACCGTGATAGCTCTGGGAAGTAGGAGTCCCCACCATAGAAGGATATGATGTTATTGAGTAATTTGGGTTAAAATTAGATGCAGATTTAACTGGTGGAGGGGTTGAGTCAGAGGCCAGAATACCACCATCTCATTACAGCTTATAACATCCAAACTCACTGGTTGGAACCAGGGCTGGGAGGCCTTCTCTTTGTTAGCCCTCAGAAGGGAACATGATGGATGAAGTTGGAAACCTGGTACTCCTCCAGTGTGGGGACTCAGGACATTCACCTTGATCCTTCATGGAGGCAACAGGGTCTGTGATGAGATGAGGTTTGTTCTGACAAATTGTTAGGAAAACTGCAGAGCCAAGTGGGCTGGAGACCTAGTCCCTGTGGGGATGGGCCCGCCTGTGTGACACCTCTTTGGGGACCAAGAGTGCATCCTAATGTTTTAAGCCCTGTTTTCCACAGTGACCTCTGAATGAAAAAAAAGGAAACAAGAAAGAAAGGACATGACTGACTGCTCCCAGGCATGGTGGAGGAGAAAGTTTATTGTAGCTAAAAGGGAGAGCACAGGCAGAGACAGGGACATCTGGGAGAGTCCAGTGTGGACATGACCATTGAGCTGGGCTATGTGGGGAGAAGGGATGGGAAAGGAGAGGGGAGAAAGGGGAACTAGGTGCAGCAGCCAAGAGGGAAGGAAACCACAATGGCTGGATTATATAGGGAAAAGCTTTGGGGGAAGGTGAGCCCCAGGGCTGGAGAGGTAGGGGGTAGGGGGTGGGTATGCTAGCCAATCCCTGTAACAGGTAGGGACTGAGGAATGCTGGGAGAATCTGGCAACCAGGTCTGCTTTGATATGTTAAATAAGCATCTCAGCAATTTGTCCCAGGGTTTGAGACTTAACAACCCCCTCCCACATTGTGAGGCATTCACAGGAAAAGCTTGGGCCAAGAGGCCTTGATGGGCTGGTCCTCCTCCCCAGAGGGTAGTGGTGTCTCATTAGCACACCAGCAACTAGAGACAGGCTACTATGGGGAGGGCTGAATTTATGAATGAATGCATTGTTACATCCTTTTTTATTTTTAATGGTCTATGTAATCAGGCTGACCTCAAATGTGCTATGTAGCCAAAGATATTGCAGGATTGAACCCAGCATGGCTTTTTACAAGTTAGGTAAGCTCTCTACTCAATGAGTTATGCATGCAGCCACTCTATAAGGTAATATTTAGAGCCTACCATGGTCTAGGTACCGAGTGAGGCCTTTGAAGTTATCAGGTGAGAAAGTCTGAGTAAGACTGTCTCTTGGTCTTAGTGAGATTGTGGGATCCAGTGACCTGGTCCAGTGAACAGCCGGTTCTCACTTGCAGGGAAAGGTGACTTTATATGATGCCAAACACATGGAAAATTTAGTGAGACAGCTAGGTATCTCAGCCATCAGAGGACAAGGCTATGATGATTGGAAGCTTGATGTTAACCTGGAGGGCATAGCAAACCTCAAACCAGAACTCATACAGGAAGCCAGGGAGTATAAGAGCCACCAGCATCCTCTGGATAGGGCATGTGGGTGATCTGCAGCAATGTCAGAATGATAGGAGCAAGGGAAGCGGAGGTCATGGGTGTGTGGATATATGTTCTTGGGGAAGAGGAACTCTTAGGGAAGCAAGCTACTTTGTCGGTCAAGCTTGCTTGCTGGGGAGGAAAGGAAGGCAGGGGAATGGTGGAAGAGCACACCCAAGAGTTCTGGTCACTAGTCACTGTTGAACAGGACCTACTGATCATGAAGCAGCTGCTCACCCATGAGCTTCTGGGTGATTCTCCTGTTTCCACCTCCCATCTTACCTTCTGAACAGGGAGGTTACGGTGTGTGCTCCCATGCTGACCTTTTCTGTGTGGTCTGTGTTGTCAGGCATGGGTGGCAAGTGCTTTAACCCACTGGCTTGCCCTGGGCCGACTTTCTGAGATGCCCCTTTCCTCACGTGTTAGTGAATCTCTTCCTCAAGCCCTCCGTACTGGAAGGGCCTCTAGACCTGCTGTTGGAAACCCTCGCCTCTCTTCCCAGCATCTGGCTCAGCTACTTCTTTGGGGGTCGGTCCAGATCCCATTATTGAGGAATAGTAAAACTCAGTATAGTGGTTTGAATGAAAATAGTTCCAATAGGCTCATAGGGAGTGACACTACTAGGAAGTGTGGCCCTGTTAGAGTAGATGTGGCCTTGTTAGATAGAGGAAGTGTGACTCTGGAGGCTGGCTTTGAGGTTTCAAATGTTCAAGCCAGGCCAGTGTCACTCATTTTTCCTGCTGTCTGCTGATCCAGATATAGAATATCTTGGTTCTTTCTCCAGCACCAAGTCTGCCTGTGTGCCAACATGCTCCACACTATGTTGACAATGGGCTAAACCTCTGAACTGTAAGCCAGTCCCAATTAAATCTTTTCCTTTATAAGAGTTTCTGTGGTCATGGTGTCTCTTCGCAGCAATAGAAACCCTAACTAAGACACTCTCTAAGGCAAGCATGAATAAGGCTCAACCATTGTCCACATCCTAATTCCTAGTACCTGTGAAATTAATATTTATAGGAAAAATGGTATTGGTTTGTTAATGAGATGATTTAAAAAATGGAAATATTACTCCAAATCTTCTGTCTGTACTCAACATGCAGAGAGAGTCTTTAAAACAGAATAGGGAAGGGGGAGATGGCCATGGGGTGGCATGGGAAATACTTGGCTTTGAAGGTGGAGAAGGGGTGTAGCCAGGCTTAAGATACTGGTAGTTCACTCATTCCAGCACACCCACTTACCAGCAGGAACCCAGCATTGTGGTCCAGCCCAGTGGGTCCCATCTTGGACTTCTGACCCCTAGAACTATAAAATAATAAATATATAAGTTTAGCCACTGGTTATGGAAAATTGCTAAACCAGCCACAGAAAGCCAGCATGTCTCAGTAATGATATAGCTGTAGTCTTGAGAGTAACCAGCATGGATCTCAGATGGAGGTCCATTGATGAGCTTTTAGGATGTTGGCTCAAAGTTTAGCTGGCATTTAGGAAGAGTAGCATCCAGAGCCAAGCCAAGGTAAAGATTTGGTGTAAGTTTCATTCCACAGTGTATTCTTTTCCAGGTTCTCTTTCTTCGCAGACCATAGAAACAGGACATTTTCATTTACTTGACATATCTGCTTTTCTTCCTGTCTTCCCTGTATCTTTATTGTCTCACTCTTTCCTTCCCTTCCCTCCCCTTCCTCCCTTAAATTTCTCTCTACCTTCCATCCTCCTCCCCTTCTCTCTCCTCCCCTTCCCTCCCTTTTGAGACAAGGTTGAGTTCAAGCCACCTTCTGACTGTGTAAATCAGGCTGGTCACAAACTCACTAATCCCCATCTCAGCCTATCATGTGTTGGAATGACAGGCATGAAATCTCACACCAGGGTTTGTATCTCTCTTCTTGTCTATCCATTTCACAGCTGTCTTTAAATAAATAAATAAATCACATATACAGTGTTTTTGATGCATGTATTCCTGCAGGCCAGAAGAGGGCACCAGATACCATTATAGATGGTTGTGAGCCACCATGTAGTTGCAGGGAATTGAACTCAGGACCTCTGGAAGAGGAGGCAGCACTCTTAAGCCCTGATACATTTTTCTAGCCCCATGGCTGTCTTCTATGAATCATTTTACAGCCCCAACACAAGTTTCCTGACACCCAAACTATCCAAGTCTGACATTGTCTGGGGAGTCTTTACATTTCTACTTACTATGTCAAAAATTCAGGTCAGCCAGAGCAGGGATGTGCCTGAATCATGGTGACAGAGTGGGCTGCTGTGGCACCTCCCGCCATGTTTCTCCCAGGTACCCTTGGTAGTGTAAAACCTTAATTTCCATTTGTCTTTGGAACACTCAGGACATTTGAAATAAAGAAACAGAAGAACAGCCATTGTGTTTCTCAGGGGATTCTACTGTGTTTGGTCAGCAGTTCCTCTTAGTAGCAAGAGACAGTGACCCTATCTTGGCCCCTCTGAGTTCATGCTCTCCAGGGCCTTGCAGTCCACCCGAAGGTAAGCAAAACTCCATAGCAGTAATCACAGCCCCTTGTTTAAATGAAGGTCAGAGCCATAACAGCATTTTTGCATTATGTAGTTCTACAGTTTGTTTATTAAAACTCTTTGTAGCTTTGGGGGCTGGAGGGATGGCTCAGCAGGAGGAGAATCTAGAGGAGAAGTAAGGGCATCTTCCTATTAAAACCAAGATTGTGCTGTAAGCAAATCTGAATGGAGGGGGAGGAAGCATCTACTTAGAATTATATCGACACCTCAGCCTGTTCTCCCTTTGCACTGTATTGTTTAAACTGATTTTATTTTTCAAATTGCCAATTTAAAAAAAAAAACACATCCATTTGAAAGGTACACAAAGATCAGTCCTTGATCTCCAATTTTGGCTTCAGTCTCACTGTAAGGGTGCATCAGTCACCAGTGGGTTTTTTTTTTTTTTCCTCTCTCAGTCTGCTGCAGCAGTGTTAAAAATCCACTTGGGAAGGAATGAGCTTTTGTGTTTCATGTGAAGAAAAGCTAAAATGACTAAGTGTGGCACAAACCATTTAGAGAGACATGAAGCTAGGAACAGAGGGAAGGGACCTGGTTATGCAATGCTTATTACACCTTGGCAGATCACAGGTCTGTGTCCCCTGTAATGCATGCTTTAGGATGGTTGGACCTGAAGCCACACTAGGCTCCTCATCTGAATGAGGGTCTGAGTCATAACAGCATTTTTTTGGTATGAGGTAGTTATAGAGTTTGTTTATTAAAACTGTTTGTAGCTTTGGGGAACTGGAGAGATGGCTCAACAGGCTTGCTGTGTGTGAGGACCCGTGTTCAAACCTGGAACCCACTTATAAGCTGTGTGTGGCAGCATGTGTCTGTAACTCCAGTGTTGGGGAGGTGGAGACAGGAGGATTGCTGGGCTGAATTGTTAAGTTCTAGTTTCAGCTAGAGAGCCTGCTTCAAAAAATAAGATGGGAATCAACAGAAGAAAACACTTATGTTTGACCGTGTGTGTGTGTGTGTGTGTGTGTGTGTGTGTGTGTGTGTGTGTGTGTGTTTGTGCGCGCGCGCACATGCTCACCACTTCTCCCAGGATTCCAACCAACTAACCAGTGCTGTGAGCAGGACTGCACAGGCCATGGAGCACATGGCAGGAGGGAACTAGACGTTTCTTACAGGACATTATTTTAGCCTATTCTAACTGGTTTCCTCACCTGGCTTGGGCCATATGTTTCCAAGGGAGACCCCTCATCCTCAATAACCCTCTCTTCTCCTAACTCCTCCTTTCTCCCTTCTCAACCCAGGCATTATGCCCAAGATCAGTTCTGTGTTTTTAGTTCTCTTCCTCTTGTCCCTCCAGGGACTCTAGGGTGGCAAGGGACATGTTTAATCTTTACTGTTTTCTCCAGGCTTCTCCAAACTGGCTTCCAGGCTGTAGGAACCAGCCTTCTACTCACACTTAGAGTGGCTAGTGTGGATATTTAGCAAGTTGCTACTCTGAGGGAGTGATGGAAAGGCTTCTTTCCTAATTGTTCCAGGATCTGGTCTCAGCATCAGTGGTCTAGCATCATATGCTACTTTGTATCTTGCTCTGTGGTTGCTGGTGGCAGAACCTGGCTGCATGCCTCTGTGCTGAATGATGTAGCAATTTTCTTTTGAGTACAGTAGGTGCCCAGTAAGAAGTTGAACAGCAACTAATGTCTGGCTGCTGTTGAGAAATAGACTTGGTTTTTCCGGGGCGGAAGAACAGATACCCTGAGTGGCTTGTTCAATTATCATTTCCCAGCAAATTCTTTGTTGTTTCATTTCAGTGTTGCTTTTTTCTGAAGGGCTGCTCTCTGCTAAGCTTACAGAGGTGGCTTTGAACCAGGCTGATCAAACTCGGAACAGCTGTGTGAGTCAGAAATGCACTACTTAGGGGAGAAAGAAGCTGGAGCCAAGGAAAGCAGGCATCCTTGGAATGAAGACAACCTAAGAATACAAGAGCAACAATGCCACCCTGCTGAGTGTCACTGAGGTACAGTTGAGCCCTCACTTAGAACTGCAGCTTCTCTGGGGGAGGGACAGGGGAAAGCAATGAACAGTTTGGTCAGGACCAGGTGTTAACTGCCCAGCTATCTCCAGCCCTCCTATTCTTATGCCACCCCTGTAAGCCAACCATCTTCATACTTTTCCATTCCTTCCTCCAGGGGCAGAGGATTGGCAAAGTACCTGGATTCCAGGAACAGATGGTATGGTACTGAGTGCCATTTTTGGTTCTGCCCCTTCTAGCACATAGCTTTAACCCTAATCCCCAAGTTGCAGCCCCCTCACCTGCAAAGCAGGAAGCACAAGACTGCTTGGTGCTGGTGTCTGTGAGAGCAGGAGGTCCTAAATGGAAACTAGCAACGGGTACAACGTAGGGGGATTCACCTCTGCAGGTAATGAACACTCCAGTGCTGGAGGTATTCGAGGTTTGACTTATTGTGGTGCTTCAAGTTCTGAATGAGGAGAGCGAGGACCAGGCTGGTCAGCCTGAATTAGTCCTGTCAGTAGCAGGGGAGAGGTTTTGATTTTGTTAAACGGAGTCTAGGATTTCATGTGTCAGCGTGCTGCCTGGCAATTAAAATCGGGAGAGTTTAATCTGAAGAGAGTTCCAGCTCCGTTGTTTGCCCTTTTAATCTTGTCTGTTGCCATGGGAACGTCGAGTGATTGCAATCACCACTGTTTGTATTGTGAGCCTGCTCCCATCAATGTGGCTTTTGAAAAACAAGAAATAAAAATCTTGACTTGTGCACGCCACTCATTACTATTCAGAACGAACCAGGAAGTCCCATCAAATGCTTCCTTCCCTGCACATGCTCTGTAATTCCCACAAGCCCCATTTCTGACCTGCTTTCTTACCCCCACTTCAGGCAGGTGGCTCTACCATGTACTCAGAGCATCACCAGGAGGATGGATGCTGGGTGAGCTGGGGACCCAGTGTTGGTGAGGAACTGGCTGCTGAGCTTGCTTCAAGGAGTGATGGTTATGCAAGAGGTTGCTTTGGCTCTTCTAGGTCATAGTTTTTAATTTCCACATTTATTCATTTATTTAGTGTGTTTGTGAGTGTGCACACCAGTGTGAGTTCATGAGCACAGGTGAATGAACACTTGCCACAGTACAGGTGTGGAGGCTGGAGGATAACCTCGGGTCTTGGTCTTTGCGTTCTATCTTTTTTGAGACAGGCTCTCTCTTTTATTATTCCCTGCTGTGCATTCCAGGCTAGCTGGTCCTCCAGCTTCTGGGGCTTCTCCTGTCTCCACTCCCATCTCATTGTAGGAGTGCTGGGATTACAGATGTGACCTATCACTCCCAGGTTTGGTGTGGATTCTGGGGACTCATGCAGCAAGCACTTTACTCATCAAGCTGTCTCCCCAGCTCCTGATGGAAGTTCTAATAGCATCTCACCATCTCAGCTGTGATCTCTTCCTGAAGATAAGGAAGAGAGACACTGCCCAGGTCTAGTGCCCTTGTGGAATGATGGGTCGCAACCAGCAGTCCCTAGTGTGTAGGTCTGAGAAGTGTGTGATTTTTGGGGGGAGGGGAGGCTGCTGGCCACCTGCAAAGTTATAGTAGTGGCCTGCCCATTTTCTGGTTCCTGCTGGCCTTGAGGTCCAGAGCCTCCCAGCCTAGAGAGAGATCACTTCAGCCTCCTTTCAGTTAACCCCAAATACCTCTGCCTCCTCTTTCAGCTTACAGAATGGTTTATGGTGAGAATGTGAAAATGTTGGCCTAGTGCCCAGACCTAATTGATTAAAGCATTTTTCTTCGAGTAGAGAGAGACTCCAGTGAGCATTGATCCCACTCCGGTGTGTAACAGCTGAGAATAAACTGTTGGGTGAGGGAGAGACTTGCCAGAGGTCAGGGGATAAGAGAAAGTCTCCCGGCCTCGGCAGCTTGTTCTGTGTAAATCTGACCTCATTGCAAGACATGCCTCAGGCCGCTTCATTTCATAAACCTTGAAAAATTGAAACTACTTTTTATTTGAAATACATACACGCCTCATATCATGTTTCTTTAGAGAAGATACAAGCTGGTCCAATGTGCGCTAAATTCTAGAAATGCATACTGAGTGGCTGCAGTGTTCTCAAGTTAGAACCACAGGCTGGGAGAAAGTTGAATTCTCACTGATTTCAAAATTAGCTCTGATCTCCAGGTCTGGTTTGAGCATCTGATCGTGATGGGTCACACAGGCCTTCAGACTTGTTCTGTAATACTAAGAGAGCAGGTGCCTTGGTTTGAGTGGGAAGGGTCCCCACAGGCTCATGTGTGTTAGACGCTGGTTTCCCTGATGGTGGCGCTGTTGTGGAATCTTTGGGATGTGGGTGATTACCTGGTGGAAGTAGACCTCTAGGGACAGGTCTTTGGAGATTACACTCACTTCTGAGCCCCTCTGCATTCTCTGTGTCCTGGTTTGTATTATATGAGTAGATTCTGTCTCCAGCTTAGTTAGGATGTATATTCTGTAATAATAATAATAATCATAATCATAATAATAATATCAAAAGTCACTTGGGGAGGAAAGGATTTATGTCATCCTTCATCTTATAGTCCCTCCTCAAGTAAAGTCAAGGCAGAAACTCAAGGAAGGAATCTGGAGGTAGGAACTGATGAAGAGGCCATGGAGTAACACTGTTTACCAACTTGCCCAGACTATTTTCTTATAGCACCCAGGACTACCGCCTAGGGGTGGCACTCTGTCAGTGAGCTGGGCCCTCCCACATCAATAATCAGTCAAAAAAACACAACACACCATAGGCTTGTTCACAGGCCAACATAGTGGGTGTATTTTCTTCTTCCCAGATGTCTCTAGTTTGTGTCAAGCTGACACAGAACTAGCCTGCCTAGTTCTATACTCCCACCACCACTAATTTCACCATGCTTTCCCCAATGGGATGAACTTGGAATCCTTTGAAACTGTAAGCTGAAGTTGCTTCTGCCAGGTATTGTGGTCCCAGACTCAAGAGCAGTGGATACAGAGGACTTGCCTGGTCTACCTTGCATCATCTATGAGGTTTCACAGCCTCATGACCACAGGCACACTTGAAAAACCAATAACTTGTTTTGTGGTAATTCAATGCAGTTACTCTGTGGCTGTGGTCACAGGTTCTTAGAGTTAGGTCTCCCAGCTCTCAAGGGGACTAGAATTCCTCAGGCAGATTGGGAGTCTACCTCATGGACTGAAGTTTTAGTCCTCTCTTGATGTTTGGATATTACACAGATCCTAGCAAAACCCAGGGTGATGCTCCTTCCAGATACAAACCACTTCATGCTTCCCTGCCCCAAAGCCCTCTCTAGCAGAGTCAACATCTTTCACGGATGGTCACAAGCCCTGCTGTCCCTGACTGTGGTTTGTACTTTCCTCCTCCAGAGCACCCTGCTTTTTGTTTGTTTGGTTTTTTTTCCTATTCTTTTCCTTCTTTTCTTCTTTCCTTCCTTAGTTCCTTCCTTCGCTCTTCCTTTTTTCTTTCTCCACCTCCCTTTCTTCTTCCCCTGTCCCACTCCCTTTCCTCCTCCTCCAACTAAATTTTACTATGTATCTATAACCAGCCTGGAACTCACCAGGTATACCAGGCTGGCCCTTAACTCACAGAGGTTTGCCTTTGTCTATCTCTGGCATGCTGGGATTAAATTGCTTTTTACATTTTTGAAAAATACACTATTACCCCGCTGCCCAGGCTAGTCTCCAACTGCTGTGTTAAAGCTATTCTCCCATGTCACACTCCTGAGCTCCACAGGAAAGGACTTTCTTATACATAAAAAAACACTCTGATAAGTAAAGTACTACTAGGACACGGCCACTCCCACTTATCTCCATCTTGTCTGTAACTGAATTTGCAGAACAATAGTGAATCATTGCAACAAGGCTGTGTGGTTCACACAGCACAACCTAAGAATGTCAGGCCCCTTATGGACAAAGTCTGGCCCCAGTGTCCTCCCTTGCCAAATGGCAGACACTTCACCTTGCTGTTGTGCTGCCCACACATAACAGAACACATCAGAGGTCCAAGAAGTCCCTATCTTGGTGGGGCTGACTCTGGGGTATTATCTACACTGCAGAGCTTAGCTCTTCCAGACCAAGGCTGAGGCTGGATCTATTGCTACTCATCTGCTGAGCCTTTCCTCTGCCATCTCCTGTTTCTCCGTTTTCCTGACCATCTGATAAACTGGTGACAAAACACAGGCACTGGAACTCTTCTCCTGGGCTATATTTCTAAGGATCTTGCCTTTTATTTTGGTAGTTCTGGAGGGTCAAGCTTAGGGCGTCCCACATGCTAGCTACGTACTCTGTCATGAGCCACACTCCCTTTGTGCTAAGTATTCTATCATCTAGTCATACCTCCTTGTGCTATCTACGTGTTCAATCATCAAGTCACATCCTTACCCCAAGTCACTAGAACCTTTCCCATAATATCTTGAGTAGAAGCCCAATTTTCAAACAGATAGCCCAAGTGTGTGTGTGTGTGTGTGTGTGTGTGTTGTCCAGATGCTTTGTCTACCCTCTCCCTTTGTCTGCCCCATCTCAATGCCCCCAGATTTCAAGTATTCCTTACAACACTGGTAAATCAATGCTGGGATAGGCACGGAATTGGACACTGGGAACTGTGAGAACCACCACCCAGCTTTGGCTTTTCCAAAAGAGTGTAAAGAACATTTATGTTTTCAGACACTGCATGTGAAACTCTTTGCATGAGATTCTAGAAAGCCTGAGATTCTGTAGCTGTGTGTGAGAGTGTTAGTCTGCCACACATGCTCAGGGTAGAGTAAATGTGTGCCTCATGTCTTCTGGAGGTAGACAGGCATGTGGCAAGATAGACTGAGGTAGAGGAGATGCTTCAGCAGCCAGAGCTGGGAAATGATGGCCCTGATGGTATGATTGAGGACTGCCCCTCGTTCTCGTTCTGACAGTTCAGGCATCCTTGGGTGGGGTGGAATGGGATGCTCTGACAGTTCTGGGAAGAAGGTGTCTCGAAGCTGCCATCCCTGCTGGGGTTGGGGAGGGCCTTCTGGCTCCAGCCCTGTCTTCCCAAGGCAGCCAAGTCCCTGTTTTCTGTTAATCTCAGAATTATGTGTGTGTAGAAGACAACCAGGGAGACAGTCTATTGTTAAACTGACCAAGTTCACATTGGGCACATTGAAGAGAGAGAGAAAAAAGCTATTTCTTAGTGTCCAAATCTCATTAAAAAAGCAATTTTGCAATTAATTACAATGCAATTTAGCCACTAACTGTTTAATTATATATTTAAAAAAAGCAGAAGCAGAAGATGCAGCCACAGTGAGTTCATTCTTCCTGTCCCTATACTATGAGCAGGTAGAGAGAAACTGTCTTTGGATGAGGTTTGGGCAGCAGGATGAGTGGTTGGGTTTCCAAGTCGGTACTTTATACTAGCCCAAGGAGGTAGCCGCACTCCAAGTACACTGCAGCTGAAGACGTACATTTTTTCTACAAGAGCCTAGACTTTTCTTATGCTGTCATGCACTATAAAAATTGTATAATTCTGTGTGGCTTTTATTAAAGGAACATTATTTCTATAAATTATTTTTTAATGCTGTAGAAGAATTTGCCTTTTGGAACCATCTTGGCAAAAATAATCTGCAGATGAAATAGAGACTCAGGCCCACAGAGTGCTGGGGATATCAAGGTCTGGAAGAGAGAAGTGGATAAGAAATCTGTATATGGTAGCAAACACCTTTAATCCCAGCACTGCAGGAACAGAGGCAGGAGTGTCTTTGTGAGTTTGAAGTCAGCCTGATCTACATAGTGAGTTCCAGACCAGATAGGTCTACATAGTGGAACTCTGTAAAAACAAACAACAAACAACAACAAGAAACCAACCAAACAAAAAAGTACTGGAGTAGTCACTCTCAAGGGAACATGGGAAAAAGTGGGACCAGTTAGAATCTGGAGTTGCTTGGGTGGAGGTGGATACTGGTGCATTGATCCACTCCTGTCTGGAAGACAAAGGGGGTCCCTGGGGGCTTCTATGCATCAGTCCTTCCCTCCCAACTGTCATCCCTAGCAAAGAGTAAGATAACACTGACCACACTCATGGATCCCTTTAGGTCACCTCTTCACAGGGCCATTATTACCCACAAACATTTTTAAAAAACTTTTTTAAAAAAAGATTTTATTGATTTTATTTACTTATCATGTATACAATATTCTGCCTGCATGTATGCCTGCATGCCAGAAGAGGGCACCAGATCTCATTGAGGATGGCTGTGAGCCACTGTATGGGGACTAGGAATTGAACTCAGGACCTCTGGAAAGAGGAGCCAGTGCTCTTGACCTCTGAGCAGTCGCTAGACTACCCATGGACTTTTTTCTCTGCTCTGTGGTTTACCTTCAATTTAGCTTCCTGTATTCCCGGCTTGTGTCTTTGGTGCTGAGAGTCACACACTCTAGATATCTCTGTGTGTTCATGTATGTGCATGTGTACACGCATGCATGTAGACAGAAGGACAGCCTCCAGTGTAGTTACTCAGGAATGAACCACTTTTTTTGGAGACAGGGTCTCTCATTGGCCTGGAGCTTACCAAGAGGTTGGCCTGAAACCCCAAGAGATTTACTTGTCCTCACCTTCCTAGTGCTTGGATTACAGGTGCATGCCATTATGCCTGGATTAAACTCAGGGTCCTTATGCTTGTAAGGCAAGCACTTTACCAAGTGAACCTTGTGGGGCTCTTCTCGGCTGGGTGGGATATTTCATGCAGAGGGCCCCAACCCCTGTCTCTTTGGATATATATAGTCAAGGGAAGACTTTCACTTTATTTCAGTCAATCTTCATCACAGGGAACAGAAGGAAGCCTATTGAGGGTGCACTTTTTTGGGCAGTCAGTGGCAGAAAACATTTTGTGTGTGTGTTTGTGTATGTGTGTGTGTGTGTATGTGTGTGTGTGTGTGTGTGTGTGTGTGTGTGAGAGAGAGAGAGAGAGAGAGAGAGAGAGATGCATGGCCAGCATGAGCCCACCTGTTTTTTTAAAACTGCATTCCTGCTGCATGGGGGCTGGAAGATGTTGTTATTCAGGGAAATGTTGCATTTCAGCTGTAGCCCACCTATCACTGGAAGTCCACAGAGCCTGGACCATAGCCTGTGCTCACAAAAGTTTTTCAACCAAAGCTCAATATCAGGACCCAAGGAGCCCATGGTCAGGGAATCTCTGTTCTTCACTGGCCCCAGCATGGGCTGCGATTCAGGTTGCAGGCTATGATTCTGCCAATGACACATCTCAGCCATGGACTGAGTTCTGACTCCCTTTCCAGACTGAGTTCTAGTCTTGGACCAAATGCCAGATCCAGATGGAGATGGGATCTTTGCATCATCTGAAACATGAGCTAGCTGCAGCCACCTCTGTCCATACCTTCTCCCGTGCACCTGCCATCATCGTGTCCCCAAGAGAAATGGTCCCCCACCTCAAGATGTCACTTACATCCTGGTTCTGGGTCAGAAGCTTTGGAGCCTCTGCAGGTAGAAGATGCTGGAGACTTCCTGCTGTTCTGGAAAACGGGTAAAGGAGGCCTGTGGAGGAGGAGGCACTGGCTTTCGGAACTGTGAATAATGATAATAGCAAAAGCTGAAAAGATGACTGCTAGTTACATGGTGCCTACAGCGTGCCAGGCTTGGGAAGAGGTGCTTGGTTATTTCACAGCATCCTCACACAGTGTTGGTAAGTCAGGTTTCTTAAGTTTCCCACTTCACAGGGTGCCCACTGACTCGACTGGTATCTTACTGGCTCAGACAAGTCAAACGTAGGTCTGTGTGACTTCATGCAAGGTGCTTTAAACGTCAAGCTGCTGGTAAGAATGACCACAGCAGGTGGTGACACCGTCCAATTTGCACTTTGGGAAGGTGATTTGATTTGGGTGAAGGACACCTGTGCCCAGTAGAGATTGGAGGCTGGAGGCAGGCGAGGAGGCTGTTGTAGATCCATCTGTGAATTCTGTGTAGGAGAAGCTATGCAGCCAGTAGTGCTGTCTGAAATCATTTGAGGACATGGATACATTAAATGGAGCTGATATAGCTAAGACCTGCTGTTGGTCCTTGTCCCCAGCTTCTTCCCTTCAGCTGGAGTGCACCTGCGGGGCCAGCTTTGACCACTCTGTTCACTTTTCCTTCCTGCTAATTCCAGGTCTGCTGGGCTCTGAGCTGTGCAACAGACAGAACACGTAATTATGTATTGATTTCCTTCCAGAGATGCACAGCCATGAGTGAATGTGGAGCCATCATGGTCCCACACAAACAGAATCTGAGGAAGAACAGGGTGTGGTTGAGGTGGGGGAAAGTCAGAGGAGTCAGTGAGGTAAGGGAGGCCTGACAGCACAGGGCTGAGAGCTACTCGCTAGAAGAAAAACACCCTGTAGCTTCCTGGTCCTTCAGGAGCAGTTGGAAGCTGCCTTGGGAGGTTATGCAGCTGGGATACAGAGGCCTGCTCTCAACCACCACCACTGGCCAGGTGAGCAGAGAACAGAGAATTCTATCTGCCCACCTGTCCCTCCTCCTCCCTGTAGTACCGCTTTCTCAGATTTCTCCCAGGTGATTAAACTTTGTGGTACTTTGCCAGATGGCATGTTCTCCCACTTCCCCAGGCCTCCAGGGACTGTCTGGAACACGGGCCAAGCTCCCTTACCTCAAAATTATATTAAGGAGTTTAATTAACAGAGATGACTCCACAAACCATAGATCACACTGAGAGTGTGCCTGCCACATGCAGACACCAGCAGGGCCTTGGCTGTCTCCCCGTGACTGTGGGGACCTGGTAACATCATTCACAATCATCAGATCAAGCTGCGACGTTCTCTTGTTGCTCAAATAAAATTTGGGGAGAAAGCTTGTGGCTTCCAAAGCTAAATCTCAAGGTAATTCCCGAGCCAGATTTTCTTGGCAGAAATAGCCAGAATTTTTTCCCCCTGCTACTACAGAGGGACAAGTGCCCTAGCAGAGACTCCAAATAACTGTCTACCTGCCACTTTCATGACCTCATGGTTGGGTCCTATGAGCCACCTCTGTGACATAACTTGCCCTGTCTATAAGGGGCTGCATTGATGTGTCTCTCTAGACTATGAGAGGTCTGGGAAACACCAACAGTTCTCCATGGATCTTCTGGGGGCTACAGCTCCTTTTTTCATTGTTTTTCCTGACTACCTCCTAGGAGACACTTTCTTTTCTCCCTAGAACCTCACTGTTGGTTCTACCAGGTGGTGCATCATCTCTGATGATGCCCTGGAGTCTTTCCATATGAGTCTGTGGTAGGTATACAGCTTTGTTGTAACACTTCACTGGCTGATTGGTCTCAGCTGTCACTAGCGCTCCCTAGTGGTTATTTCAAACTTCAGTGTGTGCTTAAGACAGAGTATCTAGTACTATGATGGTCACAACAAGTTACTCTTTGTCTTGCTGGACTTCAAATGTCCAGCTAGACATTCTTGAGGGTTCATAACATTTTTGCAGTTGTCTGAATCTGGAAGCCAAGCTCTTTGGTGTAGTTTTTAGTCTGTGCTGACTAGTGGAGGACACAGTTATGTAAATCAGGGGAATTTTAGGTTTGGCTCTATTCTGAACATTTCCAACAGTTGATCCTCATTTTAAAATCATCACTGATGACAATGATGCTCATAATGTCTGAGTCATCATCAGTGTAACCCTCCTGTGTCACTCCAAAGGTGCTGCTCTGCATATAAACACAGAAGGCTGATTACTTCATGTCTTCCAGTGCAACAAAGGCCAAGCATTTACATACTGATGTGCATATTGCTTTTATTATAAAGTGATCATCTTTTCTGTATCTCTTATGTTGTGTGCAGTGAATTATTTTTATTTTGTGGTTTTAAACATCTTCCTGTAGGTTGGCTCTATTTTCTGTACTCTCATCTTAAGGGTAGTGGAAAGTGTCATGGTAGAGTGTGCAGTGGCTATGGAATGCCACCTTCTAAGTATGATTCTCGGTAACTTGTAGGCAGGTCAATTTTTTAGTCTAGTCGGTCTTTCAGCTCATCAAATGAGGCCCACTTCCTTTGGGAAAGGCAATGTGCTTTATTCAGTGGATCAACACAAGAGTTAACCTCTATGATGGGTAGTCTTGGTTGTCAATTTGACCACATCTGGAATGAACTATAATCTAGAAATGGAGGCAACATCTGTGAGAGATGTTTTGCTTTGCTTGAAGTAGGTGAATCCACTTCTAGTCCAGATCATTAAGTCAAGAAGACACACATCTTTGATCTGGATCTTGAGGCAGGACAACATACCTTTAATCTGGGCTATACCTTCTGCTAGAATTCTATATAAGTACATAGAAGAAGGAAGCTTTTGCTCTTTGCCTGCTTGGCCTTTCCTTGATAGCACATCAATTCCTCTCTGACATTAGAGTCTACTTTGGGATTCCAGCATATACAAAAGACCAGGTGAGACATTCAGCCTTGTGGATTGAGCAACTACTAGATTCTTGGACTTCCTGCTCATAGCCAGCCATTGTTGGATTAGCTGGATTGCAGCCTGGAAGTCATTCTAATAAATTCACCACACACACACACACACACACACACACACACACACACACACACACTCCTTCTAAACACATTCTGACAAAAATACCCAAAAGAGCACTTGGTCAAATATCTGGGCACATACAGTCCAGTCAACTTGATGGGTAAAAGAACCCTTAAAAAGGATTCTATGAGTTTCAAGACCTCTGTACTTCTGTGTCTACCTTCCTGGAATTCCATCTTGTGACCACCCATCAAGCAAAGAAGGTGGATGAATCTGGAGGAGGTTGGAGCTGAATCAAGGACATCTGTTTTCACCCAGATCAACTTCCAGACATGAAAACAAAGCCATCCCACACCTCCTGTCCCATCTAACCTTTTAGCTTTTGCAGTTGCACAGGGGACCTAGTGGAACCATGACCCAGTCAGTTAAAGAAGCATGAAAAATGATTAATTATTTTTAGGTCACTAAGTTTTGTACCGGTTTGTTATATACTAGTAATTAACTAATAAAGGAGCCTTACCAAAATATTTGGTTGTAAAAAAAGGTTGAGAGCTACTAGTCAAGTCAAATCAATATATATTGACCTCTGCTGTTTGCTGGCTAGCACACAATGTGACAGAGACTGGCAGATGTGGTTTTAAGGCTGGAGTTTGTGTCCAAGGGAAGAATACCAAACCCTGCTGCTGCTAGAGCTGATAGTCATGGAAGGCCTTGGCTTTAGGATAAGGCAGAGGTTATCACAGAAACTAGGACTGAAGATCAAGGCAAAAGAGGATCTTAGGCCAGGGGATCAGGGTGAGGCAGGGCTGCCTTCAGTCAAGTCACCCACACCATCAGCTCTCCAGCTTGTCAACTGTAGATCTCCAACTCTGGCATTGAGCCAATGAGAGAGGGGCAGAGTAAAGATCCTTCCCTGGGGTGTGTGTTAGTTACTTTCCTGTTACTGTAACCAAAATACCTGACAGAAGGTGCTTAAGGAAAGAAAGGGTTGCTTAGGGTCACAGTTTAGGGTATTTTAACCTGTCATGGTGGAGAAGGCACTCATTGCATTGGAGGCAGAGGAAGTGTAAGGCAGCGCTTGGGTCACAGGGTGACAGTCATAAGTCTGAGTCCAGAACTAGAGTCATGTCTTCTCTTTGAAGGTCTGCCCATTAGTGGCCTTCTTCTGTCTCCTAAAGCCTGCACAGTCTTCAATATTGTACCACAAGCTGGGACTGAGTGTTCAAAATGAGTCCATGGGGGAACATTCCAGTTTCAAATCGTAACAGGCATTGACAAATTTACAGTAAAGAAATTCTGAATTCTAACATAAATTTAAACCAGTCCCAAAAGGTTCTGATTTATCCTATGATGGATACTGTCCTTATTTTTATTTTTTTAAAGAAATAGAATATCAGTCATAAAATAAAAAAAATCTTTGGATTTATTTCCAGTTTACAAATATGTTTGTTAAGTTATGTATGTGGGTAGGTCTGTGCACATGAGTGCAGGAGCCTGTGAAGGCCAGAGGCAGCTGACCTCTGGACTTCCGGGTTGTTGTGAGCCACCTGAAGTGTGTGCTGGGAATCAACTTGGGTCTTCTGTAAGAGTGTACATACTCACAATGCTGACCCATCTCTCCAGCCTAACTTCCAGTTTTGGTAGTGGTTCATGTCAGGATATCTCTTTTACAGATGATAATTATGAGCTCATACTTGTAGATATAGTGGAGTGTCCTGTGGCGGGCAGACAAAGAAAGCTATTCTAGCCTTGAAAGGAAGGGACACATTAGATGCTATGTCTGTATAGAAAATGCAGACTGCAACCAGGACTTAGGCTGAGGGTCTTGGTTTTTACTAACACAGAGTTCAAGGCTTCAAGAGTGGATGGAGGCTGGCAGTATGAAGACTGAATAGACAAAGTGTCATCCAATCAAAATAAGTACCCCCCTCAGATCTCTGAAATATACAGGGGCGAGACCAAGGAGCTTAGAAAAGCAAACAGCCGACAGGTTCAAGCAGCTGAACACAGAGTTTTAGGGAAACACAGGGAAGTATGGATCCTGTCAAGTCATTGAGGCTTAGTGGAATCTTGGATTTTCTTCCCTCTGGACTTTCCTCATTGTGGTACAGGAGCTATGCTGCAGGTCTAGGGACTTGTACCGCTGAGGGCAAAACTAAAGTGGATTAACTTTAACAATGTATACGACTGGCTCTTTTCAGGAGTTCAGGGCCATTACCTAGAAACTTAACCTCCCATTAGAACAAACACCAGCTCTCATCTCGGAGAAAATGAAGAACTGAGTTTCTATAATGTGTCATCTACACTGATGAGTATACAGCTAGGAATTGCCAGATACAAAGAAGCAGGAGAATGTGATTAATGTCACAGGACAGGAAGCCAATACAAACATGTCAAAAATGACTCAAACTGGAATTAGTTGTCAAAGAAAATCTTTTAAAAGAAGCTATTAAAATATACATAGACTTTGGGCTGAAGAAATGGCTCTGCAGTTAAAAGCAATTGCTGCTCTTCCAGAGGACTTGGGTTCAGCTCCCAGCACCCACATGGTGATTAAAAACTGTTTATAAGGGGATCTGACACCTTCTTTTGGCCTCTTCTGGCATCAGGCATGCACCTGGTGCACATATATCCATGCAAGCAAGATACTCAAATATAAAGAAATGAAAATTAATAAATCTAAACACATGCGTGCGCGTGCACGCGCGCACGCGCGCGCACACACACACACACACACACACGGACATGGACACACACACACACACACACACACACAGACACAAAACAACCATGCTAAAAACACAGGAAGGACAGGAGAAATGTGAGAACCAAATAGAAATTACAGAATTTAAAGGTGAGAGAGGAAATGAAAAAAGAAAGTTTATTAATGGGCTTAATAGCAAATTGGAGACAACAGTGAAATTGAACAGTGGAGTGAAATTAAAGACAGACCAAAGAAACTATCCAATTTGTAAAGAAGAAAAAAGTGGTTGAGATGAAGTCATCAAACATGGCTTTAGTGTCATGTGAGACAACACAAAGTGGCCTGCCATATGTGTAATTAACAAGAAGTCTAGAAGAGAGAATTAGGCAGAGAAATGTAAAGAAAGAACAGTGTCCCACATAGTCTCCAATTTTGTGCAAACACAAATGTATAGCTCTAAGAAACCCAGGACTCCACAGTTAGATAAATGCACAGAAGATGATAGCTGGGCATATCAACAACAAATTACCAGAAAACAAACAAACAAAAAACTAAAGCCCAAAAAACAAAGAGAGGGAGACCTTGAAAGCAGAACCAAGCAAGCTTTACATACAGGGGAACACTGAAACGGTGATGATGGATTTCTCACCCAAACAACAGCAATCCTGAGGCAATAGAGTGATGTCGCTGGCATGGCAGGGCAAATCAAACAGCCAAAGCAGCCAATGCAAAATTCTGCATCCAGTGAAATACGTCCATTTCATCCCAAAAAAGGCATCATCAAGCTATTTCAGATGAGCAAAAGCTGAACAGACACTCACAACACAAAATGCTGAGGGACATTCTTCAAGATAAGCAGAGACAGCATCAGGCAGCAACTCAGATAGAAGGGAGAGAGCGAGGGCTTCCGCAATGGTGAGATGAGACACAACAGAGAAATCAATGTTATCTTTCTCTTTGAATATTTCCTTGAAAGAGGAGCGACTATATCAAGGAAAATATATGCTATTGTATTGAAGGCTGCAAAGCATGGCAAAGGAGGGTGTGTCACCAGAGCAGCACAGTACCAGGGGTGGGCTCGAAGAATCACACCATGAAAGATTCTTGTGTTAAGGGGGAAAAGCGCTTGGGGTCCCAAACATCACTGATGTCCAGGTATCTATTCAATTGAAATGATGGAATCCAGGATAGGACCAGCAGCCCCAACAGTCACAGGAGATCAACAAGGGTCAGTGACCCGGAAGCCTTTATGGTATAGCCTCTGGTGGGGACTGAGTTCTTGAGTGTGGATGGGATTTGGGGATCTCCCAGACCTCAGAGCAGGAACTACATGGCTGCAGAGAGAAGCTGACATTCACAGCCTTCTAGAGCAGGAGGTAAGCTTTGAATTGGCCGTCTCTTCCCCGCTTCCATCTTATACAGGAAGAAATGGAGGTTCAGATGGGTGAACTGCTTCTTGTTTGACCATATCCAGGAGTAGAGCCTAGGTTTTCAAGTCCTGAGCCTGAGTCTTCTACCCCATAGCTACTTACCTAATCTTCTCTACAAAGGCCTTGTGAAGATGGGTGGGGGTGGGGAGCTGGATCCCTAGGCATGTGGAGATTATAGCACTGAAAATGAGATTAGAGCAGCGTTCATCTCTCGTTTTCCCAGGCAGCATGGATGTGCTACTTTTGACTATAGGGAGGCCTCTGCCAGGCACCCTGATACAGCTGAGCACCCAGCCTCTATCTTGTTTCCATCAACATAATCTGTTTGTAACATGAGACTTGGGCTTTCCCTTGGCCCCTTATCGCTAATAGGATCAGAGGATTCTACAGGGTGTGGGGAGCTGCAGTGAGCATGCTCAGTCTGGGTGGGAAGCTCCTGTCGATGGGGCTGCAGCTCAGCTAGCAACCCACCAAGGTTTTGTATCCGGGAGAGTTCTGCAGGACTGCTTTGCTCCTGGACAACCTTCTACCAGGCTGCAACTCTAACTCTGGTCCAGTTAGTGCCATGAAGAACCTCCACTGAGTTGTCATCATCTTACCTCTGGAAGCTTCTCTCTTTATATACAACATTTACCTCTCAATTACGTGCCCCCCTCCATTCTTGCTATAACAAATAAAAGGATTTTAAATAAATCTGCTTTTGAAATGATTTGGTCAGAAGAGACTGATTCAATTATACCTTATAAACAGCTCCAATTCATGAAGCCAGTGCAATGGCCAACTTTACAAGCATTAGACATTTTATTCAGTTTGACTTTTCAGTTTTCTTTTCATCTTTTGGAACTAATCCTTCTTTCCTAGGCCTTCAGTGTTTTTTGCCCTAGGGACTTCCAGCTTGCACCTAATGGATAAAGCGGTCTCTCACGTGAAAGGAAGGAGCCAGAAACCTGGAGCTCGCAGCCCCGTTCTGCCTTTCCTTAGCTGTGCATGCTTAGGTGAGGCCCTGAGCTTTGGTTTCCTTAGTGGGATAGAAAGCAGGAGTGCAGTGGACTCTGCGTCCTCCATCTCAAGCTGCTGCTTTATGGGACAGGCTCAATGCAGGTAGCTTGATGCAGGTGAGTTCAGGCCTTTGACATTTGGTAGTTGGAGACCAGATTGCCCTCCTTGGGAGGGGAAGGGTTAGCCAGCTGGAATCCAGGCCTCCAGGAGCTGGGGCTTCTGTTGCTGGGCAACAGAAGCTTTTGCCTTGCTGTGACTCAGATGGGAGTAGGCTCCAGCCATACAGCCATACATGACTTCCTGCCTCTGTGGCTTACTCCCCCATCTTCTTATTTCCTGGAGTGCAGCCTTAGTCATCACTTGGGACTTTTCTTAGCTCCTCCTGCCCAGAGGCTGACTCCAGCCCAGTCTTTGGGATGCTCTGAAGGCATGATCTGCCCGACTCCCAGGTGCACAGGAAGGAGCTAGACAGGGGTCTACACAGGGTAGAAAAATAGACACGTTCGTTGCTCTCTGTAAAAGCCTGAACTTCCTGCAAGCCTCTCTTGAGTTCTTCAGGTGTGTGGGATACCATCCCTGCTTCTTAGCCCATCATGGTAGGCTTCCCCTGTTACTCTCCTCTCTTCACCAGCCATGCAGATTCGTCAATTCTCAAAACCCTTGTCCCCTATGCTCAGGCCTTTCAGGTTTCTATTTTCCCTTGCTTTGTTCCTTTAGGACTGGGTTTTGGAATGTCATTTCTGGAGGGATGTTCCTCACATGGATACTGGTGATTTGTCTCCCAGTGATTCAGGTAGTAGGGGCCAGTCTCCAGCTGTGACAGTGTGGTGGGGGTGGTGGCTAATGTGATTAGGTCATCACCCTGGGAAAGGATTACTATTGGGCTTTGGGGAAAGTTAGTTCTCAAGGGACTAGAGAAATGACTCTGTGGTTAGGAGCACTGACTGCTCTTGCAGAGGACCTGGGTTCAATTCCCAGCACCCATAATGGTAGCTCACAAGCAATTGTAACTCCAGCTCCAGAGAGCTAGTTTTCCAGAGAGTAGACTCTTTCCTTTCCTTTCCTTTCTTTCACAGAGACAGGGTTTCTCTGGGTAGCTTTGTAGGCCAGTCTGGCCTTGAAGTCACAGGGATCCTCCTACTTCTGCCTCCCAAGTGCTGGGATGAAAGGTATGTGCCACCACTGGCCGGTCGTAAGTTGAGGTCACTCCATGGGCTTGGACTTTTCTGCATTCATAAGCCATTTCTCTCTTAGCTCCTCTGCAATGTTGTACCACATCCAGGGGCCTCACTAGATGCTGAAGAGATGGGCCACCCAATTTTTGCCTTTCAATCTCCCAAACTGTTACACGAGCCTTTCTTCGATAGAAAGTACCCAGCATCAGGAGACTGCTCTGGGCTCTGAGGAGAAAGCATGGTCTTGCCCAGTGCCATGACAAACTGAGCCAACAAGGAGACCTATATGCAGGCCTGGGACAGTCCATCCTAGGCTGTAAGGAGAAAGCATAAGCCTGCCCAGTGCCTTGTGCACATGTATGATGTGGTGTGGGGTGGGGGTGGGGGAGAGAGAGCGAGAGGTTTATGTCCTGTGGACAGAGGCATATCTGAGTGAGCGCTGAGTGCAGTGAGGAGCGGGCTGAGATGGGTGACTTGATTGCCACCCAGGGCCATGGTGATGCCTGGGCCTGGGCTGCTGCAGGGACCCACATCTGGGATGCATGGACCTGATGCAGCCACAATCTGGACTGATGTCTGTGGCTCCTGATTCCACAGAAGGCGGAGAATATAGGGCTGTACAGAGTTGACCCTACCCTCTCACTGGCTGCAACACTAGGGGTGAGAACTGTCCTGTTCCTCATGGGCTGGAGCACTCAGGAGACAGGGTCCTACACCTCACCTGTGCAGCACAAGAGAGCTGACCCTGCTCCTCACCAGCTGTAGCACTAACATTGTGTCCACAGCCAGGAAGCAGAGAGAGGAACACTGGTGTCTGTGTTCTCCCTCCCTCCCCCCTCCTCCCTCTCTCTCTCTTCAGTACAGGACTCCAGCTCACAGGATGGCACTGCCTGTATTCAGGGTGGTTCTTCCCTCATCAGCCAGCTATACTTCCCTGGGAACAGACTCACACATACACAGAAGTGACCCCAAAACCCAGTAAAGTTGACAATAAAGAAGCTAAATTCACCGAAACAATTTCCCCCTTTTCCTGAATGGCCACTTAGCTGGACCTTATTGCCCAGGCTCTCTTCTAGTTGGATGGCCTTCAAGATGGTGTGTTCTAAACACAAGAAAGAGGGCAGAAGTTATATGTGTGCTTTTTGAGCTAAGATCCATATCCTTTAACAACCCCTGCCCCCATGTTTTTTGAGAGATCACTCATATGCCATGAGATGTCTTGCCGGTATGAAGGTTGGCACATAGCCCCACTACCAGGCCGTGTAGACCACCACAGCCACCTCGGAGTATTTGAATCACCCTAAAGTGCCTTCTCATGGTTCTGCAATAAATCTCTCACATCCCAATTAGGGGAGGGTGGAAACCAATGACTTCTAGGATGTCATACACATGGATTCATGTGGCTTTCAGTATTTGAAAATTTATCCATGCTGTTCGGATCTGTAGGTTCCTCTACTTTCTGTTGAGTAGCCTTTGATTGTATATGCTACAATCTTTGATAGATACATAGCTTGCTTGAAATTTTGGCTACAGTCGATAAGTCTAGGCATATCTGTGTCCATCTCCAAGTGCATCTATTCTCTTTGTTTCCTAGTAATGAAATTGCTGAGTCACACAAGTGCATATTGAACTGCAAGAAAGTGCTAAGCTGTTTCCTGCAGTGATTGTTCCAGGCTAGTCAGCAACATGGGAGAGTTACAGTATCTCACACCATCACCAACTCTTGATAATTCCAGTCCATTTAATTTTAGCCCTCCTGGTGTGTGTACCATGATATTCATGGTGGTTTAATTTGCATTTTTCTTGATCACTAGCTCTATCAAGCATCTTCAATGTGCTTCTTGACCACCTGAGTATACACTTTGTAAATACTTTAAAAACTTTTGCTCATTTCAATTACTTTGATCTTACTATTGTGTTTTTAAATGTATGTTGGATGCAAGGTTTCTTGCAGATATATGCCTGAGGAAAAGGTTTTCTGTTAATAGAGTCCGTTTAAATGGAGCCGTGCTTATCTCTATGAAGTCCAGTTTATGGACCTATTGACATTTTCTCTGATGATTCGGTGTTGTGGTATCCTGTTTTAGATATCTTTACTTTGAGGTCACTGAGCCAAAAGTTAACAACAACAACAAAAAAAATGTATTCTCCTCTGCCTCCTTATTCCATCCTCTCTGACTTTCAGAGACAGGTAACACTAACACTTTGGGGAGTAGAAAAACCCTAAAATGAAAGGTGCCTGGGACCCCAGGACCTAACCTAGTTACTGCATAAGGGTGGGTCACTATCTAGGCCTAAGTCTTTGGGCTGGAAAAGCATGAGGCAGGAATGAATGCAATTATATTTGAGCCATTAGCATATATATAATATATAATATATACATATATATTATATATTGTATATACTTTGTTTTTCAAGACAGGATTTCCCTGCGTAGCCCTGGCTATTCTGGAACTTGCTCTGTAGACCAGGCTGGTTTCAAACTCAGAGATGTACCTGCCTCTGCCTCCCGAGTGCTGGAACTAAAGGTGTGCATCCCCACATCTGGCCTTCCAGCTCTACTTGCTATGGTAGCCTAGCCTGCTCTAGAACTTGCTAATTCTGCAGTTGCAGATTCTGTGCTTTACCCAGTAGTCTCCACTGAGGTTCTGGCATGGATTGGAGAACCATTGCCCTTCACCACTCTTCCATGTTTCTAAGCTTCCTTTTTTGAACAAGCCAGACAAGGCATGAACTCTAAGGAAGGTCTGTACATACTGTAACTGAAAAGTCATGGACTGGCATCTAAACAGCACTAGACAGGGGCTGGGAGCACTTGGTGAAGTTTCTGTTCCCTTTCCATTCAAAGCAGAGATGCTGTCAGCCCACCATGATTTTCTCCTTTGGTACTGTCCATTCCTTCATTATCACTGATTCTGCCTATCAGTTTGTGTGTCTCCCCCCATTCACCTCTGTAACAAGTACGGTTTTTCCACCCGCCACCAGTCTTGTCCGGCTGCCCCGACAGCCCCAAATAATACACAGAGACTCTGTATTTGATATTATGCTGTTGGCCAGGTACTAGTTTCTTATCGGCTAGCTCTGCCTTAGTTATTAACCCATTTGTGTTAATCTATGTGTGTCCACGTGTTCTTCTTACCGGGAGCCGGCTGCCGCATACTGCTCTCTCCTGACTCTCCATCTTGACCCTCCTCACTACTTCCTATTTCCTCCTTGTCTCCTAGTCCCTCCTATCTTCCTTTCCTATTGGCCAACAGTGCTTTATTATTAACCAGTATGAGAAACATATACAGAATGACATCTCCCATCATCGGCTAATAAGAACTTACACTTAAAATTTAACAAAAGCTTAAGAAAGGGTTTTACACACAAAAGAACAGAGACAAGCAAGATTTCTTGGTAACAGCATTTTTCTCAGTTGAACTCTGCTATTCACGTGGCTCCTTTAAGGGAAGATTCCTGACTCAGCATATGCGGCAAAAAACCGCAAGGCTTTCAAGAAACTCTGCTAACAATTTATTGGTGTGTATGAGAGATGGCAATGGCAGTGACCACATCTCCAAGCTGGCAGCATGCTTTCTGGGTGGCAGCGCAGACCAAGGCGGTGAGCACAGCTTTCCGTGCTGGCGGTAAAAGTACCCACCACCATCTTTGGTAAACCTCGGCTGACACAGCTATGACTTTCATTTTAGCAAAGTTGTTGTTTACCAGATAAAAGACTTGTGGCCAGACAAAGATAAAGATTTACAGTAAAGACAGATTCATATTAAGAAAAACCTCTAAAGGTTTACAGTGTGTTTTAAAATATATGTAGACATGAAAAAAAAATGGTTTTAAAGAGACAAAGAGGAACTGGGTGTTGTAGCACACGCCTTTAATCCCAGCACTCAGGAGACAGAGGCAAGCAGATCTCTGTGATTTGCAAAGTAAACCTGGTATGCAGAGTAAATTCCAGGACAGATAAGAGTTACACAGTGAAACCCTATGTCAAAAAATAAAAAAAAATAAAAGTAAAATAAACAGAGTAATAATAAAGCCACATAAAGATGAAAAGCTCAGAGAGAATCTGGTTACTGTATGCTATTGTGTTGTCTTTACATTGTTTGACTGCTGAGAAAATAACAACAACTGATAAAGGAAATGCTGCTGGATTAATTCAATTTATATATTTTAAAAATGCTTTGACTCCAACATTTAAGTTCAAGGACAAGTTACTGGGGAAAAGGATTTCTATTTTTGTTTCCACAGAAAATAAAAAGCTGTGGATTCCTTCCAGACTAATGTGGTTTGAGCAAGCCAGGCCCCCTGAAACAGAGTCGTTGGTGATCCAACATTCAAAACAGCTTGGACAAAGCAGCCTCGCAGACTACAGCCAAGATTTCTGCAACTTCTTAGGATCCACATGACAGCGCCCCCTATCAGCAGGAAGTAGTTTGGAAAGAACGACGCCCAAATTCCCAAATATTGTTTATAAATGTTTGGTTTCATTTAAATGTGCTTGGTTATAAATGGGTAGTGTTCACAGCCAATTATTTTTAAAGGTAAAAAGGGAATTATGGTATTGATATGATTACTTTGTTTTGGAATGGATTTTCATTTATTGATACAATTTAATGTCAATTTTGTGAGATGTTTATTTCTCCTCTTGTTTTGGTATTATGTTTATATAGAAATATAATGTAGTACAGATTATAGATAATTACCTATGATAGTCAAAGCTTAGAGTTAAGTTAGTTAGGTTTTTCAAGATACACAGAGATGTATTTGAGATAGATAGGAATTCTTCAAACCTTTCAAAGACCTACAGAATATGGCATTTAAAATGGTTTAGGGTTTTACTTGACAATGAGACATAATTGCTCATGGTAACACCACCTGCGTCAAAAAGGAAGATGGACATTAAAGAAACACATTATGGAGTTTACTTCCAATATGGCAAGACTAGCCATTTGGACAAAATACTGCTCTTGTCTGGACTGTTTGACTTGATGCTATATAAACTGGACATGCAGGACCTACAGAAAAGTGACTGCTGATTCAAGATGGACACTGCTACAGAGTTCCTGCTTCATGGAAGAGTCTGCCTGACAGTATGCAGGACACAGAGAAAAGTGACTGATAAACTGCCAATACAAGAAGACAGTTTAAAGTTTCCTGCTTTGCTGAAGAGTCTGCCAGACACAGTATGGCCTATGGGCTGAAGATGGAAGATTACAAAAGAACTTCGGGCGACCAGGCAGTGAGTTGTTTCTGTCATTTCTAGAGTTTATACTATCCTTCTGTGGTCTTTGAGGGACTTGAAGACAGAGAGTTATAGTTATAGTTTTCCTTAGTATTAAAGATAAGTTACTTTAGACACACAAAGATAGGATAGATGATGGAATAATTTCTTCAAATCTTGCTAAATGTTAATGGACTAAATAGTGTTAACTGTGATTATTTGATAACTGTTATGTGATATATTTTGCTATGTTAAGGTTAAAACCCTTCATGTTATTTTAGACAGAAAAGAGGAGATGATGGGAGATGTCATTCTGTATATGTTTCTCATACTGGTTAATAATAAAGCACTGTTGGCCAATAGGAAAGGAAGATAGGAGGGACTAGGAGACAAGGAGGAAATAGGAAGTAGGAAGGAGGAGTCAAGATGGAGAGTCTGAAGAAAGCAGTATGCCGCCGGCTCCCCGGTAAGAGAAATACATAGATCAGCAGAAATGGGTTAATAATTAAGGCAGAGCTAGCCGATAAGAAACAAGTAACCGCGCCAACAGCATTGTATCAAATACAGAGTCTCTGTGTATTATTTGGGGCTGGTGGTGCGGCAGTGGGACAAGACCAGCGGCAGCGGGCAGAAAAACCATACACGTTACACACCTCTGGGGGATTGTCTTCTAACTCTGCTTTACTATGGCACTATCGTGTTTCCTAAACAAGGCTGAGTTTTAACCATCAACTTCCCATTTCGTCACTATAATGCAGACCTGTCACATGTCAATGCCTACTCTCTTTTATAATCCATTTTGGCTAGTTTTTATTTGTTTTACTTGTTGAGTAGAAGCAAATAATGACTCCCCCATAATATATTTAGTTACTTTTCTGTTGATGTAATCAAAAGCCATGACCAAAAGCAACTAAAGGAAGAGTTTGTTTTGTTTCATGGTTCCAGAGGTCTAGAGTCCATAACATCAGGAAGGTATGGTGTGCTGGCTGATCTCATTCCCATTCACACGCAGGAAGGGGAGGGGGTTGAACAAACAAGAAAATAGAGGTAATAAACCCACAAAGCCCACCTCCAGTGACATACTTTCTCCAGCAAAGCTTCACTGCCTAAAGGTTCCATTCCTCCTACCCACAGAAGTGCAACCAGCTGGGAACCAAGTCTGTGGGGAAGCATTCCTCAGTGAAGCCACCATGCTCACCAGCCAGTGTGGTGAGAAAGGAGTTTGCCAGCAGCCTTCGGCGCCTCCATAGGTGTATCAGTCCTGTCTACTCTCGGAGGTAATGTCTGTCCTGAATTTTGTGCTTATCATTATTCAGTTTCTCTTTACAATTCAGTTTCACCTTCAAAGTCTGTCTCATGATTTATGCTTTCAACATTATGTGAGTGTACTGAGAAATAATGCAGATATAAAACTCACCTATTCAGAGACAGAGTTCAATGGCTGTAAATTTATTTAGTTGGGCAACTGTCTAGTTTCAGGCTATTTCCATCAAAATATCCCTTGCGCTCTTTTTCTGTCATTGAAAAGCACATTTAAAGGTTTGTGTAATGTCACACACCCAAAATCTCAGCGTTTGAGAGGGTGGAGGCAGGGGGATCACAAATTTAAACCCAGTCTGTGTATGTTGTAAAGTACTGCTTCAAAAACCCAAGAGCTAGGATGTAGCTCAGTGGTAGAGTACTTGCTTAGCAAGTACAAGGCCCTGGATTTGATCTCTAATGCCTCAAAAAGACATGTATCGTCATGGGTATGCATATTGATATTGAGACGTTTTCATCCTGGGAGGCCATTCCTATTATCTTCTTTGTGGACTATCTTTGTATGAATGTATGTGTATGTGCCTGCACATGCGTGCTCACCTGTGTAGGTGCAAGTGGAAGCTAGAGGCTGATGTCCAGATGTCTTCCTCGTTCCTCATTCACTTCTACACCTTATTTTTTGAGACAGGGTCTCTCACTGAACCTGGAGCTTGCTGTTTCTGCTAGACTGGTTGTCTGGAGAACCTCTGGGGTCCACCTGTCTTTGTTCTGCCGAGCTGAGGTTACAAACAGGTATCCAGCTTTTCACATGGTGCTGGAGACCCAAACTTAGACACTCATGCTTTCACAGCAAGCATTTTACCTACAAAGTCATCTCCCCAGCTCCTGTGAGATGTCATTTTTAAGCTTTCCCCCTGCTCTCTGAAACATTTAAAAAACTAAATATATTTAAAAATTTCATGATGTGCATCGAGTTCACAACTCTCCATCCCCATCCTCCTTCTAAGCCCTTCTTCCTGACTCCTCTCAAATTTATGATTCATGACTGCTCTTTCTTTAATTATCATATATATATATATATATGTGTGTGTGTGTGTGTGTGTGTGTGTGTGTGTGTGTGTGTGTGTGTAAATGCAACCTGCTGAGTCCATTTGGTGTTGCTCATGTGTATGTTTTTAGAACTGACCACTTGGTACTAGATAACTAACTAGGGGACTCATTCCTGGGGAAGACTAATTCTCCTTCTCCCAGCAGCCATCAGTGGCTTGTAGCTCCTTTTACCCATTTTGGACATTGTACAATTTTCTTTTTGCAAGGAGATAAGTCCCTTGTTAGATGTTTGTGTTGTGTTTATTTTCCCCCTCAATTTGTGGAATGCTTGTTATTTCTGTTAACTGTGTATATTGAGGAGTAGGAATTTAATTTGAATTAATTTGTTATTTGTCTTTGCTATGTCTCAAAGACATCATTTTGTTTTCTTTGGAGGAATTTTCTATAGCATGTTTGGTTTTATAAGCCACCCTCACTTGCTCGTAGCCAAAAGGGTAGATGCACTCTATCTCCAACTAATTAGTTTATATGGATGAGGTAGGGCTTATGATTATATGTTTTTCTATATGATTATAAGTTGTTCTAGGACTGTTGTAAAGAAGGTGTCTTTTTCCTTGTTGAATTAGCTTGGCTAAAAATTAAGTGACCTTTCACATGAGTCCAGTTTTGGAGTATGTATTCTGCACTGCCTTGTACCTTGTACACTGTCTTGTAGTATGCCGATGCTTGTACCCAAACTACACTTAACTTGATTGTTATGCAATGACTTGAAGCTAGTAGTTCATGTCTTTCAGGGTTTTCCAAATCCCCTACTGGGAATTAGGTTTTGGAGTGTCACGTTAATTTAACAGTAACTGAAATTGTAACAGTATCAAGTTGTGTGGGAGAGTGTGGAATGCCTTTGTACTTATTTAGGTCTTTAAAGAATTCCTCCAGCACTGAATTGCAGTTCTCAGTACAGTGGATTTGCAACTTTTAATATGATTCATTTCTAAGTAATTAAAAATTCTGTTGCCCATGATAATTTTAGAAGTTTTTGTTCAATGTGTTTTTGCTAATAGGCAAGACAAGAATAGATTTTTGGATAATGACATGCAAGACTGATGAATTCAATTCTGGTATATTTTTGGAGTTTCTGTGAAATATTATGTGTTCACAGTTACATTATTGGTGAGTGGTCACTGCTTTACTTCTTAACTTCTAATAGTTAGGGTTTATTTTTCTTGTCTTATTTTATGGTCTTATGCTTATAGTATAATGTTTAAAATAATACTTTTTTGTAACTTCCTTGATACCTTCTAAAATAATATCTGGAAGATTTTTAGGCCACTTCTTTTTTTTCCTTTTTAAATTGAAAATTTTTTAATTTTTTAAAATTTCTTACAATATATTCAGATCATCATATTCTTCCTCATCTCCTCCCACATCTTCCTACCTCTCCACACTTCCAACTCCATACCTTATTTCTCTCTCAAGAATACAAGTAGGTCAATAAAAAAGACAAAGAAGGACAAAGAAAAATTAACAAACTAACAACAAAAAGAAACTAAGAAAGAGCACAAGAAATGTGTGTGTGTCTGCACATGTGGATGCACTCACCCCCCCCCCAAACCCATAAAAATTCAATGTTGTTGATTTTGTTTGTTTTGTTTTTAGAGGCAGAATTTCTCTGTACCTTTGGAGCCTGTCCTGGAACTCACTCTAGACCAGGCTGGCCTCAAACTCTGCCTGTCTCTGCCTCCCTAGTACTGGGATTAAAGGTGGGCTCCACCAATACCCAGTTTAATATTGTTAATTTTTAAGGAGTTTTGAAGTTTTGACCATAAGAAAGGATACTATCAGGTACTTAACAAATTAAAAAAATGAAATAAAAAAAATCACAATACAAGCATCTAGTAAGAGACTTATCTCTAGGATATGTCAGGAACTACTAATCAACAACAAAAACATTTTGTAATAGTAACATGACTTTTCCTTATTCAGTCAGTAAGTATGAATTAAATTTCTCCTTTATTCTATTAATTTTGTGTCATGGATTTCATTTTTATATATTTATTTTATTGATTTTTTTTTTATTTAAGTAAAAAAAAATCTTATTTTACATAGCAATCTCAGTTCCCTTTCCCTCCTGTTCTCCCATTTCCCCCACCAATCTCCCATCCCATCCCCCATCCACTCCTCAGAGAGTGAGGCCTCCCATGAAGGATCATCAAAGTCTGTCATATCATTCAGGGCAGAACCTAGGCCCTTCCCTGTGCATCTAGGCTGAGAGAGTATCCCTCTATAGGGAATGGGCTCGCAAAGCTCATTTGTGCACTAGGGATAAATACTGGTGCCAAAGGGCCCATAGACTGACACCCACGTTCAGGGGGCCTGGTTCAGTCCTATGCTGGTTCCCCAGCTGTCAGACTGAGGTCCATGTGCTCTCACTTAGTCATGTCAGCTGTTTCTTTGGGTTTCCCCAGCATGGTCTTGACCATTTTACTTATCACTCCTCCCTCTCTACAACTAGATTCTAGGGGTTTGGCTCAGTGCTTAGCTGTGGATCTCTGTTTCTGCTTCCATCAGCTACTGGATGAAGGCTTTAGGATAGCATCTAAAGTAGTCATCAATCTCATTATAGGAGAAGGGCATTTAAGGTAGCCTCTCCACTATTGCTTAGATTCTAAGTTGGGGGTTACCTTGTGGGTTCCTGGGAATTCCCCTAGTGCTGATTTCTCATTAAGCCCATAACAGCTCCCTATATTAAGGTACCTCTTTCCTGGATTTCATTTTTTACTTGATTTTTTTTTCTCCAAATATATCTAATGTTCAATCATTCAACCCTGTACCCCGATGCATCCTTGAACACTTAGTTAAGACTTGTGGAACTTATTTTTTTATTACATTTAATTTGATAACATTTCTATAGAATTAAAAAAAAAACTCTGGTCTTAGTCAACTGTGGTATTGAGTTGTTATTGCTTCATTAAATATATTGAGAAATTGATTTTTCAACTTGATTTTCTGTGAGTTTGCTTGATATTAGCATTATTCCTTCATAACTACTTCACAAAGTTCATTAAGTCTCATGGGTTTCAAGTTTTCTTTGTAGAAAAAAATTTGCTGAAATTAAAAGTGAACAAATTTAGAGCAATTTAGATGAAAAATTTTATGTTTTGGAAGGATGGAGACTGAGAAGAGAGGAGGAGGAAGGGGAAACTGTGGTCAGCATGTAAAATAAATGAAGAAAAATTTTATTTTAAATAAAAATATCAAATAAAAAAGCAAATTTTATGTTTTGTTCATTTGGGTGAGTTGTCTGTATATTTTGCTTATTGTCACCTTTATGACTTAAAGTATTTCAGATTATTTTCATTTTTAAAAATATAGAGAGAGTCTGGAGTGATGATCCTCCTTAATATTGACAATATTTTTTCTCCTTATAAACAGATCCATAGTCTTGGGGGCAGTGTCTTCGTTTTAATCTTCTCAAAGAAACAACTTGGACCAGTTTTTCCACCACTGCCTTTCCCCCACATCCCCCCATCAGTTCCCATTTCCTACCTTCAAGGAGACTGACTTGCCTTTTTTTTTAAATCCTTTTTGCATCTGTAGGTAGAGGTTTAGACAACTGGCATAGTGTCCTTTTTTCCTTCATGAGTTTAGGCATTTAAAGCTCTAACCTCCTGCTCAGCGCTCTAGCTGTGCCTTTCAAATTTTAATGTGTGGTTTCCCTTATCATTTTGTTTGAGATATTTTCGAAGTTCCCTTTGTAATTTCTTCATCGATCTGTGGTTTACTTAAAAGTGTTTGTTTAATTTCCCGAATCTTGGTGTATTCCTTTTAAATTTAATCCCATGCGACTAGAGACTGTAACATGAATGATTTCTAATCGTTAAAAACTTGCTGAGACATGCTTTATTGTAAAGCACATGGCCTGCTTGGGGAGGATCTGCAAATGTCAGTGAGGTCATTTTAGAGGACGGTGCCCAGATCTTCTTCGGCCTTATAGAGAGCTTGTGGACATGTGAGAAGCAGCAGTTGTTTTGGAGATACTGACTAGAGAAGATTTATCTGCAAGGATTTAGATTTTGGCATTCAACCCAGGCCCCAATTTGCTACAATCATTTCTACCTAAACCATCAGGTTAACAGAAGGAGCATGGCCTAAAACTCTTGGATTTGTTTAATTCACCGTGTATGTGCTGGTCTACTGCTATTCTGGTTGTGGGGAATGCAAGAAGACAGGCAAAGCTTTCACTAACAAGGAGGCTATCATGGCCCTGTGCTTGAATTGAATACTCCTTGAATACTACTTGGTGCCTTAGATGAGGGATTTGATGGTCTTACCACAAAGCATGCCCTGGGAGCAGCGCAGGTGGTATTGAGCACATCAGTGGGCAGTACACATGGATCTGAGCATGCTCATTGAGTCACTCACCTGAGGATTTCACAGGCTGAGTGAGTAGTTTAAATGAGTTTTAATCTCAGTGAGAAGCTCATCCGGAGTCTTAATAAGTTCAATATGTAACTCGCTTAGGGATTAGGTATGTTCAGTGCACCTGGGCTCTGAGCATGCTTAGAGGTTAGCTCATTTGGGGATTCTCAGCAGGTAGTTTCCCTGGGGATGGAGCATGCCCAGTGGGTTGTTCGATTAAATACTGTGCATGTACAGGGAAGCTCACCTAGGTGAGCCAGGAGGTGGTTTTTTTTTTTTTTTTTTTCCCATTGCTTAACTCTAATTCTTGATGCTCTGGTCCTGGAGCAACCAGGTGTTAACTGAAAAATGGCAGAGGATAGAATTGTCGGAGCTAAACCCTTCATGGAACTGGTGGGGAACTGGAAGTCCAGGAAGTTAAGACTCGGTCAAGGTCACACTCTCTGTGTCTGTGTAGGGTGAGTCACCCCGCATAGCCTTCTGCAATATCTCGCTTGCTCTCTGGAACCACAGACAGTTGCGACAGCTGATTTTTTCCAGTGATCAAACAGGGGGGGGACAGAGATGAAGAGACCTCCTTAGGATGCCCATTAGGAGAGCAGCCAGGGCAGGGTAGGACATCTTGCTGTTTCTTCGTAGCCCTATGTGCCTGCCCCCCCATAACTTGTTTCCTCCAAGGACTGATTTATTGGGGACTGAGGTCAGGATTTTTAACAGAAGCACAGGGAATTTGTGGGTTTAATTGCCCTTAGCAATTGGGAAGGCAAGGAGGAGAAGCAAGCCCTTCAGGGGAAATGGTAATTATTTGTGTACAGAAATCACAGCACTTGTTGTAAAGTGTTTGTGTGCTCTTGTGTGTCAGGGAAAGAGTGTGGGATGTGTGCATTTGAGAGCCGCTTATCGGGCCTATCTCTCAATCTGTTGGAAAGTGGTGTCGCCACAAGAGTCTGACGGTTTATTTCTTTCTGTTTAAGCAAAACGTAAATTATCTGGCCCATTAATATCTGGGTGCTCTAATCCATTATTAGAGGAGAAAAGTAAAACCCCTGCACCAAGATGAATGTTTGCTTTTAAGATGATTAATAATGCCAGGCCCCTGGCACATTCTTCACACTCTGCTGGCCTCTGTAGGGGAAGAACAGAAACAGCCTGGGAACATCACCGGCTGTGGCTCAGTATTCGCTCAAATGGCCCTTTTGTCCCTGCCCCTCTTCCAAAGCCTTCACTAGCTTCCTAGTGCCTTTATCCAATAGAATGTAATTCCAAGGCTTTGCAAACCAGCTGATGATGCCTGCTTCCTCAAGCACCTGTGATATGCCTAGTCCTCAGAAGCAAGAAAAGGCTTTTCTGCTCTTGGATAATTTATGTGCACTGGAAGATATGAGGGCAGCTCATGGAGAAGTATCAGTTTCCAGTTGTGAGGCCAAGAGGATGGGACAGTTACAAGGATCATTGTAGCCAAGAACAGGAGAGACTGACCTTGGGTGGTCAAGGAATGCTTCCTATAGGAGCTGAGCCTTGGAGAATGAGAAGTCTGTGGGGGCCCCCAGGCACGCACCAACTTTGAGCTAAGTGTTCTGGTAGGCGCTTTATAGGGATTATTGTTATTTTTGCTGTGTCACAGTCCTTCATGCTCAGACCATTATTGCTTCTTTGTGAGTGAGACAAATGAGGCCCAGAGAGGTGAAGTCATCTATCTGGTTTCACAGTGAATAATGAGGGTGGAGCCAGGATGAGCATTCAATATTGGGGGTCTCTGAGGGAAGGCACATCTGAGCCTGGGACATTCACTGTTCTCATGTGTTTACATTGTGTGTGTGTATGTGTGTGGGAGGGTGCGGTAAGGTGTTGTATGGGTAGAGGCTGCCCCATCTGGCAGTAATTAATCTATAAAGATACAAGGGGTGTGGGTGGGGTCTCAAGAGGTTCATTTGGGGGAGGAGGAACAGCCTCAGTGCTGGGTCCCAATCTGGTCCACAGCAGATGATTCTGTGTCCCTCAAGTGTTGCTGAGGCTTTCCTCTTGTTGGTGGGATATGGTGTAATCTGGCTTTATCTCTTTAGCCTCACTCCTGGGCTCAGGTCATCTCATCTCAGTGCCAATGACTGCATCAGCCCCCCCAGGCTCACAGTCTCCCGTGGCATCTGTTCACAATGGCCGCCATTATGATCCTTGTTAAGCACAGGTCTGGCCCAGACGTTCTTACTATGTATGCTTGAAACTTCCACTTCCACAGGAGCCTCAAGGAAGCTGCACGGCTCCTCTCTCCTGTCCCTGCTTTCCTTCTCTGCTTCTCTAGTAGGAAACCCCCTATTTCTCCTTTGACCATCTGAGAACACATCTGCTAGGGAGAGAATCCTGCACACAGTTCAGCTGTTAGTGATTCTCATTTGTCTCTCTAGGTGTACTGGTAGAAGCCATCTCTCCCCATTCCAGATGACAGGCATGGGCATAGGGAGAGAATAGGGTCTCTTGAATAACTGCAGAGCCATCAGAAAGTGTAGGGAGCCATCCCTGCATTCTCCATTACAAGATGGCGCCTGCATCCGGCAGGCACCGAATGGTAAACAAGCTAGTGCACAGGCGCTGGGTAACTTTCCATCCCTTGGGCTCTGCCTCTCCCGTGGCGTCATATGGGCCAATGGGCTGCAGCCAATCAGGAGGTGACACGTCCGAGGTGAAGGTTGTAAACCTATATAAGGGTTGGGTTTTGGATGTTTGGCGTCTCTGCTCTGTAAGCTTATGCTGTCCCTCTCAAGATGCATTAAAGCTTTACTGCAGAAGGATCCTGAGTGTGCCGCATCATTCTTGCTGGCGAGACGGTAGCGCGGGACAAGAAAGTAGAAAGGGAGCTAAGGCCAGGCCTGCCTGCATCTCTTCCAGCCATCCAACAAATGTGTCCCTAGCATCCATTTGGTAGCTCTCCTTGAGGCTGGCTATTCAGAACACTTAAGACAAGTGAGGCAGACTGGGCTCTGTCTTTGTGGTATGCTCAGGCCCCTGGGTAGAGTTTCTACAAACCACAGCTGCTCTATTGAGGAAATCAGCTGGACTGTGTAGGAATAGTGTTGGGAACAGGCATGGCTGAGCCCAGGCTCTGTCTCTACACCCCTTGATGCCAAAAGTGGGGTGAGCCCTGAGGGACAAGTAGCTACAGCTTCAATGGTGGCAGCTGGTCGGTCTCAGTCGCGCATCTGAAGACAGATTCTGTTTTTTCATGAGGATGGCTTTCCTCCTGAGGTCAGAGTGGTCTCCCTTTAGCTCCTCTACTGTAGGGGTGCTGCTCCAGCTGCTATGGTAAGTTATTTTTATGAGCCATTCCAGGGAGCCTTGCAGTGGCCAGAGAAGTAGTTCTTGGAGCCACTGCCCACAGCACAGAAGGAGGGGTTCCTGCCGGCAAGCAGGCATTGTGTACTGTGGACAGACAGCAGGTTGTACGTTTTCCTAATTTCCCAGAGAGCTCATTTTACGCTCTGCTAGGAACTCAATGAACTGGTACAAAGGCTGGGAGGCCCTCCTGCTTCTGGCAGGATGGTTGGTGGGAGCCTGACAAGGCTCTCAGCTGGGGACCAGGCATCCACAGCTATGTTCCTGAAAGACTCCTCTCACGCGGGCTCCTAGATGATAGAGGATGGATGACTAGTACGGCTCTGTAGTGATGATAGCTTTGGGAGCTTCTGAATTGATGGAGATTAAACTGAACTAAACAAAACAAATCTAAAGGAGTCTTTCCTGAGCTTCTGGCAGGGCTTTAAGGCAGAGGGGCTGTGACCTGGAAGATCAGATTCCTTACCCTGGCTAGAGTGAGATTCTATCCAGAGTGGCTGGGATGAGCTGGCTGGGCTCTGGAAGTGTCTTGTGGTGCAAATATAATGTGGGGATTAAGTGACTGTCCTAGA
Source organism: Phodopus roborovskii (assembly GCF_943737965.1). NCBI lineage: Eukaryota > Metazoa > Chordata > Mammalia > Rodentia > Cricetidae > Phodopus > Phodopus roborovskii. Next base: position 9,803,787 of record NW_026126407.1, read on the forward strand.
TCTGGTTGCAGACTGTAGTAGAAGCCCATCACAGGTACCTTGAACACAACCCCCAAAATGTGCTGTTTCCTCCGCTAAAAATTGTTTTTACATTTCTTTATTTATTTTGTGCGTGTGTGCATGTAGCGGTCAGAGAACAAAACTTATGGAAGTCTGTTCTCTCCTTCCATTATGTGGGCTATGGTCATCAAACTCAGATCACCAGGACTGGTGGCAGCTGCCTCACAGTTTTGAAATTTCTCTTTTTGTGGTGCTGAGAAAGGACTGCAGGCTTCTCATGGGCTGGCACTGTCCACCTTTTCTATTTTTAATTTTTAAGGCAGGGTTATCAATGGGTTGGAACGTAACAAGTAGACTGCATTGGCTGAACAGCAAGCCTAGTGCTAAGATTACAAGCATATGCCATCATTCCCAGCTTTTTGAAAGTGTTTGTTCTGGGGACCTTGAGCTTGCAAGGCTAGTATTTTATCTGCCAAACCCCTAGCTCCTCCAGCTGGTATATGTGTACACTTTATATTTCACATCTGAAAATTCCAATATCTGAAGCTCTTGTGAGTCCATATTTTTTCTGAAAATTCATACCTGTTATTGTTTATTTCTTTGTGTGTTTGGTATTCGGGGGTTGTAAGCTGCTTATTACCTTTGGGAACTTCCCTCACAGGAATTCCTGGGGCCTTGTTCATGGTTTTGTTTTTGCCAGAGAGATTTCTGTTTTGCTTCTGCAGTGACTGGGGACACAACCCAAGGTTTCCATGGGCCTCACAATGTGCTTAATTCTCAAAAGAGTGTAAGAAGCAGGCCATGCCTAAAAACTCCCTTCATACAGCCAATGTCAGGGTTAAGCCAAACCCTTTCTGTTTTTTTTTTTTTTTTTTTTTTTCTTTTTTTTGAGGAGGGTGGTGGTAGATATATTTTGTGGTCACACTGAGCAGACGTGGATCTTCTAGTCCTCAACTTTTTGTGAGGATTTCATATCTTATCCTCCATCTAGGGACACAAGTCTATGACTGAGTTTGCTCTCTTGGCCCCATACCTCAGGTGGTCTCAGAGAAAGACCTCAAGGACTGGAGGGTCTAACAGGAGCCATCTGGGAGAAGGCAGCATGAGTGCTCATCTTCCTTTGCAAATTCTTACTTCACATGGTTTTAGGGCTGAGCACAGCTTTCTTCTATGTAGATCAGTCATGTATTTAAACATAGTTAAAGCATGTTTTATACAATTCCTTAGTTGTTTCACCCCAGAGGCCTCATAGGGGGAATCAAATCATATCAAATCTAACCCTGTGGTTAGAAACAAGACATTGTGTCATTCTTTATAACTTATTAAATCATCACAAACCCTAGCTGGGTCAGTTTGGGATCCCCCCCCCCAAATCAGGGATGGGTAGCAGCTTTGCAATGTCAGGGCATGGGTGTGGGAGCAGTGAGCCTTGATCACACTGTCATTTCTGTATGTGGCATAGGAGGAGATGTTTCATCCATCTGTCCCGAGACAGGGTCAACCCAGGGCTTCTTCTCAGTGGTTAATGCTGTTCCTGATGGCTGCAGTACCACTCACTACAGCCTGAACCTCCCTAAATTACAGGGAATGCTGGGGAGTCTACAGGAATGGACCCCTCCAGGGGCTCTGATGTGGGACCTGGCATTGATCACCTATATCCTGGGGTAAGATCTTGACTCTTGAGCTGCACCTGAGCCCCAGGATGCAGTACTTAAGGATTTATGGGCTTGATCCAAGGGTTTGTAGGAACAAATATCTAGAGGGCCAGGGAGCCTCCCCTATTGTTCTCTCCTGGTGTCTCTGACCTCTTCCTTTCCCTTTCCGGTTCCTTTTCCTCTCTTCTCTATCTCATCCTTCCCTCCCTCCCTCCCTCCCTCCCTCCCTCCCTCCCTTCCTCCCTCCCTCCCTCCCTCTGTTTCTTTTCTTTCTGTCTGTCTGTTTATGTAATCCAGGCTGGCCTCAAGCACATGATCCTTCTGCCTCAGCTTCCTGAGTACTGAGGTCATAGTGTGTACCACTGTGCCTGTCTGCCTTCCTTTATGTTAAAGCACCCATTACATATTTTATTTCTTAGAAAAGAATGCTTGTTTTGCTTTTATTTATGGATGTAATATAGATTAAAATTCATGATAGAAAACATAGAAAATCACAATCTTATCTACCAGTATTTAATCCATTATTTACATTTTGCTGTGAGTAGTTACATATTTGTTGTAGGTAAAATAGGAAAAATGTAATTCAGTACTTTGTATTATAAAATTTGGATGATATTCTGTGACACAGCTTTTAGAGATTATTCTTTTTCCATTTAATGATCTATTACATAATTTTTATTACTCCAAGTATCTTTGAAAATATTTTTTGAAAAGATTATTTTTAATGGCTCATAGATTCTTTGTGTGGAATATTAGGTATTCAATTGTATTATGTATTTGGAAGTCTCCCAGTTATTCCAGCTTTATAAATGAGTCTTTGATAAATACCTCTATGGATATTATTTTTGCTGTGCACATTTGATTTTTCTCCCTGTGTATGTATTTCTATAAATGGATTTGTTGGCTCACTTTTAGGTTTTTGATAATCAAAGTAATGTATTCTATAATAATGTGAAGTGTATGTGTATATGTCATAAAAACGTTAGAAATATTATGTTTTGGAAAACCATGCAATACAAATAACAAGGCTTATCGGAAAATGGAGTTGTGGCAGATCACTCGCAATTTATGTTACATCGTGACCCTGGCACAAATAAAAAATAACAATCCTAATAAAAACACTATTTAAAAATTAATTACATTCATAATAAATCAAGTAACTATGCTACTAAATATTGCACTTTTGCATTTGCAGGTGGCTTCCTGGGATGGGTGGAAGGAAGCGTTGGTGGTGAGAGACTTTTCCCAGATGGTGCAGAAAAATGAGGGGCAAGTCTATCCAGTGGTGTGCAGTCAGCAATAAGCACCTTCAAGGCAGAGCAAGAAGCCGAAACAGTGCAGGCAGAGAGAGCATGCTGAGGAGACAGTCAGGAATGGACTTCGACTTCAGCAGCTGCTACCTGGTGGCTCAGAATGACACTTTCTAAACCTTTGTCTGCTCCTGACCATTTTTGCTGGAGAAATTAAAAACTTTCTTTTTTTTTCTTCCTTCCTTCCTTCCTTCCTTCCTTCCTTCCTTCCTTCCTTCCTTCTTTCTTTCTTTCTTTCTTTCTTTCTTTCTTTCTTTCTTTCTTTCTTTCTTTCTGTGTGTGTGCATGTGGAGGCCAGAGGACACTCTCAGGAGTAGGTTTCTTCCTTCTACCATGTAGGTCCTGGGGCTTGAATTCAAGTTGTCATCTTTGGCAGAAAGTGTCTTTACCTGCCAATCCATTTGCTGGACTTCAATAGAGAAAATTTTTATGTGACCCTGGGCATATAGGTATAACACCAAATGTTTACTAGAGTAACAAATCATGAAGAAGTGCATTTAAAAATACTTCTTTGGTATACATACAATTTTCCCTCTTTTTAAAGATGAAAGAAAATTGACCAACTAATTAGATGGGTCTAGCATAATAAAATCCTAAGATATACTAATTTGATACTTACAAGCTGAGGGATGACAGTAGGAAATACTTTAAAAGCCTTTTTTGGTTGTTGGTTTTTTGTTTTTTTTTTTTTTTTTTTGTTTTTTTAATAATTAGACCATTATGTGGCTTTAAGGGAAAAAAGGATGTACAGAAAAAACACCAAAATTAATAACGCAATAAGGCATAGCACACTCAAATCCAAGGTAAGGTGTTTCACAGTCTGTGAGTGTGTACAGTTCAAAGCATAGCCCAATGCATGTTGGGTGTTTGGAACCAAGACCGTGGTGAAATTGCAGAGACAACAGAGCAAGTACTGCTAAAAATACTTGTGTTGGAGTTTGACTTGGTTTTTTTGTCATTGTGTGTTCAGAAAGTGTTTACTGTTGCCAAGCTTTTAATGCCTGCTCCCATTCAGTTTTGTTGCCCCATATGAGGTCCCGACTCACAGTTTAGGGCATTTTGGCTTACAAAACAGACTTCAGGAAGCACATGGACAATGGCCCTCTGGACTCTATGTGATGTCTTTCTTTCTTGTGCCCACTATGTATGACCTTGTTTTCATTATAGAAACATGTGCTGTAAAAAGACAAAATTGGCATCAAGAGAGATTGTTCCTTTAGATTTCTACTGTGTGTATAAAAGCCTCTAAGATGCTGTACAACAGAGTGCTTAGACCTTATTAAATTTTACCCATCCAGGTCTGGAGAGATGGTGCCTTGGACAAAGCCTTGTCTCATAAGTGTCAGTACCTGAGTCTATCCCCAGACATTGATTGTAATCGCAGCTCTGTAAAGTCACTGACAGACAGGTCTCTGAGGTTCAATGGTCAACCAGTCTAGGCTAATTGTGCACTCCAGGCTAATGCAAGAGCCTGTCTTAGAGGAGATGGTCAGAGTTCTTAAGGATGACACCCAAGATTGTCAATTGGTTGTGAAACACATTTTTTTTTTGTTAATTCAATACATTAATACTATATTGGATGTTTTAAAATGGTTGGAGATTATCTTGAATATTCCACTACATTGAAACAAGTAACAAATGAGGCAATGGATACGCTAAAATTTTCACAATATGTTGTTTATGGAAACCTCATACCACACCCAAAAGTATGCAAGACTATGTGTCTAGAAATGTTTTTTTTTTTTTTTTTAATTGAAAAGAAAATGATTCCTGTCTTGGTTTGCTTTATATTGTTGTTTCAAATGCCAAATTGACAACAAACAACACCTTCCCCCCACTAACCAAGACAACCCCTCATCTTATAGTGTGCATTCTTTATTACTGGGATGTATGCTATTTCTTACATAATCTGTCACCAGTTCTATCTACATCATCTATGAGTTAGATTGCCTGCTTATTTTTCCTCTTGGAGTCATAGTGTTTTCCTAGTTGGTCTTTTGCTATAGATGATGGTAAATGTAAGACCCTCAGAATGAGGAGTCTTCCAGTTTCGGTCGGTACCCCAAGAACTCAATGTCCAGTCCAGTTGCTGCAACATGCAAGAGGCTTTAATGAACAGGAAACGTTTGCACAAACAGGCTCCTCCAGCACGCAGGCTAGAGAGAAGCCCCCTCCCCTGGGCCCACGTGTTTTTAAAGGCAAACCCACAAGCTTAGGGAGGGGGTGGGACCCTCTGTCCATTGAGTGTGTGACCCTTGGAGGCCGGATGGTCTGCTATTTGGGTCAACAGACCTTAGGGCCTCAGGGTGTGCTAATTAATTTTGTCTGGGCAAACTGGAGTTGCAGCTATCTCTTTGTTTCCTAAGGACTCTATTCACCACCTGCTGACTCACAGGAAAGGAGGGGCAGTGTGAATTCTTGTTATCTCAGGGCCTTGTGAGAGGAAGTTAGCAAATTCCAAAGAACAGATATTGGTTTCCAGGTTAGTCCTTCATTCCCCCCCCTTTTCTCTTGTCAATAGTTCTAATCTTAGAACTATGGAAATGAAGAAACAGCCTCCTCTTGGCTCCGGAGGCTCCTGTACTGCTATCTAAGCACCATAATCTGGGCAGCACTCATAACAAAAGTAACAATTTTTCCAACAGTAAGCAACAAGAGAGAAATAAAAAATAAAAATGGGCAGTTGTAAGAGGCTGTCCCTGGGTCCTATAACCTGGAGTGGCGTGGGGGTGGGTCCATAGGAGGAGGACATATTCTGGATCTGTCATAGTTTTGTTTTCTTTAGTCTGTTGCCCACCTCTTATCTTGGTTCATGGTTCTTTTGAGTTATGGGTGTTTGGAATGTTGTCATTGGACCTCATGCTTCTTTACTATTTTGTCCATTGTTTTTTTTTTTTTTTTGCTTTGATAGCTCTTTTTGTTCAGTAATCACTTGTATATTTACACATATTCTCTCACAGACTTTTTAAAAGATTTCGTTTTTTAATATCTAGCTTTTCAAATCAGCTCAGTATTTATTCTTACACATGGTATAATGATCCAGTAATTTTTGCTCTCATATTGCAAATTTCCCCAGCATTTAAACAATTATTTCTGTTCTTATAAACTTCAGATGTTTCTGACATCATCCATTCCTTATTATTCTAAACAAGCCCGTGTAAGAACGATGCCTCTCACTCCACAGATCTCAGCCAATGTTTTTCTCAGCACACTGCTACTTTAATTATGTTAGTCTTGTACTTGAAAATCTCACAGTGCATTTTAGTTAGGTTCCTATTGCTGTGATAAAACACCACAACTTGTGGAGGAAATGGTTTATTTCATTTTATAGCTTGTACTCCATCATCCAGGGAAATCAGGCAGGATCCTGGAGGCAGGAACTGAAGGAGAGATCATGGAAGGATGCCGCTTACTGCTTTGCTCTTCTTTACGAGTCTCTGTCCCCTCCTTTTCTTCCCCTCTCTGTTTATATTTGTACAGTAGATTAAAGAGCTTCTTAGTTCACAGGCTGTAGAAAGCATCTTCAGTCTGCAGACTGGGTTGTGGACAAGTCAAAGGTTGCTGTGTTTGTTTCTGAGGGCTTTTGGGATAGTCTCACAAACTGTAGCTTTAAGCAACTCAGCATTTTTGTTCCACTCTTTTGGAGCCAAGAAGTCTGAGGCCACAGCATGGGCTGCACCAGCGCTCAGGCAGAAGAGCGGGGAGTCCTCCCCCACTTCTTTCTTCTTGCTTTCTGTGGTGTCCTTGGCTGAAGATTCATCATTCCAATCCTGGTGTCTATTCTCACGTGGTCTTTTCTTTGTGCCCATGTCTTCACATGGTCACCTTCTTGTAAGGACACCAGCCACACTGGTTGAGGAACCTATCTTATTCCAGTATGACCTCATTTTAACACATTGTATGTGCAGCATTCACTTTCAAAATAAGGTCACATTCTGAGGTCTAGAGGTTAGAAAGGCATGTCTACACATACTAGTATAAAGGGGTGGCTAGAGCATGCCCAGGGGAGTGGCTGTGCTGACATTTATTAGTTATTGGTGCCACCAGGAGTCACTGAGGCACAGTGGGGGCTCACAGCTGCTAAGCACAGCTGTCCTCAGGTTTCACTAGAACCTGACAACTCAGGGAGCCATTTTGCAGTCTGGCGTACTGAGGGCTCACCTGTCTCCCCATCATTTCCACATTGTTTCCCGACCCCTACAAGGTCTGGAGCACACCTGCTTCGTCTTGGGCACCCACAGGTAATGTGGCCAGAATGACCCAGAGAAGATGAGATTTCTGGTTGCTCTTTGGAGATGCTGGATCCAACCTGCTTTCCCATATGCTTGGACCTTCTTAAAATTCTTCCATCTGTTTCTAGAAAATGTGAAGGAATGTAATGATCTTTTCTGGGGTTATTAAACCGACAGCTGTTGTCATTAATAGAGGACATTCTTTACTGCGGTGAGCAAACGCTAGTCATAACTCCATGCTGTCGTTTGTGCGCTCAGTAATGACTAGTGCATTTGTCTCAAGACCAGGGTTATGAACACCACGAGTTCTAACGCCAGCTTTGAACATGATTCATCTTCAAAGCATGGACACCCTCACTTCTTTTTTCGTACTGTAGGCAGCTTTCGAGGCAAAAATGTATAATTGGCAAAAAACAAAATCCAATCTCCCAGCCATTGGTTTTCTTTGAAAATGAAGGAGTCTGAGTGTAAAAAGCCAAGATTACATTTTACTGTGCGTTTTAAATTATGGTTCATTTTCGGGTGGAATGTGAGAGTCAGAGAGAAACCAGCTTTTACAGTTTGAATTGAAGATTCCTCCCGCCACACTGTCACAGTTGGAAAGTGGGAGGCAGGGCTGAATGCCATAAGCAAGCAGGAAAGAGAAGTCTCGACAGGAGATCTCCCCATCCTGGTCTGAACTTCTGTCTCATCGGCAGAGAGAGTCTTTCTGCCTGAAGGTGTATTCTTTGGAGTTCATGTGTCCCAATAGCTCCTGTTTTGATGGGAGGCAGTTTGTGATTGCACAAAGCAGAAAAGGCAGTGAAGTATCCAAATGTCCCCATCCTGGTAGTTCCAGTGAGTCTGCCTTGGACAACCAGGTTCTTAAGCTGGGCTCTGACCGTTCTGGGCAGCCAAATGTCCACACAGGACCCATTCCGGTGAGAAGCTGGGGTGCAAGTACTCAGTAATGAGATGGACCCAAGAAGGGCTACCTTTGCAATTACAGTACATAATTGGACAATGGACTTGGGCCCCTGGTGCTCTTTCTTCATTTCAGGTCATATACATCTGAGATACAGGTGGACACTTAGAAGTTTGCTCGGGATGCTGGATCAGACAGATCTGAGTTTGACTAAGGCCTGACAGCTAGGGGATTAGGGCCAATGTTAGCCTTAGGGTCTTTGTTTGAAGCCCTCTCTTGTTCAAGGGTGTGAAAAATTAAAACCCAGGGTTGGAGATATGGCTCAGTGGTTAAGAGGACCAAGGTTTGATTCCCAGCACCCAGGTTGGGTGACTGGCAGCTGCGTATAAAACTCTAGCTTCAGAGGATATGATGAACCCCTCTTGTACTGCACACACGTGCACAACTCCTGCCCTTCCTACACATACATATAGTTGGAAATAAAAATGTAATGAATCTAAAATCTAAAAAAGGTCACAACCTACAGTAGAAAGTGGAGTGCTCAACAGCTGGGGGATGAAATAAACAAGAAAAGGAGATGGTAGCTGACATACAAGGCCATTGCCAAACTCTCTCCATAGAGACAGTTTAGGCTTTGTAAGTCTTCCTCCAGCCGTATACTTGGAAGTACTTAGAGTATGTGAATATGTACTGGACCCCAGGCACAGGCCTGGGATTCTAGATGAGCCTGGGGATCTGGCCCTAAGGAATCTGTAGTCTAATAGGGAGATAAGCACGTGAGCCACAAGGCACCACTGAGAAGTATGGATCCCTGTGGGGCACTTCTGGGGAGCAGAGGAGTGGTACCCGTTCCAGTCTTGGCAGGGATCAGTGACCGTCTGGGGGGGGGATATGACGTAACACCGCAGTGCTAAAAGACAAGCAGGCTAACAGCCAGCCAGCCTGTAGAGGGTGGGAACGTTCCAAGCAGAGATGTAGCAGCAGTACAAGTGTCTCCTTCCAGTCCCCCAGATTGCAGCTGGGGTGTGGTGGGGAGCCAGGAAAAACAAGGGGCTAGTTTGTAGAGGCAAAATCTCTTCCATGTGGTTATGTTTACTCCCAGCAGACAGGGATTGCTGTCCTGGCTGGGACGGCTGCTTTGGGGCAGAGTCTCTGCAGAGACTCTTCTTCCTGTGATAGTCCCCATCTTTGCTCTTCTCAGGATCATGACCCGAAACGGTGACCTCACATCATTTTCCCCTCAGGTTTCTAGAGCATTGTAGAGCACCTGTCTAGCACTGATTCCTAGAACTTCAAACAAAAGGAACGGATAAAACAACAGACAACATAAACAACAGAAGCATCAAAAGAAGGAAAATCCTGGGCTGATTTCTCCTGTGGAATCACTGCAGCTGGGAGAAGCTGAGAGCTGCTGACCTTGTCCTGAGACATCTCACACTGAGGAAAACATTCCTCCAAACTGAGCCATACACATCCCTCTTTTAAAATAAGAGCCCCTTCAAGAATCCTTTCTTCTCAAGGACTTTTATGCTAGTGCTATTAAAATCTGTACCCACAGGAGAGCCGGAGTAAATTCCTTCTGCCATCGGCTCTCAGATGACTAGAAAAGCAAAACAAATGGACAAATTATAGAACGGTGAGCTAAGAAATCAGTAACATTCAAATTAAAAGCATTAATTTAAAAGGGTGTTGTTTTAGCAAGCCTGCTTCACAGCTTTCCTCCTGAGCATGTGACTGATTGTGGAGTGTGGTCTTTCGGGAGCCCGGGGCCATTCAGGGAACTGTTCCCAACCCTCTCTTGCTGTGGCCACTGTAGGAGGCTGACTATGGACAGAGGGTACATGGCTGTATTCTTTGGTTCTGAGAGCACTATAATTAGGAAAAAATAACTAAATTGAATGTGGGCCCTCAAATCTCAGGGCTTTAATTTTTAACCTTGCCTTGCCTCCAAAACAAACTCTCTTACACACACACACACACACACACACACACACACACACACACACACGAATGTATACTTAAAGACCACCAAGAAAGAAGCATATCCTGGCCTTATAGAGTTCGCGAGACAACTGACTAAACGTGGAACAGTGAACAGGAGCAAAAGTGGCATTCTTGCAACCCTGCCTTCTCATGCAGCTGCAGTCTGAGGATGCAGAGGTCAGGGATGTGGGCAGTCTCGGTGCCCACAGGAGGGTCTATCCTCTGAGGATAAGCAGAGTATATTTTAGAGTGGGTGGCTGGGAAGGCAGGTCACTGGGGGTGGGGGGTGTTGCAGTCTCAGTAAGGGCCAGTCCTGGGTGGGAGCACCAACTCCTACATGGCCTGCCTGGGTCCTGGGCGATGCTGATTCTGCCTAGAGACTGCCCTCTGCCTCTCAAGCCAAGCTGGAAAAAGCAGAGAAGATGGCCTGTCCTGCCCAACTCCCACTCTGATGCCTCTCCCTCACCTCTAGGTTCTTTGCTCAATGTGAGATGGGTGTTAGGCTGTCCTTCAGCAAATCCCTTCAGCTGAGATACACCAACAGGACCAAAGGCAAAACCTTTGAAAGGTTTGTTCAACCAACCAACACTTGTTAAGACCTGGGATGAGGGAGTTAATATCAAAGAATAAAGAATAGATCAAGGAATCCAAGGGGGAAATAAATTATGAGTATAGATCAGTGTGGTACAAGGTGGGGATGGGATGTATGCATGAAAGTGGGAGACAGGGCTTTTAAGATAGGGTGGCTTCTGAGGGTAGCTGCAAGAAGCTGTGAGAAAGCTTGGGCTAGTTGCTGGCCCAAGAAACATCAGGCAGATAGGACATGGTATGGAAGGACTAGTGTGTGTGTGTGTGTAGGGGGGCTGGTTGTGGGACCATCTCCATTAGTCTAGCCAGATTATAGTTTTCTAAGCATGGGTTGGTTGTTGTGACTCATAATGATCTGATTGCTGATTCCATCTACTTGGAGGGAGTGTGGGAACATGGGAAGGAGGGAGGTCAGAGATGATGTTAGCTATCTGAGGGAGTGCAGCCAGGGCCTTGGACAGGGGAGGAGATGGAGACTGTATCATATCATGCACTGTTTCCACTCATGTCTGGCCCCTCAACAGTACATGAGAAAGAACCTCTTCTTTCCTGGCCTTGGGGTACTGGAGGGTTCCCCTGAAGCAGGGTCCCCAAGAAGCAGGGTCCCCCAAAAACAGTGAGTGGGAACCTGGAAGACACCTGTGACAATCACTGTGTACACCCTTTGGTCTATTATCTACCCCCTAGAGATTCTGATGTATGCTGACTGGGCGGTTCTAAATCTACAGAACATCTCAGTCTTCCAAAGTCTGACATTGGCTTGGAAGTTCTTTGACTTACATAAGCCTGCCACACACACACACACACACCAAGACTGAGTTTACAGGTGGCATACTCATCTATGTTTTCAACAACAAGTCACACAATGAGCTGTGGCATTCATGACACCCTGGTTCTCCATGAGGAATCAGGTGAGCCCCCCCTGCTCCCCCTCCCCGAGGAAGGATGCTGTGTCACCATGTTTGCAGTTCCTCATTCCAGCATCTTATTCCAGGCTCTACCCCAAAGCAGTTCCACCTAAGTCTGACCTCTCAGTACTGTGGCTTTACATTTTTCCTCTTCATCTTCATCAGGACCTGATGAGGTTGGAACCAGACACAGGTATCTTAGTAGTGGCTACCAACACGTGGACTGAATGTTTATAAGTTGATCATGGCCCAGACTTTCGGTTCTGCATAGGACAGTCTCCATGTATGACCCTCTGTCCTCAAAGCCCTCTCCTGCAAAAGACTCTACCACCCACTTTACCTTGAACTCATACCTCTTTTTTCCTTTCCAAGCACTGTGGTTGCCTCTTTGCTGGTTTGGCCCACATGTTACTCTTTGTGTCTGCATTTTAATAACTTGAATTTAGCAGCAATTGAAGGCACTTCTGCTGTCCCAGCTTTCTGACTAAATCTGCAGCAATGGAGGCTACATTTTCCCATTTATCACACAAAACAAGTTCTTCTACCAAAGCAAGGTATGTGTGCGCCTGTATGTGTACACATATGTGTATATGTATATGCACATGCTTGTGCATGAGTATACATGTGTGTATAAAATAACTGCATGCATATGCATATGTATATATGTGTGCCCATGTGTGTGTCATGTGTAGAGAAGATATATGTTCTATTTATTGTTACCTATGTGACCTTCTGACTTCCTATATAGGAAGGATGTAGACATGGCAATCTTTTTCAGCAAGTGCATAGTTGAGCTAAAAACAACTTTTCACACTTTGCATATGGCTGAGCAAAACTTAATCAGCCATCTTGTATGAATACATCATCGTTTATATTTGCAGCTGCTGGGATGGCTGATGGTCAAGATAGGGAGTGGCTGGGCCGCCTCCCAAAAGGCTTTCTTGGTTCTGTCACTATCTATTGTATTGGCCTCATTCAGTCCAGAGTCTGAAAACTCTGCATAGCAGGTCTAACATCAGGAAAGTGTCTGCTGTTGGCCAGTGTCATGGACACTGAAACTGAGACGCTTCCGTAAGACAAAGGACACAGTCAACAAGACAAAACAGCAGCCCACACAATGGGAAAAGATCTTCATTAACCCCACATCTGACAGAGGGCTGATTTCCAAAATATACAAACAACTCGAGAAGCTAGCCACCAAAACACCAAACAATCCAATTAAAAATTGGGGTACAGAACTAAATAGAGAATTCTCAATAAAGGAATCTAAAATGGCTGAAAGATACTTAAGAAAGTGCTCAACATCCCTAGCCATCAGGGAAATGCAAATCAAAACAACTTGGAGATACTATTTTGCACCTGTTAGAATGGCTAAAATCAAAAACACCAAAGACAGTTTATGCTGGAGAGGATGTGGAGAAAGCGGGACACTCCTCCACTGCTGGTGGGAGTTCAAACTTGTTCAGCCACTCTGGAAATCAGTATGGTGGTTTTTACTTCTTAGGCATATACCCAAAGGATGCACATTCATACAAGAAGGACATCTGTTGAACTGTGTTCATAGCAGCATTATTTTAAATAGCCAGAACCGGGAAGCCCCTCAACTGAAGAATGGATAAAGAAAATGTGGTACATTTACACAATGGAGTGTAACTCAGAGGGGTAAAAATGGAATCTTGAAATACACAGGCAAATGGATGGAACTAGAAGAAACCATCCTGAGTGAGGTAACCCAGTCACAAAAAGACAAACATGGTATGTACTCACCATATATAGATTTTAGACATAGAGCAAGGGATTACCAGCCTACTATTCACCCCTGGAAAAGCTAAGAAACAAGGTGGACCCTAAGGGAGGCATACATAGTTCCCTGGAGAAGGGGAAAGGGACAAGATCTCCTGAGCCAATTGGGGGCATGGAGGAGGGGAGAGGAAGTTAGGAGAAAGAGAAGGAGAGGAGGGGGGAGAAAGGCATGAGGGACTGGGAGGGGGGGTGAGGGGGGAAGAATCTGCTGTTGGGCAGGTAATGGAAGGGGCTGGCTCCATGGAAAGCATCATTTTCCAGTAGGCTGTTTCGTCCAGGCTTGCAATCCCATTTGGTTTGACTCAGATTGCTAGGATTTTTTTTTTTTTTTCATTTCTTTTAATCTTGATTGAAGCCAGCATTCAACTCCCACATCTGGGCCAATGGACCAGAAGTTCACTTCCTCCCAAGCTTCCCCATGCAGATCACTGTCTTTTCATTCCACAAGTGCCCCCTGAGCACCAGTTAGGTACCAGATGCCTTTCTGAGTGCAAGGGGAGTGCAGCAGCTGAGCAAAGCCGACAGACACCCTGCCCTCTGGAGACTGATACTGAGGAGCCATGAGGGGATTTTTGGAGGGAATTCATTTTCTGCATCCTGGTAAATATTTGCATTCCATGGTATTTGAATCTGCCAGAGCTTGTTGATGATACACTTAAGACTTGTATTTTCCCTCAGTGCAAACCTTACCTCCAAGCAGAAAAAGAAGTAGATGTAAACACCGAAGTGGTGGCTAATACACATGCGAAATGTTAGGCAGCATAGCACAGTGCACTGATGTCTGCAACTACTTTGAGTGCATCAAGGAAGGACATGGCTTGGAGCACTGATGCACTGTTAGACAGGGGATGAAAGCAAAGTTCTCAGATTGTTGCTGGATCTGTGAGTAGTCTTTGTTTAATTCTTTCAACTTGCCTTGCTTTTGAAGAGTTTCATGATATGTTGTCAGGGAACGAAACAGACAAGGAGTCATAAAAGTTTGAAGCGGTCTCTGTTCTACCTGGTTTACATTCTAGCGGGAGGGGGAATGTTTAGGATGTTAAAGGGTGAGAGATGATTAGAAGAAAAATAAAGTAACTGAGCACTTGCCAAGGAAAGCTTGACACAGCATAGGAGCAAGCATCTGAGAGAATACAGCAGGCAGAAATGAGCCTCTGCATAGAGGCTGTGGCTGGACACATGGATGCTCAGAAGGCAAGGGGACATGCTAAGTTGGAGGGAGGTCCTGGGGGTGGGTTGGGGTTTGTCCCATTAGAACCTTGGCTTCTATGCTGAGGGATATGGGAGTCAAGCACATAGACGTATGCTGGGGACAGAGTGTTGGTAGGAGTTAATCACAGGCTGCTGCCAAGGGCCAAGGTGGAGACCAAGGAGATTTTAGATGCAGTTGGAGCCCTGATGCCTTTCTATAGATTTTCTTGCAGTCACAAGGGAGGGGAGTCCCGGTGACCCAAGGTTTCAGGTTTGGGTGGATGGTAGCAGGACAGTAAGAGGACACAGGAGAGAGTGGGCAGGGGTGATGTCACCACTGTGCACTGGAAACTCCAGTGTGAAAGCTCCAGAAAGAGCTGGACCTGGGTGGAGATCAAAGTGGTTTCTACTACAGGCTGGGGCCAGATGCCAGGAGAAGTCACAAGGAACAGCCTGGATTAACTGCCCATACCTGAGGATAAACCTGGCTCCTTAGCTGGGTTAATAGAAGTGGCTGTGGCAAACCTATCAGCAGTCTGTCCAGCCAGCCTATCCTTAGCCTATTGCAGGCAGTGTGTACCCATTAACAATAATCCAGACCTACCTGCCCAGAGGGAGTGCTGTTGTTGTTTTTGTGTTTGTCAAAAGGCAATCATCTCTTAATGACCTCATGCCAAGCCATGTCCAGGGGTTGCATCTGGGAGAGGGCTTGCAGAAGTGCACAGAATAAGGCCTTTGTCCTCATCTAGAGCAGTGGTTCTCAACCTTCCTAAAGCTGTAACCCTTCAATACAGTTCCTCATGTTGTGGTGACCCCCAATCATAGAATTATTTATTGCTACTTCATAACTGAATTTTTGATACTGTTATGAATTGTAATGCAGATATCTGATATACAGGATATCTGATATGCAACCCCAAATGGGTCATGACACACAGGTTGAAAACTTTAGATTACAAAGTAATCTGCCATCTTGGAAACTGCTCTGGTTTCGAATAGAGAAAGGTGGTCTGTATAAACCTGGGTGCAGCCTTGCCCCTTGCACACCCAGTGGTGTGTGCCTGTGCCCGAATCTTTGCTTTGATCTCATTTCAATGAACTCTGATCAGTTACTATGTCAACCTGTGAAAGGTGAGAAAGGCACCTCATTTTGAGAATAGGTCTAAGATAAGTGATTGCTCCACCTGTAACCCCCCTCCCAGATAGCCTCCTACCCACTTTCTGGGACTGGGGCTGGCTGAAGAATCAGAGCCACTGAACTTCCCAGGAAGGGCTGAGTACTGCCCTGTGCCTGAGTATGATAGGCTGACATAGAGGGCAACCACCAGCTGGTGAGGCTCATGGTCAG
Organism: Phodopus roborovskii; assembly: GCF_943737965.1. NCBI lineage: Eukaryota > Metazoa > Chordata > Mammalia > Rodentia > Cricetidae > Phodopus > Phodopus roborovskii. Next base: position 9,819,709 of record NW_026126407.1, read on the forward strand.
CTGCCCATTGGCTCTGATGGTCCTGAAGGCCTTAGGGTTTGGCACTATTGAACCATCAGCACCACTATTACCACCAACAACACCATCACCACCATCATCACCACCACTATCACCATCACCACCATCATCACCACCACCACCATCACCATCACCACCACCATCACCATCATCACCACTACCAGAGGATTATATTGATTGTCAATATTTTGTCATAACTAAAAATATAATAATAATATTATTAACTAAGCAAAGGGGGAAATCCCCTTCATGAATTCAGGTTCCAGGAGACAGAGAGATGAATACTTTAAAATGTGAATTTGTTGCACATGTGCTATAAATAACCTAAGATCATGCCAACCCTGAGTGCTGGATTGCTTTCCCTTTCTTAATGGACTCAACCCTCGCTGCCTTTTTGTTGAGTGAAGACTTTAAATGAGGACTAGAAAACGTGACCAGAAGAGAAGCTTTTTTTTTTCCCTCCTGTTATTTCAAGACAGACAATAAAAACATGATTTTGTAAAGGGAAAAACACAATCTACAATTATCTGCATTTAGGAGGCACACAGTGGAGGCGTCTTTGTCCCATGGTGCTTCTGGAAATAGCAGTTGAAGAAAAATCAGATCTTTAGTTGGATGGGATGGGAGGTGATTGGATGGGTGGTTCTGATCCATTCCCAAATCATCCTTTAAGTGGCTGAAGTTCCGGGCCACTGCACATGGCGTGGGGCCACAGTGAGGCTGCACCAGCCCTCGGCGTTTCTCTCCTCTCCTGAGGAGATGGAGTGCTGAAATATATCTGTGATTGAAAATACTTAAGTGCGAGGCCTCCAGCGCTTTCCCCTTTCAAGGTGACAGTAATTGAAGGATGGTGCTGGGCAAGTCTGACATTTATAATCCGGCTAAGGAAAAGGTCAGCTTCCTTTCAGAGTTGCACCAGAGCCAGCGGGGAAAAGAGTCCTGAGATGTCACAGCACATTTCTGAGGGTTTTGGGTGATGCTTTGATATAATAACAGCTTCAGTTTGCAATGTATAATTATAACTGTCCCAACTCTCCATGGTGTGAAGTGACAGCACTCTAAAGAAATAAAGCCATCACTTCCTCTACAGGAAGGCTTGCACATAGGGCCCCCAAGAGCCCCAGGCAAATGGCCTGTATGAGAAGTAAACCATTTCCCTCCTTGGATGAGTGTGGTGCCATGGGGTACTTTAGGGTGGATAATGAGAGGATCAAAAGGCCTCAAGCAGGGCTTCCCCTGCAGGCCAAAGGGAAGCCACAGGCTTGTGTTGGATGTCTTGAGAGTTTTGGTGAGTTGTGGGTAGGGAAAGGGAGAGACAATGAAACCTGGAGAGAAACTCCCACCAGAAACACCCCTTTTCACCTCAGGGATTCTGAAAATGGAAAGAGTATCTCTTTAATGCAAGCCCCACCCTATAATGGAACCCACTATGTGCATGCACTATGTGACTTCCATAGCTTGGCTTGGCCTTGGAAGCAGGCTTGGCCTGCCAAGGGAGGCCAAGGTGAAGATGGAGAAGGGTTTGTAGAAGTGCTGGGAGGCAAGATTCTGTTGGCACACAGAACAAAGAATCCGAGGTATGAATCTGAGGCACTCCCAGTGGTTAAAGACATTACCTATCCCTTCTGTCGAAGATTTCATCCAGTATTGCTTGCTCGGGTCTTGAGTTTGCTTTTAAGGTTGATGTATTTTTACTCTACATGTTTGAATGTTTTAGCTTGCATTTATATGTGCACACCATGTGTGTGCAGTGCCCATGGAGGCCAGAAGACAGATACTCTGGATCTAGAGTTATAGATTCCCAGCACCTACAATGGCCTGCTCATTCCAGGTCCCTTCCCATCAAAGAGCAGCCTTTAGGAGTTTGCCTGGGCATTTGGGTCTCATACTGAGAAACAAACACATCCTGGACCTAGTATGGTAGGGGTGGTTCCAGGGCTGGATCATCCTTGGTGTCTTGTGGGGAGGGCCTGATATAGCTGTTGTTATGGGAAACCAGATGTAAATATAAAACTCGCAGAGTGGAAGGGCATCTGCTCTCATACCATGGAACAGTTGTGACAATGAGAGGTGTTGATTGCTTGGCTGGAGTCAGGTGCTCACATGTGTATCCAGTGGTAATTTGTGGTCATGTGGGATGGGGGAGGGGTCTCTGAAGGCCAAATGCTACTAGTTACTTTTCTTGCCATTATGACAAAATCCTTGACAGAAGCAACTGAAGGGAGGAAGTTTTCTTTATTTTATTAGGCTCATTGTTCCAGAAGAGTAGGCCACTGTGAAGGAGAGGAACTAACTAAAGGAGAAGTAGCTAGCTCCACAATGGTGGGAGTGTACTGCAGTAGGTTTTCACACCTTGACCAACAGGAACCAGAGGCATGACTGGAAATGGAGATGGGGTAGTGCACACAAAGGTTGCTGGCTATATACCCCCCCCCCCCCCCGTCTTAAAGCTTCCACCTCCCCAAATAGCGCCACCAACTGGGGTGCAAGTGTCCAAACACAGGAGCCTATAGAGCCACACTACTGTGCCTTGGGCTGTGATTCTAGAAAAAAAGGGTACTATATGAACCAGGAGCCTCCCCAGTCACACATGTTTTCATCAATAGCATTCTAGCATGCTTCTCTGGGTGTCAGAGGACCTGAAGTTACCAATACTGAATGAACAGGAATTGGAAGAGAAAAAGAACAGAGCAAATTCTAAAAGCACGGGCAGTAACTTGTAGTTAGGAGAGGATGATTTTCTCCTTATCGGTTTCCTCTTGTGTAGAGTTGACATCAGGCTGGGACCAGCACAGTGTCAGGAGAAGTAGTGTGTACATAAAGAACTTGGCATTACCTGGAGTGTGGTAGAACTGAGTGCCACCCGTGCACATTCATATTGTAACAATTGTTATTGAGGGTTACAGGATAATCCAATATATTGGCTAGAAAATGCAGGAGTCTCAGAGCATAGAAAAATTTCAGAACACCATGGACACACACAGGAGAGAGAAAAAGAGAGAGACAGACAGAGAGACAGAGACACAGAGAGAGATCATAAAACCTTTCAGAAAGAGCAAAGGAGGGATAGAGAAACAGATTCTTCATAAAATAGCAAGTGTGAGCAATACAGAGTTCAAGAATACGTGGAGTCACACATCCAAGCTTCAGGGGAAAAACAATTTAAAGCTAGAATTACATACCAAACATGAAATGCCCTGGAGGGCAAAGATATTTTCAGGTATTGAGGACTCAGAAATCATGCCTTTTATAATCTATCTGTTTAAAAAAAGACCAGAAACAGGGATGATGAATAGAAAATGACATCAGGATATGAAACAAAAATGGCATGCAAAATACAAGCAAAATTTAAGTTAAAAAATAAATAATATCAGATCATTACAAATAATAGTTTGAATTAAAATTCTAGGGATTGTAAATATGGAAGAGGGGGCTGGAGATATGGCTCAGAGGTTAAGAGCACTGACTGCTCTCCCAGAGGTCCTAAGTTCAATTCCTAGCAACCACATGGTGGCTCATAAGCATCTGTAATGAGATCTGCTGCCCTCAGGGATACATGCAGATAGAATACCATATACATAATAAATAAATAAATCTTTAGAAAATATAAAAAAATATGGAAGAGGTGACAAGGACAAGGGCTGGACCACACCCAGGCTTGTGAAATCTCACTATCTGCAGGTGTAATCTTTTCCCATTACTATTCTTAAAAGGAGATTAATAATTAATAAATGGGAACTCCTGAAACTGAGAAGCTTCTGTAAGGCAAAGGACACAGTCAACAAGACAAAACAGCAGCCCACACAATGGGAAAAGATTTTCACCAACCCCACATCTGACAGAGGGCTGATTTCCAAAATATACAAACAACTCGAGAAGCTAGCCACCAAAACACCAAACAATCCAATTAAAAAGTGGGGTACAGAACTAAACAGAGAATTCTCAATAGAGAAATCTAAAATGGCTGAAAGACACTAAAGGAAGTGTTCAACATCCTTAGCCATCAGGGAAATGCAAATCAAAACAACTTGGAGATACCATCTTGCACCTGTCAGAATGGCTAAAATCAAAACACCAAAGACAGTTTATGCTGGAGAGGATGTGGAGAAAGGGGAACACTCCTCCACTGCTGGTGGGAGTGCAAACTTGTACAGCCACTTTGGAAATCAGTGTGGTAGTTCCTTCAGAAAATGGGCATCAGTGTACCTCAAGATCCAGCAATTCCACTCTTAGGCATATACCCAAAGGATGCACATTCATACAACAAGGACATTTGTTCAACTACGTTCATAGCAGCATTATTTGTAATAGCCAGATCCTGGAAGCAACTAGATGCCCCTCAACTGAAGAATGGATACAGAAAACATGATACATTTACACAATGGAGTACTACTCAGCGGGAACCCCCCCCCCAAACAACGGAATCTTGAAATTCACAAGCAAATGGATGGAACTAGAAGAAACCATCCTAAGTGAGCTAACCCAGTCACCGAAAGACAAACATGGTATGTACTCATTCATATATGGATATTAGACATAGATCAAATGTTTATCAGATTACAATCCACACCTCCAGAGAAGCTAAGAAACAAGGAAGATGGGTAAGAGAGACATACATGGTCCCCCAGTGAAGGGGAAAGGGACAAGAGCTCCTGAACAAATTGGGAGCATGGGGAGAGGCGAGGGAGGTAGGAGAAAGAGGAGGGAAGAAGAGGAGGGGGAGGGGAACATGAGGGATCAGGAAGATTGAATGGGGAGAATAATAGAGGAGAGCAAGAAAAGAGACACATCAATAGAGAAAGCTATTATAGGTTTCAAAAGAAATCTGGCACTAGCGAATAGTACAGAGATCCACAAAGATGATCCCAACTAGGAATTTAAGCAATAGTGGAGAGGCTACCTTAAATGCCCTTCCCCTATAATGAGAATGATGACTACCTTAAATACTATCCTAGAGCCTTCATTCAGTAGCTGATGGAAGCAGAAGCAGAGATCCACAACTAAGCACTGATCCAAACTCCTAGAATCCAGTTTCAGAGAGGGAAGAGTGACGAACAAAGGGGTCAAGACCACACTGGGAAAACCCACAGAAACAGCTGACCTAAGCAAGTGAGAACTCATGGACCCCAGTCTGACAGCTGGGGAACCAACATTGGACCAAACCAGGCCCTCTGAACATGGGTGCCAGCTATGAGGACTGGGCAGCCTACAGGGTCTCTGGCAGTGGAACCAGGATGTATTCCTAGTGCATGGACGGACTTCAGGAGCCCATTTCCCATGAAGGGATATTCCTTTAGCCTAGAGACATGGGAGAGGGCCTAGGCCATACCCCAAATAACTTGACAGATTTTGATGATTCCTCATGGAAGGCCTCACCCTCCCTGGGGGAGTGAATGGGAGGGACTTGTGGGGGGCATGGAGGATGGAAGAGACAGGGAACTGGGATTGATATGTAAAATAGTATTGTTTCTAATTTAAATAAAATTTATTAATTAAAAAATGGTCCCCAGGAAACTCTAATATGCTGCTGGAGTTGATAGCTACTGTCCTAAACTATGGTATCTGGGAGAAACTACTAAAGATTTATGGATGTCCATCTTAGGGAATTACTCCCAATCTATCTCTACCTGCAGCTCTCTGTCTATATATTTATCCATCTAACAAATATTGACTCATTCTATTTTATGCCATTCTTGTTCTAGGTACCAGAGGTAGAGAAATAAATAACATGGGGGCAAAATCCCCAATTAAAAACATCTCTAATTCTAGAGCAGGGTAGAGCAGACAGAAGAGGCAAATTCTATACTGATGCCCCTGCAGCATTATCTGTAAGGTAATTGGAAAGAGTGTAAATACCCAGGCAGATACTTCCAGAGGTCATCAGAACAGACCTGGGTAGAATTCTGTTACAGTTCACATGTGGAGTGTCCTCACAAAAGGCTGACCTATAGGTTTTAGTTCCTATTCTTGGAGACAACCACCAAGAGGTGATTGGAGCATGGGGCTGCTAATTTAATGAGTAGACTGATTCATCCATGAGTTCATAGCTATGCAGGCTATGGGGAGGTGGAGGCTGGCTGGGGGTGATGGGTCATTTGTCATGTACTCTTGAGGGCTATACACTGTTCCTAGTTCCTTCTCACTTCCCAAACTAACTGCTTCTTGTCTGCCACAAGGTGAACATCTCTGTGTGACCATACCCTTTGGCCACTATGCTTTACCGTTTCCCAGAAACTGTGGCGCCATCACAGACCAAAGCCGATGAAAACTGCGAGCCAGAGTAAAGCCTTCCTACTTCCAATTGTTTGTTTCAGGTATCTCTCACAGTAAGTAAACAAAAACTGATCCACATTCCAGGCAGTATTTCCCTAGGCAAGTCACTTCATGACTTTAACCTTCCATTTTCTCCCTGTAAAATAGAGGTAACAACACCATCTTCCTTAAAAGCTATTTTATTTAGGGTTTTGGTTTTGGAATTGAATGTGATGATACATTGAAATCTTAGTAGAGTTGGTGGTAACAATGTTAGTGGTTATAGCATTTGTTCTTGCTGCTGTAAGTGTTGGGATAATGGTGTGTGTTGTGAGATACCAAAGTCCCTCCCCACGTCTTTAGCAGAGCAGGCACCAGGTACAGGAGCAGAGTGGGAGTTTGTTTCCTGTTATAGCTCTCTCTCCTCTAATCTGGTGTAGGGAGCCATTACACAATGTGTCAATTAGACCTTCATTGACTGCAACAGTCACAGCTGATAATTTGTTTCACTTCATTTAAGCAGCTCTCCTTGGGCTAGTCCTTGGTGTTCTTAAAAATAATAAAGGCTTTTGTTTGTTTGTTTGTTTCCTAAAGTTTCTTTTCTTTTTTTAAATTTAACTTTTATTGATTCTTTGTAGATTTCCTGTCATGCATCTCAATGTCACTCATCTCCCTGTCCCTCCCCACCCTCCCTCTACCCTTGCAACCCTTCCATGATAGAACAATATATTTTAAAAGAAAAGTGAAAAGAGAAAACTCTCATTGTGGAAGCTGTAGTGAGACCCAGTGAGTCTCACAGTCCTTTAGTCCATATATTGCAATGAGTTGTTGGTCTGGTTTGAGGTCTGTGGTTTTTGCTATATTATGGATACTGAGGCTTTTCTTGGATATCCTGTTATTGCTCTGTATCATGGAGATCCTGTGACTTTGGGTCTGAAGGACCAGGCCCTTCATGTGTTCCAGCGGATCATAGATGGGGTGGATGATGGAATGGGACAACTCATAGTTCTAGTTCTGGGTCTGGGTGGTTGCTGAGTTGGTCAGCTCACCAGCTCTCCTCATCTTCACCTCTGGAAACATGGCAGGCGGGCTTCTCTACCTGGCCCACACCACCATATGGTAGATGTGGGGCGGGGCTCAATCTCTCACACTCATGCTCTTGGGGCTGGCTCACCCACCTCTCACCAACAGGGTCAGATCTACTGTGTTGCCCAGGAGAGGTGCAGGGTCCACTCTCTCTAGTTATGTATCTGGTGAGGGACAGGGTCAGCTGTCTCATCCACTGTAGGTGGCAAAAGCCAAGGGTGGAGAGGGCATCTTTCCTCTGTCCATGCTCATGATAGATGAGAAGTGGGGCTAGCTCTCTCACGCCCTTGGGGTCAGCTCTCTTGTACCATCACCAGCAGGGGAAGCTCTACTGAGTTGCTCAGGTGAGGTTAAGGGCCTGGTTTCCACAGTGCTGTAGCCAGTGAGATGCTAGGCCAGCTCACTGGTTCTCCTGACCTCAGGGCCAGCTCTCTCATCTGCCACAGGTGGTGAGAGGTGGGGGTGGGGATGGGGAGGTCATCTCCTTGCTCATGCCACCATATGGCAGATAAGGGGCAGGGTCAGATCTTTCATGCTCACGTTCTCCAGCCACTTACCTGAATCCCCCACTCCCCACCCCCATCAATAGGGTCAGCTCCACTGTGCTGCTAAGCAAGGTGCAGGACCTGCCCTCCCTAGTGCTTCACTTGATGAGGGGCTAGGTCAGGTCTCCTGGCTTGCCACAGGAGGCAAGGGACGAGGGGAGGCATCTTTCCCTCATCCACACCACTGCATGGGCAGATAAGGGGAACAGGACCAGCCCTCCCTCTCTCATGCCCTCAGGGCTGACCCATACCACCACCAACAGGGTCAGCGTCAGCTCTGTCATGTTGCCCAAGTAAGGCGCAGGGTCCGCTTGCTCTCCTCGGTACTGCCACTGGTGAGGAGAAGGTCCAGTTCTCCCTAGTATTGCAGCCAGTGAGGGGCGGATCCAAATCTGTGCAGCCCTATCCTCTCAGTCTTCGGTGGTAACAGAAGCCAAGGACATCGCTATGGACCATGGCTGTAGTATGGCCACAGATGATGACACGGCCCTTGGCTGCAGCTCAGGCCTGAACAGCACCATGGCCCCAGGTGGCAAGCTGGTCACCCACCTCAGCCCACTCCTCGCAGCCTTCGCCTCTCCACAGGACATGAACCATTCTATCTCTTCCTCTCTTTCATATCCCACTATATATTTGCTCACCATGATAGAGCCCATCAAGTACCAGGTGTGCCCCACAACTGGCATGTGGATCTTTGCCTCCTACTCAGTCTTACTGTGATGGGCAGGTTCCTGTCTTCTCTTTCAGGCCATAGTATTAAGCTTTAAATAGAAGTCATTTATCCAGACATCTGGAGTGGTGAGGTGATTCTGCTGAGAGAGTGTAATGATGCCCAACAGCCTGGTACTTGGGCTCATGGGTGAATTCTTCCTGCCCCAGGTCTGGGGCAGAGCTGTGTTTGTCCTTCAGGGTTTGTTAGGTTTAAAAAATGCCAGGCAGCTCATGGGCGAATTCTTCCTACCCCAAGTCTTTGTGCTTTCTTATTTCTTGCCCATCACAATGGAATACAGCCTTTAGCAAAGAAAGGCCTGCAATCTCACGCAGCAGAATGCCAGCCTGGCTTGCCCAATTTCTTCTCTATTTGTGGAATGTAGCAACTCAGTTGGACCTGTTTTATTTCATTTTTGAGACAGGGTTGTGCACTGCAGCGCAGGCAGACTTGAATTCCTGATCTTCCAGTCTCAGACACCTAAATGCTATCAAACCTATTTTGGATAGGTCTCTAAAAATTAAGGTATTCCTAGCTACATATCCTAAAGAACTGCACTCAGTGTGCAAAAGGATGGATGCACTTGAGCTTATTATGATACTGTTCAAAATGCCCAAGATAAGGGACTAGTAAGTCTCCATGAATCAAAGGATAAAGAAAATGAGATAAACATACACAATGAAGCATTATTCAACAACGAAGAAGATGAAGTCTTGTCTTCTGTGGCGAGATGGATGGAACTGGAAGGTGTTGTGTTCAGTGAAATAAGCCAGACACAGAAAGACAGGTTTTATGTGTTCACTTTCATATGCAGACATTTCTTTTAAAGAGCATCCTGAAAATTCGAATGGCGGTTAGTAGGGGCTAGGAAGGATATCATAGTGGGGATGATGAGGGTGGAGAGGGTGAATGCATATGAGCAACACACAGTGTGTGTATGTGAAAATCAATGTGAATTTCATTACTACATAATTAATATGTATTAATAAAACAAGGCAAGACATTGAAAGTGCACGCACACCAGATAGCACAGTGCATTGAACTGCTAGGACCTAGGGCCAACAGCTGTCAACTCATGGCCAGCATTTCATTCCACTTTACTCCATCCCACTTCACTTCATTCCTTTCCTTCTTTTTATTTACTCCAGTGCTGGGGATTGAACCCAGAACCTTGAACATACCAGGCAAGCACTCTGCCACTGAAATGCAGTCCCAGCCCTTTGCAATTTTTTTTTTGGTGTGTGTGTGTGTGTGTGTGTGTGTGTGTGTGTGTGTGTGTGTGTATGCCCTATATTTCATGAGATGGGTCTTGATTTTACTTGTGTACAGTGGATGTGGTATTTCAGGATAATTAGTAATCCCTGAAGTCCAGACTCCCGATGTCAGATGCCAGACCCAGTTTGGATGTGGGCATGCTCTTGCTCCACAGAGCCACATGTCATCTACATGGGAGGTACCTCTGAGAACCAAGGTCCAGCCTTGGATGAAAGAAATAAACAATGGCAGGTCTTATTTGGTGAACTCTTACTCCACACTATACTCATGGCAAGTACTTAACACCCATTGTGCTGCTCTATCATCTATAAAAGCAGTAAAAACAGGTCATTCTACAGACTGGGAAAGCAACCTCCACACATGGAAGTTCAAGGAGCCAGGAAGCAGAGTCTAGACTTGAATCTTGGTCTGACACTTCTCTACCATCAAGATCAGTGGTTCTTAACCTTACTAATCTTGTGACCCTTTTAGTCCCTCATGTTGTGGTGATCCCCAACCATAACCGTATTTTCATTGCTATTTCATTTTGTAGCTGTGATTTTGCTACTGTTATAAATTATAATGTAAATGCCTGATATGTGGGATAACTGATATTCAGCCTCGGTGAAAGGGTCATTTGACCTCCCAAAGGGGTCGCAACCCATAGGTTGAGAACCACTCATCTAGAGAAATCCCAGGCAGGGATAGAAACACAGTCTAACTTCAAAGGCAGAGATGGAGTTGTTACCATTTGGCAGGACAGTGATTAGCCATGAGTAGTGACTTTGAAGGAGAGCTCCCTGGAGGCTTTGAACACCTTGGCATGGGTCATCCGAGCCAGTGTTATATAAACTTGACACAAATTAGAGTCACTTTAGAAGAGGGAACCCCAACTGAGAAAATGCTCCCACCGATTGGCTTGTGGATAAACCTGTGGGGCACTTTCATGATTGATGATTGATGCTGAAGGGCTGTGCTCATCATGGGCAGGGCCACCACTGGATTGGTGGTCCTGGGGGCTAGAATACATCAGACTGAATAAGCCAAAGGGTGTAGTGAGATAGTCCTTCTGTAGCACTGACCACGCCCATTGGGGGGTGGAGCGATGGGCGGAGGTGACCTGAGGAAGGAGGTCGGAGGGGGCCAGGAAGGCGCTCTCTCTTTCTGGCGTGACTCGGACAGGAGAGGATCGGGTTGAATTTCCTGGTGTTCATCTGTCTAGGTTGTAAGTTATTTCTCCCTGAATAAACATCTATTCGGCCTATTTGTTTATCCTGATCCTTATTTACCGCAATAAAAGGGAGCATGCCAGTAAGCAGCACTCCTCCATGGCTTCTGTATCAGTTCCTGCCTCCAGGTTCCTGCCTCACTTGAGCTCCTGCCCTGACTTCCTTTGATGATGAACTATGGTGAGAAAGTGTAAATGAAATAAAACCTTTCTTCCCTAAGTTGCTTCTTATGGTCAAGGTGTTTCATCACAACAATAGACACCCTACCTACTGAAGACAAGCGGTGTCTGATACTATGTGCTCCTTAGGTTGGAAATCTTAGTGACATGGTGTCTCCTTGCAGCCGATAAGGCAGGCTCTGTCTCCCATAGCTTATCATCCACCCTTGCTCATGTTAGTATCTGTGCTATTAACAATGGCCTTGCCTGCTTTTCAGTCTGGCTAAACCTAAAACTGGACCTGATATTTCAATAAAAGCCTCATTTAAGTTACAAACTGTGGGAGGATTAATACCATGTTTATCTACCAAATTAATTATCGAATGAGTTTCAAGGTCCGTACATAACGATTTCAACATTGTCCTTATTAATGGGTTTCTTCCTTAGGAATTACAACTGCTATTCAAATTGGCTGCCCTGTAGCAGTTACCAGAATCTCAGTGAAGGGCTCATTATTTTTGCATATTTCATGCTTCATTTTCTGCTGAAAATGATACACATTAGCTAATTGTAGATGTGTTGTTCAGGTCATCGCTGTGTGGTGTGAATTCTGTACAAGTGTGATGGATCTTGTCTCTTCTGGCTCAGGGAAGGTGCCCTCAGGCTATGAGATAGAGACTGCAGGATGGAGGTAGCATCCAAGCACCAAGCCAATGGGAAGCCAAGCTATGCTTTAATTTGAGTGATACCAGAACAGGGGCTTGGATGCATGGCTCAGAAAGATGGACACACTGCCTCCGTGTCTGCTCCTGTCCTGGAGGAACAGAGTTGCATTTCCCCCTCAGTGTTCTCAAGGGTCTGGCGGGGTAGGGCGCCTTTATCCTCCCATTATACTTGAGAGAACCAAAGAAGGAAACATTGTGTCTAAGACTACATAGAAACAATGGGGGAAAAGTCAGATACCAGTTCTGGAGGGCCACACTCCACCTTCTATTGGGTTAGTCTCCTGGACTTGCACAAGTTTGTTCTGACTGTTGAACTCCAGATATTCTGGATGTCTTTAACCACCCCAGCTCTTTAACCAGGTGACTCTGGCTGGCCAATCACAATTCTCCATGGAGGGATACTTCCACTCACACACATTCTTCATTCATAATTGTTAGCAGCATTTGTGTTGATTTTTGCATGGTGTGGGCAAAAATGCCTGACATAAGCAACTTAAGATTTATTTTGGCTCACAGTTATGGAGGGTTCCCTCCATGGCTGCTTTGCCACAGGTACTTGCTAGGACAGAACATCATGGATAAAGAGACTTATTTACTTGATGGTAGCCAGGAAGCTGGGCAAGAGACAGGAAGGAAGCAGGGCTGAGATGTGCATCAAGGACACATCCTATTCCCATCACTTAAAGTTTCTACAACAGTGCCCACCAGCCAAGGATTGAGTGTTTAACGCATGATAAAGAACATTTCATATTAAAACCATAACCTTAAGATCAGATCTGCTGGCACACACCCATATGACCATTATTCAAGAGACCAATGCAAGAGGATCAAAAGTATCAGGCCAGCCTGGGATACAAGGCAAGACCTTTGACTGGGGACATACTCAAATAGTAGCGTGATTTCCTGGCATACATGAAGCATTGGATTTGATCCCTAACATGGCATAAACTGTGCATTCCAGGCACCTCAGCACTTGTGAGGTGGAGGCAGGAGGATCAGAAATTCAAGTGATCTTCACCATACAGTGATTTTGAGGCCAGACAAGGCCACACAAGACCCTGTTTAAAAACAAAGTCAAACAAAACATATAAAAACATAAGCAACCCAAAACAAAACAGAGTAACAATTGGTGACTTTGCAATTTTACTATTGTGAGACTTTACTTTTGCTGAGTGAAGTCATGCTTTAAGTGAGGTCTGGGCAGAATGGTGAGGGTAGAAAGAGGATTCCAGACAGTGGAGGGAGCTTGCATGGGGGCCTTGTGGAGGGAGAGCATAACATTAGACATGAGGTTTGAAGGCTCACTCTGGGTGTGAGTGACTAGTTAGGATGATATAATCAGGGTAGATGTAGGAGACTATTAGTACAGGGTAACCAGAGCACACCTGAGGGACAATGCCTGCTTGTGAGGGGCAGTTGTCTGGAACTGAAATGCCCAACATGTATTACTATTCTTCATCAGAAACCCAGGTCCCGCCCCCCCCCCCAGAGCAGAGACATGGCCCCTCAGTCGTCTGTCCTGGGCAGAGTCAGTTGCTGTGACACCTTCTCAGTAAATACCTTTAACCACAAGTCACTATGGCTGTCTGTACTTCATCCCCTGTGGCAGAACAGCGAACGGTGCCGCCCTTGCCCATAAACCTCACAGACTTCATATAATTTTAAAAAATTAATCTATTAAATTACCTCCTCATAGAGCATCAAACTAAACATTTCCTAATGAGTCAGGGCTCCATTTCTCTTCCTTTGTGGTGTTGTTGGAGTTGGTGACAGTTACAACATAAATTTGTATAATCTCACACTCTCAGCAGGGAATAATGAGGGGAAAAGTGGTTTTGACAAATAATTATGGGTGAGCCAATGCAAATACATCGGGGTAAGCTACTGGCTGTGAAATGTGTGAGCAGTGAGCTCCTGAGAGGTCCCCAGGAGGGGGGGGAGGGCTTCTGATGGCGACCACCCCTCTGCAGTCACCCATATGACCCTATGACACGGCTATAATGTGTGTCTCCGTATGGTCAGTTTACACTGGGAATTTCTTGCTACTGTCGGAAGTTTCTTGTTTCTTCCTCCCACGTGGGCTGGGAACTGAAACAAGTCTGTGATATGTGTCACCTACCCCACAGTCAGGACCTTCTCCTGGAGTGTCCTTTGGGAAGTGTTGAGTGGGGATCAGGCTCAGAGTTTAATCTGAACCAAATGCCTGGAGGGCAGAGTTTTCAGTCAAAATCTGAGTTTTTATACAATGCTCCTCCTCCATGTTTTCACTATTGAGGTCTCAGCTATCCCACATTACCCAGAGGGAAAATTATGGGAGAATCAGATGCCTAGTTTGAAATAGCTCCTCTTCCTGAGCAGCCTGGTATAATCCCATCTTCCGTCACTTTTCCACAAGAGACACATGCCACCCTGTAACGCACCCAGTGCCCCCTCACTGTGAACACCAGAATTTCTTAAACTGCAGGCTGTGAGTCCATACGGGGTGATGTAACTGAATGTGACGTTGCAAAAAATTGGCAAAGCCAAGAGAAGAACTGACAATGAATGCTGGCAAGAGTGTGGGGACAGTCACTGTTGCTGGGATTGCACATGGGCAGCCACTGTGGAAATCAGTATGGAGAATCCTCAAAAAAGCAAAGCGTAAATATACCATATGACCCAGCTATACCACTCCTTGGTATATGCCCAAGGTATTTGGTATGTACACAGGTATTTGCTCAGCCGCATTCACTGCCATTCCATTCACAATGGTTAGGAAATGCAAACCACCTAAATTTCCTCCACCTGATGAGTTGATAATGAAGATTTACACATACACAGCTGCGAAGAAAAACTAAATCCTGAAATTTGCTTGTAAAACAATGAACTGGAAACTGAGTGTGGTAACCCAGACCCAGAATGACAAATGCAGCATATTCTTTCTCATTTGTGGGTCTTTCCCAAATCCTTAGACGTGAGTGTATAACTTGCAGTAACTTCAGAAGCCAGTGATGCTGGCCCTTAGGAGGTGGAGGCAGTAGGATTAGAAGTTCAAGATCATCCTTGGCTACATAGCCAGGCCACTCTGGGATTTATGAGACACATAAAGGGGTCACAGGAGGAAATAGTCTAAGCCATACTGGTCTATGTGACCTCTCCCTTCCCTGTTAGGCTCTAAGCAGCTGCTGGGCCATCAGATAGTTGCTGCTGTTGTTTGTGTTTACTAGCCTTATGTTTTACCCAACAAAGTCTCCAGCTTGGGTTATTTGAATATGCCAAATAGAGTTCAGAAAGTGCTCCCTTTAATGGAGGAATTTTCAGCTTAATAAGGAAGGAAAAATGATGATACACCGAGGTATCTAAACCCCATGGTAAGATCTGATCTTCTACTGGTAAGACTGCAAAGAGAGGGAGAGCAATTCCTGTGGTTTTGCTGTTTTCCATGTCTGGTTGTGGAAATGACAATCACAGGGTAACAGGGGGAAGAGGGAACTACTGTCCAGGGCACATAATGCTCCTCAGGCTCAGGCCAATACTGGGGGATTGGCCTATGTCCTTCTGATGAGGAGGAATGGACACTGTCATGGCATGGAGAGTGAGTCAGTGGCTGGATACCAATCCATCACAGCAGTGATTCTTTGCCTTGGATCTGATAGTGGTGCATTCTGAATGAAGCCTGTGATGCTCCAGGGGCCAGGCTGTCTATCACTGCCCCACTTGACCTCACAATAGCCCTTCTTCTTCTGTTTTGGAGGTACAGATTTTGAACTCATCTACTCAGTACATACTTTGGAAGCCAGATAGCATGACCAGTTTCCTCTGACCATTTTGCTTAGCAGGACCCACCTCTGCCTCACTGCATGTGAATACATGTATGCCTCTGTGTACATGAAGCAGGTGCATGAGTTCTCTGCTCTTCCATTTTTGTGATCACTATTCTAAGTGGTCATCCCCATCCATACACTGTGCATAGTGTCCATTCTCCCTTCCCAGTGCTAGTATGAGACACTAAGAGCTAGCCATCAGTATGACTACCATGCTAGGAGCTGCATCTCCAGGCTCCTCTGTGGTTAAGGCCACTTGACTAAGTGGCCATGTAACTGACTTTTGCTCTGGGATATAAGTGGAAGGGCCATGTGCAATTCTTAGGTTACCAACTTAAAGATAAAGCTATTTGACTTTTCCTGTCATATTGTTTATTTATTGTGAAACAACAAATAGAAGTCCATGTCTTGAGTGTGGATATGGAAGTCCCGTATAGATATGGGTCTGCTGGATCCCTGGTTGACTGTGTGGAATGGGACAATTCATTCTATTTAGATTCCCACATGCTTTTGTGAGAGCAGCAAACCATCTCATATTGTCTTTAAAATTTGTGTGTGTGTGTGTGTGTGTGTGTGTGTGTGTGTGTGTGAAGAAATTTTGGGGAAATCAGTCTCTCCTACCATATTGGTCCTGGGGATTGAATTCAGGTCGTCAGGCTTGATGACAGGTACTTTTATCTGTTGAGCTATCTTATCAATTGGTGAGATGGCTATTGGTGAGTCTGTCTGTTGTCTAGCTAATGATACATGCTGGCTCCACACTTTTGTTGAAGCTGGTCTCTCGTCTGAGCTTAGTGGTAGCTTCTGTGAGTGGCAGCCCCTACATTTTATAGACAGCTAACATGACTGAAGTTCAGAGAGAGCCTGGTACTGTCTAAGGTCACAGGTACAGCGCAGAACAACAATCCACGTCCCCAGCCTCCAACGTGGCGCCAGTTCACGGTGCCAGGATTTTGCCCGTAGTGCTTGGAATCAAAACCATAATGTTGTTATTAAAATATTTACTTGCATGAAAAATTTCTATTACCTGGAACTCATGTATTATAGATGGAATCAGTAGCTTAGAAGGAAATACACAAGAAGAATCACTTTAATAACAAAAGCTATGCAGATAAATTCCTCATTTCAGCAAGCTCTTGGCGGTCCCAAATAAATATATCATTTTTATCAGGCAAGTGCTCTAGAAACAGCGTCTTTGAGAAATATGTCAAAATAATCTCCCGGCTACGCTCCCTTCTGGAGGAAGGAAATATGATTGTGACAGCAAAAAGAACGATTAAAAAGGATTTCCTTACTACAGTGTAAAAACCACCACAAAGAAGGTAGTGAGATGGCTGGACCACTCATCTGTTTCTTCCAGCTCCAAGTGGCAGGAGGAAGCTACCTGGGGTCGGAGGTCAGGGCTCCACCCTCTATCCTCCTGGCTGTGTGACAGCCAGCCTTCACTGCCTGCCTCTTAGGGTCTTTTAGGAAGAAATTTCTATAATGTAGAATGTCACGGAAAACAAAACTGTGACTCAGTTTAACAGGGTCACCCCTTATAGTTTAAGTCATGGAAGGCAGAGAGAGGGAAGCACATCAAACGGATCTAAGAAACCTATTATTGACTAGAGAGCGAAGCATGTGCATGTGCTTACACATTCCATTTCATTTTCTACTCCCAGGCCTGGGTCCCTTATCCTCTTCCCCTTTAATATCAGGCACCCTCAAGTGCTGCCAAGCCTACCCTCTAGCTCTTTGCTATCTGAGACACTGTTTCTGTCCAGGCATCACAGTCACCTCTGCACATCAGGATACCGATGTTTTGATGGCTTCTCAGTCTCCACATATGTCTCCCTGCCTATCTCCTCCTCTTCTTGACCATCTTAGTTTCCCTAAGGGCTGGCCTTCATCATCCCCTCTCAAGACCTCCCATAGACAAGGCCCAACTCCTCCAGCAGTGCTTGGTGGGGGGCAAAGGACTCGGCAGTCTCCATACAGGTCCCTCCCTCCATGTCTGCCATCTCTCATGATGGTCTTTCTTTTCTTCTTCTGAATGGTAGCTGGTCCTCTGAGTCCAACACAAGTGTCTCTTCTACACAGATCTCTGGGTCCTCTGAGGAGAGGCCAAGACCTTCTCTCCAGGACTCTCCCTAGAATCCTCTTGATGCTTCCTGCCTAAGCTCTCTGAGCTGTAGCCCCCTGTCCAAGTCTAGGGCAGGAAGGTAGAAAAGATGGAGAGCCAAGACCAATATCACCATGCTTTGAAGATTGGGGAGTGGGCAGAGGTAGGGGAGTAAGGTACCCTCATGGGCATGGGTGTGGGTGTGCATGCATGTGTGTGTTCATGCATGCGTGCATGTGTGTGTTCATACGTGTGTGTGTGTGCACGTGTGCATGTCTCTCTCTGTGTGTGCATGTATACACTTGCCATGAAAATGCTCCTCTCCTTTAGCATAAGCATCCTTGTTTCAAGGTCAACTCAAGACACAGACTCTCCTTTTTCTTTCTTCCTTCAGTTGCCTGCCTGTGTCTGTCCCCACCTGATTCCATCCTGTCCCATCCCCATAGCAACCGTCAATCCTCACCAAGCCCCCAGCTCCTATATGAGAAGGAGGGAGGACACATAAAAGACCATGCTGTTTTGCTTTTGCATTCCTGTCTGGTACCCTTCTGTTCCTGTAGGTTCCTGACGCTTTGAGATATTCAACATCTGAAGATGAATCACAGATCAATCCTTCTGCATCACATGCCACTCAGGCGAGCACAGGCAGTCTCTAAATATATACACTTATCTTTTCCACGGAGGGTGGTGGGGAGGGACCAGAGCTATAACTGTATTAATATTCTTGATTCCAAGAAGAGCCTGTACCTATAGAATCTGCAGAAGGGCGATAGGAGATTGTCTTCAAGGGAGACGGTATCTGTGTGAGAGGCTGGAGGCTGACAGTGGGCTCTGTGGCTCCTGAAGCCTGGGCTCTCTGCATGACACTTGTGTTGTATTGTGTGTGTGTGTGTGTGTGTGTGTGTGTGTGTGTGGCCACATGCTAAGTCACATTAAGCCTGGAGTCCATAAATATCATGCACCATTGAGTCTTCTTATGTACCCTGAAAACTAGCCTGAGAAGACAGAAGTTGCATATGCCTTTGTTGCAGAGGAGGGACTCTGAGAAAATGGCCAAGGGTTTCTCATCATTTGTGCCCAATGA
Organism: Phodopus roborovskii; assembly: GCF_943737965.1. Lineage (NCBI taxonomy): Eukaryota > Metazoa > Chordata > Mammalia > Rodentia > Cricetidae > Phodopus > Phodopus roborovskii. The sequence continues at coordinate 9,838,676 of NW_026126407.1, forward strand.
TACTGTCTGACTCACACAGTGGGACTGACTGGGCTGGGCAGATGTGCCAGGAATTAACCTTGTAAACTAGCTGATGAGCAGCTTCCATTCTACAGTTTAGTTAAGTGTGTGTGTGTGTGTGCGCGCGCGCGCGCACGCATGTGTTCATCTCTCTCTTTCTGTGTACTTCTCTCTGTGTGCGCTCCCCTTTCTATGTGTGTGCTCACATCTCTCTCTCTGTCTCTTTGGTGTGTGTGTGTGTGTGTGTGTGTGTGTGTGTGTGTGTGTGAGAGAGAGAGAGAGAGAGAGAGAGAGAGAGAGAGAGATTGTCAGCTCCACTAGCAGAGAAGCTTCTCACTTTCTCCGGAAATTAAGCCAGCTTCCCCTTATCAGATCATTTCTAAATGAGTAAAGGACTAGATTTTGACATCACTGCCTCATTTCTGCAAGAAAGAGACAGCCTGACAAGTTGTTTTGTCTCACGCTCATTTGAGCAGAACATTTTGAGGAATGTCCCTGTGTGTGAAAAGATGCTGCTGGGTGGGAGAGATGTCCACAGTGACCAAACATGACTGCCATTTGCAAGTAATCACCCCATGCTGAAATGTAGGACAAGGGGAGATGCATTCCTAGTTCCAGGCTTGACTGGAGAGATTTTGCTAAAGGTGGGGGAGGGCAGAGGACATCAGGTGAAACATTATGGCCATTCTGTATGGATCTGGATGCTGCTGTACACAGGTTTGAAAGCAACCCGTTCTATATAAGAACATGTTATTCATCGGTAGCAGCCCACCCCCAGACTGTTCAGCTCACACAATAATGCCTCCAGGACTCAGAATGCTTCTCTAGCACCTCAATACTTCCTGGACACAGCTGATTGGTCCAAGATGAGAACAGCCCACTCAAGCTAGACCAGTAAGATTGTTCTTCCCAGAGACTAAGAATCTGGAATCAAGATGTGCAGAACCAGGGAGTCCTTAACCTAGAGTGGCTCTTGGCAAGGGCAAGTTCAGTGATGGCCTCCTTCTCAAACAGAAAGGAGCTAACTCTCAAGAGTCCAGCTGTGTGGCCATTCCTGGGTTGAATCCTGCCTTGCCTCCAAGCTATGATCCCAGGGTTATAACCTTCAGTCAGGGATTTATTGTCTGGCTTTTGTTCCACCACCTGAAAAATAGATAAAGCATAAAAATGTCATGGAAATAATTATTATGAAACCACCCTTATTGGTTGTGAAACATATAGATAAACATGAAGATGTTTGCTACAAATATTGATGGAGTCTTTGGTTTAGAAAATCTAGGTGTGAGATAGAGCTGAAAACTCAAAGACAAAGGAGTTACATTGTCAGGCATAATGGGGTTAAGGACTGAAGGCTTTTTAGAGGAGGCTGATGGTGGAATGAAGGGTGAGTAGTCTCTGAAGATGGGGTTCCGGGTATTCTGGTTTCTTTCAGCACCACAGATAAGGTGCTGTGGACAGGGTCTGTGTTGGGGAAGCAGAAACCCCTGTCCTGAGCATCTTATCTTTTCTGTGTTAGTCAGCTTTTCATACTTGTGACAAATGCTAGAGAACATTAACTTCAAAAGAGAGGTTTACTCTGGCTCAGAGTCCCAGAAATTTTAGTTTATGGTTGCTTTGGCCTTGTGGTAGAACCACCACAGCAGGAGACCACAGCAGAGAAATTTCTCTTCTCTGCAAGGAGAGATGAGAAAGTTCTGGGCTTCGGAGAGCATGTCCCTAAAGGCCTGACTGTCCCCACTCCTGCACCTAGGTCTCATCTCTTAACGGCCACACTAGCTTCCATTAGTACACAGGCTTGAACAAAAGCTTGTGGGGACATTTCACATCTGAAGTATAGCAGCTTGCAAGCCTAGTCATCCAAAGGGGCCAAGGCTCAGGCTCTGAATCAAAATGGCAAATGGCCAGGTCAGCTCTGTTAGTGGCTACACATGAGGTCTTACTTCTGGTGTTCAGATTGCAACACATTCCTTTAGAAGAACATTCCAGACTTTGATAGGTGTCTCTTGGGAAGTGAACCTAGTATTCAGGCTGTATGTAGTTCAAGGGTCTTGGTCCCTACAGCAGCAGACATGCTCAAACACCTATCACCCCTGGCAATCAGTGATGGAGAAAGAAGCGATTAATGTCAGGTAGATTTTGTTCTTTTGTAAGAGAACTTTCATCTCTTCTGGAAGTTTCTCTTTAGTACAAAGGTCAACAGTTTTTGTGCCCATGTAGATTCTATTGTCACTGTTCCCCATTCTGCTTCAATGGAAAGAAACTATAGATTACATGTAAACAGGGGAATACACATTTGTTCTAATAAAGCTTTATTTATAAAAACAAATGGTGTGCCAAATATGGCACCTAAACTGTTTATTAACTTTCACTTTTAAAAAGTCATGGGGTGCTGTCCTTGACACTTCAAAAGTCCCCAATGACCTGTTAATAGGGTGTTCTTTCTCTTATTGACCACACTTCAACACTTGGTGAATTTCCCAACCTTTATACTCATGTTCCTAAATAAAAGTGTGTTTTCTTCCTCCATTTCTTGGAGTTTATTAGGTATTTAATATCTGTCAACCCCCTCTAGATTTATTCAGAACTCTCTCATTATTTTCTCTTATCTTCCTTGTCTTTTCCTCTTTGTTATGGTTTCTTGGAAATCCAATTTGACATTTTCAAAAGTTCTTTTATAAATTAAAAATAATTTTGGATTCCCCTTGAAGGTACTAGACATTTTTTTACTTAAATTATATTCTATTTCATTAATTGCTTTTAGGGCTAGTTTTTTTCCATATTACTGTTGAACTGTTGTGTGCTGGAGATCTAATTTTTGTCTGGGGGCTCGGTAATAGAGCACTTGCTTTGGCATGCATGTTTCTTTTTAAAATTGTATTTCATTGGGAATTCCATATAGGAGTACTGTGTTTACATTATTCTCCCCCTCCTTCTTCTCCCTCTAGTTCCTCCCATGCCTCATCCTCTCCAATTCATGGTCTTAATACACACACACACACACACACACACACACACACACACACACTGTATATATACACACATACAGATGTGTATATGCACATACACATGAATGTATAAATAAAATCTACTGAAACCATTTGGTGTTGCTCATACATGTAAGTTTTTACTGACTACTTGGTATTGAAGTAGGGAGCTAATCCCCAAGGAAGACTGAATTTTTCTTTCTCAGCAGTCATTATTTGGTAGCATGCATATTTGGTCCCAGAATACACTCAAGGAAAAATCACCTACTATACTGGTTGACTACTTAGATTCAATTTTATGGAATAGCTGCATAGCCTATGAATGTGTAGAGGGGTCTAAGTTGTGGAATTTGCTTTAAAGATGTCTGTTAAAGAGTAGGTCTCATAGTTAGAAGATTCCTAAGTGATAGACTATGGAGGTCTACTTTTATGGGGATATTCATTTTTAGTTATTTCTACAAGCTTTGAGCATGCTCCCATTCAAGAGGTACCACTTCATTTCAGCCTTCTTAAAGGAGGGCTAGACCTAGAGATGGTTCTAGTGGACAGAACATGGCAAATTATCAGGGTGTGACTCTCAAGCCTCAATAATAAATGGTATGAAAATTTCTTTTTCTCCTTCACTCTTGGAGAAAGCCAACACACTATAACATGAAGTAACTCTAGCCACTCTAGGAGGAGTGTCAAAGGCTGATGCTTTCAGCCAATAACCTTTTGGGCCCACCATCTTGGAAACCAATATTCCAGCCCTGGTCCAACCTTCAGATGATTGTCACTCTGGAAGACATCTCAGCCTTGTGAATGACCCTGAGCCAAAATCACCAGCTAAATTTCTAACCCAAGAAAACTGTAAGATAGTAAACACGTGTTGCTACAAATGAGTAGTCCCAGGGGTAATTTTTCATGCAACAGTGGATAAGTAATACATAGGGTATCAATTTCCTCCATCTATTTCATCCCCATACAAATATATGGCTGCTTAAGAACTTTGATGAGAGTAGATTCAGATTTTCCATGTACAGATAATCAACTCAAGTGCCCCATTTGCAGCTTTATGTTCCATGCCTATTTATACCTGAAGTCTCTAGTCTGGGTCCAGAGTTCTAGAGGGCAGGGAGGTTATGGGGGTGTCTCTGCTTCTGTCTGTGTTTAGGGATGGCTTTTTGCTGTTCCCACATCAAATATCCACTTCCTAGCTTCTAGAAATCAATTTAGCTCTCTTGTTACTCACTGCTCTTCTCCTGTTGTCATTATCCACCCACTCCTGTGATTTCAGGTGGGGAAGGGAAGGCACAAGTGTGATTAACCTGTAGTTTTCAATGTTACCTTTGTAGAACTGCTAAAAGTCTGTACTGGCACATATCAAGAAGACATACGTTAAAATCAAGGTGATAATGCTCCTGGTAAGTGTCCATGTCACAAAGACCCAACCAGCAAAGCATGAATGATGTGCGCTTTCATTTCTAACCCTTATGCTTGGAGGCTTCAGTGAGAAGGTCCCAACTTCCCCAGAAGGTAAGGGTGTTCACAGCCATAGTCTGTGAAGCCATTGGTTCTGCAGCAAGAGTCAGGCTTGTCAGTTTTTTTTTTCCACGTGGCAAAGCCTCTGATGAAGACTGGGAGCCTTAATGAACAAATAATTAGTTCTAAGAACATCACTTGATGTAGAAGCCAACTAATGCCGTTTTAATTGCTTCTGCTCTTTCGTCTTTAGCAACCTCATCTCACACACACAGAATCACTGTCACATGCTGCCACCGCATGGCTCTCAGGGAACCACAGTTTCCAGCCTCAGAGTAGCTGGGCAAAGGCCTCTGGCTTGGGTTAGTTCCCCAGCTGGTCCTTGAGCCACCCCTGCACTTGTAGGGATGGAATGGTTAACCCACGGGCACTCAGGATTATTATAAAAGTGGAGTTTTCTGTGCCACAGGCCCCAAAACCCAAGGATGCAAAGGAACCAGGCATAGTATAGGTCAGATTTGGGATAGGGAGCAGAAATGAAGACAGAGAGAAAACCGTGTGTGCCAGGTGCCAGTTTTAGCCATTGAACTCTATGAAATGAAGCACACTTTTACTTTTTTTTTAGATTTAGGTGTGAAGTTATATTCTCCCTGGGTGATCCAGACAAGGAGTTGGGGATGAAAGACCATTCCACAGTATATTGTGTGCAGAAAGTGAATGGCTTGGTAGCAGTAGCAGAAAACTGTGTTTTGATTTGAACCTGAAGTGATTCCTAAAAGGCTCTCATGTTGTCACTTGGTCTCCATCTGGTGCCACTATTACAGAGAGGTGACTGGACAGGAGGACAAGGAGCTCTTCAATGGGTTAACCTGCTGACCAGTCAAAGCTGAAAGGGCTGTTAAGAGGTGGTCCTGATTGGGGCTGGTTGGTAGGTTGTTGTCGGGGGTGGGGAATACACCTTGAAGATGTATCTTGTCCAGAACCCTTCATCCTATTCCTCTCTGTGAGACCCTCCCTTTCATCTCCCCCCACCCCTGCATGATCCTCCCTCTTGTCTCTCTCGTGGGTCTTGTGTCTCATCTCTCTCTGCTTCCTGGCTGCTGTGAGGTAAGCAGTTTTTTCTACCATGCCTCTTTAGCATCCTTCTGCCTTTACACAGGCTGGGGAGTAATGCGGCCAGCTGACCATGCACTGATACCTCTGCTAACCTTGATCCCAACAAACTTTCCTCCCCTGTAAGTTCACCTCAGGTATTTTGTCACAGTGACAAAAGCTAATGAACACAGGAGCGGAGCCCAGAGGCTGGACACTGTCCACCAAAGGGTCACGATCTCTCTAAAGGAGAGATAGTGGAGGAAGGGTTTCACTTTCTGTATTTCTAGAGTTTTAGTAAAATCTTTTAAAAATTATAAGTTTTTAAATAATTTTATTTTGGGGGCTTGTGTCCCAAATCCCCGCTGTCATTCTAGCCTTCTGCTCATTTGTTTACTTATTTTGATGAACTGGTTCTCAGTGTCTGCTCCTGGTTCAGTCTCCATAAGAGGAGAAGCAGAGTCTGGCCTTTGTGGACTTGAGGGTCTTGTAATCTGGGAGGGGCCCAGCATAGAGCCCAACAGTGCATGTGGGACATAGTATTTGAGGGAGCAAGTAGATCCTGCTATGAATGCTACAGTTTTTTTAAAACCCAACTTTCCCACATCTGATACTGTAGATGTTTTCTAGGTCAGTACAGGAGATTGCCTCTGAGGGGCTGGGGATGTAGCTTAGTGGGTAGAGTGCTTGCCTAGCATGCATGTGGCTCTGTGTTCCATCCCCAGCAGCACATTAACCAGGTGTGGATGCACACAGCTGTACTCTTAGGACCTTGAGGGTGGGAACAGGAGGATCATAACTTCAAGGCCATCCTTAGCTACATAGTGAGTTTGATGCTAGCCTGGGTTATGTGAAGGATATATATATATATATATATATATATATATATATATATATATATATATATTCAAGGACTACCTCTGAGGTCTGGGACTATTATCTATGTTCGTCATCCATGTCTCAGCACACATGGCCCTCAATAAATGCTTTTTATGTAAATGGATGCTTTTAAATATCTCCCTAGTGAGTATTTGGCCAGAGAACAAGCTTGCCACACAATCCTGCTGTGATGTGGCCATGTCAAACTTCCCATGTCTTAATTTCTTTTGCTCTAAATGGAGATAACAACACACATCCTACAGAGCTGACAGGAGGATTAACTCCAGTGAAGCCTTTAAGCACTCTGTGTGTGTCTGGTACCCAGGGAATGGTAGGTAAATGATCGTGATGGACATTTGCACTGTATTCAGTGGCTCATACATGCCTCTGGCGGATACAGGCATGGACTTCGCCCTGTGATTCACTTCAGTGTGCTCATGGGTGAGGGGCTGATGAGTCACAGAGCATGTGCAATTTAAATTTCAGTACTGGCAACAGGTCACATTTTTGGAAAGCTGGTACAGTTTATACTCATGCCAATTCCATCTCTACATTCCGGCGGATCACAAGGCTTTGCAATGCCTTCTTATTCCTCATGCTTTTGCTCTTGAGGGAGAATGAGTGACTTGCCATCTGTGTAACTCGAGAGAAAGCTCCCCATCCTACCCCACCCTGAGGCCCAGCATGGAACAGCTCTATCAGAGAAGCCTAGATGAAGTGCCCAAAGTAATTAAAAAGGCTTTAGTTGTGTCTCTCAAAGAGCATTACAGGGCCTCTAATTCAGAACTTCCAATGGTGCTTCTCAAGCATTTTCTTTTGTTCTCATGTCCTTGCAGACAGAGTGGCCTCAAAGAGCTTGGGGGCGAGCCACAAGCCCACAGGCTTGTTCTTACCATATGTGATCCCTATTGTGAAATGCACATGTTTGCCTTTGATTTCCACAAAGCTCTTTCCACATCTGTTGGGAGTAGACTAAGTCATGGTTCTTTGCAGCAAGAGGGGTGAAGCCCCCTGTCGCCTACATCTGGGGAACAGCAATCAGAGGATCTCCAGAGAGTGCCTAACACCTGTAGGTGGCCCCCTTTCTGATGCTTGCTCACCTCAGTTCCAGCCTCAGATCTTAGGGGTATCTGTGTATGGGTAGTGATGTAGTTACTATGGAAACCTAGGCTACATAAAATTGTGTTAGTGGGTTGTGGCCAGCACCTTTTAAAAATGAAACAGACTAGATCAAAATATAAACTATGAGGATGCATCAGAATTGGAAAGAGCAAACATTTTTTTAAAAATAAAATGTGTGCATGCATGTACACACACACACACACACACACACACACACACACACACACACACACGTCATGCTGCAAATGTGTTTCTTCATTTACTCAATCTGGGCTCCTGGTGCATGACTGAGTCTTCAAGCTTTGACATGGGATTTGTCTGTTGACCTACAGTTAGCCTTCCTCTTACAGCATCTCCCTTCCGACATAGCTAGGTCAAACGGTGCCATGTGCTTGTTGAGACAACTGGGACTCATCCTGCCCATGGCCAGAGCTCTCATTTCCCTAGCCTGCCAGCTGACCTCCATCTCTGGCTTCATGACATATTGTTGCTCTGGTCTTAGCTGCCTGGAGATTTCCCTAGGCTGTGCTAGAAAACCTGACCACACATCACAAGTCATTGAATCACAAGTCATTGTTTCTTGCTACTGCTTTTCCTTCATCCATTCAGGAGGGGGCCTCTCTCCCACAAAGTGTCCTCCTACCTTCTGCAAGCTACTGGCCTCACTGTGTTTGGGGACTCGTGTTTTCCCAGTTTTGAGTCAACTAAGTGTAGTTTTGGAGAGATGAAGAATGATCCTTGGTGCCAAGTGTACAGACTTAAAAGCAGAAACTAGGCATTTTGAAGTGAAGGTACAATTTGCATAAAATGAGTCATTTTCAAGTGAATAGGTCAGTGGCATTTAATGTATTCACAGTGTCTGCAGCCACTGCCTTATCTGATTTTGCATTTGCAAAAGACTCCTCCTACATATTGGCTGCCTCAGTAGGAAACCCCTGAGATGTGTTCTTTCTGAACTTGAGCCACCACTTGAGGCCCCCTAACTGTATTTATTAGACTTGGGACAGTGGGCAGGGGGTGGGATTTAGACTGGTGTGACTGACAGAAATCCCTGAGCAGTGTAGGATGAGAAGTGGGAAAGCATTTTGTTTGGGAAGGAGAAGCCCCAGGCCTGGGTTTCACCTCCACTGTGACGGTGGATTCATTTCCTGTGGCTACAGAAACATGTGGCTGGACTTGGAATCTTAAAACAGCACAGGTTCTAAGGGCTGAGGTCTCTCTGGGCTGAAACCAAGGTCTGGATGCTTCAGGAGGTCTGCTGCATACCTTCACCAGATTCTGAAGCATCCTTGGCACATGTCCTCTATTGTGGCAAGGTGGTACTCTCAACCTTTTGATCTCTTGTTACAGCATCTCAGCTCCAGGTCTCCTGGCTCTCCCTTCTCCTATCCAGGAGCCTTAAATTACATTGGAATTGCAAGGAAGTCTAGAATAATCAAGGGTTCCTACTTCCATTCCCTCAACTTATCACAGGTGAGGTGATCGAGCTACAGTGCTGGGTTAGCGTGAGGGCATCTTGTGGGGCTGACTACCTTACCATATATGCGGAGGAATTTCTTCTGGTTTTCCTTCTGTATGTCATCAGAAGACACAACTAATTAATGACAGGGACAGACTTTTGCAGCTAAGACTTGGTAACCCTGCCACATAGAGTGGACTTTCTATAGGAAAGTGGGGCTTAGGAAAGAACACTGCTTTCTTGGGATGTTTACGTGGAGAATAAGTTTTGTTGGAATGGTCCAGCAGGATTTCCTATGTGGAGTGTGATGCTAGACCAACTGTTAGCTATAGATAACTTAAATTGCTATATCCTCGATAACTTAAATTGTTAGATTTCTGTATATTGACTGTTTAGGGTCTTCTTTCTGCTTACGATATTTTGCACATAAATATAAAACTATCTGGTTGTATATATATTTTGTATATTGATCAACTTAGGGTATTTTATCATTTTGCACTTTACAGTTGCACCTGTAGTCTAGACATTTCAGCTCTGTCTTTGTTACTGAGAAAGATATAAATGTATATAGTTACATATTTTGAAGTCTCTGTCCTTGCTAAATTAATTTGGGAAGCTTCAGCCATTGTACAACTAGGTCCCCTAGAATTAGAGATATTTTCACCCATATTTCTTATACCTATGAAATTAGTCAAACTTAGATTTTGATCTTCAAACACTTCATAGACCTACAGAAAATGGCATTTAAATGTTTTAATACTAGTACCCCATTGACATGAGGTATGTTTGCTCCTGACAGCACCAAGGTATTCCCGAGAAAATGTTGGGGACTGATGCCACTCCTTCTGGAGCCCCTTCTCTCCTCGGCTATGGCCTCTTGGGCAAAGAACTGCCCCCACCTCGACTGCTGACTTTGGACATGCTGTCCTACTGTGCTTGCAGGAGACAAACATAGAAGACGGCTGAACCTTGCCAAGTCAGGGTAAGACAGCCTTTCTTTCTCTGTGATTCTGTGTTGATCAATCAGTTACTCTAGGCCTTAGCCAAAGATGGCTGCCCCTTTGCTGCTGTGAGACTTTGGGTGACTGTCCAGGTAGCCTGCTGTTTCTGTCTTCACTGCACCTTTTGGAAGTTGCTCGACTGCAATTCCTGCCTACCATAATAGTGTTATCTTCCTTCTCAGGTCTTTGATGAGGTTGAAGGTTAGACTGCCACTATTATTGCTCTCTTTTCTAAACAAAAATATTAGGTACAAGACTTAAACTTTCCAGAATAGGAGAACTCTATAGAGATCTCTGTTATGCCTTCACCCTAAGACTGGATATGCAGTTCTTGCCATTTGCTCTTGTTGCCTCATGGGCAATAGGTCTTAAGTGTGTATGTTCTTACTTTTCCTTCTCCTAGAGCATACTTGATATTTTCTGTCTTTGTATATAGTTTTGTATTAAGCCTAAATCTTTCCTTTAGACTAAAAGGGGAAATACAGTGAGACATCCATCCCACCCACACCTGTTGCACTGACCATGCCCACTGGGTCATGGGCACAGTTGTGGATGTGACCTGTGGGAGGCTAGGTCTGCGGGCCCAGACCCCAGCTCATGCTCTTGGTTCCATTCGGGTCATGGAGAGCAGCCTGGATGTGGATCCTTTGAGTGGGAATTTGCAGGTGATTGGTTTCTCGTGTAAGTGACTTCTCCCAGAATGAAATATATTGCCCATATTTTATCCTCATCCCATGTATCTTAATCTGTGCATCATTAGATGGTCTTTCCCGATTTTAAGTCTTTTATCTTTACAGCAGTCTTTAAGGATGCCATTCTGGTTATCCCGTTCATGACCTAGGCTTGAGAAGGCTTGCGACATGTAATTCTACAAGATACAGACATGCTTGTGGTGATATGCCTTGGCAGTGTCCTACCTGCTGAGCCATCATCTCCAGGAGGCCCCGTGGTGCTCTGTCCATGGATCTGTTCAGCCAAGGCACAGGTTAGCTGCAGTTTCCAGAAGTTAATGCCACTAGAAATAGCCAAAAAGAAATGGGCAAGGTATATCATTAATTCCCTCATTCTGGCTGCACAGCCTCAGACACAATCCCACCTTCAGCCTGAAATCTTGGAAACAGGCTGGATCTCTCTCAGCTGTTGATCTCAGAACTTCCTGGAGAATGGTGAGAGGTCTTTGTCATGAGTCTCATCATGAGTCATGTGCTTGTTATATCTTTATTTTCAGAATGGAACATGTGTTCTGACTCTCAGCATGCAACATATGAAAGTCAGCCCACTCCATTGCTCCCTCCCAGGGTCTCTCTCTCTCTCAAATATATATATATATATATATATATATATATATATATATGTATGTATGTATGTATGTATCCATCCCTCTGTATTTTTCCAGACAGGGCTTCTCTCTATTGCTTTGGAGACTGTCCTGGAACTCACTCTGTAGACCAGGCTGGCCTTGAACTCACAGAGATCTGCCTGCCTCTGCCTCCTGAGTGCTGGGATTAAAGGCATGTGCTACCAACATCCAGCTTCCTCCCAGGTTTTCTTAGCTTGTCCATCTACATTTGGAATTGGTAGTTTAGTTGTCACCTGCTGCAGGACTTCCTTCTTTTCTAGCCCCAAGAAAAAGCAAGCCAAAGCCTTTCTGTGAGGTCATATGGTGGGGGATGGGGATGTATCTATTGTTACACTGCTTTGTGAGCTGTTTCTATGACTGAAGTGCTAGTCCCAGGTTCTGGCTTAGTTGCTCAGTGGTTTTGATGTCCTGGATAGCTGACTGTCACTTCTCTTTGGGGACACTTTGTCTTTCTCTGACAGTGATGTCTTTATATCCACAGAGTGCCCCACAGTCAGCAACTGTTTCAGTCCCTAATGCAGGGAGCTTTTGTTTTTAGGGAGATCTTCTGTCACCTCAAGTACCTGGCACCCATTCAGGCTAAAATGGATACTACAGACTCTCATCATGCACCCTGTCCTGGGTGGGGTTCTGTAGGTTTCCAACCCCAACATTTCATTGGTCCTCATTTTTTCATTTCCTTTTCCTGTCCTGGGGCGGAGGCAGTAATGGACTTTGCCACCCACCCTCACTCAGCTTTCTGTCTTTCTATGATCCTCCTCTCTTGCACTGATGTGGTGTGGCATTCTTACACAGTACTGGGCAAGAAGAGCCATCAGACCAGCTTTGCCAAGATCTATCCTCCTTCACATCTCACAGCCCAGTCTCCAGCTCAGAAGTGGAGAAATCCATGACTTTGTCCCCTAGAGTCAGCAATTCACAGTTAGAAGAAAATGGTGACCCCCATTTTCAGGTATATATAAGGATGAATAAGGGGAGTAGAAAGCTGGTTGTCTTGTCTGAGATCCCCTGCTTCCCTCCACAGGAATCCCAATGCTGCCCTTGGTGGTATGAAGCAGTAGATGGTAACGGATGGCAATGGCCTCTCAGCATCCTGTGGTCTTATGGTCCTGGGGCAAGTCCAGCTTCAGAGAGTATCAGGTCAGAGTGGCCACAGAGCCTTTCAGAGGTAGCTGGGCCTGGCAGAGGAGACATTCTCAACAGAACTAGCCCAGCCGGAGCCCAGTAGCCTCCTCCGCTTTGGAATGAGAGCATGTTCTAAATCCTCTTCTCCATTGCTGCCTGCTCGGCTTGAGGCCCACAGCAGATGGTGAGGTGGGCCCTCCAGTGGGTCTGGAGCGTGGGCTTTGATAGTGCTAATGTTTCTCAGATCTCCTTTGCAGAGAGTCAACTGTGACAACAGTGTAGCTCGGGCCAGGAAACGGGAAAGGCACTGCCAGGTGGCAGGAGGGGCTGCTTCTTAATTAAGGCACCTCCCAAGCTTTCTGATGACAGCCGTGGGTTGGAAATAGTCTATGCACCTGTCTATGACCAGGATCCTGGGGACACTCCAGGACCATGTCCAAGTGGGGTCCAACCCCTTCATCAGACTAACAGGAGAAATGGAATCTTTTCATTGTTGAACATTGTTCTACCCAATATGGCACATTTTTATTTCTGTCTGTCCCAGTGTGTCTGTTATGTGTCTCTGAAGAGCCCCTTTCAATATACTTATGAGCAGGAGACTGCTTTAACAATTTATCCATGTGTAAAACAAGCAATAATTAGAATGGAGTGATTTATTTTCTTCTCATTAAACCTTTATAGCAACCCTATAGTAGATGATCATGTGAAGCCCATTTAACAAATGGGAAAGTTGAGGCAAGAGGCTAAAGCCCATAGAACTGGTTGCAGAGTAGGTCAGAACCCAAGCTTATCATTAGATATCCCTGGATCCCAAGCCTTAGGCCATCAGGAATAACAGGGCAGTTCTGGGTTCCTCATAAGATCATGGTGGAGACAAAAGAAAGTGACATTTAAACAAGTAGACTTTGAGTAGAGTTGATTGCCTCCCCTCCATGAATAACATGGGTGGGGCTCATCTGATTGATTGATGTCCTAAAAACAGAAAGATGGCTCTCCCCTGAAGAAGGTGGAATTCAGCTATCAGCTCACATCTAGACTCAACTACATCCCGCCCTGAGTTCCAGTCTGCCAATTTGCCCTGTAAATTCATCCATGGTCATGTGAATTGAGTCTCAGACTCTGTCTCTACCCCCACTTCTCTTTCTTTTGTTTCTTTCTTATTAATTACTGCCCCTGAAGAACTTTTGCTGATATACTTACTAGTAAGGGAATGTTTTTAACAATGTGTGGTTCTTTTAATGTGGAATAATATGCAATGACTAAAAAGGAGAACTTAGATCTGCCTTTAAGACTTGTTGTTTGTCTGTTTACATTTGTGTTTCTCTGTGAGGGGAGAGACTGGAACATATCTAGGGAGGGCCATGGAGGCAGAAGGTGTCCTGAGGACCAGGGCGGGTGCTTCACTCCTTTAAGTCTTTATTGTGTGATTTTAGCATATGTTACTGTTGAAAAATCTGATAAAAGCGTACTGTTTTTGGAACTTCTTTCTCTCCTTGGTATTTAGAGGCAGAAGGGACAAAGCATCAGAAACTTTCTCCAGTCTCTGCTTCACTGTGATTTTTATGGGCTGATGTGCTTCGTGGTAGTGTCCTGAGCATGCTCAGATTCCCATGGCCTTGCCTGCTCAGACCCTTGCCAACAGTAATTCAAAAGCATTAGTCCCCATTATCCAGAGGTCTGGCATCTGGAGAAGCTTAGAGGTCCATTGGGTTAGTTAGGAAAGGGAGAGCATTTGCCCCACTTCTGAAGCACACCAACCTACAAGCGCTGTCCCAGGTGCTGAAAAGCCAATTGTGGTTGAGTTTTCACACACCATCAACTGACTAGAAGTTGGTGAAGCAGGAGCTGCTTGTTTAGGAAGTTTAAGAGAACAGGATTCAGGTCAGAATGCCATGAGTTCAACAATGGAGCCATTTTGATATCATCAGGTAAATGTCAAGCAGCTTGAACCCCTGGGCTTCCATCCTTTCATAAGGTTCAGCTGCTGACAATTGCAATTGACCATTGGTTTGACTGACTTAGCTAAATCATTTGATGCCACTGCAAAGAGAAATCTCCACCTCCACTTCTACAGGAGGGCAGGGTCTGTCTTCCCTGAGACAACACAGGAAGCTAAAAGGAAGTGAGAGCCTCTAGCTCCTTCCAAGGTAGCTTCCTTAGAACCCTTCCATTCAACACACATTCACCTGAAAGACATTCACTGTTGCCAGTTCCAGAGGAGGCCCTGCTCAGCTCTCAGAAATGGATAGAAAGCCCACATTTTGGGCAAGCAGAGAACATTACATACAGCACAATAGAGGGGCTTTCCATGGAGTGTACCTCAGAATGGCTCAAGGGTCATAATGCTGGTGCCTGAGTTCAGGAACATGCATCCCTCTTAAAGCCACAGTTAGAAAATTCTCTGATAATACTATGGGATGGACACTTGTTCTCTGAGACAGTCCTTATGTGTGAACTATTGAGTCCCCAGAATGGAGATAGGTAAGGCTGAAGACAATAGCTATGTCCCAAGGACTCAGCCCTCCATAGGCAGCTGTCAAACTTTCCAAGAAATATCTTCCATTAATACCCACAAGATGTCTGTGTTTCTGGAAAGGCTAACCAGAGGGTGACAATAAGTATCTCTCTGTAACCATCACCCCTGTGGTGGATGAGTGTGAAGCTTCTCCCATGGGCCCCTGTGTTTGAGCATTCCCAGATGGTGAAGCTGCTTTTTGAGGCCATGGATCCTTTAGGAAGTAAAGCCTGGCTGGAGAAATGGGTCACAGGGGTCTGGCCTTTAAGCTTTATGAACAGGTCCAATTCCTGTCTGTTTTCTGTTTCTTGACTGTAGGAGTACTGTGACCACCTGCGTCAGTCCTGTATCCATGCTTTTCCCAGTCTTTTTAGTTTTTATTTTTTTGTCACCTTGTTACAAATTAGGGTCATCTGAGAAAATGACCCTTCACCAGATCGTCCAGTAGGGATGTCTGCAAGGTGTTTTCTTGATTAGCGATTGATGTAAGAGTGCCCAGCCCATTGGGTGGCATTATCACCCCTAGGCAGGTGGTCTGGGTAGTATAATAAAACAGGCTGAACAGGCTATGGAGGGCAAGCAGCCATCATCCTCCAGGTTCCTGCCCTGACTTCCCTCATGATGTACTGTGAGCTATAAGCTGAAATAAGGCCTTTACTCCACAAATTGCTTTTGGTAATGGTGTTTTATTGTAGCAATAGAAAGGAGGCTAGGGCAGCCATCATGCTGGACTATGTTCCTTGAGCCAGGATAAACTCTCCACCTGTAAGCAGCTTCTCATTAAGCATTTGGTCACAGCACTAACAAAACAGACAGCACCTATCCAAGAGGAGATAGGGTGTGCCTGAGGGATGTGACTGGAAGCCCCTAGGAGATAATCAAAAGTTCAGAATCAAGCTGGGGCTTATGGCTCCTGGAGGAAGATAGTGCCATTCAGTGTCAGAAAGAAGGAATCTCTGGCCCTGATACTGTCTGAGCTAATTTTTGTGTCACTCTAGCAGATGGGGTTAGCATTTTCTAAAGAAATGACTATTTCTCATAGTTCCAGAGGCTGGGAAGTCTGAGGTCAAGGTGCCATCAGGCTTAGTGTCTGTCTACTGAGAGATAGTTTGGTCACTTCCAAGATGGTGCTTTAAACATGGGGTCCCCAGGGAGGAAGAACTCTGTTCTTGACATAGCAGAATTTCCCAGGAGACCCTTTTGTGGTGACATTCATGGGACCAGAGTTTTTTGGGCTCTGAGGATTAAGGTTCAATGTATGCATGGGCGAACCACACATTTAAACCCAGCAGGCAGTGACTTGCTGTGAGGGTGCCTGGGTGCCTACTTCATTTTCATCCCCATTTCACTGCCCACCCCCATCTCCAGGGTCTTCCTGAATGATGAGGGATGAGCACTGAAAAGGGTTCACACTGCCCTTCTGCTTAGGCTGTTTAACCTGTCCCAATCTGCATACATCAAGATATAGGACAACAAAGGCAAGCCAGATCCTTGCACATGCTAGTCTTTCCACATATCCTCAGATCACAAAGCTAATGCAGGAGCACAGTGGTTAATGAACTCAGAACCATGAAGAATACCAAGTGAGGTCCCTTCTCCCTGTTCTGCCATCAGCATCTGTTCACAGTGTGGGGATCCTGTCCTCAGTGCTGACTGCACTAGCTCTGTTTCATCTTTAATTGCAGGCTTTACCAATGAGTTTCAGAATTTAAATTCCAGAAGATGAGATGAACTCTAAATTCACATTCAGAGTGTCTCTAGTTGTTTGCAGGTGTAGGTGTCAAGGTAAAGCAAGCCAGGGACATCGCTTGGAGGAGCAGAGTAGAGTAGAGGCAGAGAAGCTCTGTTGGTGGGAAATTCTTCACTTCTTTAGTTGCTGCCCAGGCTGGGAACCTGGTGCATCTGAATTCCTCACACTTTACCTCTTCATTCTGCCCCATGCTATTCACAGTGCTTTGATCTTCAATGGGTGATTGATTGGCATAGTGTTTACGGTGTTAATGTGGTGTGTGTGTGTGTGTGTGTGTGTGTGTGTGTGTGTGTGTGTTTAAGGTAGGTACATGGGAAAGGATGGCTTCTCTCTGGCTACAGTGTGCTTTCATCCAATAAACCCAAAGGTTATGTTTGGAACCCGAAAGAAGTATCTTTTATTCATGGAAGGCAGATGTCTTAACCTGGAGAACAAGGTCTCCTACCCTGTGAGGAGACCTCTGTACTTGTTTAGATGGTACCATTGTGAGGAGGTGATCTGTGCACTTTGTCCCCTGGGAGTGGCTGTTCCCCCACATCTTTCATGGGACTTACCTCACTGGAGTCTAAAGGTGTGAAGCTGCTTGGAGAAGGTGGGGCTGAACATAAGGTGGGGCCTGTTCCTCACAGCAGCAAGACAGCAGGTGGTGTTGACATGCTAGGGGTGATGCTAACTTAACTGAGTTTAGAGCCACCTGTGAGATCAGCAAAGCACACCTCAGGATGTGTCCCTGAGGGTATCCTCAAAGAGGATTGATAACCTGGTGGGGGAAGAGCCACCCTGAGTGTGGGCGGCAGTATCCCCAGGGCTGGAGGTATAGATGGGCACAGGAGGGAAAGGGAGATGGTGCCAGCAGCTGCTGTCTGTTCCTTTGTCTGCAGCATGTGAGTGAGCTGCTCCCTTCCACACCTGCTACTCAGAATGGAGCTGCTAATTATTGAAACAGCTAAGAACATGCCCCGGAACCTTCCATTCCTCCCTTCAGTGGTTTCTGTCAGGTTTTTTTTTTTTTTTTTTGTCCTACTTCTGAAGAAGAACATTAGGCACTGAGGTCCCAGTTGCATCTTGCTTGTGTTCCCATGTGTGGCCAGACCTGTGCTGTGCTCACCAGTGTGCACCAAGAGAAGCATGCTATGCATATTCTCTAGATTTTACTTTCCTCCATTTCTTTGCAAGATTCACTTCATTCTTTATAGTAGTTGTGTAGTATTCCACCAAAATGTGAAGTTTGGAGTTCATTTTTGTATTTTTAGCAGTTCTCCTAGAATCACTCTTACTCGTACATCTTTGGGATTGGTACTTTTATTTCAGTTGGATCAGTTCCCAGAAGCAGCATTGTGTTTGGGTCAAAGGGACTCTGCATCTCTAACTTTAATAAATCCCTTTAGATTACCTTCTGAAATGGTTGAAATAAGTCACAGTTCGCCTGCCATCAGGGTTGTGAGTGCCCTTTGCTCAAAAGCCTGCCAGGGCCAGGAACATCAATCTCTCTCGATTTGGCAGCTCTCACACTTTTGTTTTCATTGTGTCTTCCCGGATGCTCAGGATGCCTGGCCTCTGTGCTAACCGGTGTCTTCTGTGCTGCCTCTGCAGGTGCATTGGGTAGGTTGCTGTGAGAGTAGAAGGAGAAGACCTAGAAGGTCCAGGAGTGGAGAGAAGCTGAGTGAGTTCTCCAGGTTACAAGTGCTTTTGGTGGGCCCAGTGAGTGGTAGCAAGGAAAGCTAGGGTAGCCTTCCCCACAATTGGAGTTGAATGTAAATTGGCCCTTTCAGAAGTTAGTGAGCCCTTCGCTCTTGGGAGTACTTAAGCAGACGTCAGAATGAGTTCCACTGTTAATCCATAGAGGACAGAGGGCAGAGAATAGAGAGGGTGATGCAGCACCGATATTAAAGTTTTGTTTTTATTTGTTTGTGTGTGTGTATGTATGTATGCAAGTGTGTGTGTGTGTGTGTGTGTGTGTGTGTGTGTGTGTGTGTGTGTGTGTGAAGATGCCTTTGGGATTCAGAAGAGGGCATTAGATCTCCTGGAGCTGGAGTTATAGGCATTTGTGAACTTCTAACATGGGTACTAAGAAAGAAACTCAGGTCCTCTGGGAAAGCACCAAGCTCTGTTAACCACTGCTTCACCTCTCCTGTCCCCTTAGCTAGCTTTCTTATACAGCCCAGGACCACCTGTCCAGGGAATGATACCACACACAGTGGGATGGGTCTCCTCCATCAGTCAACAGTCAAGACAATCCCCAGAGACAATGCATACAGGGCAGTCTGATCTGGACAGTCCCTCAATTGAGACTACTTTGTTAGGTGATACTAGGATAGGGGATGAGATTGAGAGAAGGTCTTGAGGTGATTGAGGACAGCACATCTGCTCAGTGTGGGGTCTGCCAGCTGCTGCCCTGTGAACCATCACTGCTGGAAGACCATCAGTGGAACAGATATAAATAACAGCGCTTTGAAAATCTCCTGTCAATTATAGTTACCATGATAGTTAACCTGGGCTTGGAGCAACTTGCCCAGCTGTCCCTACTTGCCCAGGACTGAGGACTTGGCTAGGAAATTTCAGTGCTAAAACCAGCCAAGTCTCAGAAAGATTGTTAGGAATTGATCACCTGACCTGGATGGAACCTGAAGATAGCAGTTTCTTTGAAGTAATGTAAAATCTCTAGAGTGGTTCCCAAGCTAGACTACAAAAGGGGTTTTGGAAGCACATTCTGGTCAGCTATGCTGAGGTGCTGAGGGACCTGGCCAGGCACAGTGAGGGCAGGGCAGTGACTGCTGAGGATCACTAAACTTTTACAAATCTCGGAACAAAGGTCATGCTAGGGTCAGCCCTGAGCACCCGAGTCAATTTCCCCTTATTACAGAGTTGGTACTAAGATGTGGGGCTCTACCTTCAAAACCTGTGTCCTTGTCATTATTTCTAGAATCTGTGACTTAGATGGCAAAGGATGTTGACTTAAGGTTTCCATTGCTGTGATTAAACACCATGACTAAAAGTAACTTTCGGAGGAAAGGATACACATTCTGGATCACAATTCATTGAGGGAAGTCAGGGCGGGAACTCAGAGCAGTATCCTGGGGGCAGGAATGGAAGCAAAACCCATGGAGGGACACTGTTTACTGGCTTGATCCTCATGACTTGCTCAGACTGCTTTCTTACCCAGCTCAGGACCACCTGCCTGGGCTGGCACTGGCCTCAGTGAGCTGGGTCCTCCTATATCAATGTGATGATCAAGAAAGTGCCCCATAGATTTGCCTGTAGGCCAATGTACCGGAGACTTTTTATCATTTGGGATTCTCTATTCCCAGATAGTTAGGTTTGTGTCAGAGTGACAAATCTAGCACAGATGCATTAGAGTTGAGAGTCAAGAGAGGAAGGATTTAGTCTCAGTCACTCTGAGAACACCAAAGGCTAACACACAGGACCTTATAGTAAAGGACATGGGGTTTGTACACAGACTCAGAATGGATGTGATGACAAAGGCTAATATTGAAGAGATGCAGCCACATGCCTGGGTTACTATGGCAGCATCCGGAAGCCTGTGCTAGCCCTTGGTCTTATGCTTGGTCCCACGGATCTGTGAAGGGACACATTCCTGCACTTTGAAGTCACACCAAACAAGTGTTCTGTGATCATAGAGGCTAGAGGATACTAACAAGTATGCAAGACTTGAGCTTTGTGGGCCCCAGATGGGAAAGTGCAACTTTGGGTCCATCTGATAATCTGTTATTTGGAATATCAGGAATAATGGAGACTTGGTGGGAAGGAGTCCACTAGTACCCTGAGCCTTTTGAGTACTGGCATTAACTCCCAGGTGACAGGAGACTAGCCTTCTTCTATGCTCATGAACAGTGACTGTGTCCCCTGCAGTTAGTCACTGCAGTCCACCAGGCAACTTGTGTGCTCGGGGCTCAGGGGAAGACATACACAGCTCTAGCAATGTGTTGAGACAGAAAGTGGTAGTAGGCAAGGAAGGCATGGCAGGCTTGGCAGCAGAGATGGTGTTAATTCATTCAAACAGCATCTCCCATTGGCTCAGCCTTTTCCAGCTTGCAAGGTGTTTTCACATCCTGTTCCTCAACTGATCCTGGCAAGGGTCCTGGGAGGGAGGTAGAGAGGGCTGTTAATGTGTTGGGAAGCCACAGTTGTGGTGGCTGGAGGAGGTGTTGGGGCTCTGGTGAGTAGAGGAGATAGGCCTGCTGCTTCTTCATCCAGAGATCTCCACAATTTTCAGGGGGCTCCAAGTGGCTCAGGCAGGTTTCGGGGACTCTGTGCCCCTGCAGTAGTTATTGCAATGGCACCTGAGCTAGGCTGTCTTAGGTTGGGCTTCCCAGGTGCAGATGTTGGGTGTGCATATCTGTGTTATGAGGCATTCTGGGGACTTGTGACTAGAGAAGGGGAGGAGGTATGTGGGTGAGGCTGAGCTGCAGTGCTACCCTGCAAGTCCTCAGGGACTCTGCCAACTGCTTTCCGGGAACTTGGGAAATTATTTAATCTCTCCGAACTTTAGTTTCTTCTCCTCCGATGATCAGCCTGGATCATCAGCCTCTGATGATCAGGCTACTGGAGGTTAAGCTGGAGCATGTACACTCTGTGTTTGTTTCAGGGTGGTGCTCAGGGTAGACTGGCTTTCCTTCTGTTATGAGATAAGAATCTCATAAACAGTGCTAACTGTAAGAGTGTGAATGCATGCCTGTGTGTGTGTGTGTGTGTGTGTGTGTGTGTTCTGAGCTGCTGGACTCCTGCTGTATTACCAGCCATAAACCAGAAACTCCTTTGGAGTGGAAGTGGGAGATACATCCAGTGTGCTCTCCAACAGTTTTTAGTCTCCTGAAGGCCACAAAGTATCCTTGTGGGCTGAAGATATAGTTCAGTGGTAGGGACTTGTCTAGCACAAGTGAGACCACGGGCTCTATCCTAAGTAATGCAAACAGACAAATACTCTAAACACCACCAAACAAGCCCAAAGCCATTTCTTTGTGAATGAATAAGCTCTGACTTATGATTTAATTTACACTCAAAGAATAAAATATTTTGAACTTCATTTACATACATGGAAACTGAGGCTCAGAGAATGGAGGGGGCTTGACAGAGGTCCCTGGGCAGATTGTTGGCCATGGGACAGGAAGTGGAATTCAGATCTCTAGGGCCTCAAACTCCATCAGCTCCTCAGGGCAGTGGAGGTGCTGTTGCTATAGGGTTTATCAATGTCCCTCTGTGTAGTGGGGCTACCATTTCAGAAAGAAGGGTGGGTGGTAGCTAGGGATACACTACATGGGAGTTCATTAGGGGCAGCTGCCTGGATGGGGACATTCGTGAAAGGGCCCAGGAGAGATCTGCAGGAGGCTGTGGGTACCCCAGACTCTCAGGAGATGAGCATTGTCAAGCTCTCTCTCTCTCTCTCTCTCTCTCTCTCTCTCTCTCTCTCTGTGTGTGTGTGTGTGTGTGTGTGTGAATGTGTTTGGGTGTGCTTGCATATGTCCAAGCTTGAGTCTTCTCATCAAATAGGAAGAAGGCATGAGAAAAGGGACTTTCAGGTTTGGAAGTGACCTTGCTCCGAAAAAGGGCTGATGTCCTTGGATATGGCAAGCTTGGATGATTCTTGACGGCAAAGAAGCTGGAGCTAGGGTTTGGAGGGTTGTGTGGGAAAGTTTAAATTATTTTTAAAGCCTGGCCTAAAGTGTGCAATTCAGAGATCAATTATTTTTATGATGCTGTTTAACCAGCATCACTGTCGGTGAGCGAAGGCTTGGCATCAGCCCAAGCAGAAACATTGTCCCTGCTTGTCCCAGACCCTGTGGACTTTAATCTATCTGTTTCTATGTATTAACTCATGTGTGGAAACATACATTAATATGGACTATTTAGTATTGATGAACATTTTTGAGCTTTATAGTACCTTACATCAGAACTGGTTTATGGCTGGATATTCTGTTGGATGTGCATAGTACATTTTATTTGCCCATCTATGGTAGGTTTTACCTTCTGTACACTCTCAATAACACTAGAAACTAGTGTGTCAGAGTGTGTTTGAGTTCCTGTTTTTTTGTTTTTTGAGTGGAGTTCATGATATACTAATTCTATAATTAGCTCTGTGTGTGTGTGTGTGTGTGTGTGGTACATAGGTATATGTGTGCTTGTGTGTATGTGCGCACATGTGTGTGCAAGAACATGTATGTGCACATGTATGTGGCGGGCAGTAGTTGGTGTTATGTGTCTTCCTCTATCAATATCCACCTTACATGTTGAGGTAGGGTCTCTCACTAGAACTCAGAGCTCCTGGTTTGGTTAGTCTAGCTATCCAGCTTGCCTAGAAGATCTGTCTCTGTCTCTTGTATGCTGGGATTACAGGTGGCTATGATGCCTGCTTAGCATTTACATGAGTGCCAGGGAACCTGAACTTTCCCCTTCCTGCTTGCATGGTAAATACTTTATCTTGGAGCCACCTTTCCAGCTCCCTGTTTGGCTCTTTAAAGAAGAGCCAGCTTTTTCCACAGTGAGTGTGCTCTTCTTTGTTCCCAGCAGCACACACGGACACCCCAGCTTCTCCAAACCAACACTCCCCCTTTCCTCTTTCTTCTTTAAATCAGCTATCCCCGTGGCTGGAGGGTGGCTCTCTGTGGCTCTGTGCTGGAGGCAGGTGGTGCCAGGTATCTTGAATTTATTCAAGTCTTTTGCCCATCTAAACACTGGGTTGTTTATTTTATGGTTATTGAGATGTGGAAATTTTCTGTATAATTTCACGAGTGAAGTTCTTTAGCTAACCTTACAGTCTGATCAGATGTGTAATTAACAAATGTTTTCTCCCATTCTATGGGTTTTCTTTTCATTTTCTTGACAGTGATTATTTGAAGCCTAAAATTTAAATTCTAATGTGGCCCAATTTATTGAATTTTTTCTAGCAGAGTTGGAGTTTATCAAAAGATGTTTTTAAGTGTGAAGGCTAAGAAAAGGAAAGTGCTCTAGGGAAGAAAGTAAAACACACTGGAGAGTGTGAGTGCAGGTTTCTCCAGGGAAATGCTTTTCTTGCATTTACCACCCCTTCTTGCTCTCCCTCTGCTATCACACTTATGAATCCTCCACCAAACCCAGGGTCATGAAGCTTTCTTCTATGTCTCCTCCAAGAGTTTTATAGTTTCAGCTCTTAAATTTTGGTTGGTGATCCATTATCACATATGCTGTGCGACAGGGGAAATCACTTTAAAATTTTATGTTTAATGCTACTATCCTATTTTTTTTTCAATAAAAAGAAAAACCAGTACTTAGAAGTAAAAGTGGGAGATGAAGCAGATAAAGTTAGATGTAATCAGGTAGTTCCAGATGATATGGAGCTAAGCTTTCAGTGTCTGGGCCAAGAGACTCTGTAAGCCTTTCTGCTGTCTTAACTGGGGTGTAGAGGCCTTGGGATCTCACTGAAGCACAGACTTTATTTAGCAGTTTGGAGGAAGGTTGTGATGGTTGGCACTAATTGAAGTCTTGATATAACCTAGAATTACCTTCAAGGAGTCTCAAAGTGGGGTTATCTACATTGGGTTGCCACATGGGCAAGTCTGCAGGGGATTGCCTTAATTAAGTTAATTGATGTGTCAAGTCCCAGCCCAGTGTGGGTGGCAGCATTCCTTATGCAGTCCTGTACTGTGGAAGAGTGGAAAAATGGAGATGAGCTCTAGGCATGTAACAGTTAAATTTTCTTTGCTCTTGACTGGTGACTGGGCATGTGACCAGCTCCCTCAGGTTCCAGCCTCTTTGATTTCTCCACCTGATGGATTCTAACCAGAACCTGTGAGCTAAGATAAACTCTCCTCTAAATTTTTTTGGGGGTCAGGGTGTTTTATCACAGCAACAGAAATGAAATAGGACACCTGCATACAAAGTTTGTATGTGTGCAATATGATATCATGATTGTGTATGTAGCATTCTGCAGCACATCTCTGGGATTTATTCCTCTCTCCCTCCCTGGCTACCACCATTTTACTCTTCAATTCTACAAACGTGACTATTCCAGTTTCCACTTTAAGTGGAACCACAAAGTAATTGTTGTCTTATGACTCACTTCACGTAGCCTAGTGACCTCTAGCTTACCTGCATTATTTCACATCTGTTAGGATGCTGGGATAATAAAGACAAGAGGTGAGTGCTGGTGAGGACACAGAGAAAATGGAGCTCTTGCCCATTGCTAGCATGAGGGCAAGATGGTGTGTTCATGATGGAAAACAGTATGAAGGCTCTTGAAACATTAAAAATAGGACCCAGCAATGTCTTGGATGGGTATTTGCCCCAACGAGTTGAAACTGAGACTGCAAAGAGACATTAACCACTTCCATGAGCCATTTATAGTCCTATTTATACTCATGACATATGGAGACAGCCTAGATGTCTATGCACATGTAAGCAGTGGTTTATACACATAATGGAATGTTATCCAGTCTCAAAAAGAGGTGGCTTCTGCAATATGCAAAAGTCTTAACTTCTAGCCTCTTTTTTATGAGACAGAGTTAGTCCAAGACAGCCTTAGCTGCTGCTACAGGAGCTGATGGCCAGATTCTCATGCCTGGTCTGTATGCACAGCCCTCTACCTTCATCATCCTCTTTGCTCAGGGACATAGGTATATAGGTGTATGGGAAGGAGTGAGCATTATGGGATTTCCTCCTTTAAGGCTGTGTTTGGTAGACATCTCTTTATAGCTTGATCTATCAGATCAGCACTGTGATTAGGTCAGGTGATAGGCACCCAGGATATGTTGGGTGTAAAGGGGATTGCTGTAGACTTGGCATGTGTGTGACCCAGACACTGGGGGCCTCTTTACATTTCATACCCTGACCTCATTCTGGTTCTAGCTCTCCCCAGATTAGAGTTCCTATGGGGTCTCTGGTGGCCCATTAGAGACAGACCTAGTTTGGGGGTCTGTGGAGGAAAGTGTGGAAATGTGAAAAGATCACAAACATTCCCCAGTAGTCAGACAGCATGGCTACCTCATTTGGCTAGCTGAATGCAGAATGAAAACTCATTGTTCAGAATTTCAAGCCGGAAATAGCATTGCATTTAACTCACTGATGCCTCTTCTGGCTCCTAGGAGTCTAAGCTGGTGCCTGGGTCATGGGCCCCTGGAGTTAAGCCTTGTCAGACCTGTAGTGATAGGATGTCTGGTTTGGTGAGAAAGAAAAATCCTTGGTGAATGTGAAGGAGCTAGTAGCATTAGAATTTTGCTGCCCATGTATGCTGGGCTGATCTCTGAATCACTGAGCTGGCTTTCTGATCTGAGGCCCTCAGGCTGCCTGGGTCAGCCCTGGGAGGAGCCTTCATTGGCTCTGTTTTATGAAACTATAGCAGACAGCAGGAGATAGCTTCATTCCCCCCCCCCCCCGCCCCCCACCGGTGTGGGACTTTGCCTGGGGGTGAGCCATCTTCACTCAATCTCTCTCCTTTTAATCTGAGCAGGCAAGAAGAAAGCCTGTCAGCCCTTCCCACAGGGGGAGCAGAGGTTTACCTGGAAGCCTGGAGCTTGTTCATGATGTGAGCAAACCTTACAAAAATGGTCTGCTTACAGAGCAGATAGGGCTAAGTTGTATAAACTACATGACCTGGCATGTGGACCTTGGACAGCAGCCTTCTGGGGTTGGCTCAGACAGCCTGACCTAGGCTCTCACTCATCCTCCTGTGACCTTTCAAGGGCCCCAGGCCTCAGGAAAACATCGTCAGGTTTGAAAGATAGCTGGAAACATGGTCCTATGGGTGGATCCAGGAACTGTGTGGCTAAGATTCAGTCCCCTCCTCCATTCCTCAGGCCTTGAACTTCAGGTTCAGCGTTCTGTTCAGGAGAGCTCTTAGGTAGTCCTGACCCGCCAGGCCTGACTCACATCAGGGTCCTGGGCTGATTGCTGTCTTTCTGCCATACTTTGGTTCCTGCATGGTGTGGCTGCAGTTAGCTGCACAGAGGGGTAGAGCAGAATGCGTGTGCATGCCCGTTGCTTTGCTTCTCTTGTTACTGTGAGTCTTTGGGTGTCTTCAGGGCTGTGATGTGTCAAGGAGGTGGGCTCCCATAGGGCAGTGGGATGAGGGCTTCTGCTGCTGGTGACGTGGGTGCAATAGTGGGTGCTTATCACTGTCCCTGCCCTGTCCCATTTGTCCCTCATCAAATCTTCAGAGTGAGCGAAAATTAAATAAGGAACACAGATGTATTGACATCACCCAGGTCAGTCTCCAAAACAGCTGGGCTAGGGTAGAGTGCAACCCATCCACTTAGAACTGCAACTCACCCTGTATTCTGTAGCTCAAACAGGCTTTTCAAATACGTCAAGGTCAAGTAGCAATGGTTTCTGGGAAAACAACAACACAGCCAGCAACAGAAGAAACTTTCTCATAGGGGAAAGGGTTTGGTCATGTCTAGCTTGGTTTCTTGTTGCTGTGATAATTGCCATGACTAAAACCAACTTGGGGGGGAAAGGGTTTATTTGGCTTCCAGGTTACAGACCATCACTGAGGGAAGCCAAGGGAGTCTGGAGTCAGGATTTGAGTCAGAGAGCACAGAGAAATGCTACATGCTTCCTCTTGCTTACTCTGCTAGCTTGCTTGTACAGCTCAGGTCTACCTGCCTAAGGATGACATTGCCCACAGTAGGTTGGGCCCTTTATGTAAATTAGCTTAAGAAAATGCTTCACATACATTTTATCCTCAAGTCAACATGGTGGAGGCCATTCCTCAACTGAGGTTCCCTCTACCTAGGTGTATCAAGTTGATGGTCAAGATTAACTATAGTAAGCCATCAAACCTGGCTTTCTTGCTGAGATTTTAAAAGCTGACTGTGGTGTTCTAGAAGCCTGGGATAGGTAGGAGTGTCCAATCCCAGCCAATTATAGAGCCCTCATCAAGGAGTGGTTCTTCCCTGGGCATTTAGGGTGAAGGAGAATGAACCCAATTCCCCTACCAGTGTGTCTGCAAAGCATTGCACTCCATGTGTTTCTAGGCTCCTGTGATACCCTAGTGGGGTGTCTTTTCATCTCTGCATGTGACTTTTTACAATTTTATTTCTCAGAGGCCAAGGACAATGTGTAGATACTGGGATCTACAGACTTGGCATTAAGTCTCAGGGCGCTTCTGACTTCTTTACCAATACTGGCCAGCAACAGTCTCATCACTTTATATAAACACACAGCTCATCTTCATACCATCTAAACATAAGGCACATCTACTGTTAGTACAGATATAGAAACGGGATGGACAGAAGCATGGAGAGGTTAAATCACTGGCCAATGTCCAGGGAGCTGAGGCATGGAGATGTAATGTCACTTGACAAAGTCACACATCTAGCTAATGACAGTAGAGCTGAGATTTGAGCTTGACATGATGGCTATTGGTGCTACCACTCTCTTCAGGGTGAGTCTAAGATTTTTTTTTTTTTTTTAAATATTAGTCCACACATCCTGGGAAGTAGCATTTATTCCTGTTCCCCTTTACAGATTTTGGGACGAGTTTCATTTTGGGCCTTGAACTTGCTATGTAGCTCAAGAACACCTTAAAATTCTGATCTTTATGCCTCCTTTCAGGCATGTGCCACAATACCTGATCAATGTGGTGCTGGGGATCAAACCTAGGTGTCTCAAATGTGTTAGTCAAAGCGCTCTACCAACTGAGCCACATCTTAGCTCCAGCCACTTACCATTTTGACCTGTATCAGTAGCCTCATTAGATCTACTTTCATGGAAGAGGTACAGAGGCCACACAACTTGCCTCAGCTCACCCAGCTAGAAAGTAGCATAGCTACTTAGATGTTACACATTTTTACTATTTATGAAACTGAGCTTCAGGATGAACTGGACTTGTTAGGCTTTGAGCAAAAAGTAATTTAAAGTTTAACTCTGCCCCATTAATGCATTCCCTTGACTAATTATTTCCCCTTCCTAGTTGCATTCTCAACATACTCTCAGCTTTCCTGCAAACTCCTAGGGATTAATAAATAGCTCATTTTTCTCTAGTTGTTAAAACACCCATCTTTTGTATAATTGAACTTCAAATCTCACTTCTAATTCTAAACAACTTCTTCTTCCCAGACACCCTTCCCCCAGACTTCCCTCTGTTAGGGAGCCATCACTGTCGAGCTTCACTATGCTGATGGGGGAGGAGAGGTGAGAGGTCAAAACTCCAGGATCTGGTTTGGTGTCCCTGGGTGAGGGGCCCATTCCAAATAATGTTCTCTTATGGAATACTTTAGAAGGTTTCTGGGCACCTCTTATGACAGTGTTCT
Organism: Phodopus roborovskii; assembly: GCF_943737965.1. Taxonomy (NCBI): domain Eukaryota; kingdom Metazoa; phylum Chordata; class Mammalia; order Rodentia; family Cricetidae; genus Phodopus; species Phodopus roborovskii. The sequence continues at coordinate 9,867,666 of NW_026126407.1, forward strand.
GCCATGGGCTGATCCTGGTTACAACATCTCTTTTGCCCCTGGCTTCCTGCTGTTAGTCCTCATATGGGTCTTTGGAAGTGGGCCCTTGGATTCAGGAAGACTCTTTCCTGAGAGAGGCTACTGTGTTTTTTCCTAGTTGGATATGATCTCATTTAGGATGAGGACATTTATAGTCACTCCCATGTGATCCTTATGAGACAGAGCTATACAGATCCATAGACCTTTAGGACACCCTAGCAAGGCTCATCCCTAGATTAGATGAGAGGCAAGCAATTAAGCTGGGCTAACTCTTTTACCACACAGTTGCCCTTGAGTTGTTCCCAGGACCCTTCAGTGACAGCTTCTCACAAGTCCTCATGCTGTGAGTAGAACAATTCAATGGTTTTGTGGTCCAGGGGACTTCTTGGTGTGGCTGCCATTGAGCCCACTAACCTCCTGTTGAGAAATCCCAGTGAGCTCATTGGTCACTAACATGGACTTCAATGGAACACTTTCTTTGGTCTGTTAGGACTCCCTCTCTATGGACCTAGATATCCACGGTCCATGGATTATACTGTGAAGGAACTGAGATTGTGAGTGTTAACAGCTCTTGGGAGAAAAGTATCCTGACTTTTTGGGAAGTCAGGCTACAAAGACCTGCAAAGGGACAGCTCTGGAGGCTGGAGCTGCAATAGGATAGCTCTAGAGGGAAAGGTATCCTGATTTGTTGGGAAGTCAGGTTATACCTGAAGCCTGGGGTGCGAGGGTGTTGGTCTGCCCGCAGGATGTAGCGATCCTGTGGGATGTAGCAATCCTGCTCCTCTCCTACAGAGAACCATTACAGCTGAGCTCTGCTTGGCTCCCCTAAAGGAACACCCTAGCAGAGCATCCATTTCTTCTGCAGAATCAGAGATCCATAGTTAAGTGCTGGATCCAACTCCTGGAATCCAGTTGTAGAGAAGAAGAAGCAATACTATGAGCAAAGGGGTCAAGACTATGATGGGAAGACTCACAGAAAATAGCTGACCTGAGCAAGTGGGAGCTCATGGACTCCAGACTGATGGCTGGGGAATCTGCATAAGATGAATTAGGCCCCCTGAATGTGGGTGTCAGTTGGGGGGCTTGGGCAGTTTATGGAGCCACTGGCAGTGAAACCAGGAATTATCCCTACTGCATGAATGGGCTTCTCATTCTCTATGGAGGGATTCCTTGCTCAGCCTAGATACAAGGGGGAGGGCCTTGGTCCTGCCCCAAATGATGTGACAGACTTTGATGATTCCCCATGGGAGGCCTCACCCTCTCTGAGGAGTAGATTGGGGAATGGGGTGGAGAGAAGGTGGGGGGAGGGGGAATGGGAGGATGGGGACAGAGGGAACTGGGATTGACATGTAAAATAAGACTGTTTAAAAAAGAATACCATGAATTAAGTGAGAATGGACATTTGAATGGAACCCACATTACAGCATTCTCTCTTTCTGGTCTGGCACCTGTAATGGTCTCTGTGCTCACTAAATAAGACACTCTGAGGCCAAATAACTGCCCCCAGGTCACCAGGTAGATTCAGAATAAAAATCAGTAGATGAAGAGATGGGGGCCGCATGGGGAACACTTGGTTGAGAGTTTAAAATCTTGGTTTGATGTCCATCTGGGAGGCCATGGGGCTGGATGAAGAGAGTTGGAATGGTAAGTGTGGAGCAGGAAGACATAAAATATGGAGGGTGAAGCAAGTACCAGATTGGCAAGGGGAGGACATCTGGCAGGATGGGCTGGGCTTCCAAGGTGGTCAGCTGGACTGGGGGTTAGTGGCAGAAGGCCTGCTCCAGCCTCATGGGCTCGTCGGTGGTGTGGCCGAGGTTGCTGTGCACTGAAGTCGTTCATTCGGTCAATAGCTAGCAAGGCCCTTCCTCATCAGTAGAAATATCAGGATAAACATGACAAAGGTGTAGCTCTCAAGGCATTTAAAGTCCTGGGATGGAAAAAGGCAAGAAACAGGTGACAAATGCTGGGATCACTGGTAATATGTGAACTCTCCCTGGAAGCAGGATAGGGTCTATAGCTGCTGTCCTTAGGCTGGATGTTTGCTGGACCCTTCCAGCTCCATCTATAACCTGCCTGTGCTCTGAGCAAGGCTGGATGATTGAATCCCTGTCTCCACACCCCAGTTGGTCCATCTTGTGAGTCAGCCTTGCCAGTCCCATGCATTGCTGCTGTGCTGACACCAGTCACTTGTGGACAGAGGCGTCTCTGAATAAAGAACCTTGACAGCTGTCATGACAGCCGCAGCCCTTGGAAAGCTAACCTCTCCAGCATGGGGCTGGAGTGGAGTGTTTTCATTATTGGAATGTGTGACCTTCACAGTCTGGGAGATGCCTGTTGTAGCGATTACCACAAAATCCAATTTTAAATAACACCATTTATTTGACTCTCACCGTCTTCATCTCTGGCTAATTTTTATCCCTGTAGTTTTCTCATGCTTCTGCTGACAGTGTCTCATTTCTCTAGGATGTTATGTTATAAAATAGTCAAGGTACATCAGATTTCCTTCCCAGGGGTGACAGACCAGAAGAATGGATATGTCCTCAGTGTAGGAAAAACAAGCTTTTATTGTTAATGTTGAAAATGATGCAAGATGCTTGTAACTAGCCAGCAATCTTTAAGTTTTATTCCTTTCCCAGAAAAGAAGAAACTAATAAGAATGCCCCAAAACTGAACAAAGACTGCTTAGACTGGGATCAAGGGGGAGACTGGGCTCCAGAGTCTGAACTTGGTCAAACAAAAGGAAAACATATCTCTGGTCACTATTCATTGAATGCTGACCAGGGAATTAAGCATGTAAGCAAAGCCTAGTTAGCTTCTCTACTGCTGGTTACAGTGTCCTGGGCAGGTCTGTTCACAGGTCTGGGTCTCACTTTCTCCATCTCTGGGCATACCCAGTATGCCTCTGGGCAGTAGGCACACTCAAACCCAGCTGGTGGTGTAAGCATGGGCAAAACAGAGCAACTTGGCTGTATCCAGTGGCGTGGAGCCACACTCAGAGACCCTACTGACTTCCCACCTTAAAGAAGCCTGCCACATCAATTGTAAAGCAGAGGCATAGGAAACAGCTTAAACTTCAAGCTTTGTGGGGAGCAGGGTGAGTGAGTCAGTCTATGCACAAAGAAGGATTAAAAGCAGAGATATGGTGTGTTTGGGGATCATGCAGCTGTGGGCACAAATCTCAGGTCTGGTGCCATGATCATTTGGAGTTCGAGCTGCCTTAAGCAGCTTCCTGGGGCGAACATATTACCTCTTCTGCAATCAACACACAGGCAATGAGTGCTATGTAGTATCCCAGGGATCTCTGTGTCCACATGAAAGCTTAAAGCTCAAGCAGAGAAAGTGCATAACCAATTTCTGATGGTGGTTACTCCAAGGAAGAAAGTGGCCTGCCTTGGGAGTCAAGAGGGAAGGGACTTAGAATCTGGCTGTAATGTCCTGTGTGTGCATGATATTTTACAAACACATAAATTTGCCAAACAGTAAATATTATAAATGCAAAATATTTTAACATCTTATAATTGTGTAAAAACCAAACATGGCATTACTGATCTATCACATATATGCACATATACATATATGTATGTATACACACACACACACACGTATCTCAAGTGACATTTAGAAAGTGTCAGTTCTGATGGATAAATAAGAATACTATCATTTGTTTTTCCTGCATCTTTACAATTTCTGAACAAAATTATAAATGGCAGAGTATACATTAATGGCAGCTAGAAGAGATGGCTCAATAGGAAACAGCGAGCCTATATTTGGCTCCAGGGCTGCCAGTGCTGGCTGGGGGTGTGGGTGTGCACACGTCCATCTGGGATTTCAGTTCAGGAGAGCTCCAGCTTATTGGTCTTGCTTGGAATCTCTGACCATGCGGTCCTGTGAGAAGCTAATGCAGCTGGAATTGGCTACAGACAGGAGAGCAGGGCTTTAACAGGACCACTGAGAAACAGGCTGAAGATGGAGGAAGTGATTTGAAAACTCCCTTGGCAATTCCTGAAGTGTGGAGGCAACAGGAGAACCAGAAAGTGGGCATAGTGCAGGTAAAGGCAGGGAGAGATGGAGTGGAACACAGGGCCAATAGCTTCATATTGAAGATGGTTATTCAATCAAGAAGTTGGGGGTGTATGGCCTCCATGCTGCAGAAGCCAGGGGACCCACAGTTTGGAAGCCTCTCTCTGCAATCAATGTGGGGTATCAGATGGTGGGGAGAGTCAGAGGTGGGGGGTGGGGATGCACAGGCCACACTTGTTCAGATGAGTGCTGAGCCATTGAATCTTATGACTGCTGGGACAAATGTTCAGTAGAAAGTAAGGGAAAAAATATCTGAACAAAACAAAACAAAACAAAACAAAACAAAAACAGCAGCAACAAAACCTCCTAATAATGCATATGTGTTAACCTGAGCCATTCCAGCCCTGGCTGTTCCCACAGAGCATCTGCTCTCAGCACTCTCTGTAAGACTGCTCTGCCGTGCAAGAGGCAGAGTACAGCATTCCCAGGCTCAGGTGGAGGAGGAGCCTTGCAGGACCCAGCTAGCATGGCTGAAGGGGCTTGGGGCTCAAGGCTCTGGCTCTTTGAACTCTTCCCAGCATCCTGCAGACCTTCCGGCCTCTGCAAACCAGTCTTTGCTCACCTTAGGCTAACCCTCAGTTCTGTGCCTTTCCCAATTTGTAGGAAATGTCAAAGAGAAAATCCTGACATTTCCTAGCTTTGCCCTTTCCTGGTGACCTTTCCCACCTTTGATTTCACAATTTTATGTCTGTACTGAGTCTGTGCAGACCAGGACCTTTCATTGTCTCTGGCATCTGCTGTCGATTAGCACAGAGTAGACCTTCCAGTGGTGTCCCGGGCTGTTTTCCCTCCAGGAGGCCCAGAAGAGCAGTACTTGTGGATATTTTTATGGGGCGTGTTTAAAAAATTACATCCAAATTAAATTTGTGCTGATTTAATTAGAAAATGTAAGCCTAGGGATTCCTTTAGTGCTGCTGCTGCTAGGTCCCTGGCAAACAGCACTCTCTGGAAACTGATGATCATACCAGGAGCAGATGAAGGGCAGCTTGGGCTGTCCCTTGCTGCCCGTTGGCTAAATGATCTTGGGAAGTAGGAGGGCAGACCTAGGAGCACTCTGAGACTGCCAAGGCGCTCATTTCTCCTTGCATGGAAGTCAGGCAGTGTTGGAAAAACAGAGCCAGAGAACTATCTGAGGTTTGAGGACACAGGAACAGTGACAGATGACCTCTGTGATGGTGGCATTGCCTAGAAGCCTCTGTAGGGAAAAGGCATGGTCCAGGAGCTAAAAATCCTTGTCTTCTTACTGCAAAGGTGATCAGAATCTGAAGCCAAGCCATAAGATTATCCACAGGCCCTGGGGAACACAGCACAGGCCTCAGTGAAGGGTGTTCTGCTATGTAGAAGGCAGTCTCCTGCCTTTCTTTCAAGATGTCCACAGCCTATCACCTCAAACCTAGGCATGTGCTGCCTTACATAGCAAAAAGGAGTTTGTTGCTGTGATTAAAGTAAGGTTGTGACACAAAGATATGCTGATGTATTCTCCTGATGGGTCCAAAGAGATGATAAGTTCTTATAAGAGGGAGGCAGGAAGGTCCCCAAAAGAAGATATGATAGAAGAATAAGAAGATGGAGGGGGGGTAGAGGAAGTAGGAGAAGTGGAGGAGGAGAGGAAGGAGAAGGAAAGAACAAGAAGGGGGAAGAGAGGGAGGAGGCAAAAGGGGGCAGGTGGGAAAACCTGGAAGATGCCCTGCTGCTGGCTTTGCAGTTGGAGGACGGAGCTTAGAAGCTGAGATGTGTAGGGAGCCTTTAGACAAGCAGACAGGTGCCTCCTCCAAGTGCCTCGGAGGAACACAGCTTTGGTGACACCTTGTGTCACCAAGGTCTGACTTGCAGAGCTCAGGACTATGCCATTGTTCAAAGCCACTGTGCTTTGATAGTCTGTGACAATATTCCTGGGAAGCTAAGGTAGGCACAAATGCTGAGCTTCAGGTTTAGAAGGAAGAATGATCATGTTTGGTTAAATTTTTTTTTGCATCTGATGAAACAGCTGATGGAGGTAGTCCTGTGCCTGTAGATAGGGGTCTTAGGACTCTACTGTTGCCTGCCATAGTGTAGCTCATGGGGTCAATGTGTCTTTGGCAGTGACTGCAGTCAACACCCAGCTCCCTTCCAGCTTTCAGGGTGTCCTTTTCTGAGGCCTCATTTCAGCCTGATGTTGTTTGCAAGTCCAGATCAGGCAACAGTTTCCCTCAGACTGCACTTTATCTCAATCTTGAGCAAAATCTCATTTCCCTCCTCTTAGAAACCTTCAGAATCTCAAAAGCTCCCCTTACCCACATGTCAATTTTGGATTCTTTAAGCACCAAGGCCATTTCAGGGAGTCAGACTAGGTCAGTGGTGGGTCCCTAGATGCAAAAGAAAGTTTGTTCCAGAGAGATAGGAGGTGGAGTGAACCAGCATTGGATGCTGTACACAGTATACAGAAAGGCAACTGTTGCTACTCACAAGCTGTATACTCAAGCCAGTCATGAAATATTCCAAGCATTTAAGTGTTACCGTAACATGGACAGAGTGGTATTCACAACACAGTGTAGTTGCCACCACTGAAGATACTATGCATATAAAGACAATAAGCAGTTTTGTTAAAAGGTGTCCTGTACTGATGATGGCCACAGAATTATGATGATGGTGGTCGCGACCATGGTGACCTTGAGCCTTGGGTTTGCAAGTGCATGCAGGGGTGTTGTTGGTGCCCAAAGGCTCAACTCATAAGTTTTGGCAACAACAAACGCAATTGGTAGATTAAGGAACAGAAATAGCTAAACAACAACAACAAAGTCAAGCGTATCTGTTCACATGAAAGAGAACTGTAAAGTTTCAAGGGAACGTTTGCATTCAAATGCTTTTGCTCAGTCAGAATATTTAGAAATATCTTCCCACAGAGCACAGCTTGTGCCTGTTCCTTGGAAAGGAAAGCAGATAACAGAATTCAACAACTGCCTTCCTTGGTTTAACAACCACCACTGATGTCCCTGGAAATCCTTCTCACTTAGATGCAGTCTTTCAGTACCAATGAGCAGATGAGTTTCTGGGTCCAGTTTTCTAGTCACAAGCTATAGTGACAGCCTGCGGCTCTGGCTCCTGGTGTCCATTTTGTGTCATGGTATCTAAGTGGAGAAGACATCCTGTTAAGTCTGACCTGTGCAGCTAGTGGGTATCCAGGTAGAATTGTTGCAAGCCTGAACTTGTATGCAGTGAGGCCTGGCCTCACTCATCATGCCTGCTTTTCAAGGCATCTGAACAGCTTATGTATTTGATGGGTGAGAGAGTTGAAGGTTTGTGGAGGAAGTGTCGATTCAGTTTCCACAGTGAGGACATGACTGGTCTCCTGTTGCCTCTGCTGCTGGCACTGTTGAAAATCAAAATGACTCTGTCCCTAACATTGTTTAAAATTTATGAATCTGTAGCTCATACACACATGGGCCAAACAATGTGGTAGAAGCATGAGGAAATACACACTAATGTCAGTATTGCTGGGTTTAGACTGGTGTCCATCTCCTCTGTCTAGAACAAAAGGTCCTATTAAGTAAGCCCTTAATGTTGTCTAGATTAGGCTAGCCTCTGAGCATGTCAGTAAGGGACTATAGTTTAACTGAAGTAGAAAGACTAAACACTGGACAGATAGGAGAAAGAAAGGGAGCTGAGCACTAACATTCATTGCTCTCTGCTCCCTGACTGTGGACACTATGTGATCGGCTGCCTCCAAGCTCCTTCCTCTATACCTTCTCCACCATTATTGACTGTCCTCTCCAACTGTGAACTAAAATAATCTTTTTAATCCTTTAAGTTGCTTTTGTTAGAGTATTTTGTTACAGCAAAGTGAAAAGTAACTAAGACATCTTCATGGATATAATGTTTTGGGTAGAGGATGAGATGAACAGGGATGGCCTGAGCCAATCAGACAACCTTCATTCATTGACTGAGTAGAAGGAATGAAGTTACCTCAGTTTGGAGCTGACTTTCATGCTGGAAACTGGTGGTGGAGACTTGATGTCATGAACAAGATGATTAGGTAATGCACAACTCCTTCTTGTTTCTATCCCTGCTTTGAAGTCAGCATCCAAGGTCATAGCCCATGCTGGCAGTCCCCACCCCACAGACAATGCATTTTCAAGGTCATCTGATGGGAGATGTCATTCTGTATATGTTTCTCATACTGGTTAATAATAAAGCACTGTTGGCCAATAGGAAAGGAAGATAGGAGGGACTAGGAGACAAGGAGGAAGAGGAAGTAGTAAGGAGGAGTCAAGATAGAGAGTCTGGAGAAAGCAGTATGCCACCAGCTCCCCGGTAAGAAAAATACATAGATCAGCAGAAATGGGTTAATAATTAAGGCAGAGCTAGCCGATAAAAAACAAGTAACCGGGCCAACAGCATTGTATCAAATACAGAGTCTCTGTGTATTATTTGGGGCTGGCGTGGCGGCAGGACAAGACCAGGCGGCGGCAGGCGGAAAAACCATACTCGTTACAGTCATCTGAGGTGGACACACTTTAGTTTACATTGTAGGAATTGATAGCTTTAGAAACTATGTTTTCTAGCCAATGACATCATCTTTCTTCATGGCTGTGATACCATGTTCAATTTTAATAGGAGTGTATTTAGCATCCAAAGTGTGGTCTGTGGTTTAGGATGTGTTGTTTATGGCCCTTGCACTGTTGATCTTCATTTTGATGAGATGCTAGAATATGGTCCTAGATGTCTAAATTATGTCACACAGTCCTGAAAAGAAAAAAAAAAACACTATCAAAAGGATAATTGTACAAAGTGTCTAGTCATTTCAGACTTTTACTTATTTCTCTTTATTTCATATTACAGGAGGAGCTCAGAGAAACCTCAAGTGGCTGATAGTTATGGTCCAGGGCTGAATCCTGAGAAGGTAGCATCTCTGTCCATGACAGAGCTTTGCTGGACCCAGTCCTCTGCCCAGTTTGCATAATTCTGCTAAGACATATTTGAGATGGCTTCCTTCAGCCTTTAAGAGTTCTTTTAACTTGTCACTTTGTTCTGCAGCTTATTTCTAACCATTTCTCACTTTCTCTGCATTCTGAAAAGTTACAAAAGGTGTCAGATAAGCCTTCAAGACAATGACATGTTATGTTTAAAATGCAGGCTTCTGTCCTTTGGAAACAGCCTTTACCCTTTTATTTGATGGGAAACCTCTAAGGGTTCTTTCGGATTGGAAACAAACACCTTCCTCTCAAGCAGATCATTCCCCGACCCTCCTAGCCCTGCCCCTGTGGTTGAATCAACCCATCCTAACTCTGGTTTATTCTTGCACTTTTCCTTCCTGATCCATAGAGAATTTTCACACTGGATTTTAGTAATACACCTTATGTTAGGTCTCTCTCACCGACTCACAAATTCCTTAAAGATTGGAAGCATATTGCACTCCACTGTTTAATTCTCAGTCCAGGGCCCAGCACTGTTCCTGACACTGACATGCTTGATAAATGCTCATAGAATGAGCAGCTGGACTAAGGAGCACCTGTTGGAATTTTTGAGAGGACCCCTATGAACAGTACCTCTCTCCTTTGGCTGAATTCAGAACCAAAGGGGGAATTAAGAGTGCTAGCTCAAAGAAACTAAAATAACCCTTAAAATGGCCAAGTTAGAGGACCGTGGCCTGGAAGAATACCGATGTCTTACAGGTTACAAATTCCTGTAGAGCTGGGGGGGGGGAGTTCTGACTGTCAGCCTGGGCTTTGGGATGTGAGGGCGAGTACCCAGATACAGGTCAGCTGATCTCTCATTGGTGTGAGTGCACCTGGAAGGAGTCAGTTCCCAGTCCTCCAGAGGTCAAGTACAGATAGCAGAAGACAGGGAAAGATTTCTTCCTAAGCTGCAAGGATTTGGATATTTTTCTCTTTATGGATCTTTTCTACCTTACCTCACAACCCAATCCCTCATTTCCAGGTCAAACGTTTTGTAAAAGAAAATTTCTCATTTTCTCTTCTTATCCTCAACAGCTCACCCTCTTTAGAGCTCGATGGAATTACTTTATTGTGCCTCTCATGCTTCTACTTCTCTGGGAGACAGTATAAAACTGTGGCAGAACACGCAAAGACCCAGTTCCTGTGATTATAGGGGAGCCGTTTCATACAGTTCTCAGAACATGTTGTATACCAGATGCTGCTCTTACACTGGAGACAGGGTGTGATATCACTCCAAGAGAGTCAGACAGTACCACACCAGAGCACAGAGCATAGTGGTGTAAGGAAGCACAGGGGGCTGGGGATGTAGAATTGAAATGACTAATTTTACCTGCTTAAAAATCTTTCAGTAAGTGCAAGAAATTACAGGTTGAACAGTGTGACTGAGGCATGAGGTTATAGCTGGAGAGTGACTGGAAAGGGAGTTGGAGACTTAAGTCAGTAAATAAGGAACCCACACCAAAGCCTGGGGAACATGCAGTTTCAGTATGTACCTCTATGGCCTGCTGTAATCCACTGAAGGCAAGTGAATGCAGGCATGACTGGCTTGGATCTGAAGGAGCTATCTTATTTCAGCACCACGGCCAGTAGCCGCCCTAGCCCCACAGTCTGTGGAATGTTCCTCAATCTGAGAATTTGAATGGCACTCCAAGATCCCTGGATGACTGAGTGGTGAAGTGGTTGGAGAGATGTTCAGAGTCTGGTGATAGTGAAATATGTGCACATGTTCAGTTATTCATGGATTGGTGCAGAAGGGCGCTCTTCTAGGAGTGGATACTGGGACTGAGGTAGCATGCAGTTTTCCGTGAACTTAAAGACATTATTGTTTCTGAAGCACAGAAGGCCTAAACCCCCAGCCCCTATTACACTCAGGATAAGAAGATTCTCTTCCATGGATATGATTTGATGTATGCACCCACTCAAGGACCAGAGTTCTTGGGCTCAGCTTGGGCCTAGGATCTCTTGAAAGCAAACTACTCATTATGTTCCAAAGTGCCAGAGCGCACAATAGAAACTCTCAGCCTACAAAGATTACAATTCATTTGAACACTTGAGAGTTTTTTTTTAATGGGGTAGAAATAATACCTTTCCCTCATACCTTTGGTGATACACACCCCTGTCTCTGGCAGTTCTGAAAAGCCATCCTTTCCCTTTTTGCTGCCTGAGTTGGCATCCATCATTTTCCTTTTCACTTGTGAGCACTCATGGAGCCAGGTGTGAAATTGAACTGTTACTCAGCAATCTCTAAACTTCTTAAGTCACCAATTCCATGGTCCCCTGAGAAGTGAAGTTGACTGGTGGGGAGCAGCGGTCTCCCAGATTGGATGGGCATAGAAGCAGGTTCTAAGTCTGGATTCACAGTGTGTGTGTGTGTGTGTGTGTGTGTGTGTGTGTGTGTGTGTGTATAGGGGATGGGTACACATTCTCATGTTTCTGGGAGCAATTGCATAATGTTTTCAACTTTCTAAAAAAAAAAAAAACCCAAAAACAACAACAACAAAAAACACCTGACTGCTCCAAAACAGTTAGGAATTCAAGAGAAGAATAGATTTAGAGAACTCAAATATATCTGGCTGAATTCCCTACCCACACCTCCATCTCACTGCTAACCCTACAAGTCAAAGTCAGTCCCAAGGTAGCCAGAAATAGATTCACTGTCCCTGTTTCCTATGGCAATGTGCCTGAACCTGGAGTTACTCCTGGTTTGTGGAGCATCTTTGACTAAATAGTTGGTTTGTTTGGTAGGGTGGAGGTCATAAATAAATACTTGCAGAGGTTCTAGTGAAGCAAAAAGGGAGAAAACCAAGATTACCAAGGGCTGTGGAGCAGCCAAGGGTTGCTCTAGAATAGTTCCAAACCACCACACCCAGGGCTGCATTAAGCCACGCAGGACCAGGGGCAGTTAACAGTGGAGGCTGTGAGACCAACCTGACCCAAGATCCTAACAATGTAGAAAGCACTCACACAGCATATCTGAATTTTGTCAACCTCCAAATCCTTAGAGATAGGCAAGACCCGTGATAGGTTTTGAGGAAAAATGGTAGTAATAGTGGTGGGGGTGTGTCTTTGAACAACTTGCTTCCAGGTCTTTGTTTTGAATGGGTGATTTCACTGAAGCTTCAGCAAAGGGTCCTCCCACCAATGCCTCTCTCTTGTATTCAAAGAAAAACTGACATACTCAAAGCAGGTTACCCAGGGAGATGTCATGGAAGATCATGCCTGTACATATATGGAAGTGGGTGCTACCCAGGTGCTGGTGAGAAGTGAGTCTTACTACTGGCTCTGTCATATTCTGTTTAGGCTAGGGTATCTCAGGAAATTGGGGAATGGACCTCACTGTCACAAACACCAGAGCAAAGGGGAAGATGAGGAAGGACAAATGATTAGAGGTCTGCAGTAAAAAGACCACACACACAGCCCTTCCTGAGACCTCAGATTTCTGGCTTGGAAAGGCAGATGTGAATATGAACTACATTTCACATGCACTAAGCCTTGTGAGCTGCACTTTGTGGACACTGCTTAATTCATTCATCCCAAAGATGGTGCAGAACAAATGCCACTGAGTCCATTCACCAACAGCTCACTTAGAATCTAGGAGTGAGGACAGAGTAAAGGAGCATGGTTGGATTAGATAACTGAAACATTTCCATTCAGAAAGGCGGTACAGACAGTGTTGTAAGATGAACAATGAATGGTGTCCCAATGACATCCATATCTCCATCCCCAGACTCCGTGACTATGCTACTTCATATTGTAAAAGGACTTTGTAGATACAGGTGATAGATGAGATGTATGCTTATTATGGGTTATCTTGATGGGTCCAGCTGAGTTGCAGGACACAAACAAGTGGAAAAGAGCAGTGTTTAAGTCTGTGAGGTGAAGGTGTGATTCCAAGGGATAGACACTGAAAACTATCTCACTGAGGATTTAGAAGATGAAGGAAGAATATATGGGCCAAGGCATGCAGCAATCTCTGCACCCTAGAAAGGGAAAGGACTTAAATCATCTCTCAGAGTCTCTAGAACAACCAAAGCCCTGCAAAGACCCACAGGGTGGCCCTGTGAGACTGTGTCAGACTTCCAACACATCAGCACTGTAAGAAAGTACATTTTTACTGTCTTGAACCACTAAGTGTGTGATCATTTCTGACAGAAGTCATAGAAAACAGATGGCAAAGAAAATGGAACAGAGTTGAGAGGTGGCTGCAGGGAGATGAGCTTGGTCAGAGTTGGTCTCTCTGAAAGAGTGACACTTGAGTCCTGATGGCACCAGGAACCAATTTCGAAAGGTCTGAGAGAACAGATTCCAAGTCAACAGTCCTCAGGAAAGGACCTGCAGTGGGGATGAGCTGATGACTCCAGGCAGAGATGAGGTCAGAATGTGGAGGTGTGCTACTCAGGAATCTGATCCATGGCCAGAACCACCATTGGAGAGACAGTCAGCAGTGCAGATAATCCATCTTAGACACGTTAAAACAGAATCTTGAGGAAGAACACCCCATAGTAGTTTTGTGTGACACTTATTTCTTACAGTACCAAAGCCTCTAGAAAAGTTGAGAGTATAATTTTAAAAATCCTTCCATTTTCGTGAGTCATTTTAGGCCCAAGTGCTAACTGATGTCCTAGTATCTGCAATACTTCAATATATATTTTCTATAATGAAGAATATCCTCAAGGAGGGCATGGTGATACATCCCTATAATCTTAGTTCTTGGGAGGCTGAGGAATCAGGTACTGAAGACCGGCCTCAGATATATAGTGAGTTTGAGGCCAGCCTAGGCTACATGAGACACTGGCTTAAAAGATATAAACAAGGGCTGGGGAGATGGCTCCATCTGCAAATTGCTTGCCCCGTAAGCAGGAGGGGCTGAGTTTGATCCTGTAGAACACACATGAAAATGAGCAATGCAGCACATGCTTGTCATCCAGCACAGGGAGGGAGGGATAGAAGGATCCCAGGCTTATTCGCCATCCAATCTAGTTGAATTGTTGAGTTTAAGGCTTACTAAGAGACTCTGTCTCAAAAAGTAAGTGGAGATTAATTGAGAAAGACAGCTGATGTTGGTCTTTGGTCTTCACATACATGCATGTCCACATATGAATAGACACTCATACCCATGTTCACAGAGACACAGAGAGAGAGAGAGAGAGAGAGAGAGAGAGAGAGAGAGAGAGAGAGAGAGAGGGAGAGAGGAAGAGAGGGAAACAGGGAGGGAGGGAAAGAACATTTTCCTACCAACTTAGAAGACAATATCACACCCAGGAAACTGATAAGGATGTATTGATGTATGGAGGGAATCTTCAGAGCTCATTAAAACCATCCTAGTTGTTCCAATAATTGTTGGAACATTAACTATTGTTCCAATAATGCATTTTACAGGGAAAAATGTTCTAGTTCCCAATTGTGTATTGGATTTACTTCTTGGGTCCCTTTAGATTCCTTCAGTCTGAAACAATTCTCACCTTCTCCTTGACTTTCAATATTGTAGAAGTTATTTTGGGTCTGTGTGATGCTTCCTCAAGATTACATCACAATTACACATCACAGGCAGGAATAGAACAGAGCCACCAGTGCATCCTCCCACATCCTGTCCTCCATCACACCCAGTACCACGTGATTCCAATTTGTCCCTTACTCGAGATATTTGCACTCATTACTTAATTAAGATGTAGCCTGCCAGACTTCTTCACTACAAAGTTATTCTTTTCCTCTGTCAATTAATAGGCATTTTTATAGCAAAGAGGTTTGAGATTGCATAATTATCTCATTTCTCCTTGCATTTAAATTTATTCGCTTAATTGTATCTACCTGTATTTCCAGGTTTATTACATAGGTTGTGATCCATCATGCCATTGTTTAGTGTGGTCCTTGGAATATCTCACTGGTGACCAATGGGAGCTTGGCCCCATGTCACTGTGTCATATCACCATTATCCTTTGTTCACCTCATTAGTTTCTAGAGTAACAATTTCTGGATTCACTGTGCACATGTCCTATGTCTAGAAGCAGTCATTTGTCTAATAGACACTTAGCTTTTTGTGGAATATTGTATTTAGTAGCTATGATCTGGGCACTGGACACATCTATCTGTTGGAATGCTCTTCTAGACTTTCTCCAAAGACAGAGCTAGGAAACTTGCTTTGTGCTGCATTTAAATTTATTCTTTATGTTTTTTTCTCTAACTCCTGAAATCCATTAGGTTACTTCCTACACATTTAATTCTAACTTAACTCCACAAGATCTATTTATTCTGGATTTCTTCCTTTCAGTGCTCATAACCAGTAATGAACCTGGATATCAGTGTTCTAGGGTTGTCACTAAGAAAACTACAGAGTGGTTTTGACAACAGAAACTTATTTTCTCATAGATCTGGAAGCAAGATGTCCAAGATACCCACAAAGCTGTTGGCAGGGTAAGTCCTTACTGCTGGTGTGAAATCTGTTCTGTGCTTCGGCCCTAGCTCCTGGAGTTCACTACAGAATTTTTGCCTGCCTCAGCTTGTATGTACATCCCTGCATTCCTGTGGGTGGGAGGTTGGCTGGCATGGGGTTTTAGTCCTCAGGGAGGCCAAGAACACAGAGGTCCCCTCAGGGGTAGATATGCCCATTTTCACATGGACACTTGTCTGATGTATGACATATTCCTATGCCAACTTCACTCTTTCTATAAGCTAGCTGGACTAGGAGCTTTCTCTATATGGACTGACTTCATCTTACCTAATTTTATCTACAATGACCCTGTTTCAATGTAAGGCCACATTCTAAGGGGTGATTGGGGGGAGGCACAATTCAATCTTCAATGTCTGGCTTTTGTTCTCATCAACGTTTATTTGGTCATGGCCCCTCTGTTGATCAGTCTTCTGTCTTGACTCTACCTTTGTCTCTCAGGGACTCTGAACTCTCATGTTAGGCTACCTTGTGTATTGTGGTATTTGTTCCTCCTGGGATCTGACACCCCAGGCTCATCACCGTCTCTTTGGGGGCCTTCTCACCTTGCTTGGACAAGAGGTCTTCACACCAAGTTCCCTCTATCACCCAGATTTGGTTCTGAAGCATGCCAGGGCACTCTACCACACAGATGTCTTCCTCAGCCAGTCTGCCACTCTCAGCCCACACCACACTGCTCAGATACGATGTCCCTCTCCTGTGGGTGACCTGCTTCCCTATAAGAGCTCTAGTACCTTTGGTGGACATTTCTGGGCTAGTCAGCTGGCTGTAGGATGGAATGTTCAGGAAAGAGGAGTATGTAAGAAGGCAGAGGAGGCAGAGACAGGAGGAGGAACAACCAGACTGTATTTCAGTGCCTCTCTCTTTAGCTGCCATAGAGCAAAGCTGACAGCCATGCTGGCTGCAGGGGGCAGGGGTAGATCCAGGAGGGACTTTAAAGCAGTAGCAAGAAGTCTCTGTGTGGTTCTCTATTCCTGGTGAGTTGATGAAAATAAGCTTATGGGGACAGGAATGCTGTGGTGAACAATGTAAATTAGATGCAAGCTCATCGAAGAATCCTTTTTAACTAAACATATCCCATAAATCCTGCTCTCCTGGGTGTGCCTTGCCTCTTCAGCTGTCAGCACACTGAAGTCTCTCCCTTCTAAGGTGACAACACATTCTCTGTCAGGCTGCCATTTGCAAGCGCTGACTGGCACTCCTCTCCTAGCCATGCATCTTGCCTTTACAATCCCCTATTCACACCTCGACCTCGCGCCATCTGCCTAGGCTCTGTTCTGCTTTTTGGTTTACATACACCAAGAACAAGGCCTTTCAGACCTCAGATACAACTTGATTTGTGCTTTGAAAACACCCCTCTGGCTACTTTGTAGGGAGTAGGTTTGCAGAAGCCCATAGAAGCCAGCAGAATAACCAAGGGGCGCAGAGCACCTAGGCCAGAGGTTGGCAGCACAGGCAGAGGCAACAAAGGAGTTGAAAGGAGCGAGCAAAGGGTTGTGTTTGTGAGGCAGCACTGGGTGGAGACTCCAGTAGGCTGGATTCCAGAAGGAGGGAAGGACAGCAGATGGCACAGATGATATAAACCCAGACATGGGGGAGGAGCTTTATGGATAGCAGTCACAGGAGAGTGGAGAAGAAAAGTGTATGGGAAAGGGGGTGTCTGGGAATTCCACTTGGGATGAGTTCTGTTTGAGCTCCTCTAGCACTGTCTAGATCAAGCAGAGTCGAATATGTGATTCTAGTATGGCAGGGCACACAAGCAGAGTCCATAAGTTATTGACTAAGGAGTTGTCCTCCCAGGAGGGTTAGCTTCAGGATAACACCTCACTGTGACATTCTATAGGAAGTTGGGAACAAGGTCTCAGGGAGACCTGTAAACATCAGCTCTGCCATCAAGGGAAGGGTTGCCAGTGAGCCCTGGACAGGGTTAGGTCAGCGTGTGTCAGCACTGGTCTGAAACTGATGCAGAGTAGAAGAGGAGGCAAAAGCCTGGTGTGGGTTAGTCCTCAGGATGACCACTCACATGTGGGGCCTCTGCCAGACTCCTTAGTCTAAGCCCCAAGCTGAGGGACAGACTTTGCTCTCTTTATGATGACTTCAAAGCTAGTGTCAGAACTGCAGGTTTCAGAAGGCAGATTTTGTCACGCTTTAACTTGGAAACCCTATGACTCCACACCATTAATGGCTGGCCCAGTAAGAGAGGACACATTAGTGATTACAGATCCCTGTCTCCCTACCGAATTGGCACAACAGCTCTTAAGGGGCGGGAACATTTTTAACAGGTTTAACAGAAAAGGAAACAAAGGTTCAGAGGCCTTTTGTCTGAGACCATACACCTACAACACAGTTGAGCCAGGACCATCCACTTCTAGAACCTTCACCCCCACCCTCCATCAGGACTCGTGAGGCCCTTAGGCTCTGTCAACACATGAGAGCCCTGGTTGGCAGGCTTTCATCAAACAGCCAGCAAGGTGCTAATATAAGGATGGAAAAATTTATCCTAACTCTCCACTGACCCCAGGAGTAGGCAAAAGGTCACATTCTTGACTGTTTATGACAGGGCTGTTTATGACAGCACCTGTGAGTGAGTGAACACAGGAAATGAGCCTTGTCACACCACCCAGAAGCCCTAGCGAAAGCAGACTTCCTGGGCTAAGCGCAGGCTTGGGTAGTTCAAATTAATTGGTCTGCACTGGATGCTATGAGATGATTGGTTTATGATGCATGGGCTTTGTTGTTACCCTATAAAAGCTGTCTTAATCCTGTACCCAGGGTTCCCAGTCCTCTCTTCCTCCATGTGGAGTATGGCTGTGGACCCCAGTGCACTTGGAATATAAAGACCTCATGCTTTTCCATCAAGATCACTTCTCGTGAGTGAGTGGGGGGGGGCACCTTTCCTGAGTTGGGGCGTGAGGGTCCACGAGCTCTGCAGGTCTTACACTACTTTATGCTGGCATTGATGTCAAGTTCTGTGACCTCAGGCTCAACAAGTCCCCTGGCAGAGACTGCACTCATTGGCTCAGATCTACCAGCCCTCAGCAACTCACAACCCTTTGGCATCAGTTCCTTAAGGCTTCCTGGGGTTCTGCCTTCTCCATCACCTCTTCCAGGGAGGACTCCCTGATTCCTCTGCCCTCTGTGTCCTTCCTGGGGACCTCCAGACTGCAACAAGCCTGAGTGCTCCCTAGCCTAGACCCTATGTATCTATGACACATGCGTCTCTACCAACCTGCAGTCACACATTGCTCTCCAGGGGACTTCTGCTCCTGCAGTTGTCTCTGTCTCAGGTAGTCACATTCAACATCTCTTCTTGGCTCTTAGACCCAATTCAGCTTTCTGTGAAGCAGCAGCAGCAGCAAGATGGTCAAATATGGACTGAGTCAGG
Source organism: Phodopus roborovskii (assembly GCF_943737965.1). NCBI lineage: Eukaryota > Metazoa > Chordata > Mammalia > Rodentia > Cricetidae > Phodopus > Phodopus roborovskii. Next base: position 9,886,528 of record NW_026126407.1, read on the forward strand.
GACTCTGCTTCAATGGCTGTCTGAATGTATTCTTCCCTTCCCTTGTTAAGCTCAAATCAAGCCTGTCCCAACGCAAGCCTCACTACCTCTTGGAAACTTGCTCTTTGGGACAGATGATCTTTCATTTTCTCTTTAAAAATTAACCACTACCCTCCCAGCCCCCATGTCAAGTTGTCCGTTTAGTGGTGCAAAGACACAACCTTGACCTTGAGCCTTACCTTCTTTGAAACAGCTTTTTTACCCCAGAGTCACCTCAAGTGGCCTCCTTTATCTTGTCCTACACTCCAAGACATATTTGTTCTAGAGGCTTTTTTCCCCCCTCAAAACAGGGTTTCTCTGTGTCACCTTGGTTGTCTTAGATCTCCCTATGTAGACCAGGCTGGCCTTGAACACACAGAGATCCATCCACCTGCCTGCCAGAGGCTTTTTTTTTTTTTTAACTTCCCACTATCCCCACAATGTCACACAAAACCCAGAAGTGTTTTCTGAACGGTCTGTGTGACAGGCACTAGTTCAGAACACTGCACTGTTCCCTTTTCCTTTCCCACTGGATTCTGGGAGCTGAGCTCTGAGTGGAAACTCCATGGAGCATAAGGACGGGTCTGTTGCATTGCATTTCTTTGGGCTAGATAAATAGTCATCACCAGCCAATGTGCTTAGTAATCATCAAACCACATAATACAGAAAGCACACTTGCTCCTCAAGAGCTCCTGCCTAATCCCTGGCAGAAAATGCTAATCCGAGGCACATGACGGCCTTTAATTTTTCTAGAAAGGAAGTGTTTTCGTCAGTCACATAATGGCTTTCCCTGACATAATAATGAAGGGATGTGGATTTAAAGTGGCCCAGGACTCTCAAGCCTTCGTGGGTATATGGAGGGAGGGCTGGCTGCATGGAAATAGCTTGAGTAACTGCTGACTGGCTGGCCTTGCCTTCATTGAATTAACTGTTTACAAAGATGGAAATTTACCAAATTAAATTTTAGTGAGTGATCTCTGTTCACATAAACTGAAGAAGTGAAATCATTCTGGATGTGGTAAATAGAGCATGCATGGGGCTGGGGTGACATTGGTGGAGTGTTGTGGAGCCAAGCAAAGCCACAAGGGAGAATGATTTGATCCTGGTCAGCAGGGAGCCCATCCGTGAAGTGGAGGAGAGGAGGCCCAATTCTAGAATCTGCAGGTCATGGTCAAAATTTCAGGTTTCCCACTACAGATTGATATGACCTAGGTAACACCATCTGCAACTCGCTGAGCCTCCATTTCCTTATGTGTAGAATGGGGACATGGTAAAGATGCAAAATGGATTCCATCTATGAAGGCACTTGCTTACCAATAAAGATCTACTCAAACATAGTTGGTAGTTATTAAGTAGTTTCCAGCCTCAGGGAGTTGAGTGGGAATGGATGAGAAACAAGGCAGAATGGTCCCTCTGACAGTCTCCTTTATAAGAAGGAGGCAGATGACACGGGTTACTTCTTCACTTGTTATGGGATAGATGGGACTCAGAGGACCTAACATGCCTCCACATGGGTACCCCTGGATATGAACAAGTTAGTCCAGCAAGCTGATGGCCTTCGAGACTGAACAGGATCCACCAAACAAGGTGGTGTTAAGTGAAAGTGATAGATGGAAAGACAGTTCCACTTTCCATCCTTAGTGAGGCTGAAGACATCACCACAAATGGGCCTTTGTCAAAGTTGTAGAACCTTTGTATGGTAGAGCAGACCTTGGTTAAAAAGATCCACTCTATTTCCTAAATCACCCTCCAGCAAGCTTATCTGCTGTCTTCTGGGCTTCAGCTTAGTCAGGCCCACTACAAAATCAACAGGCACGATGTGAACCCATTCTAGACCAAGCCATAGCCTAAAGCAGAACAAGTCAGCCAGCTTCAACTGGATCAGACACTGCTCAACTAACTTACAGACATGGGGGAAATAGGCGCTCAGCTTCCCAAGGCAGAGATTTGTCAGTGCTGTTGTGACACAGGAAGGAGCTTCCTATTTACTGGCTCATCCTTATCTGCAGAAAACCCTCATAGTACAGAGAGGTCAAAAAATTGCTTTCTTTTAAATTTTTTTTTTAAGAGGAAGGAATTGAAGTTCAGAGACACAGCTAACCTATTAAGTAGTTAAGCCAGACTTTCAGTTTTCCCATGCACTAGGATGACTTCTTTGCTGGGGATCTGGGAGCTGAGATGGGTATTAAGGGTAGAAAGAGAAACTTCCTCCCTTTATCAGTTCACCCAAGGCTAGTCTGTCAGAAAGGCTGGAAGGGCTGAGTGACCTCCCAGGGACAGCTAATGTTTGGTCTACAGTTTGCATTATGACATTTCCTGTGACTTGGGTTGGTGCCCAAGTATCACTGGGCAGAGATAGAAGGCAGTTTGTCATGTGTAAATTTAACAGGCAATAATGCCAGCTACTAAATTGTATATCATTCCTAACGATGTTGTCAGCCCCTAATCAGTCTAATTTATATTGTCAGCATGATGTAATGGTCCCACCAGGCAGGGGCCTTCACAAATACAGGATCCGATCATGTGAGAGACTAAAGTGAATTTCCACCAGTTGTGACTGAAAATTAAATTAGGAGTGCTGACTGCTGTTTTGGAGATAAGGGAGAATGTATATGAAACACCCATCCTGGGCTCAATACCTTGTAGGCATGCGACTAGTACTGCTGCAAGATGCTAAGCAACTGAGCTATCTGGTGTTGGGATGCCTGTCCTTAGAACTTCAGAAGTGTGCAATGGGCTCCAGAAATAGCACAGGTGTCATTCCTAACTGCTTTCTGATGTTTCTTTTGGGAAAAGTGCTGTAAAGTTTCCTGTGGTGCTCTCATGTGGGTGTTTAAGCCCTGTGAGCTGGAGCAGAGGAGAAAGATATTTAGAAATGGGAACTTTCCTATTCTCTATACTCCTTGGGTAAGGAAATCCTGCTTTGGAAGTGGTAGTGTCTTAGTCACTGTTCTGTTGCTGTGAAGAGACACTATGGCCAAGGCAACTCTTATAAAAGAAAACATTTAATTGGGAGCTTGCTTACAGTTTCAGAGGAGTTAGTCCATTATCATCATGGTGTTAAGCAGACAGGCATGGCAGCTGAGAGCTTTATATCCTGATCCACAGGGAGCAGGCAGAAACACACACACACACACACACACACACACACACACACACACACACACACACACACACACGGCCTGGTGTGGGCTTTTAAAACCTCAAAGCCTGTTCCCGTCCTAGTAACACATCTCCACCAACAAGGTCACACCTTGTAATCCTACCAATCCTTCTCAAACAGTTCTCCCTGGTGACTAAGCATTTAAGTATGTGAGCCTATGGGAGACATTCTCATTGAAACTAGCACAAGGAGCATTACCACCCTGTTAGTAAAGCCAGTAATCTGGCCTGTATCCCTGATCTCTCCCCCACTATCTCCAAACTGTGACATTTTGCTCACCCACAGCTACCACTTTTATGTAGGTCACTTCCCTGTGGGCCTCTTTAGCCCATATTTCTGGATCTTCCCTCTGCTCAGTGGCCAATACCATGGGTTTAAATCTGTGTTGTGATTTGAAGCTAAACCATCCTTCACAGGCTCATGTTTTGAGTTCTTAGCCCCCAGACTATGGTGCTAATTTGAATGTTCTGGCAGAGTGTTTAAGAGGTGTGTGTAGGGAGCTGGCTGGAATGAGGCCGTGGTGACAAATTCTTTTAATAATAGCACTCAGGTGGATCACAATGAGATTGAGGCCAGCCTGATCTACATAGTGAGTTGCAAGCCAGCCAAGACTGCATAGTGAGACCCTGTCTCAAAAGAAAAAATAAACTAGCATGTCCCCCCATCCCCATAAAAAGAGTAGGTCACTGGAGGTGGGCCTTTTGAGTTATACCTGTCCTGGTTCCAGCCTGCTTTCTCTGCTCCTGGACTGCAGCAATGTAATGAGCCTCTGTCTCATGCTTCCGATGGCTCATCTTCCCACCACTGAAATCTTTCTAAACCCATGAGTCCAAATAAACCTTTCCTCCTTTGGCTGCCATTGGTTTGAATGAGAATGGCTGCCATTGGCTTGTACTTTTGAATGTTTGGTCCCCAATTAGTGGAGCTGTTTGGGAAGGATTAGGAGGTGCAGCCTTTTGGAGGAGGATTTTTATTGGGGGTGGGCTTTGAGGTTTCAAAGTCCATGGCAGACCCTATCTCTCTTCTTCCTGCTGCCTGTGGCTCTGGATGGAGAACTCTCAGCTACTTCTCCAACATTGTGCCTGCTTGCCTGCCTGATGCCATGCTCCCTGCCATGATGAAAGCAGATGAACCCTCTAGGCTGTAAGCAAGCCCCCAATTAAACACTTCCTTTTGATAATTGCCTTGATCATGGTGTTTCATCACAGCAATAAAACAGTAACTAAGACACCACCCTTAAGCTGTTTCTGTCAGGCATTCATTCACATCAACAGGAAAGTTACCAACGAAGCCAGACAGCGGATCATGGCACACCCCTGCATAAATCCTGGCACTCACCTGTGAGTCAGTGTTCAGCCAGGAAGATAAAACCCATGCCAGCTGGATAGTCACAGGTGTGTGAGAGCTGAAAAGCGGTGGGGACTGAAGGGACTCAATGATGAGCTGCAGTCCCCTGGGCTTCAGATATAAAGGAAGGAGGTGCTGTGTCTGGATCCAGGAGCAGGGCCCATGAGTGTGGCTGTCACTCAGAAGCTAGAGCCACAGCACCGTTGCTGGAGAGTCCACCCAATGCAAAAGGTGGTAGCAAACACTGTGTCTGGACCTTTCCCCTTTCTTGCCTTCTACCCTCACCCTTGCAGTCCTATGTTTGGGTATCTGCTCCAGAAATAAGGGTGTCTGTACACAGAGTTTGAGCACAGCCATGCCTTCTACCACACAGTTTGGAATAGCACCAAACAGCTATTTGTGTGGTGGCTCATACCTATAATCAAAACCTGAAAGCAGAGACGTGGGGAGATCACCAAAGGTTCAAGTCCAGCTTAGTCTATATTAAGAGTTGTAGGCTAGCCAGGGCTACATGGTGAAACACTGTCAAAAAAAAGAAAAGAAAGACATAGAACTAGAAGCAATTCTAAATGCTCAACAACAAGGAAACAACTGAAGGCACCAGGTCTTTTCACACAGGAGACCAGACCAGCACAAAAATGTTACCCATGAATGATGGACATGAACCCAGAAAATTAGTGGCCACCGAGGAGAGTTTATGTCCTGTATTATATCCATTTCCCACCTTCGATGCATTTCTGAGGGCAGACACTGGCTCTGCATGCTGGGATCCCTAGGTGTGTGTGTGTGTGTGTGTGTGTGTGTGTGTGTGTGTGACTGGCATTCATCTAAGACGGCCATTGGCCAGAAGGTTCAGAAGGTAAGAGGAAGACAAAATTAAGACAGTCATTGACAATGTCATTAGACACTGACAGGTTATCCTATGAAAAGTTAGCACTGCAAGTGTGGGAGGATTACAGAGCCCTCCACTTCCTCCAAAACTGATGTGACAACATAGATAAGGAGATGTACCTATGGCTACTAATGAGACTGAGTGGACTTGCCCGGTGCCACTGACCATTAAGTTTCTGCACTGTGGGCAGATGGACTCTTCATCTCATCCCTAGTTTTCTCTTTCTTAGTGATTTATAGGAGTAATGCACTGACCACAGGTTTTTAAATTCTTTATCTGTTAGCTGCCTGTGTTATAAACACTGTGCAGAATATTTTTTTCTGTCATAGAGATATTATTTCCTGTGAACCTGGAGCTTCTTACATTAATTTGACCACGATCTAGATGTGTTATACACTCTTAATTTCCTCCCAAAATCTAGATTTTTTTTTATTTAAAATATTTTTCTTCCACATACTACATTTGGATCATGCTTCCCCATCAATTCCTACCAGATCTTGCCCATCTGTCTAATTTTATGCTTTTTTAAAATTCTTTCCCTTCCCTTTCTTACTCCTATTCCCACAAATTGTTACATCACTTTACTGACATATGCTAAGGTGCCTTTGTAGACTCGGTGCCTGAGAGCTAAAGATCTTGTGCATGAAGTGGTCTCCTCTCCACCTTCATTTTGATAGGGTTTCCTACCATGGAGATTCAGTCTTTGTTTTCATGCTTGTCTTCCTATCAGACCTGGAAAAAAAACTACAGATTCCTCCTACTTCTGAGCATTTGCTCTTCATTGTGACTCTGGCCTCCTCTAGATGCTCCAGGAAGACACTTGGCTATGTCAACATGCCCTAGACACACACTGTGAATCCTGGGTGCTTAGTGTCTTCTGCCCCACAGTTCCCAAGTGGCCCTGCTACTCTACTCCCTGTAGCTTCTCTCCAACTCCAGAAAATAGCTGCTCCTGGCCAGTGTAGAGGGATCAGAGTGAGAAGTCTAGACAGGGAAGAAAGGGAGCCTTGGGGGGGGGGGCTGGAGAGATGGCTCAGAGGTTAAGAGCACTGGTTGCTCTTCCAGAGGTCCTGAGTTCAATTCCCAGTAACCACATGGTGGCTCACAACCATCTATAATGAGATCTGATGTCCTATTCTGCCCTGCGGGCATACATACAGATAGAAAGTGTATACATGATAAATAAATAAATCTTAAAAAAAAAAAAAAAAAGAAAGAAAGGGAGCCTGGGACAGCCAGGAGGCAGGAAGTTCTTAAGTTTACTAAAACATCCACACCCCGCCACCAAAGCCTTTCTTAAACGTTTGTCACTTTCCAGGAACATATCTTTGTGCACTCCCTCATCGCTTCTGTTCCTTACAAGTTCTATCGACACCTACTTCTACCCAGTCACTCTGGAGGAAAGCCTTGGGGTTGCTGAGGTGGGCAAAGGGATGGAAGATGGGATAAATGGTGTGGTGGCTTTAGAGAGACAGCAGGGGGAGGGAGATTTGCTGTGGAGAATTATTTTAAGGTGTGCTACACTTGTTTTTGCTATGGAACATTTGTTCAACGATGTAAAGATGTGTTGCTTTTGTTTATGCTGCATTTGCTTAACTCTGCGAAGCTGTGATTCTTCGCCTGTCTAAAACACCTGGGTCTAATAAAGAGCTTAGTGGCCAATAGTGAGGCAGGAGAAAAGTTAGGCAGGGCTGGCAGGCAAAGAGCATAAATAGAAGGAGAACTCTAAGAAAAAGATGAGGATGTCAGGGATCAGCTACCCAGCCATACATCAAGACACGGAGTAAACGTGAAAGTAAGATACAGAAGTAAGAGAAAGATAAAGGCCCAGGGGCAAAAGGTGGTCAGGATAATTCAAGTTAAGGAAAACTGACAAGAAACTAAGCCAAGCTAAGGCATTTATAAGAAAGAACAAGACTCCACTGTGTGTCATTTATTTGGGCCATGGGTGGTGGCCCCCCAAAAGACAAAAGAGTAAAAACAACTGCAGAGACTCTCTCCAGGGAGGAGGAGCTTAAAACTTAGAGCTCATTTCTCTGTGTGTTTAGTGAGCATTGTGGCCATCCAGCTGGGGACAAGGAAGACACACAAGTGTAGTTAATAAGACGAAGGGGTGGCAGGCAAAAAGCCTGGCCAACAGGATTAAAAACTCGATTTTAGTCTCATCTCAATATTTGTAGTCTGTGTGTCTTGGGGAGAGTTACTAAACTTCTCTGAGTTCCATTTTCTTCTCACATGAGAATGGACTACAATGTAAATGTAAAAGCTCATTGCTGATGATAATCTGGCCAGTGTTCTATGCATCATACATTATACATGTTTCATCCATCATCTTATTTAATCCTATGGAGGCCCCTGGGTTGAGCTTTCAAGGTAAGAAAAAAAAAACCACAAAGTTTGACCAGGGTGGTGTGAGTGATGGTGAGAAACTCGCAGAGGGACCCCAGGGTCTCTAGCCACAGTCCCATGCTCTTCCTTCCCTGGAGTCTCGGTTTGATGGAGTAGTGTGGATCACCAGACTTTGGAAGCCTGGATGTTGGATTTTGAACCTATTCTGCAGTGTCTTTGGCTTCCATTTTCCATCCCTCTGTTTTGTTGCTGAGGATGCCTGGTTCTTGTATCCAAAGCTAACTTTAATGGCAGAGGGCACAGCACCATCTGGGGGGGAATGATTCAGCCTGCTGAGGCCTTGGTTGCCCTAATGATTCTGGTGACTTCTCTCTGGACTTGCAAGAGTAATTACAAGGTCTCTTTGAGACCACAAAACTCACCTGTGGGTCACAGAGCCCCTGACAGGATAATGAACTGCTTCAACACAAACATAGCAGTGTAGACCTGCCCGACAGAAAGCAGGCTGACTTCTCTGCTCATTGTTCTGCAGAGAGGGAAGCGGAGGCTTACACAGAGAGCAACTTACTTACAATCATCCATCAATAAGCACCAGACAAGAATCCAGGCGGGACAACCTGAGGTCCACCCCCCCCCCCCATTGGATGGTCATCTGGGCTTCCTCGGCATAGGATAAAGTCCCCAGTAGTGACTTTAGCTTTGTACATCATACTATAGCTTGCAGGCTACATTACCTCTGTCTCATTTCTGATTGTTGTCTAGTAAGTACAGAGGAAGCTGTAGTCAAATTGCAACAAAGAAATGGGCTAGGTTCTTTGAATAAAGCTTTATTTGCAAAGACACAAAGTGGGCTGACTTTAGTGACAGCCTGCAGCTTGCCTTTTCTTGGTTTAAAGATTACATCCCCCCCTCCCCCGGATCTGGTCTGCAGCCCACAGAGCATCTGGTACATTGACATTTTGCTCCAAATGTCAGGACCATGATTGGTGATGGGAAGACAGCACCTTTCCCATGAGATCCAGTGCCCATCTGTCCAGTGCCAGGGCATGCTGGACCATCTTTGACTACTGGGATTATACTCTTATTATGAGGACCCTTCACAGCATGTAGCATGAAATCCGAAAAGTTAACATGGCAACGAGAAAAGAATCTTGTGTGGACAAGGACTAGGCTGGCTGCATTACTTGCTCCCAATCCTCTCCCAAGCTGCCCTTTTTCTATCCTTCTGATAGCCCCTTGGAATTCTCCATTTTCCCTTTTGTTTCCATGGAAAGCCTGAAAATCCCTTTGAAGTAGAGTTCATTTCTCACTCACTTCTATGTCCATGGAGCCCCACACTAGGCCTACAACACAATAGTCAATGAAGGTAGCTCAACAAATGGATGGGTGAGTGGACTTAGCATGGATGATATCAGTCCCAGAGGAGCCAATATCTACCTTTTCCATTGAGGAGGAGACTGTGCAGAGCTGAACTGGGGTGAAGAATTCTCGTAGCTGCCAGGTGAAAACTGTATACTCCAAAGCTCCTTGTTCTTTAGTGGAAAGCAAGGATTGAGGTTTCAGTGTCATTTTGATATGGTGACCAGAGAGTGGCTAACTGAGTCCTGTCCTGGCCCTCACCCCTCTTTATTAAAGATCTTTATTAAAGGTCTTTTCAAGAAACACAACTAGAATGGAAGTCGAAACCTGCTATGGCTTGCACTGTGTCATCCACCCCAAGTTATGTTGGAGTTGTAGCTACCATATTTGTAGACGGTGACAAGTTAAAATGAGAGTACAAGGGTGGACCCCAATCCAGTATGGCTGGTGTCATCATACAAGGGAAGATTTGTACAGAAGCACTACACAGTGTGGAAAAACAATGAGGGGCTGGGAGACTTGAAGGAGCTGGACAGATGTCTCATAAGTTATGAGCACTGGCTGCTCTTCTAGAGACCCAATGTTTAATTCTTAGCACCCAAGTGGTGGTTCACAACCATCGTAACTCTAGTCCCAGGGGATCTGATGCCTTCTTTTGGCCTTTGTGGGTACTAGGCATGCTTGTGGTGCACAGACATGCATGCAGACAAAACACTCATACACAATAAATAAATAAATGTAAAATTTAAAAAGGCATAAAGAGAAGGCCAGCAGACAGAAAGGTTCAAATCAGACCCCTCCCTTCAGCCCTCAGAAGCAGCTGACCATACCTCGACTTCCTTTTCAAATTTCCCACCTCTAGAGCTGCGAGATAATATGTTTGTGTAACTCACCCAGTCTGTGGTCCTTTGCCGTGGGAGCCCTTAACAAAGCAGTACTATCCTCATTTGTTTTGGTCAACTTGAAATAAACTTAGATGTATCTAAGAAGTGGGAATCTTAATTGAGAAAATACCTCCATCTAGATTGCTTGTAGGGCATTTTCTTGATTAGTGATGGACATGGGACAGGCTAGCCCTTTGGAAGGGCAATGCCACCCCTGGGCATGTGGTTCTGGGAGGTATAAGAAAGCAAGCTGAACAAGTCAGGCAGTAACAAATGTTCCCTCATAGTCTCTGTTTCAGTTTCTGCTTCCAGGTTCTTGCCTTGAGTTCCTAGCCCAACTTCCCTTGGTGATGGAATGAGACCTGAGAGTTTTAAGAGAAAATAAATATTTTTTTTTCCCAATTTACTTTTGGCCATGGTGTTTTATCACAGTGATAGAAACCCTGACTAAGACACTTTGGAAGGAGCTTCAAAAGCAGCTGAGAAAGTTGAAGAGGAGCTGGTGGGTTCTTGGAAGGGGGCTGGGAGGAGACAGAGGAGAGAGGGTAAAGGGGGAGGGATACATGATCAATGTCTTATATCTGTGTGTATGGAAATGCCTCAGTGAAGCCTATTAATTTGAGTAATTAGCATATGTTAATAATAAAAGAACAGCATGGCTTCCAGATCCTGAAGTAGGGCTCTGTGGAAGCACACTGTCAGGCTATTATAAAGAATGAATTTCTGTTTTTTAGGGTATTTAAAAAATACGTATTAGTGTGAGTTGGGCTTGTACACCTGAGTGCAAGAAGAGTTGCATCCCCTCTGGAGCTAGAGTAACAGGCAGCTGTGAACTGCCCAGTGTGGATACTGGAACCAAACTTGGGTCCTCTGCAAGAACAATACATTGCATTTACCTGGAATCCACCTCTCCCATTCCCTAAACACAAATTCTTAAAGTGCCACCTGAAATGGAGTCATTGACCTATGCAGAAAGCCAGATACGCTTTTTAATATATCATGCCTGCTGCTGAATCTCCATGGAGGGTGCTGGGTGGGGTATGTCTAGAGGCTGAGAGGCCAGTGCCTGAGACTGTGGCAGGCTGTGGTAAGACCTTACTGAGATGACAGGAGCCATGTGGATGGGTAGAGGGAAAGAGCGCAGGATAGGTGTAAGAGGAACCCTCCCCCTCTAATCGGAGCGTTTCTTCATTCCTGATTAAGTGAAAGTGGCACAGGCTTCCTGTGTATTTTAGTCACTGTGATATTAATTTCACTGAGTTCCCAGGCCACGATGGCTCTATGAATCCTGCCTTTCCTGAGCTAATGGGCTGGCATAAATAACTCCAGGGGGAAACACTTGGCCTCATAGCTCCTAAGCCAGGCTGCTGTTAATCAATCCTTGGCTCCATGTGTAGCTGAAGGCAAAGATGTCAGGTCAGAGGTTGTGCCTGTCTGGGGCTAATTTCCTTCTAACAGATGCCTCTCCAGAGAGTGTGGGTGCCTTATACTTAGGGGAAAGCCATACAGGGGGTGGGTGGGAATCTGGCCTCTGAGTCTTTTCTTGGTCCAAAGGCTCAGTCAGTTCACATGGTGAGTTAGACTAATTCGGGTTTTCTATTTGGTGGACACTCCCATCTATTGGGAGAGGCTGGTTGAGTCTCCCTTGGCAGTAGACAGTCTGCCTGTCTCATGTCTGCAAGTATCCCCCAGCTAGTGGCTCACCTCATCTGGCACTATCAGTCTGCCTTTCTCCCAGAAGACTGGACACATAGGTTTTAGAACTTGGCCTGGAGCCAGGCTGCTTTAGTTGAGATTTTTGGCTCTATCTGCTGCCTGCTCACTCTGAACTCTTTGACTCTCCATTTCCTCATTTTTCAGACAGGCAAGGAGTGATGAGGGCCACCATCTAGCCTAGCTAGTGAGGCTCACTCTTAGAGCTTAGTGTGAAGACTTAATGCATGACCACGAGTCAAGTCTGGGTCTGAGGCCTGCGCAACTAAAGAGAGCTTACTGAGTGTTTGCTATTATTAGATCTCTCTCCTCAGGGATCTCATCTGCCCTGGTTTCTTGTGAAGCGTTCATGGCAGCTCAGATGCTCTGACCTTCTCCACAGCATCCCAGGGAAGGACAGGACTATGGAGAGCATTCATAGGGAGTCTACGGTTGCAGCTCTCAGTCTCCTTGCCAGCCTGGCTGGGAGGTTTTTAGGTCTCAGCACAGGCAAGGGTTCAATGGTTAATTCATTAGATTTTTTTTTTTTGGTGGATGGGGGTTATAGAATCTTGTACTGCAGCAAGCTATGAACAGGGTCATCTTGCAAACTGTCTGCTGAGTGCATGCTCCAAGTATAAGGAGAACATAGAGGGGCTTCAAGCAACTCCCTTTGTACACAGCACTTGACAGTCTCAAAGCCTCATCACCCTCTTATTTATATGGGTAAATTTAAATTTTTCTATCACAATTTCTCTCTCTCTCTCTCACACACACACACATACACACAGTTACACAGTTTGCTGTCTATTGCTATGATAAATACGATGCTCAAAGGCAACTTGGTAAGGAAAGAGTTTACTTGGCTTAGAGGCTCTGATCACAGGCTGTCATTGAGGGGCACCAGGGTGAGAACTCAAGCAAGGCGGGAAGCTGGAGACAGGAACTGGAAAAGAGGCATGGGGGATCACTGTTTACTGGCTTGCTCATCATGGCTAACTTAGCTTGTTTTCTTATACCCCAGGATACCATGAATGACACTACCCACAGTGGGCTAAGCCCTCCCACATCAATAATTATTCAAGAAAATGTCCCACATGCTTGCCTACAAAGCCAATCTAATGGAGGCATTTTTCAACTGAAATTTCATCTTCCCAGATGATCCTGCCATTTCAAGTTGTTAAAAAAAAAAAAAACCCCAACAAAAAACCAACACACACACACACACACACACACACACACACACACACACACACACACACCGTTTGGTTATTTATTAACTCATTCTTTTTCAATCCCATTCTTTTTTCTTTCATCAAATCCTCCTTATATTTTTTAATGCCGTTTTGTTTGTTTGTCTGTGACCCACTGTATTTAATTAGGCTTGCCTACCTGAATGTGGGATTATTGACTTCAGCAGGGGCAATTTACCAGAAGCTACACCACTGAGGAATATGAATCCCAGTACCATTAACTACCAATAGCTTCTGGGGGTGTGGTTATTATTTCTCTCTCCATGATGGAATGTTGAGCCCAATTTTATACAGGTAGTCACGGCTGCTGTGAGTTAATGTAATAGCCATGTCAATTCCTGAAGACATTACTTCACCGCACTGTACTCCTTCCCATTCTCTGCCCCTTACATGTCCCTTTCTTCTGTAATGTTCCATGAGTCTTGAAGGATTGACCCTTTTTGAGGTCTTGTTGGACCCTCTCCAGAGTTCATGGGAACTGACATTTACTGATGAAGATGCTGAGACTGCAGAGGGAATGTAGCCTCCCAGAGGGCACAGCTGAGTCAGTGGGGCTCTCTTCAGCTGCCCAGTTTTCCCCACTTGCTTTGCATCTGCACAGCTCGGTGCTTACTTCTGGAGTGACTGGTCCAAGACTCTGACTAACCAACTCAGAGAGTTGATCTTAGGCTTTGTGCTGGGAGAGGGTGCCATTTCCCCAGAGCCTGCACACAGAACCAGAAAGCATAGTTCTGAAAGGCCCCATGATGTATTTATTTTCAGAAGTCATTGGGCAAACCCAACTCCCAGAGACAGAGGCTCAATTCATTAAGCTCAGATGATTAATTATGGGGCAATTAAATATTTGATTAAATTAATCCTAAAGTGTTTAAACATTGTTTTGCAGAGAATGTTTGCTCATTAATTATAAGGAGAAATGCATGAATGAAGCTGGGAGGGGAATCGTGTGAGAACCAGGAGGTCTGGAGTATGCCCTTGAGGCTCTGTTCTGGAGAGACAGGCATAGGAAGGAACATGCCTTTAGTCCACTTCTCTGCCCTTGATACCTCTGTGCTCCTATTTGCAAATGAGTCTAGGGAGGATGGAGTCACGGATGAATCCCTGGTGAGACTAGGGTCCAGAAACAGGAGATCTAGTCCTGACTGTGGCTGACACCCAAATATTCTTAGGTGAGTGTCTGCCATATTAGTCTTCGGGTCTGTGTCTCTCATAGGTACATGCGGGGATAACGTCAATTTTTTAGTTTCTTGTGGGATGTGCTTTTAAGGAATTAAACCCACATTTCTATTGCCAACCAAGGAGGAAACAATAGATCAGGGAGTTGGAATCTCTAATCCCCACATCCTCAATTTTGTAGACTCCGTTCCACCTTCCTTGAAAGCCTTCCCTTCAGTGGATATTGATGTTTGACAGAACATGATGTGGCCTTCAAACCTTGTGACCAAAATCCAGAGATGACCAGACCCTGGAAGGCTGGTCAAACAAGCAGAAGTGACTGGCGCTTCTGGGAGATGTCCTGGGACTTGGAAGGTGTTCTGCTGCTTTGGATTGGGTGAAGTTAGAGACAAAAGGAAAGACTCAGGACATAGGTTAGCCAAGCAAAGTGGAAGGCAAACAATGGGCAGGTGGAGATGCTGGGTCCAGGGTGAAGGAGCTTCAGGGCTTAAGGCCAACCACAGCCCTTATAAGCTTTATTGCAAGGGAGTAGCAGAGAGGTGGTGGTGGCTAGAATAAGAGGTTTTGAGCAAAGAGTGATGTTTTTTGCTTATAATATGATCAATAAGAGAGCACAATTTACTTTCGGAATCTTCAGAAAGCCAGGGTCATGAACTGCACATTCTGGTTACAGTCTCTGTTGGCTCTGACCTGTTTATTGAACCCCTTCCCTTGGGTTCCTGGGTAGCATACATTCCAGGATGAGGGGCATGAGTCCCAGGGTGGACAGTTTAGAGCCCTGAGTCCAAAGAGCCTACCAGAACAGCAGGATGCAGCTGTGGCAGGCACTGCTGATGGAAAGAGTGGTCTGATAGCTGGAGTGCCAGGTTCCCTTCCTGAACCTGCTACTAGCTAGCTGTGTGAACCTGGGCTGCTTACTTCCTTATTCTGAGCATAAGTTTTCCCCAGAGAGGGAATAGTTCTGTACTGATGTTGTGTGAACCAGCTCCCTTCAGGGGCCAACTTTTCTTCCTACAGCCCCCACATTGTTTCCCATGTCTAGACAGGGGTCACAGGAACCACTGGCTATCCCAGCTGTCCTGTTTTAGGCCTTCTGAGTATTCTTAACTGCCTCTAATCCCCATGAAAGCCTTCACTGTAGTCTAGCTCAGCTCCATTTGCAAAGCATCTGGGGTGGTTGAGGCTGCCCCTCTCCTTGATTTGGAATGAGGCAAGGCCTCCGTCCTCTCTCCACGCCCTCTTCCCTGGCAGGATGAAATGCATGTTCCCTGCCAGCAGTCTAGGCTTGGATGTCTGGAACAGAGTGGGACCCAGAACCATTTCCTTCCACCCCCAGTCACTGGAACAAACTCTTGGCTTCCACTGAGCATTGCAGGGAAGAATAAATATCCCTAGCCAAGGGCTCCCATTGGTCAAACTCCAGCCTGTCATATTGGCAAGTTGAGGAGTCCTCTGTTTGCCTCTCCTCTGTCCAGCTTCCCATAGCTCTGCTCCATGTTTTGGGCAACAAGAGGATCCAAAATTTCAAACTGCTTTGTGAGACTAAGATACTGGGACAAGAAGGGAGTCCCTGCCCCTTTCTAGAAAAATTCCACATTCTTGGAAGTTGTAAATTATTTGAAACCAACATGCGCTTAACTCCTGCCAGTTGCCTGATGATGTTGGATTTCTTAGGAAGTCTGTACAGTGTGGTGGTGATAACGCCGAGTTTGGAATCATGCTGGAGTTCCGTTTGGAATAGTAGTCTGACCGCTTCCTAACAGTTTGAGTTTCACGTAATTCACCCTCCTTAAGCCTCAGTTTCCATCTGTGAAGCGGAGGTGTATGAAGAGCCCTTGTCTACCTGCCTCACAGCATCGACATTAAAATAAAGTGAGGGTTTTGTGTATCTGACACCTGTGACTCAGGTGATGGCAGATGGGAGAAGGTGGCCTGGCTCCCAGGGCTGCTGTTCACGAGAGGCTGGAGGTGAGGCATGTGTGGTACCACCCTGCCCAGTGTGGGCTTGGCTTTTAGCCTGGATCCTGGTGAGGCAGGCTAATTGGAGCAGAATAAAAATCTACCACAATGCAGCAAAGAGAAGATAGCCAGGGAGAATGAGCTCATGGGATAGAGTGCTGTAGCTGCCTGGTGTAGGATCAGTGGGGAGGATGGCCTGGCAGACAGGGTAGCCATGGGAAACGGCCCCTTCCAGTAAGAACTCAAGGTGGACAAGAACCTGTTTAATTTGTAATTTACATTGTGTCTCAGTTAACTTTGAGTAAAAGTATCTTTATTTCCCAATGTGTTCTTCAGCCATTTTTGGTTAATTTTGGGGTCATTATAGGTTTTTTAAATTTCAGCGTTGCCCCTGGGGTTCTGTCTCCATCACCGCTGCCAGAGAAACCAAGGTGCTTGGAAAGAGTTAAAGACAAGACAAATTCTGCCGAACTGAGCCTTTAATTTTCTGTCATTACACAATGAGAAGACATGTTCTATCCCTGAAAATGAAATACATCTTCCCAAAAGACAGCATCTGCATGAAACAGGGTAGGGGATGGGAATACCTGAGATGTACTTCTAGCTCTGTCACTAGTTGAGAATGTTATTATCCATACAACATGCATTCCACATAGGATCCAGGACAAAAATGAAGGTTGAAAGTATTAGAATCATCTTAATAAGGACTCTAGGGGCCGGAGAGATGGATCCATGTTTAAGACTTCATGCAGTTCTTCTAGAGAACTGAAGTTCAGTTCCTAGCACATAGGCGGGCTATGTGGCTCACAACCACCTGTAGCTTCAGCTTCTGGGGATCTGGTGCCCTCTCCTGGTCTTTGTGCATAGCTACACTCATATACACACACCCACACCCATACTTCCTATAATTAAAAATAATTCATCAATAAGGACTCCACCAATAGTTTAAAAATTCACCTTTTTTTGGTAGGTGTGGATAGAACTCAGGGCTTCTCACATACTAGATGAATATTCTACCACTGAGCTTCTCCATCCCTTGAACTTATTTATTTTTTTGGATGATGATGTAAGAATTCTTCAGTGGTCTAATAAAATACCTATTTCTAAACAGGATTGTACACTTGCAGAATGCAAGTAAGATTAAATCAGGGATGAAAAGAAAAACCGGTGTCACCACACTAATAATTACCAAGCTGACCAACTTCCCATAGAGTTCTGAAGAGACTTAAGGAGGAGCAGATTGTATTTGGACATCCCAGTCACTTCAGTAAGGCCAGGAAAAATGAATGGGAGGATGAGACAACAAGGAAACAGTTGTATGGGTAGAGAATACAAAGGGTTTGGAAAATTTACAAATTAAAGAGTCTGAGGCAGAAGATGGATACAAACTGCATACAGGAGAATCGATGGTCCTCCTGAACACCAGTGGCAGCTAGCAAATAGAATGAAAAACATCCATTTGTAACAGAGGCAAGTGATCTAACATGCTTAGAAATAAATATAATATATGCCTGACCTTTATAAAGAACATTACAAGCCCCAGTGGGATGTGGACAGGGGGAGAGCTGTAATATATTCCCAAGATGAATGCGCTTGGTACTGTGAGAATGTCTCCTGCCTCAGGTTAATTCTGCGAATTAACACTGCCTACTTCTGATCAGTCCCAATAGGACTCATACACATACACACACATACAAGATTCCAGAGACACAAGCAGACGGGGGTTTCAAAGGCTGTGCAGAGAAACAAGAGGCTATGGCAAAGACTAAACCATGGAACAGTACAACATTTTCTAAAATAATAATTGAAAAGATAATAAAAAATGAATGATGCTGGGTGAGTGGATGGCATTGAAGAATTTTAATTTAGAACCTCCCTCACATGAAAATAGACTACAGATGGATTAAAGAGCTAAATATAGTCTTAAAAACAGAAAACTTAACAGAAAATGAAATATGTATTATCTTTGTCAAGAAAGACCACTCTTGGCTTGGAAGCAAGAAAGGAATCCACTAAGGAGATGACTGATGGATGATGCCAAGAACAAAATTAAAACTCTGGTGTGTTACAGAACACACACACACACACACACACACACACACACCCCAGCAGCAGCAGAATGAGGAAATTCTAGGAGGAAAAAAATGTAGTTGCTTCTACTTTGATGTGCAAAGGGCTGATAACAATGCTGCAGGAAGACATTAAAATACGTGCAAGGAAAATTATTACAACTCTAAAAGGTAAGTGGAGAATGCATTGCAGAGACTATTCATTGTGGGGTACCCCATGTGTTAGCAAACACGGGGGGCTGTTTAGCCTCTCTGCTAATCAGAGCAATGGAAAGGAAGTAGTCTTAATCTGTTTGATGCTTGTTGAACTAGCAACAACACCTACCCCTGAAGCACTCTTGTCACCAACCCTGTGGCAGGAAGAGTGGGGACACAAACTCAGTCATGCTCAGAGGTGGAAGGAAGGGCCCTGCTGTTTTAAGTAAGCAGAACATAAGAAGACTCTAAGGACATCTGTGTCCTTCCACCCTGTTAGTTCAACCCTGGAAAGTAAGACACTGTCCCTTTGATGATGTTTCATGTGTCATTATAAAAAAATATTAAACTGTTGGCAGCAATCTGCACACTTTGTGATAAAGGATTGTTGAGGAAATTATAGGTCACCTACACTGTATTTTGTATCCTTTAAATTTGATTACAGAAGCTGTATGAAACATGAAAAATGTATATTATGCATTGTTAACTGGACAAAAATCTCTGCATGCCAAATTACACACATAAGTGCAGCAAAGAGAAAAATGTGTGCTTCCACAGACAAGAGAAGGGAGGAGAAACAGAAAGATGAAAACAGTTTCCTCAGTGGCATTTAGGACCTTGCTTGTTGATTTCATTTTAAGAACATGGGTTTCTGAAGGCTGTGGGGTCCATATCACAGGTTCTTTCCCAGTCATTGCCTCTCCCTGGCTGGGATCTCTGTCTCTTGGACCACCCTCCATGCTGGCTGCCTGGATCTGGTCTACAGAAGCAAGCCAAAAGCTTCCAGGAGCCCTTTCAAATACTAGCAGAAACCCACAACTTGGGACCCCAGCAGGCCATCTTTGCAGCATAGCCCCCAGGAGGGAGGTGACCGTCCTCCTGACAAATGGTTACTGCAGTGCCTACATCAATCAAGTTCCATCTGCTCCTGTACTTCCCGGACATCGTTTCAGCTTCAGTCCCAAACTGGAGGCCAGCAGAGGGGCTTTCAGGGCCAAGGGACAGCTTCTCCCTAGGTGAGAGTAGAGAACAGGGGATGGTGCCAGATCTCAGGCAAGGGCAGGGGCAGAGCTGAAAATATCCTGGCAGCAGCTACTCTGCTGAGTCAGGAAAATCTGGGAGTCAAGCTACCGAAATTCGACTACCGCTTCACCTACCGAAATTCGACTACCACTTCACCCACCCGAGCCATGTCTACAGGCAACCTGAGCCCCACAGCTCAAAGATCCTCCACACGATTGTCCATTCCAGAGTGGCTCAAGTGTGTGTCTGTGCACATTCATGCAAGTGCAGTCTGTGCATGAGTGTCACGTGTGTGCTGTTCTTATACTGCTATTTCTCCTCTCATACTTAGCAACTGTCCTCTCTGTCCTGGTTCCTACAGTCCCTGCCTCCTTTTCCTCCTCTGTAAGAGTCTGTAAAAAGGAACTGGGCAGCCATTGTTGTGAATGGTGCAGAAACAGCCAAGGAGCAGGTGGACATTGCTCCTTTTTCATAGGGCTTCCACCTAGGAAGGACAGCTTCCTGAAGGATAGCTTCGGTACTGAGCTGACTCCCTCCATCCCTATTTCCACAGAAATGTCACCCCACCACCTTTCATGACTTTCACAGGGTTCCTGGAAAGTTATAAGAGCATAAAAGTGTGATACACAGTGACACATGGCACCTTGATGGAAAGTTCTGGCACTTAACATTTCTTTTGCTGGTCTCCCTTCATCCCAAGGGCCAGTTTCCATCCTAGGTGCATGAATCCAGATACTTGCTCTCTGCGTGGGGTCTTCACATGGGCTGGGAGAATGATGTGGATTGTTATTATCCCAGGAGTGAGAAGCTCTCATTTCATTTATACTGTAATAAAACTCCTATCGATTTTAATAAAATTGAAAAATCTCTTTGTGGCTGAACAGCCTGAGGCCCCACCCAATGCTACCCAACTGGCTACATTTTCTCTACACTGTGGACATTGTGATTCATGGCTGGGCACTGCTGCAGCCCAGGGCCGATTTTCCCGGCAGAATGAATGTGAACTATAAAAAGTTGCACATTTGAGTGCCTCCCAAGAGGGCCTTGCTGGGAGGGAAGGAGTTTCCAGGGATGGGGCCAGAGCCACGGAATAGCCTGAGGATGGTCTGGGGAAGAAACAGAGTCTCAGTTTCCCGATCCCAGGTGGTACCTTGGTCCTCAGCATCAGTCCTACCTGAGCTCTGAGAAATAGCTTTGCCCAACCATCAGAGTCTTGTCCAAGATGGATGACTTCTAGTCTCAATCAGAATTCCTGGTCCCTAAAAACCATAACAGTCCCTATCCAGGTGCTGAAGCTGGAAGCCACATGTGGCCCTTGACTCTTTTCCTGTGCTCTGTCTGCATCTTGCTGATGACAGGGCTTCTACCCAGAACCATTGACCTCAGTCTTCCTTCCTTGTCTTTTCTCTCTGCTCAATTTGTCCACCCACACCCTTTGCACATGGCACTAACCTCTGGCATAGGTTTCTTGCTGGTTTGTGCTCTCTCATTTACCCTGTACATAACCCCTTCCAGCATTATATACATTTCATTTGCCTTTGTCACATGTCTAAGACCTCTATCGATTAAGTCAATTCTCTTAACAACCTATTGGAGTAGGTATTATTATTGTGCCCCTTTAATGGATGGAGAGGTTAAGGAATGTGCTCATGGTCACACAGTGAGCAAGTAGCAGAGCCAGGTGGTTGGACTTGTGAGTCTAGGCTAGTGGCCACACTGCCTGCATTATATGAGGTTGCCAAGGAACATGCCTTTCATCCTCATCAGGACTGGTGGGTGCTCACCACAGGCCTAGGACACTGTAAGCTCCCAGCATCATATGGGGTTGGATATCCAGCTTGACAACATTGCCAATGCCTGGGGGGTCTGCAGACTGATGAGGAGCCTTGGCTATATTATTGAGTTTATCTCCCTGATATAAGTAGGACCCACCATATCAGTTCTGCATAGGTTAGATAAATTGTGAAGTGCCTGGCATTTCAACTCTAGAAAGCTTGAATCCAAAGTCAGAAGCCTTCCTGACTCTGTGCTTCTTAAACCATGCTTCCTCTTCCCCAGCCTCCAGCTGTAGACAAGGACTCAGAGGAAGTGCACAGCCTCCTGAAGCCAGTCTGGGGCTAGAACCCTCTTCCCAGTCTTTACTTCAAGCCCCACCTGCAAGGACTTGAGGGAAGTGCATGGTCTCTGAGAGCCAGTCTTTCAAAGCTGTAGTAAATCCTAGCCATGCCTTAGAATGACTAGACCTCAGAGAGTACCCCACATTCACTCTGGAAACCCTCATGGGACTGCCAGCATCACTCCTCCACCTCAGTTAAAGGCCAGCATGCAGAATCCATTCTCCACACAAACTGATAAGGAGACTTTGAGGCTGCACAGTAGATCTGACCTAACATATGCACTCCTTCCTTCCTGTGTTTCCCCCCAGACAGGGAGGACAGGTAGACACAGCTTCTTGGATCCTGGTGATGAGCTGGAAGTGCTGGATGAAGTTTCCTAGGTTGCAGCTGTTCTTGAGGAGTTGTCTTCCTGGTTTGTCTCCCAGTGTCACCTAGAAGTACCTGCCAGGAAGAGAGAGCATGGAGCTCCCCTTTCCATCTACTCAATGTGGAAGAAACCTGGACAATTAACCTAGGCAATTAATCTAGGTTCATCGAACCATCCCATTTTAAGATTAACAATTTAGATGGGATTCTCTTTGAGATAATAAAAGAGGAAAGTGGTCCAATGCAAGTGTTTCTTCTTCATCTCACAACACTGGTTATTATAGTTGTTTTCCTTATTAAATACTTTATTTTCTAAATTGGTCACTATTGGATTTTTTTTAACTAAACAAAACAAAAAGAAAATAGTATGGTCTTTTAAAAAGTAAATTTCACGGTAGCATTCTTTGCTCTGAAACAACAGGAGAGGCATACCAACTTCATTTGTTGAAATTTGGCATTTTGTATGAAACCTTCCCCCCCCCCGTTCTTTCAACAACAAAGGTGTCTTTTGTGAGCTGTGATAAAATAGTCATTGCTATAAACTGATCTACAGAACCATGTCACATTGCAGGTATGCACCGCACATACTTGTGAAGTCCCTATTTCCCACCTATGTTTTAGTTGACTCCTTAATGTCTCCCACACTCAGGATGGTTTACTTTGAGGGCTGAGACGGTGATTGATTAGATCCACAAGGGTAGTCATTCTCCAGATGGATTTGCCTCCTTGTCTTCGTCACATACAAACTGCTGCTTCCTCATGTTCTCCGCTGCAGTAGTCATAGCATGTGCTGGACTGAATCTAAGCACATGTTTTTAAATGGTGAATTTGCCCTTCCATGAAATATTATGCTGAGATATTTTCTGTTTAAAATAATAGTTGCTGACAAACATGCACTATAAGCAATGCTGTCGTCACACTTTAATAATAAGAGGAAAGTAAATATATAGTTTGATCTTGTTTGGCAGCTGATAGATTTTTGGTGTTGGAAGCCCACTGAAAGAAAAGAGCTTCTCAGACCAATGTTCCACATAGCCAGACACCAGGCCTGCTCAGTATGTGCTCGAGGCTCATACCACTTGGATTGTACAACATGGGTTTCTACATTATTCTAAAAGCAACTGAGATTAGACATATCTACTGCTTCTCCTTATCATTTAATGAATGGGTAAGAAACTTTAATTGAAAATAATTTGGGTCTTGGGTCTTCTTAGTTGTTAATAAAATCGAGAGAAGTTGGAGGTAAGGCTGACCTTCATTTTCCACAAGATGTCTTACTGAACAGTTTCAGGGTTGGAAAGCTCTTGGGCTTTTCCCTCAGCTCTTTGTCTTATGGCTGTCAGCTGATTCACAAGAGTAGTCTTGGGTTGCTGCAGGCTCAGAGAAATGCGGTCGAACCTTAGGTGACACTTCCAACTCTCACATCTTGCTCAGCTCTTGGAGTTGTAGAAGCATCCTTGCAAGTCTCCACTGAAGCCCAGCACTTGGGTTTAATGTTCCAGTGTGGAATTTGGTGCTGTGATGGAAAGGCTTGGTTCCACGACTATAGTGGTGAATGCTTGTCACAGAACTGTGTACAACTAGTTATACACAGAGATTGACATACTAAGACTGGAACAATCTGCAGGAGTTGATAAACTAACAGTGTGGACAGCTTTGCCCCCTCCTTTGTGTAAGTGATAGGTGGTGTGGCTAAGAGGATATTTACCTGCATTCTAGAAGCATCCCTCAGGAGTGGAGGAGGGGGGTCATCAACACAGGACTCTGTGGCAAAGTATCCATACACATAAAAGGTTAAGTAAGTATATATTATTAAGCCAAAAAATATACTCTCTTATCTTCATATTTGGAGCCATGGTGGCTTTTGTGAAATGTCTTCTAAGATGTGATTTTCTGTATGTTAATGTATAATAAGATTGAAATGAGATATTTCCCATTTGAAATCTTAGAGAGTTTAAAAACATCTCATCCTTTGTTGGCATTGTACCATTGCAAAACTTTATTACATAGTTCATATTTAGCTAAACTGTTATGTTAGCTAATAATACATCCATCTTTTATTTGTAATGATTGAACTTGAAATAAATTGATTACATTAATACAAAATACTTCTCCAGTGTTTTTCCAGAACCCAAGATATGGATGACAAGGATATTTCATCATCTTTGGCCTTGCCTATGGCTACATTCTTTCTCCCTCTTGTGTTCCGGCTCTCTGATTTCCTTGCAATTCTAGAACATGCCTTGGGCTCTTTGTAATTCCTGCTTTCTTTCCTCAAACACTCGTCTTTAGACCTTTCCTTGTTTGAGTAACTTATGTAATGTTACTTCCTATGGAAAAATAAAAGCCCACACTCACTGGCTATTCTATATACTTTTCTTCTGTTCCCAAAATCTGACTAGATATCCCTTGGACAAGGATGATTTCTCTTGCTCTCTCATATCAATTATCCACTCCTCTTATTTCTTTTAGCAGTTGTATCCTCTCTCAGTTTGATCTGGCCACATGACCACTACATTACTCTGACTCCCTTGCAGCTAAGTGGGCTGTATACAGGCTCAGTTAGGGTTGATTGTATGCATATTGAAGTGCTGTGTGTGACATGTGCCTTTTGTTCTTTTCCCACCTCCAATAGTGTCATGTGGCTATGAAGCCAACTTTGGTCACCTAGAGAGGACCAATTGCTGTGGAATAATCCTTCTGTACACTGTGAAGATTTGTCATTTGGATTGGTTTAATAAAACATGGATTGGCCAGTAGCCAGGCAGGAATTATAGGCAAGGCAATAAAACTAGGAGAATAATGGGAAGAAGAAGAGCCAAGTCAGAAGAGATGCCAGCCACCCACCAAGGAAGCAGGACATATAAACAATGAGGTAACAGCCATGAGCCATGTGGAAAAGCATAGGTAAGAAATATGAGTTAATTTAAAGAAATATAGGTTAATTTAAATGTAAGAGCTAGTTAGTAACAAGCCTGAACTATTGGTCTAGTATTCATAACTTATATTAAGTCTCTGAAGTGGCTGCCAATTATTTGGGAGTGGGAAGTTGGGACAGGAAAATTCCACCTACAACTAACTTTTTGTGATATGGAAAAACAAAATAGAACGATTCAGAATTCCTAAAAAAAAAATGCCATAGAACAGAAATGCCCACTGGCTGTGAACTACACAGCTCCCTCTGAGAGGAAACTGACTTCTTCTCTTTGGGTCACAATGTACTAGGAGTCTTTTTGTTCCAGCAACTTAGCTCATACCCTGAGTTATATAATAACTTTTAAGCCTCAGTGTCTCGCTCTTAAATTGGAATGTTAATTCTATTTAGTAGTATTCTTTGAAGGGCCAATGTACTGATTCATGGATGGGCTTGTAATAAACTCAGCACTTGTTGGTCACTACTATTTATCTGTCCTCATAACTCTACTTGCTACCTAGCAGGGTATAAAATGTGCCCTTGTCTGCTGATCATTCCCTTCACTGGGTTGTGGTTTCCATCCACTAGCAGGGTCTATGTCTGCCTTGTTTTGCTGGAATCTGTAGCCACAGTTCTAGAAGAGCACAACCCACAGGTCTAGAAAGTCAACAAGTGCAACGGTGAGTGTTCACATGTGTTCCTCTTCTTTTCCACATTTCCTTTCTCTGCCATTAGTTCATTCTACTCGCAGCCCTTTGGAGGCCCTGTAAGGTTCAGCCATTTCTTTAGCTCCTTCCTAGAGCATAGTAGGCACAGATCCCTCGAACATCCAGCTTCACTGAACTGTGAAGGTTCCACATGCTACTTAGGAGGAAGTTAGAGGGCTGCTTGTGGTACTTGCTTCCTTCCTATGCTCTGTGACAGCTACACACTCCAGTCTCCACTGCAGATTTTATCACGAGATGGGAGCTAGGCTGCATTCCAATGGCTGACCACTGCCTCCACCTCTGCTTTGAGAAGGAATTATTCCTGTCTTCTCCTAGGTCTTTTCTCTTTTCTTACTGTCTCCCCGGGCTCCTGGGCACTATCAGCTGGTGTGTGGAGGGGAGAGTACATTCTGAAGAAAATATGACAGTGACGGCAGAACTGCTGCAGCCTCAGTGATTTTGAGATGTAAAGGCATAGAAGTTTTAGCACAAAATACAGGAAGCCTGGGGCAGCAAAGCTTTCCACACAAGCCAAAGAATACAGAAGTCATAAATGAAAAGCTGGTCAGATCTGAGTTCATAAAATATTTATAACATCTGAACAAGGAAGGCACAACAAGATTAAAAGACAAACAGGAAAGCGATACAAAATATTTTAATGAGATGATTAATTTTGATTGCCAATCTGATTGGATCTAGAGACAAAAGCCTAGGGCGTTGGTGAGGCACATATTTGGATGTACCTGTGAGGACATTTCCAGTACTGATTAACTTAGAGAAAGCTCTGCCCTGAAAAATAGGAAGCGCCATTTCATGGGCTGGGGTCCCAAATGAGAAATAGAGAAAAAAAAAGCAATCTGAGCTTTAGCACCCGCCTCTTTCTGCTTCATGATTCACTTGGGATGTGTATGTGCATGTGTGTCTGTCCACATATATACATACACAGAAATGGTGTATTTGGTGTTACATATAAAGTGCTAAATTTTAATGGTCAATCTTAACTGTCTACTTGGCTGGACTGTGGGGTGTCTAGGAGATGGTATCACACATCCTGGGTCTCTAGGAGCAGCTGGGATGGTTAACTAGTAAGAAGAGCTGTCCTGAATGTGCATAGAATCCTTGCTGAGGCTGGGGCTCTGGATGGGATAAAAGAGGAAAAGGGGAGGGCTTGCAGGAGAGGCATTTTCTCCCTCTGCCCTTCTAGGCATCGTGGTGTGACTGTCACAAAAGTGCTTTCTCTCTGCACTCTCTGTCTCCCATGGTGTGAACTGCTCTATCCTGCCAGATGCTCCCTGCCAGGATGAATGAAAACCTCCAACAGTGGGAGCCAGAGCAAGTTCCCTCCTGTAAGATGCTATGTCAGGCATTTTGTCACAGCAATGAGAAAATTATATATACGCATTATCAAACACACAAACAATGCATAATGTATATACAGGTGCATTATAACCTGTATATAAAAATGATATATTTACACAAGAAAGGCATATGTGTTTCTGAATGCAGTGGGATTTATAAGTGTTTATGTGCTTAACTGCTATCCCTGGAAGAAGAACAGGAATCCAGGAGCTCAAGTGGATGAAAAGCAGTGAAGGGGGAGTCTCATTTCTTTTTCCCCCTGAAATTCCTGTATTCTTTTCATTCAGATATAATGTGAATATACTCTGGTATTTGCTGAGTAATGAGAATAAAATAGTAAGAATATAAAAAGAAGAATTCCATGCATGGCTTCCACCAAAAGAAGGCCAGAAGGAACTGGCTGGCTTGACTGCCTGTGGCCTGTGCCTGGTTGACTAAGGAAAGGCTGTTTTGGTGTGTGACTGCTCACCCTCAGTTCCCATGACCCCTTGTTCTGGTGGCTATAGGTTGCCTGTGTGAGGGGCACAGGAGGAGATTTGGCATCCTGCTGAAGCATCTGCCATTAGGGAGAGGCCCTCGGTGCTACAAGCGCCCTGACCTCCCATTTCAAAGGGTGTTGACTCCCCAACTCATGCACACAGCCTGGCAGAATATTTCGAATAAATCATGAGCGTGGCAGTTACATTCTCTAAACCACACTGGAAAAAGGATTATGGTATTTACTACAGGGACAGCAAGATTGATTTTTCACCCAGAAACCCTGCCAGCTTCTTGATTTAGGGAGCGAGCGATCAGCACAGGTTAGCCCTGATTTATATGGGAGGGACTGTTTTCTTCCTCAGGGACCTCTCCTCTCTCAGAGGACACTTAGGATGGGGCAGACCTGGAGCAGCTGCTGTCCTGATAGTTCATTCCAAGATGGCCTAGCACAAACAGGAACACAGCAGCTCTCTTCCTGCTGTATCCCCAGTTCCACTTCCTGTTCCCAGGGCCCCATCTCCTGCAGTTCCCAGGGCGAAAATTCTAAGACTCTGATGGCTGCATCATTTATGGGCAAGCCAATGCTATCCTTGGTCAGCCTTGTCTACCCTGTACCTCTCCTGCTGATCCTTATCACCACATCCATCACTCGTTCACACCATTTCCAGGTAAGACCCAGGTCATGTGTGGACTCAGTTGGGTTCACTTACTTCCAAATCACCCTTGGTCCAGATCTGCTAGGAGTGAGCATCAGCTAGCTAGAAGCTGCCAGGTTCTTCTGTAGGGATTACTAAAGGATCAGTGGGCTGTGATCAGGGTCACTTCTGCAGCCATTGAAATTGGAGCAAACCATCATGGAGCTGTTCAGACCCTAGCTGTTTACTGGCTTCTGGTTCCTCTGGCTGTCAGGGATGTCAGGATGTCAACCTTCCCTGTTTCTCCTTAGATTCTGAGCCTCCAAAGCCATCTATTTCTTAGCTTTCTTTCCTATTCAGGTACTCCATTTGGTTAGATTTGGCTTCTGGCTGTTTACCATCTTTGACCCAGTCCCTCAGCTCTGACCCTAACTCCCTGTTGTAGTTCTCGACTTTCATCCTTACCTACCACTGTTGGCTCCATGAGCTAGGATACACTTATCAGTCTCAGTTTTAATTAATAGTAGTTAACATTACATGGCTATCATAAAGTAACCTGTTTCGGTGTGACCATGTAAAGCCACATCTTGATTAAATACTCAGTTACTGTCAATTGTAAGCCATTACCACTGAATTCTGAGACCCACCAATGCGAATTACAAATGTCTTCAAAACCAGGCTCCTTGGACTCTACTCCATACGTCTTGCTCAGCTGTCCCCCTGCTGTCTGGGATGCAATGGCTCATAGGAGGCTTTGGTGTCACCAGAACATACACTTTCTATCAGGGACGTCCTGAGCTACCACCACCTGGAGGAAACACTTCCCTAACAGTCTCTTGTTCTCAGAAAAGAAGAAGCAAACCTTACAAAGAAGGCCTGGCAACTCCAGAGCAGCTTCACACAGACACCAAGGGACCATAACCCTCTCTGGGAACCCCATAATGCATCAGAATAGAGACCCGCTCAGCTTAGAGTAGCTATACCCCTCATAACCACATCTAAGCCCTCCTTCACATTGCCCATTGGACCAGCAGTTACTAAGTATGACATTGAGTATCATTGGGAATTTGCATCCCTTTCAAAGGAAACTCCAGCCAATAGGTATGGGGTAGCAGGTGATTCAAGCTCTTCAGTGTGTGATAACTTCACTCCAAGGATCCTCAGGGGCTCATCTAGTTCTCTTTTCTAGAGGCAAAACAGGTGAGTAACATCCTCCTGCTTTCTCTAGGCCAGTTTCCCCCTTAAATAACTGCCCAGAGCTGGGCTCACTCCCCAGAACATGCTGCAGTTCCTAGCTTGGTTGATGCACAAGTAAGCATGATTTCTTTGCTGCCTCCACCATACTCCTCTTGGACCCTTCCCCAATGAGGCTAGCAGGAGGAGAGAGTCTCAGAGCTACAAGACAGGGCACTTCAGACCTTCACCTTGAGCTTCCAAGCACAGAACCCTTACCTTCAGAGTTTCAAAGATTTGTAGGCAGGTTAATGACAATTTCACAGCTTTCTTGGAGAACAGCTGTTGAGAATCCGTGTTTCTAGCTAGTACACCTCGGTGATTTCCCCAGTCTAAAGCAGGAATGTACAGCTACAAGACAACACAAGGTGCTGGGAAGCAAATACTAAGACGTCAATTAGTGTGCAGGCACAGGAAACTGGACCCCTCTCCTCCATGATATCCCAGCCACCCCAAGATTTCGGAATCCTGTGAGGGAAGGACCCCCTCACCCCCAGCTTATCTCTAGGGATCACTAACCTGCTCATCAAATGACCCTCAGTTCTGCCATGCACCTTGTCAACTTTCAGAATTTTAGCGGTTTTCAAAACGCACTGGACTGACTTGTTTTCAGTGGAACTGCTCTTTTCATGAGTCAAGGTTGTTCTCAAGCCTTTCACTCCCATGGTCAAGTCTCTTCAAGCCTGCAGGGACTCCTCCTCCAACAGCACAAAGCCACATTCGAATGCTTCAGACTCATGTCCATCAAACCTTAAAGCCAGAATCAATGACTCCTTTCTCCATGTAAGGCTCACAAAAGCCTCTGGCTTCAATATAATTTCCACACACTGGAAACATTTATGGGGGAGTCCGGGTTCAATGTGATTAAAATAATCTGGCTTCCATGACTTGGTATCGAGGTAATTATGAAGAAATTCAATTAAAGGGAGTAAGATGTAACACAGGTGAAAGGGCTTAGCAAAGATGGTGGACTAGGCTAGACTTTGCTTCCGGCACCAGTCTGTGGGGCAGAGGAGAACTCAGCAACATTTAGCTTCCATGGCAGTCTAGGCGGATTTCCTTCCCACTGATAATTTTCAGTACATGAGATGTATTGTCCCAAATAAGCCTCAGTCATGGCCACCAACAGAGGAGGGGCAACTCATAAAGATTCAGAAAACAGTGGCCAATGTAAATGGTCTTAATGTTCCTAATGGATATCTAATTATCCTGACACTGAATTACTAGTAAACCAAAAGACTTTAAATATCTGATATTGGTAAGAAAACCATTATCCACGAGCATTTATCTACTCCTCTAGTTCATTATGTGACAATGTGATTCATGGCCGATGAGACCCTGCCCTCTTCTAACAGTTTGCTGACATCTAATCGACAGGTCATCCTGTTAAGTTTCTGCCAAGGCATCTGCAGAAAGATGGGTTCAGAGCCACTAACATTTCCACAGGCCTCTGGGATTTCTTTATTTTGGATGCTACAGTTTGGGTCAGGAGCATCTCACAAAGGCCCATGTGTAGCAAGCTTAGTCTTTGACCCTTGGTGTTACTGGAAGATGGTGGGCTATCAGAAGAGAATTAGGTCGTCCGAGGGCATAACTTTGGAGGGATATTGGGGCCTGGCTCTTTTCTCCCTGGCTTTTCCTTCCTAGTTAGTATGAAGTGAGAATTCCTGCTCTCCCATGCAACCATTGCCCCAATGTTCTTCCTCATTATAGGCCCTAAACCTATGGAGACTGTGTACTGTGTCCTCAGAAGCTGTATGTCAAAGCAGAGCATCCCCCTCCGTGTGTGTGTGTGTGTGTGTGTGTGTGTGTGTGTGTGTGTGATCATGTGCATGTGGAACCTCAGGTGTTATTGCTTAGATATTACTCACTTTGCTTTTGAGACAGGGGCACTGATTAGGTAGGCTGACTGGTTAGCAAGCCCCAGGGACCGTCCTGTCTCTGCTTCCTCACTGTTGGGATTATGAATCTATGTCACCACTCCTAGGCTTGTAATGTGGGCTTTGGGGGGTCAAACATAGGCCCTTGGGCTTGCAAGGCAAACACTTTAATGACTGACTTATCTCTCCACCCTCCTTTGAGTTATTTTAGGTTGAATAATAATCTGCCCACCTCATCATAGTTCAGCAAATGAATAAAGTGAGATATGAACATGCAAGTCTTTCCAGCAGCATCCAGCACATTTCCACTCCCCAGTGATGATGACACCAGTCATGGTGGCCAACAGAGAGGCTGAGGGTGTCTGCACATAGGAGTGCAGGGTGTGAATCCATGCGTCTGCATATGTCAGTGAGGGATCGAGGAACTGTGGGCTCAGGCTGGGTGTGTATCCGGAGTTCAGCCATGAATCCTCCCTCAGCCTCACCATCCATATAACCTCCTCCTCCGCCCTGGCAGATGGCATGGCTATTGATTTTTTTTGTAACAGTTACTAAACTGCTGCATTTACTGACTCATTCAGTCTTTTATCATATCCAATAACACAGTGCATTTTGGAAATCACATTGCCTCGGTTCCTCCATGGCTTCTGCAAATCAAATTTATTTTACCATTGAAAATGTCAAAAGGACTCAGCTGCAGGAAATCTGCACTGTTCTGGGGAGGCAGGACCCCAAAGCTGCCTCTTGGGCTGCATAAAAGAGGCTGGAGCTGCTCCTGCAGGTGGACTTCACTTTATCCCCATGAATTTCTCTACTAGAGGGAGGCAGGGTGTCCCTAGAAAGGGTGCAGAGATTACACCTTGATAGGATGGACTCATGTGAGAGCAGGGAATCATGGGAAGATCTCGGAGGTAAGTAGAGCTAAATGAAGCCATCTCAGGCATGTTAGGTCACCTCTTTTCTCCATATAGGGACACTGACAATGAGGTTTGCCTGGGAGCTTGGGTAAATAACGACTTAGGATAGAGTCAGATCAGACCAGAGGCAGGATGGGGGCAGGGAACTATGAACAAAGTGGAAACAAGAATGATTAAGAAGGATTTGGTAAGGTGGAAGGGAGAAAATTTCATGGGAGTCTCACCCCTAGAACAAAGGATTTCAGGCAACTCATGAATGTTGGTAGAAGGAGAATTAGTTTCTCCTAAGGATGAGCTTCCTTGTTGGTTGTTCAGTGAGGACTGGTCAGCCCCCAAACCATATAAACATAAACAAGATGGACTCAGCAGCTGGGCATGGTGACACATACCTTTAATCCCAGCAGTTGAGAGGCAGAGGCAGGAGGATCTATATGAGCTCCAGACTAGCCTGGTCTACATAATGAGTTCTAGGACGGCCAAGGGTATGTAGAGAAACCCTGTCTAAAAATAAAATTGGTCCCAGAAGGTTTTATTAATATATATTTATGTACACACAAGTACATATGTATGTATGTATAAACATAACAACAATAATCAAAGAAAAAAGGGGCCATTGATGTGAGGGGGATAGGAGGAATTAAAGGGAGGGGATCTGGGAGGAGCTAGAGGGAAGAAAGGGAGGGGAAACGAATTCAGTTCTATTCCAGTTAATGACATCTCCTCCCTCCCCTAGAGGTTGAGAGATCAGGAGAGATGGCTCAGTGTTTAAGCGAGGAACTGCTCTTGCAGAGGGTTCCAGTTTAGTTTCCACATGCACACCAGGTGTCTCACAACTGCCTGCAACTCCAGCTTCAGGGCATCCAACACTCACTTCTAGTCTCCTAGACACCTGTATTTCTGTGCACAAACCCACACAGGCACACAAATAATTAAAAATAAAAACAAGTCTTATAAAAAGAATGTAGTTGAGGCTTGACCTAGAGCAGGTGTATTTGTTAGGGTGTCAGAACTGGTACCAGACTGGCTAAAGAATGTAGAGGGGCCTTCTGTAATTCATTCTTGGGTGTCTTTTCTCTGTGCATGCATTCACAGGTGTCCAACAGAGCTGACTCAAGAGCAGAGCATCCCACTGAACTGCTCAGGTCTTTCTCTACAGACCAACTTTCCTCATGGCTTTAAATAGTCATCATCAGGAAGAATGGCCTCCTACCCCTCATTTTATTTACATACTCTCTATTCCTGCCAGCAGCCACGATGCCAGCATTGCTCAATTACAATGCCAGCTTTCTGGTGGAGAGAAATGATTGGCATATCGTGGGTCAGCTGTCCTCTTTCTACAACCAGCTGAAAAAGTGACTAAGAATAGTGTAGGATAACTCCACTGCCCCATGAGTAAATACTGGTGCTGAGAGAGGGGATGAACTCATGGTTTCTGGGTCCCAGATGGTGACTAATTATCTGAGACGATTGTGGGACTATTTTCTCCAAATTGAAATACTCTCTCTGGGAGGGAATGGTGGAACTTCCTAAGGTAAGAGGCTCAGGACACCAAGGAAGTTTCCTGTCAAATGATATAACAGACTTTGAAGACTCTCCATGGAAGGCCTCTCCCTCCCTGGGGAGCAGAAAGGGGATGGGCTGGGGTTTGGTGGTGGTGATAGGGGAAGATGGGAGGGTGAGGGAACTGGGACTGACATGTAAAACAACAAAGCAACCTTGTTTCAAATATAAATAAATAAATAAACAAATAAATAAATAAATAAAAAGAATGAACTTGTTAGCCACGGCTATGGCAAACAGGCAAAGAGAGAGCTTCCTTCTTCAATATCATTTTAAATATGTAGGCTGCCACCAGACATCTCATCTTGATTAAAGATGAATCTTAATTTTTTTAAAGAAATTTTCCTGATTCATAAGTTTCCTCCTCCTTCTCAAGGTTATATGTTCAGTAAACATTTGCTGGGGAAGGGGGACTCTTTGGTGGAGCTGCCCACAAGTTGTTCAGGGAGCTCCAAGGATAGCTTCAAGGATGCAGCTCTAATGAATCATCAGTATGCTAGAGTGGGCATTTTGGTGATGTTTCTGTGGATAATGGAGGTAAACCCAGACTTGGGTGCAATAACTTTTTCCATCTGTCATTAGTTCCCTATCTGGGTTAAACAGAAATTCATTCACATCTTCCCAGAAAAAGTCACACGATAGAGACAAGTCCGGTGACTCTTAAGTCCAGGTGGGGAGGTAAATAAATATTAGGTAAATTTTAGGAATACCATCTTCTGCAATTATGAAATTATCAATGATAGTTGTAGCTTTGGTAGTAGTCTGATCTCCAAGGAGACTGGCCTCCTATTCTGTGTTTCTGAGGATGACAAGGGAGGTGAGGTATACATGGACCATCTTTCTTGGTACCATTCCATAATACTTAACTGTAAGGTCCCTTGGGGGTAGTGAAGCAGAGATGCTCAGTAGCTTTCTTCCCTCTACACAGAATCACCTAGAATTTCTCATTTATTTATTCAGCAAACATTGACAAAGTTCGGAAGGGAAAAGTGTTGATTTGTGGGGCAGGTGCAGCCAGATAAACGAATGTGTTCTCAGAAGGATTTTTTTCCAAGTCAAGACACAGATGTGCAAATGCCAAGACGAATGACATCTGGAAGAACATCAGTCAGCATTATCCATTTTCAAGACACAGGGATGAACTTTGGGTACACTTAAGAAAAAAAAAAAAGAGCCACTTGAAATAATATGGACTAGGTTGTTGGATTGAAGGCTAAATTGTAGCATAGGCCATGGAACGAGCCTGGTAGTGAGCTGCCCCAGGGATGCAGTGAGAGTATAGAATGGACATTTTCTTCAGGGCTCCAGGTTCAGGAACAAAGTATTTCTTGTCACTGTCCCCTTGGCTCCCTAGTTGACAATCAAAAGCCCTTCTGGTAAATCTGACTGGCTTAATTTGGGCTATTCTCTGACTTTTCCAATTCTTCTTGGCTCGTGGTAGACCCACCAGGAAAGGGATAACACCCCATAAAACCTGAAGCTTATTCCTAGAGCTGAGGCCAGGTGGAGAGATGCCTCAGGACCCCACCTCCTCTTCTTTCATATTCAATGAAGGTTTTAGGAGGGTTCGTGATCACCTAGAAGAAATGCTACATATGCCACATTCCCTGAAGCACAACGCACTGTATATCCACTCAACAGCCACTCTAATTGAAGTGGGAGTGTCGTGTGGAAATTCCTAGAAAATTTCCCTTAAGAAGAGCAATATTGCTTTTTATGTCATGAATCAATGAGCCAATGCATGGGCGGTTCTCAAAAGCAGAGTCCAAATGGCTGATAAACACATGAAAATGTTCAATGTATTTAGGCATCAAGGAAGTGTAACTTAAAAATGCATTGAGATTCCATCTCACCCCAGTTAGAATGGCTGTCATCAAAAAATCAAATAGCAACAAATGCTGGTGAGAAAGTGGCGAAAAGGGAACACTTGTATACTTCTCATAGGAATGTAAATTAACCTAACAGCTACAGAAAATCAGTATGGAGGTTTGCCAAAGAACTCAAATAGACCTGTCAGATGACTCAGGCATCATGTATACCATTCCTGGGGATATTATGGAAGGATTGTGTATTAACATACCACAGACAGAGATACTTGTGTCCATGTGTTTTGCAACACTATTCACAATAGCCAAGCTTTAGAATTATCCTTGGTGCCAGTCAATGAATGGATTAAGACAATGTGGTATATATACACATGGGGTTGCATTCTGCTCTAAAGGAGAAATAGGGGTGCAATTGGAGATCATCATATTGAACAAAATAGACTCAGAAAGACATACATCATACATTTCCTTTCATTTGGGGATCCTAGAGTTTATAAAGACACACAACATCACTTAAGTACGTATGTAAGGAGAGTAAGCAAGAAACTGGAGGAACAAAGGAGATTAGCAAGGGATGGTGGGGGAGAAAAAGGAGGGGCATGGTGGTGATTATGATCAAGATATGATACAATTATAGGAAACTATGTTTATGACACTCACTACTAAGTACAACACAGTCTTCTTGGATGAAGGAGGTGGCTGTCTATGTCGTCTATGTCTGCCATGTTGATCCTCTTTCCATTATGCTGAAGACTAATTGTTATAAGGTATTCTTAGAGCAAAACAAGCTACTTGGAGTGTCTGACAGGCAAGTGTGACTGGATCTGGCTCAAGGAGGGGGGCAGGCAGTGAGGGATGAAGTTCTTACTACTTCTGCCATTACCAAGCATTCCAAGGACCTCTTGTGTGGACTGGATTTAGCTTTGGTTCTAAGACAGCAATAACCACATGTCCATGACCACCAGTTATAGATCAGTATAAATACATTGTAGCAAGAGCAAGTTGAGCTTAATTTTCCTGGCACCATGTGGCAGCATCAGAAGCTTTGAAGAAAGCCTGGAGGAGACTATTGGTGAAGGTGGAGACCAGTTGCAGGAGAGACCCTAGCATTTTGAAGATGCCAGTACAATTCAATGACCACTAAGGACAGTGGAGATGGTCTGAGCCCATGAGACAGGCTATGTGTGTTGTAGACAGCAGAAGTGGAGAGGAGGAACTCACCAGCCTCTTTGGACACCTGAAAATTGTGAGTTCCAGAAGTCTGACACCGACCCTTATACTAGTGGATTTTGTTTTGACTTTAATTTGATTTTTTACCAAGGCTCATCTTCTCTCCATGACACTTTAAATCCTGGGATTTCTACTTCAACCAAGGATGCACTTTCACTAAAGCCACCCCTTACGCTGTCATGCCCAGCTACTCTCCACGACCCCTTCATGCCTTTAAAACCAGTTCCACCTGGAAATGCTTATAGAATACCAAGTTCAGCTGCCAGCATGAGGTATAGCTTTGGGGCCCCTAGACCCCAGGGAACCATCAGTGATGATGGTCTCTCCTTAATTCATTAGTAATTTCTCAGCTCCAACGAGCCATCATCAGTTGCCCCAGGAAAGGAAAGGTTTTGATGTAGTAGTTCTTACCTTAAAGTGTCAGTGATCATGAAAAAGTCTTTAAGAGACTCTCTGAAACTTCACAAGCCAGGTCACAATAATCTTTATTGTTTTCAGCATTAGTTTCAAACTTGTCACAATAGTTCATTAAATTCTTAGCACTCAATACCAGCTTTTCCAGACCTAAGTTCAAATGTTACCACAACCTTTCCAAAAATATATGATCAAATATATCACAACAATATTCCTTGAACTGTATTAATTACTATCTTAATTTGGGTTTCTCTTGCTGTAATTAAAAAAAAACACTATCAAAAGCAACTTGGTGAGAAAATGGTTTAATAAATCTTATGCTCCATCAGTGAGGGAAGTTGGGACAGGAGCTCAAGGTAGGAACCTGGAGGCAGGAACTGACACAGAATCCATGAAGGAGTGCATCTTATTGATTGCTCTTTATGGCTTGCCCACCCTGTTTTCTTAAAGAACCCAGGACCACCAGACCATGGGTGGCACCACCAACAGTGAGCTGGGCCCTCCTACATCAATCACTAATAAAAAGTGCACCACAGGCTTTCCCACTGGCCAATCTAGTGGGAGAATTTTCTTAATTGAGTTCCTCTTCCCATATAACTTTAGCTTGCATCAAGTTGACAAAATGAAAACAACGAAACCCCCAAAGACAAAATAAAACAACAATAACAACTACAAAACCTAACCAGGACAGCTGGGGTACATGAGAACATGTCTGGAAAAAAAGTTTGATTATGTGCACATATAAAAATTCATTTGAACCAAAGATATGGAGAATATTTTGGGGAAAGGGTCTATGTACAGACCACAGAAGAGGTTTCAATACATTCCAAAGAACCCTCAATCCAGACAAAGTCTCTCTCTCTCTCTCTCTCTCTCTCTCTCTCTCTCTCTCTCTCTCTCTGGCATCAAATAAAATTAGTAATAAACAACAAAGAATAGTTTAAGCTTTTGCTTGGAAACTAAAAGGCACACTTCTAAATTATCCATGGGTTAAGGAAGAAAATCACAACAGAAACAAACAAAAGCATGTGTTGAATTTCTGAAAGCACTGCACATGGAGTTAGCTTGTCTGGTGCCATCTCCCTTCCTCCTGATGGAATAATTTATAGTCCTGAATGCACTTATTAGGGAATTAGAACAGCTGCATCTAACCCACAGCCCAAGCAATCAACTCAACAATCTTAAAGAG
Organism: Phodopus roborovskii; assembly: GCF_943737965.1. NCBI lineage: Eukaryota > Metazoa > Chordata > Mammalia > Rodentia > Cricetidae > Phodopus > Phodopus roborovskii. Next base: position 9,924,734 of record NW_026126407.1, read on the forward strand.
AAAAGGAAACTGGAAAGAAGGAAATAACAAAGATAATGATGAAAACAAATGCAAAATAAAACAAATAGCAGCATGTAAAACATAAAAAGAAATGGATCAACAAAAGCAGAAGTGAGTTGTTCAAAAGCAATGTTTTAACAAACCTCAATAAGATGATCCAGAAAAGGAGGCAAAAGATGTAATTGAACAATATGCAGAAGAAAAAGAAAGCCCACAGGGAGTCTAAATACATCTTAGTCTCGATGAATGCCACAGGCCAATCTGCTTGAAAACTGGGAGAGTGTCTCTTAGATTCTACCTGGACTCCCATGGAACTCTGGACAGTGAAGATGCTTCACAGAGGCATGGTGACATTCAGAACTGACTTTGCACTCTGGACAAGAGCAGTCTTTTTTATCTTGGGACCTCATGTTCAACCATGAAAAAAAGGTATTGACCCAAGGAGAATTTGTTTCTCTGTGATTCACAAACCCAGAGAGTGTGATCAGAAAAGGTGAGGTCATAAATCAGAGAGAAAGGATGGCCAGACTGCAAAGCAAGAGATCAATGGACTACGACAGTGGGGATGGGAAATCATTGTTGGGGGATAGCATCTGCCAAGGGTAAGAGGTCATTATACATACCATTGGCCACTTTAGTGACTGTGTAGCCCCATGTAAATTATTTAACTAACCTGAACCCTTCATCTTCAAGATGAGGGCTATCTTACTGCCATCTTTATGGAACTATGAAGGTGATGTAGGATAAATGTATATGAATCTCCTTGTTCAGGGCCTGCCAGAGAGGCAGTGCCCCATAAGGACAAGCGATGGTGGTGATAATGATGAGGCTGAGTTCTGTGGAACTCGAGTGGGGTGGGGTATGTGAAAATGGGGGAGGCAGAATAAAAGTCAAGTCCCTGTCAAACTGAGAAGAAAGCATAAATGTGACCCAAATGGTGGCCTTTATTCCATGTGTGACCCGGAGGTAACTAGTCTTTTGAGCTGAGTTATGATTTATAAAATGTGGTGCAGTCTAAGCCCTGGGTAACATCATGGGAGAGACTGTAAGAGCCCAAGGACCAGGAAGTCTGCTGTGAGACTGTGTCTCTTAGAAATAGCATGGAACGTCACCTGTGATACCTCGACAATGTGGCTGCATAAGCAAGTCAACCTGAAATCACATACATATAAGTAGCACAAAATGGACTGAGTACACACATGCACATAGACACTGATAAACACACCGTGTGTGTGTGTGTGTGAGTGTGTGTGTGTGTGTGTGTGTGTGTGTGTGCATGTGTGTAAAACAATGACAAAGAAAAAGAGGTTATGATTTCCACAGGGAGCAAGAGCAGGTATATGGGAGATATTGGAGGGAGGAAAGAGAAGAGAAAAATGATGTAATTATATTTTAGTTAAAAGCAAAGAATAAGAAAAATAAGATGTAATATGGTGAACATTAGGTACACTAGAATTAATGTGGGAAGACAACAGATTGCTAGGGAAGATGACACATTAGGTGGTCCTCATTTCCCAATATATCATGGATCTTACCACTATCTAAATCCCCATTTCTTTTAGATTTGTATCCCTTTGAAGGGATTCTCATGCATGCTCAGTTTCTTCTGCTATATGGCATCAGTCTGTCTGTCTGCATCTATATAGGGTGTACATGTATCTGTATGTTTAAATACTGTAAGCCATTAAAAGCAGAGCTGTGGCTCTGCATCAATTCACTCCAAGGCCATGTTCATTAGCGTCTGTCTACCGCATTCATCAGTATCCATCTATTCTCTAAACAGGAATCTAGTGGAAGAACATTTACCTAATGTGGATAATTAGGAAGGATCTTTCTGTGCTTGGATAGCTAGCAAGAATGAGGCATATCTGCATCCTTCAACTACCAGCACCCAGGAGCTGGCTGGCCTTGGCTGCTTTAAAAGCTTCAAAGGACACATCATTTCCCTATAACTCTCTTCCTGCACAAACAGTGCCCCCCCTTGGAGGACACAGAGACCTCCATCCCTGATGTGTCTTAATAAAATACTTTACAGAAAGTCAATACCCTTTTGAGTGAGGTCCCCCTCTTTTTGTTAAAATAACTTCTTGTAAAAAGAAAAGTCAATTTCTAGAAAACCAGAGGGGCTGGTTGATAAGTCAGCATTTCTGCACCAATTGCCTGCCCTACTCAGCTTAGTCTCCATCCAGGTGGCCTCGCATGACACTAGAGGCTCCTCTGTACCTTGATAGTGCCTCTGTCCCTCCTTGCAATGGCATGACTGAATGAGTTGACTTTCCAAACATCCCTGGACACTTGATAAGGGTTATGTTTGATGCCAGGCATGCACAATCCACTGGGCAGTAAGCTACACTCTTAGTTCTCAGGGAGCTGGAGCAGGTAAGTGAATGAGATACCAGGATAATATTATGTGTTCTGTGATTGGTGAATGTATGGGGAGTCCTGAAGGTGGAGGACCTATGGCCATGAAATAAACTCAAGGAAGGATCCACCAGTCAAGAGATGTTTGAACTAAGTCTGGAAAGGGGATTGAAGATGAGCAAGACAGAGAAGAACATCCAGGCAAAAGGGACAATGTGATATAAGGTAGGTGCAAGGGATCCTTGTGCAGTTGAGAAACTGCTGAGGGAGGCACAGAAGAACCACCTCTTGCTTAGCACATAGTAAACAGGTAAGTCCTGCTCACTGGTAGAATGGCTGACTTGACCCTAGAACCACCAATTGGCAGGAGTTTTTGGTAGAATCTGCCGGTAAAGAATCAGGTTGTTTTCACAAGTGTGGACATCCTTGGAACCACCACTATTTTCTTCTCTACCAACTCAATCACTACAATCTTCACTTTTTCCACAATCATCATTATTAGCATCATCTGCCCCGTTATCACCACCATCTCCCAATCAAGACTACCACCTTCATCACTACTATCTCTCTATCCTGACCATTAGTACCATATCCCCCATCACAACATTTCCCGTCACAACTAACATCATTATCATTACCATCTCTTCCATTAGGATCATCTCTCCTATCATGACTGTTTCTTCCATCAGGACAATCTCTCCCATCACCACCATTACCCTCATCCCCACCTCTCTCCACCTGTTGTGCATCTATTTCTTCTGAATGAAGGAGGCTTTTTAGATCCAAGTAATAAACAAAACTCACAAGGGTCCTCCCAAAGATTATAAAAACAGTAACATTTGCTGTGAATAAGAGACTCCAAATGACCAAACTGCCTGTACATTGTACAAGGAGCACAGGGATTCATTTTTATGAGTTGTCATCCATTCTGGGACAGATTTTAGTGATGTAGCTGCCTTTGAGTAACCCTTTCTCTTGCTTAACCCATCATTCATACTTCTATAAATAGCTCAGACAAACTCCCCAGTTTACTTAGCTAGACTTTGGTGAAATTGTTTCTATGGTCTGTCATTAGTGCCTTATCTTGGGGAAACAGACATCTGTTCACTCCCTAGGAAAAGCTTCACATTGCCACTGTCTACTGAATCACCATCTTCATCACTACCATCATCACCATTATTACTACCATTTTTACCAACACTGTCACCACCAGCACCATCAACTTCATCATGGTCTTTCTATGAGGAGCCTTTTTATCCCTTTCCTCATATATACAAAATCAAGGCCCATAAGAAATGGAAACAGGAGCTTCCATCCTCCTGGATGGGTAGGTCCATATTTTTGCTCTTTTCTTCATCTCTTGCTCCCTCATCCCCAAGGGAGAGATGTCCCATCAGGTGTGAAGTGAGGTTAAATGGTTGAGTGTGAGTATTTTGATCTTCCTGGGCATGCTATCTTTGCTGTCCATCCTGACTTTCTCTGCAGACTGTTTTCTTTCCCTTCTGTATGTAAAGTTCTCACCTGGATAGGCATGGGTAAGTACCTGCAGTTTTGTCAGAAAGCCAGGTTTTATTCAAACTTTCAAGTCTATCAAATATCATAGGGAGGAAGCTATTTTGTTATGTTTCCTATTTATTTCTCAATTTTTGCAGAGCCCAGAGGTGTTTATATATTATATACCATCATTTTAATGTATATGAAATTTCTATGAATCTTCTGGAACCATCAACCATCATGTTTATTACCCATGTGTCACTTGCAATCATCCAGGGACTCTACTGATCTTGGCTGGACTCCTTATGACTAGAAGCTGGTTGTGATGAGCCTACTACATCAGAAATATAGACAGACACATTTGTGGCTTTTCACAATGTCAGAATTTATTGAATGACAGTAAATTCATAAGCTGTATTAGTTCTGTTTCTTAATTTGCCAAGTTGGTCTTAATTTTCCTTAGGTTATTGAAGCAAACACAAGCTCTTTTATTCAAATCTTAAACATTAACATTAATTCAAATCACATATTACATATTTTGTAGGCCAAGGAAAGGGTTAAAGAGGCTGCAGCAGAGTTTAACAGGCTCTGAAGAGGCCTATATGGTGATATGAGAGGGATGTAGAGGGGAGTTTGCAGGATGTAGAAAATGAACATGCTGGAGATCTTTTGGGGGTGTCTCTGCAGAATCAGGCCCCAGGGTCAGAGTGGAGATAATCTCCCAGCTAGAGTTCAGCTGCTGAAGTCAGATGTCTGTAGAGGCTGTAGAGAAGAAAGGCGGGTCCAGGTGAAGGTGGATGAAAGGATAGACAGATGGGTAGAAACTTGAGTGGGTCAGAAGCAAGAGGAAACCCCTAGGACAGTCAGGAGTTCTCTGTCAGTCCTCTGATACACAGATGATGGCTTGGCGGGACCTATCTCAATCATCTACTAAGTATCTTTTTCTGTATGGAATTCATGTAAAAGTGTCACACCCTTTCCTCTGTTTGATAAGTTCTCTGTATTCATTTTCCTGATGTGATTTTAATATACCCATGTGTGTAAGGAATAAGTTTTTTCCGCCCGCCTCTTGGTCTTGTTCCGCCGCCGCACCAGCCCCAATTAGCACACAGAGACTCTGTATTAGATATAATTCTGTTGGCCTGGTACTAGTTTCTTATCGGCTAGCTCTGTCTTAAGTATTAACACATTTCTGCTGATCTATGTGTTTCTCTTACCAGGGAGCCGGCTGGCATTCTGCTTTCTCCAGACTCTCCATCCTGACTCCTTACTACTTCCTCTTTCCTCCTTGTCTCCTAGTCCCTCCTATCTTCCTTTCCTATTGGCCAACAGTGCTTTATTCATTAACCAGTATAAGAAACATATATACATAATGGCATCTCCCATCATATGTGCTCATGGGGTTGCAATTTAGGTTGGGATGTGTATAGCTGGCATTCGTGTTTATCAGTCAGTGCACACAGGTGTTACAGAACAGATGGTATATATGTATCCACCAAGGTGTAGGGCCATCCCTCTTCTGGGTTGGCACTCAGAACGTAGATGCTTGTAAAATGGAGTTTCTCAGGGCAAGGCACAGACTCAAAAACCACTGTTTCATACAATGTGGACTAACTTAGCCTGATCTCAATACTGGAGGCAACTACTTTAGAATGGCCTCAGTTCTCCTCTGTCAACCCATCTTCCACAGGCAACTCCAGGCCTGTTCTCACCCATCTAGCAGTCAGCAAAGATGTAAGGACAGAAATCATCAGGGTTTTGAGCAGGTGCATAGTCATTTACACTCAATTTATTGAGGACAGTAAATGGCCTGGTCCCCTGAGCTCTGTGAGGGAGATGGGTTCACCCTCTTCAGGACAGGAGCTTCCAAGGCCTTGATTATAGATGGTAAAGAACATGTCTGATTCACATTTCAGAGTTCTGTCCCTGTCAGCACCATGCATTTGGCATCAACAGAGTCAGCATGCTTACTTCCTTCATGGACCCTCTGTCCATGGCAACTTGTTTATGCCCTAAAGAGAACCTATATGGCAGGTGAATCACTTGTACCTTCTACAGGGGCAAAATTGAGATATGAGAGGTATTCTACTTTGTTTAACATCCCACAGCTGGGCTGTAGAGAGAGCCAGGATTCTCTTCATCCTACTCCAGAGTGGCAGATGTCTGCCTCCACCAGCATCAGCAAATTGAGAGTGGGGCTGTCTTTTGCATCCTCCATAGCCACAGAGCCAAAGGCTTCCTAAATAGAGCCTCTTCCAGATCCGATCCTGCTGCTCAGCTCTCTGGGATGGGGAGGCTGCCTGCCTCACCTCTGAAGCTTAATTAAAATGAAGATGAAGTGCTCTCCATGACGGGTCACGCTTGGTGGCAGTCACTGTGCCAAGGACCCGGCGGGCCCTCTGATGTTGAGAATTCTTTTCCAGCCTCTGTGCTGGCTCGGTTTCCTCGGGGAGCCTCATTATAATTCCTTTGGTAATTAAAACAACAGATGTTATAATTAAAAGGCTCCTCATTAAATCACAAATAACTGAAGCTTGAGGTGGGGCCATGTGGAACCTTGTCACCAAGTCACCTTTAGAGGGGATGAAAAGCAGGTGAAAGGGACAGGATCACAGGCCTAGTACTGTAAAAGGCAGCCAGGCAAGGAGCTCAGGAGCTACCTACAGGGCTGCCTGGGGAAACCCACCATGACTCTGGGCTTCCAGGGCATGATGAAGTGGCCCCCTAAAGTCCTCTTTGGATAATTAGAGGAATAAACCCAGTAGGAGGAGTCTTGGGGGTGTCTTGAGCTCCTGACAGAACTGAATACTGGACTGAGGAGGGGAACATGCTAGAGAGTTCAGGATGCATGGTTCTTATCCTCTCTTGGCCACTGATGTTCTCACTGCCCTTGAGAAAACCTTGCCACCAAACCACAGTAGCACCCTTTGGGAAATGCCGAGAGAATAACGCATTGATGTTTGTAAGCCCCCAAGCTTCTGTCTGAAAGACAGATGGATAGATGCATGAGACATGGACTATCGGGACTGACAGAAGGTGCCTCTAAACAGTGTCTCATGAAGGAGCCATTTGAATACAGCTGTGGTCTACAGCCAATTTCTGATATGCATGCACAGTGTGTGTGTGTGTGTGTGTGTGTGTGTGTGTGTGTGTGTGTGTGTGTTGAGGGATGCTTAATTCTGGGATAAAACTCTGACATAGGATGGTGATGCTGTTCCTAACCCCATTTCCCTTTCTTTCTGGCCAAGTTGCTGGCCTGGAGGGGGCTACAGAGAGTCTAGAACAGTAGTAAGTTGTCCTTATTGAGCTAGCCTGGTCTCTGTCCTTCACTGAGGCAGAGGTGAGGGTACAGCTCTGCAATCCCGTCCCACATGGCTTTTTTTTTCCTGTCTCTCCTGCCTCTTCCTGGGCTTGTCCTTATGCTGCTCTCATTCTCTATCAGCCTGCTTCCTGAGTGTAAGCTGAGGGTACTGAGCCACACCACCACCAAGTTGTCTTGAGCACTTAAGGATAGAATAGTGAAAGTAAATGATCTTGTAGTAGTTAGCACTTAACACACTGCTAGAACATTCTAGAATTTTATGTTCACTAATTTCATTCCATTAATAGCCTTATTGGAGAGTGTGATGGTTATCTTTTTCAACTTGACATAACCTGGAATTTTCTGGAAAGAGAATCTCAGTAAGTATCTTAGTTACTGAACTATTGCTTTGTAGAGGCACCATAGGCAAGGCAACTTTTATAAAAGAAAACCTTTATTTGGGGAAGGGGGGTTGCTTATAATTTCAGAGGGTTAGTTCATGATCATCATGGCAGGAAGCAGACAGTCATGGCACTAGAGCAGAAGCTAAGAACTTTATTTACATCATGATCCACAGATGTGTGTGTGTGTGTGTGTGTGTGTGTGTGAGAGAGAGAGAGAGAGAGAGAGAGAGAGAGAGAGAGAGAGAGAGAGAGAGAGAGACTAGGCTTGGACCTGGTATGGGCTTTTGAAACCTCAAACCCTCCCTCCCACAGTGACATGCCTCCTCCAGCAAAGCCACACCCAATCCATCCCAAATGAACTCCACTAGCTAGAGACCAAGCATTCAAACATATGAGCCTATGGGGACATTCTCATTCAAACCATCACAATGGTGTCTACATTGGGTTAGCTTGTGAGCATATCTGTGGGGGATTGTCATAATTTAATTAATTGCTGTCAGAAGACTTAGTTCACCATGGGAGGTACCATTCCCCAGTCAGTGGTTCCTGAATGTATAAGAGTAGTTCAGTAGAGCTGAGTACAAGCAAACAAGCATGCATATATGCAAACAAGCTACTCTGTACGCATTTGTTTTGCTCTGCTCTTGACTATGGGTATATTACTAGCTTCTTCAAGTTCCTGCAGCTGTGGCATCACTACAATGATGGACTACAACTTGGAACTGTAACCTAAAATGAACCCTTTTCCTCTAAGTTGATTTTTGTTGGGATATTTTATTGCAGCAAAAGAAACAAAACCATAATAAAAAGTAAGTGGATGACTGGATAACAAGGTGAAGGCCTGGAGTCATGGAAAGGATGGATTATGGTCAGGGAAGCTTTCATATGCCCAGACCCTGACTGATACTATCTGCTGCCTTCTTTGACATGTCTGAAGTTCCCCATTAGGGTAGACCAGACCCATAGATCACAGCTGAGAAGATGATCCAGGCCAGCATGTTCATCTCACTAGCTCAGAGACACACCAAGTCATATAGCAGCAGCAGCAGGAACAGCAGGAGCAGGAGCAGCAACAGCAGCAGAGATGATATGAAAACAAAGGTTACAATTTCAAATTTTAGAATAAGAGATGGAGACTGTATGAACTATCTTCTCCCGAGTACTCGCCACAGTATCCCTAGTCTAGTACCATGTCCAGCACTTAGAAAATCCTCTAGAAATATTGGTTGCTTGATAGATTCGTATGGTTAGTTACATGGATGAATGTTTGAACCAATGAATGGGTGGATGTATGGATCAATGGATTAAAGGTATGGCTATATGGGTATATTAATGATTAGACAAATGGGATGGAGAGATCACTATTAGTGGATACATGGATGGGTGGACAGCTGCAGCAATGAATGAGCATCTACTATGGTTAAATACTGCATATGTCCTACAAGATTGACCTCAATATTCCCATTCTACAGATAGAAAAGTATAGATAAAGTGACTTGCCTAAGTGTCAGCACAGCTCCAGCATCTGAACCCTGGAATGATCACTTTCAAAACTGCTCATCTTACTCTATCATTGTGCTCTGTGGAAACCAAGTTGAGTTCCTCAGCTCTATTTAGATGAATTATGTCCATATCTATGTTTCCCTGTCATGTGGTTGACAATAACCTTCCATGACTTGAACAGTGCTCAACACAGAAAACACAGACATGGTCTCTACATTGGATGCATTTGGTGTCTAGATGCATGGCCACGAAGTGGAGAATGCTGGGCTTGGTCAATATGCAGGGTCAGAAGAGCCTGATGCAAGGACTGAGAGCATCCTAGTGTATCCTAGTACATTCCAGCGACTTTGGTATCTGAAGGTGGATTTTGAAGACAAAGTGAAAGCTGGATAAAGTGAAGAAGACAGAAGGCTACTCTGGGTGTGTGTGTGGGGAAACAAGGCTTACAAAATCAAGGTTGTGCAAGGAAAACTTGTTGTGAGCCTCTTGCTGGTGGCAACACTGGAGCATTGAGGCAGGGATGGAAAATGAAGTAGAATGGGATACTGAGGCCGAGTGATGAGAGATTTAAATAATAGTATATGAAGGCAGAGGCTATCAGAGCTCAGGAATGCAGTGCTCAGACATGCAATAAGAAAGCTCTGTCAATACTTGGGACAAGATGGTCAGAAACTGGGAGACCTAAGATGGGCATGTATATAGATTCAGTTACTCTTATGGGCCATAAAATTACACTGATGCTTAGAATGGAATACCCTGTAAACAATTTCCAATCCATGGTTGCATATATGGTGAACCCAAGGCCAAGAGATTGGTAGCAAGAGGCTCAAGGTTCAGCAGAAACCAGCTCAGAAGCTTCAGGAATTGCAGAATCTCAGCATGTCTGGGAGGTTGGTGTAAAATGATGCTCATAAGAATATTTTCTCCCTCGAGGATAATGAAACACCAAAGAAGGGGGTGAGTGCTTGACAGCAGCTCTGATTAAAGTCAAATACGATGTTCTCAACAACACAGGCTGCCGGTGCTCCAGAGAAGTGAGTGACAGAATACAGTAACTCTGGGCCAGGCTGGAAGAGAAGGCAGTTCCCAGGAGACTCATTTAGAGGTTGTTGGAAGCATGGAGGTCTCAAACCTCCTTCTCCAGAGGAGAAACTCTCTTGGCAACCCCAATGGCTTTCCAGTGCCCTCCTGTGTGGGAAATCATGTGTCCTCTGTGTTCTGGGCAGGAGAGTGTATACTATAGATTATCATCATTCAAGTTGTTCTGAGTGTTTCTTTTCAGTACTAGGGATAGGACCCACATAGGCTAAGCAGGGTCTTTACCACTGAGCTCTCCTCTAGCACTGGAACATACTTACAGATTCAGTTACTATTGTGACCATAAAATTACAGAGACTCAGAATGGAATGTTCTAGCTGTGGCCTCTTACCTACTGGGAAGAGATCATTTCTTTCATGTTGTCTCCTTACAAGGTCACCACTCCCTTCACACAGGTCTACTTTCATGATCTGACTTCTCTCCATGGCTCCATTAACTTGGGCTTTAGGCTTCAACAAAGGAATTGGGGGTAGGGCACAATTGTTCTGTCCTTAGCAGAAGGGCTCTGGGATCCTGCACCTGTGTTTCTTAGCACTAATGCCGTTGGCCTTTACAAAGTCCACCAACTGCCCTCACTTCCCAGGCACAGGAGTAGCACAGCCCAGGGACGGCACAGTGTGGGTCCAGTGGCTGGCAAGCTGGTGGCCCCTGTACAAGCCACCTCTCCTCTCCAGGTCTCTGTTTCTTTTTCTGAAAAATGGAAATGATACCTTTCAGGCTGCTTTGTGCATCAAAGGACATTATGCTTGGACAAATATTTTTATTTTCCTTGTATTTTTATTAATATTCTAATTGTACAAGTACTTTTTAAGTGTCATCACTGTTAACAATCCAATGGCAATATATTTTTAAAAGAACTCAGCCAAGGGTCCCTTAGCCTAGAGCCAGGTGCTCAGAGGTGACCACCACTATGGGCTTAGAAGAATGAAGGGCTTGATTTTTCTTTCTGTTTGTTCTGTACAGTGAGAGTGGACTACCTATGTCCTCTGCTCAGGACCTCCCAGATGCTATGCCAGGTCTTGTCTGGTGGACTCACTCTGCTCACATCCCAGCTCTTTCATTGTCCAGCTGAATTAATCTCTTTGGAGCAATGTGGCTAGGTGCCCCAGTTTCTCAATGGGTGCTGGCTGGAGACTGGTATTGGGGTTAGAGGTCACTCAAGACTTGACACAGAGTCCTCTCCCTTCCTTGAAAGTTAACATAGGACAGTTGACTTTTTCAAGGCCTTCCAGAGATGCCCTCTCTCAATTCAGCAAAGTCTTCCTTGGTGAGGCAACCATGGGAGAGACTTTATAATTCTCAGTGCTACTCTGATGAATTGAAAGCATGCTACTGGCCCCATCCACACTCAAAGGGAGAGGACTGCAAAGGGAAAATGCATGGAAGAAGGGTTGCTTTAGGGCATATCTTAGTGACTTTTCTATTGCTAGGACAAAACACCATGACCAAAGTTACTTATGAAAGAAAGCATTTAATTTGGGGGTTCATTGCCCCAGGGTGTTAAGAGTACGTGACCATTGTGGTGGGGAGAGTGGCAGCAGGCAGGCATGGTGCTGGAGCAGTAGGTGAGATATTACACCTTTATCCACAATAATGAGACAGAGAACTGACTGGAAATAGCACAGCCTTTAGAAACCTCAAAGCCCCCTCCCCTCTTGGCACACCTCTGCTAACAAGATCATACCTCCAGATTATTTCCAGACAGTTCCACCAACTAGGGACCACATATTCAAATATATGAGGCTAAGAGGATGAGTCTCATTCAAACCATCATGGGATGTGTCCACTGCAACAAGGTAATTACCCTCTTCCTCCTCCTCTTTTAGCTCCTAGAATCTCACCTCTCCACCCCTGTGGCTTCTCCATGCCTTGGCCACATCTGAGTTACCAGACTGCATAAACACACCTCTTTGTGCCTGAACTGCAGGCCAGCCCAACAGCCAGGACAAAGCTTTGGAAGCTAGGTTTCTAAAGGTTAAAACCAAAGGGGAAGGATGGAGCACAGGAGACAGGGATGGGTGGCCCCAAAACCACCTCTTCAGGCCTGTAGACCTGAACACCTGACCTCTTTCTGCCCCCCCACCCTTACCAGAAAAGACTTATTTGATCAATGCACTTGGAACAAGGTCCTGGGTCCTCTCTTTGTTTCTCCTCTTGCCTCTCCTTGGAGATCCACCTGAAAAGACCCTACAGGAGACCTCATGGCAGAGGCTAACCCTGCATGTGACAGTTTCTAACTGTGACATTTAGAATGTGCAAGCCCTAGTTTCGTCACATCCAAGTGACAGCTCCCAGACCAGCTTTAGGAAGTCCTGCTGCTGATATTTAGATCTCCATCTTCAAGACACCTTTGTGTCTCTCCAGTCAGCACATCCTACCAGATAATGGTCACAGACATTGAAACTGAAGTGTAGCTTGCCATGTTGCTTGTCAGAGTGTCAAAATCTCGAAGGGAGGGTACTCAGTGCTGGTGAGGTTTCAGGAAGATGAGTGTCTTGGTTTCTTTTCCTGTCACGTGTTAAAATACCCTGGCCTTCATGCAGGGGCAGTCAAGGCAACAGAAGTTTGAACCAGCTGGTCACATTGTATGCATAGTGAGGAAGCAGATAAAAAGGTGAATGAATCCATGCTAGTGTGCATTGTTATAGTGCAGGATTCCCTGACCTGGGAATGGACCCAACCACTATTAAGATGGGCCTACTCACATCAATTAATGTAATCATTAAATCATTCTCAGAGGCTCACCTTAACACAGATAATTCCTCACAGGTATGCTTGGAAGCTGGCTCTAGATTTCAAGTGACAACGCTAACCATGATGGTGGGCTTCTGATTTACTTGTTGTTAGGAACATAGAGGATCACAGATTTTTTTTTAACATTTGTTTATTTGTGTGTGTGTGTGTGTGTGTGTGTGTGTGTGTGTGTTGTGGATAGACAGGCACACTACAGCAATGATGTGGAAGCCTGGGGACAATTTACAGGAGTAGGTTCTGGAATTGAGCTCAGGTCATCAGGCTTGGCAGCAGGCACTTAGGCCACTGTACCATCTCAAAGCCCTGTTACAAACTTTCTTCAGGGACAATTATGGAATGTGAGTCAGGAACCTAAAAAGATTCAGTCTTTCTCAGTAATTTAACATATGGATATGAAAGCAATCTGAGCTGCAAAGGAATACCAACTCATGAGATGAGCCTAGCATTTTGTGAATAAGAACTATTCTTGGCAAGGTAGCCTAGATATCCACCAGCCAGCTCATGAAATATTATGTAGCCATTAGCAGTACTTTCTGTGGGAATTTGAACATGTCAGAAATTAGTTATGATAAGATGAAAAATAAAAGAGAATTCTTGTGCATGCAGTGCCAACTATGAAATTGTGGAGCAATGATAAGTAGATGATTGCATATTGTGGTTATAGTTTCTTCCTCACCCCACCCCCATTTTCCACTATAACACACCTACTCCCAAGGAGGATCACTACAGGCCTTAAAACAGGAAGAAAAATGATGTGCAAGGAGACAAGGTTCAGCTTGATTTTTGGTACCAGTGCTGGGCCAAGATTTTGAGAGTCTGACACCAGATCATTTACTTTATCCATATTTGAGCACAACACAATTTTGGAAAAAAAAAGTTTTCTGGTAACAGTTAACTCAGTGAGTACAGCAGAGCTTAAGACATGTTTTTATTGACGTTCTTGGCCATGGGCTTTATGGCCTAGAAATAATGCTCAAGGTTTTAGCAAGGAAAGTCTAGGATAAGTAAGTATAGGTGGAGCTTGATTCAACCAGTAGCAAAGGATTGCCAGGTTATAAACTGCATTCATTTGCAGCATTCCAGGAGGAACAGCTAAGTACCACAATCCACTGATATTCACTGGGTGTTTAACTTTCCCTGGCTTCTCTAGGCTTATATGTGCTCACAAAGATTGTTTTGCCCTCTACACACACTACAAGTAAGATGAGATCTCTGTGCCATCCTCTTTCTGAAGCTCTTTGAAGTTACCAGAGAGTCTTTGATAGCTACTGTGAGCTGCGAGCTATGAGCTGTGTCTTACGCAAGAATGACAGGATGCCGGCTTGCAGCTTCTAATGCTCTGCAGGTTATGTGGGAGGTACATCATAGTGGGAGGTGGCCCTCTTGTGTCCTCTTTCCCTCACCTCTCACCCTGTGGATTTTCTTAAGATCTTGCCAGATCTTTCTGTAGCACATCTGCATGTTTCCAGACAGGATCCCTGAAAGACATTGTCCCTTTGGACAGATGTTACACTCCTAGCTTGTTGCCATTGTGTCCCCGGGGCAGACTGTCTGGGAGGCTTGTGCTGGGAATACCAGCCTTGTTCCTTTGGATGACATGGAATGGTGCAGCTAACCTTCTGGTAGTGGGTTCTGTGCCTCAGGAAATGATCTGGACTTTTGCTCTAGTGGAGTGTTGTATGGCAGTTTTTCCTTAAGATTAGAACTTTCCGTCTTGGAGAAAAACTTACTAAGACACTAGATGTATCAGGGTGAGGCGAAACAACAGGATATTTTAAGACAGGATGGTTACTGGGAAGTGAGACAACAGGAGCTTCTAAGGGAACCTGTAACATCCCATCCTGGGGGGAAGTGGTTTAAGCTCAGGAAGTAAACAACTCAACAGCTTCAGGAAATCAAAACCAAGCAGATTCACTTGGCCACACATATATAAGCAGTGAGTACTGATGGGAGACACTCTTAGATAAACCGGGCTACCTAGTAGATTCTCAGACCAGCTGAGCTGCCAGGAGAGGGCTTAGACAAACTGAATCTAGGACCTGGAAAGGACACTCCAACCTATTGAGCTGCTTGCAGGTTGTACAATATGCTTCTGTGTTCCTAGCTTTCATGAACTGTCATACATGCTGGGGTGGGCTTTAGTGAGGCAGTTGTTTGTGTCATTTCTGCTACTGCAAGTAACCACAGTAAAACTCATTGGTTCACCAAGTTTGACTTTGGTGGTGTCTGTACTTTGGTCTGTTGTTGGTTCTGTATATGGGGTATGAATAGCTGTCTATTCATGTCTCTCCAAGAACAGTGTCACACAAGAAATAACAGGATGATATCCAAGCAGAGAAACACAATCCACTATAAACAATACCATCTGGAATTGTAGAAGCTGTAAGGCTAATTGACCCACAAGGAACTGAGTGGGTAGCTAGAGAGAAGGGAAGCCCAAACTCAGGTCATTTGGTCAGAGTCAACCAAAACCGGGGTCTTTCCTGCTTGCTAACTACCATGATCAGGAGGTCAGAGCATCCACAAGGAGAATACTTGGGGAGGGTGCCACGGAACCACAATCAGAGCCTAGTCATAGCAAGGGCTCTGTGTCTTGAAAACTTAGTATATAGCAACCTTGTGAAGGAAAGCAACATGTTACCTCCTGTCCAGATGGCAACTTTTACTTGCCATATATTCCTCAAACAGAGTTGTTGACGTCAGTGGCCTGCAGAGACAGGGAGTTTGGCAGACACTAGCTAGGCTCCTAACTTACTTTCTATTGGGTAAAGAGGAGTGAGGGCTTGGGGATAGAGGCACGGCCTCACCACTGCCTTGGTAAGAGGCAAGGCTATGCCAAGCTACCACACAGAACTGTGGCACAGTCCAGGGACAGAAGCAGTGCACAGGCTCTGAATAGGTTAGGAACTCAGTGGGAGGCTGATGTCAGCGTTGGGCTTTGGCTATGCCAGATTGAGCCAGTGGATAGTGTGGAGACTCAATCCAAAGCCATGTTCAGGGTCTTGTCAGGTCAGGATCTGAAGGTGGGTTTTAAGTGTGTTCACCAGACCCAAGATAAAACATAAATAGGTGTTTATTTGGGAACAACTTACACAGATAAGAGTAAATAACCGCAGCAGCCTTCCTGCTCCAAAAGATGCAGTCTCTGACCTTCTGATGCTCTCCACAACCCAAGAGAGCACATGCTCTCAGCTCCTTTACCTTAAAAGGATCATGTCTGCACCAGAGGGTGTGACCATTACTACAAGTTCACTGGCAAGGCAAGATGCCACTGCAAGGATCAAGGCTTGATGTACAGCCTATATTAGGGTCTACTCCTGTCCAGGTCAAGGTCAATGTCCTTTCTTTCCTTTAGGAAAATTTACAGTGCTGTAGGAGACACAGAGAGGTTGTCTCTTGGATGGTGCAACTGTCACTCCTGAGCATGTGGCTAAGGAAATTTCCAAACTGAAAGCCAAGAAATGAGACCAAATCTTGCACAGCTCAGTGCCCTGGACTCCAAACCCTTCCAGCCTCTCTGTCTCTTAGTACAGGTTCCCCTGAATGACCTTGTCTTCTGACATACCTGGCACAGACTGAAAGGCTCATAATGTCCAAGGTGGAATCCATCAATCAGGGTATCTGACTTCCATCCTGGGTCAGTTTACTTGTTTAGGGTGGGTTTTGTGACCTGTAGGGAGGACGTTTCCACAGGCTGTGCCTCCAACTGGAGTCCCTGTGTGTTCTAAGCTTGATGGTAGGGTAGCATGGGGGAGGCTTTCTGAAGGAAGTGGTGTTTGTACCTCCTGATATGACTGGGGAGGTTGGAACCTCGTCTCCTCAAAAGACATACAAAAACCTGGCAAAACTACCCAAAGCCTTTTCTAGATGTTACTCTACTTCAGACACAATATTTTGATCGTTTCCACATAAGATGAATCAGAAGCATATGCATTAATTTCCCCTTAAAAACACACACTTGTTGTACTTGGCAAAATGCAGCCCAAGATTTGATGAATGTAAGGCAGCTGAAGGCTTGTATGAGATCCAAGACCAGGAGGTCTCAAAAGCTGGAGCAGCTTGCTGCTTGTACCTGGAAACCACTTCTACACCTCATACATGGCAGCAAACTTGAGATAGAATCTCTAGTCCCAAAGAACCATCCTAGCGCCCTCAAGCTCAGGTCTAAATTCAGGTCAGATCTCAACACATTCCTTCTATGCATATCCAGGTACCAGCCCAGCCCATCTATGCTAAGCAGTTCATGGTTTGGAAGCCAAGGTCTTCCACAGGGGGTGAGTCTCTCATCGCTGTAGGTGTGCAAGGAGAGGATGATGAAACTAGTCTTAGTTGAGATACATACCTTGAGTGTGGTAGGTGAAGAATGTGTGTATCTACGTGTGGGGTGGCAAAGAGATCTTCCTTGTACTGCTGGGGGGGGTGGGGATGTGAAGGGATCACCATTCTTGAAGGTTGGATGTTGAAGTTCTAAGCCCTGGGGTCTATCATCAAAGGACCAAGTTAAATTGTGCTTTGGACTTCTCAGTCTCACAGCAGCATCACTGCAGAGTGGGGGGCTGAAGATGTTTGAGGGGACTCCACATCTCTAGTGAACAGAGGGGCAGGCATTAATTAAAGCACAGATTGACTGCCAGTCATGGGAAACAGCATCAGGACTTAGAATTGCTTAATAAGAGGGTTTGTTACACTGGTTGGCCTTGAGAAGGCAATATTGATCAGGACTCCCTGGCCTGGAACTAATGGAATATTCACCCCCAAATTGCAGTAGCTGATTACTCCAAGGGCATCCCTTCTATTGTTGCTTGGGAAATCACTGGTGGGGTGAGAGAAGAGAGTAAGCAGTGGTTGTGGGAGGGGAGAGGGTGAAGGGAAAAGGGAGGAGAATAAACCAAAGGACAGGTAATGAAGTGGAGCCTCCCAGACACAACAAAACCAGACACGAAGAGTGAGATAAGATCTTCATCTTGGGACAGCCTTTCACCTGTGGAGAAAAAGCTCCTTGCTATCCAGGTCAGTCAGGAAGTGTATGCAGCATGATAGACTTTTCCTTATACTAGTCTGGGGAATAAACAGTTATGAATGTATTCCTCTCTGTTTGCCTCCCCTCCCATTGGCCATATGATGATGGTGTGCCTGAAATGATGTTTATTTGAATAATCCAGGGCAATACCCTGGGAATGTCTGTTAGGGCTCTTATACAGGAGTCTAGGAGTCCCCAAGGCTCTGCTTCGTCATGTGGGCACATGGCAAGATCCCTCGGTGTCCCAAAAGGCAGTGTTCTCCCTTTGGTGCAGGTGCATTTTCAGATGCTGAGCTAACTGATAGCTATTCATCTTCACACCTCCAGCACAGCACAGGCAACCACAGACTGTAGATGCATGTGAGCTTAAGTGTGTAAGTCCCTGATGCCCAGTATGGTGAGTGCAATGAAGAACACCACCACTGTGAGTTCTTGGGGTGAGTGCTCCATCCTATTTGAGCGTGAGCTTCTAGGACAAGCATGAGGGCTCCTGTCAGAGAAGGGTGGACAAAGGGGCAAAGTCAGAGCATAAGGAACACTGTGATATCAACAGTTTGGTGCAGTGTACATGGATATGGCTGGTCATGGGGCTGAGACTAGACTACCAAGGCTCCTAAAGAGAAGAGGGTTATTGTCAGAGGACTGAGCTATTGATGCTGGGTTGGGAGAAAGGGAGGGAAAAGCCTGGAATGATGTACTGACTTGGGAAACTAAGCAGTTGGTGAGAACTCAAATCTACATTACATTTTGGCAGAAATGGCAATTAAGTTTTGTATATGCTGTGTGAGGTTTCAGGAGATGGTCAGGAAGTGCAGAGGATGAGTGCAGAGAAGTGCACGTGCGTAGTGTATGTGTGTGCACACGTGCGCGTGCCCAGTAACAACACTGAGGGCAGGAAAGTAGCCTGGGTGATGGAAGAGCTGCAGGCAGGCGTGCATGGCGGAGGCTCTTCATTAGAGGCAAACCACTATTTTAACAAATTCTTGGTTCTGTAGACTTAACAGGAAGAGGGGCAGCTGAGTTTTTAATAGCAATTTATCTCAATGTGGGCTTTTACACCTCAATTTATCATTGTCGCTGACAACACATGGATTAATCTGTTGCTCTGTGTCTTTCTTGCTGCTGCAAATCCCAAAAGGATCAAAGGGAATTGATATACATAAAGAACTGAATTTCAATTAACGCAAGCCCGTGCTAATTTTCCAGCACGTAGCCCAGAAACATTCTCATTCATTGCAAATTTGTTGAGGCAGTTCCTCCAGGGGATACACACCCATAGATTTATTTATTTTTTTCTGGCATCAAATTCATCACAGAGAACATTCTCGGGTACACTCTCTGCCCCTCCCTAGCTGTCCACTTGTGATTGGGCCTTGAGGAGCAGTTTTAGGGTTTCAGTCTCTCCAGGACTACTGTCATTCTCTGCACCCTGAAGTTACAGCTATGTGTGCATAGGTCTGGAAAGGAAGCCCAGGCCTTCAAGACAAAGAGGTTCTTAGCTGTGCTCCAGGCCTAGCACCTGCCTTTGCCTCAGCTTCAACCATTTCTCAATTCCTGGGAAAGGGGTCTTCAGTGGAGGGGTCTGGACAATGGCTTCTCCTGGAAGCTGGGTTCTCATTTCCTCAGCTTTGGCTCTGGTGGGAAAAACAGGCAAATGGGAAAAGCACTTACCACAGCTCCTTAGTTGTATGTTCTAGGCACACCGTCACATAGGCATCCGCCAGCTCAGTGGCCTTGCAATTGCCAAGACCCACCTTGGCCTTTTCAAGGAGCTGCTCCCAGGCTCTCTCATTGTCATGCCTGTAAATAGCTCTTGGTTTACTAGGACTGTCAGCTTCCAGTAGGCAGAGACAAGGCTGCCAGGGTGCAATCATGTGGGGTTTTCACAGATGCACAGAAGAGCGGGGGCAAGTTCCAACTCATGCTCCACTCCATGCCCCCACTGAGATGTATGTGTTAATGCATTGGCAAGTGTGTGGTGGAGGAGGCGTCTTTTCCCTAAAGCACCTCAGCAAACACTGCCCCCAAAGAGGCTGTGTCTTCTCAGAGGGTGGCTCTGTGAACCTGTCTTCTAGATAGTCTCTTCATGCCAGTTGGCACAAAGCCAATCTGCCTTTCCTGGGCTGCTGCAGCTGAACACACACCTCTTCTCATATCCCAAGGGCTGATGCTATATGCCAGAGCAGGGCCTCCCTGCCAAGCCAGACACTGAGCTTCCCAGATCAGCTCATTAGCATATCTGGGTCCAGCCAGCTGCCCAACTCTCCTTGACTGGCAGGAGTGAAACTTTGTTTAAATTGCCTTGGTCTGACTTAAGGAAGTATTCAACATCCTTAGCCATCAGGGAAATACAAATCAAAACTATTTTGAGATTTCATCTTACACCCGTCAGTATGGTTAAGATCAATAAAGCAAATGACAGCTCACGCTGGGGAGGATGTGGAGCAAGGGGAACACTCTTCCATTGATAATGGAGCTGCAAACTCATACAGCCACCAAGGAATCAGTACGGCAGTTCCTCAGGAAGATGGGAATTGATCCACCTCAAGGTCCAGCTATAATACCCTTAGGCATATTCCCAAATGACGGTTCATACTACTATAGAGACATGTAATCAACTATGTTCATTGCTTCTCTATCTGCTGTAAACAGAAATTTCTTTGATAAGGGTGAGAGCTGCATTTATCTGTGGGCATCAAGACACGTATTTAGAACACAATTAGAAATTACATTGATTTAGGAATGGATCAGTAGTAGGTTCTCTTCAGGGTTCTAAGTTTATGATACCAGGCATGAATTCCCTCACATTAAGTGAATTTTAAGTCCAAATAGACAGCTATTGGTTACCTGCAGAATATAAGTATTATATTCTAAATTGAATATGCTAATAACAATAACTTTAGCATCTGATACATTTTGTAGAAGACAAAATGAAGTTGGTTATTTTCAGTGATTCTAGGGGCATAATAAGTTTTACTCCAAGGTATATTAATATGCATTGGATTAGAGGTGCATCTTGAAGTAAGCACAAGTTAATGATAGGAAAGTGTTATAAGGCAGTGAATGTTCCATTAGGTAGATATTCCTTCCTAAGGTCACCAATGGCCTCCATAGCTGTTAAGGGTCTGAACAGTTGAGGCTTTGCCTGAGGCTCTGATGTATGGAGAAGGAATACAGCTCCTTCTCAAAGCCAGGACCATGTTCAGCAGAGGCTGTAACAGCCTGGGGCCAGGGCCTGGGAGCTTTCCCCTGAGAACTTGATGTACATAGAAGAAACAGCTCCTTCTCTACAGCCAGTTATAAGCGTAGTAGAGGCGGTAATGGCTTGGGGCCATGGCCTTGGGGGAGCTGTGGCTTCAGAGCCCGAGAGCCCAACTCTTCCTACCCTAAAGGGCTGTCATTAACAGTCTCAAGGCTGCTGTGTGTGTGCATCTGTGGTGCTTTTGAGGCACCCCATGTTCCCTTTGTGCACCATGCCTTGATTAGCTTCCTGCTGATTTCTTCCTGGGGTATGATAGTCCTTTGCTGACACTGTCTCATTGTTCATTTCAAAATATATAAAGTGCTATGTTTCTTTTTGAAATGTTGCTTGTAACACACACACACACACACACACACACACACACACACACACACACACACACACCTTGGTCTGAACATGGTGGAAATTTAGAAAGGAAGCCCACATCCTTCTCCTCGACCAGCCTCAGCTATGTCCTGGCTGCGAATGGAACTCACTCAGATGTTAGTCCAAGCACTGGAGCCCTCTGCTCAGAGTCCCCTCTGATGTCCCTTCTGCTTTTCCTCTGAGGTCTCCTCTCTTGCAGCCACTGTTTGCTGCCTTCCCTCTTGGGGTTACTAGGCTTTTTACAGAGGTCTCATCCCTGATGTTTCTCTTCTGGATAATTAAAGGGGCTGTTCTCAGTGCCTGGGTCTTAATTTGTAAACGTAGTTGATTAACAGTTTAAGGAGGTTGAGCTATCAGCAGAACATTTGAATGTTGTCATGGTTCCCCTAGTGTCTTGGTTTCTTTTCCTGTTGTGATAAATATCCTGACAGACACAACTTAAGGGAGAGGGGGTTTACTGCACTCACAGTTCAAGAGCTCGTCCATGAAGGTGGGAGATCCAAGGCAGTGGGGGCTTGAAGCAGCTGGTCACATTGCACATTGCACATCTATGGCCAGGAATCAGAGAAGGATGAAGGAAAGCTTGTTAGTGATCAGCTTACTTCCTTCATTTAAACATACTGGGAAAGTTGCCTTACTTGTTAACAGTGAGCACTGCTCCACAGAGGCTTGTCATTCAGTTCCCAGAACCCACTTCGGGAGGCTCGCAGCACCTGAAACTCTAGCTCCATTGGATTTGACACCCTCTCTTTGTCTCCTCAGACAAATGCATATCTGCCTCTCACATATACACAGAATTCAAAATTTTAAAATAAACAAATAAACTGTCCAGTATCTCCCACCCAGGGAATGGCCCCACACACGATTAAGATGTTTCCCCCACTCCATATCAATTAATATGTTCTTGATAATTTCTCAGTCATCCCAAGAGGTCTGTGTCCTGGGTGATTCTAGATTCTGTCAAGCTGACAATTAACATTAATCATCACAGCTAGAAAAGAGAGTACAGGACACTTCACATGCAGGGGGAGCAGCAGATCTGGCCAGGAGGCAGAATGTAAGGGCAAATTATAGGGTATGGTGTTCATGAGCTCTCTGGCTATGTCTCACAACTCTGGTGGGCTGGGGCCCATGGAAACATCTTAAGTTGCCTGGTTCTTGGGCCTGGGATGACCTACTCAGGAGGTATCTTTGGCTTGATAGCTGAGGGTCAAGTCTATTAAGACTCTAGATTGCTAAGTTTACACATGGAGCCTTTGGGTATCTACTAGAATCTGCTGACCTTAGGAGGGTAACCTCTTTCTTAAGATCTCTAAATGTGAGAGCTTAGGATATACAGAGAAGAAAAAAATCATAGTAATAGAACCAGAGCTGGGATGAAAGGAGCCAGTAGGAAAGTAAAGAATCCAAGACAACTCCATGAAAGCATGCCTGTATTGAGAAGGTAAGGATTTCCTACCTGTAAAATGGGGGTGGCAGTTCCCATAGCTCCTGGTTGTGGGGAGGAATAGAAGAACAGCTAGATAGGAAAGTATCAAAATGCAGCTCCTGTCCACCCCTGTGGGCCCTGGGAGCATGGCAACCCTATACCCTCATCTGCTCCTCCATAGAAGCTGACTCAGCAGAGTGTGGTCCTGCTCTGAGTGTGTACAAGCTGCTCAAGCTTCCAGCCACGAAGACATTCAACAGGTGCTCCTCTGTTTGCTTAAAACATTTCTGGGTGTAACAGCAACACATTGGCTTGGGAACACACTGTCTGCCATTTGAAACTGAGCAGGAGTGGGGCTTCCAAACACATCCTTATACAGGGATCGTGGCATAATTAGTATAATTATTAGGGGGTTAATGAAGCTGGGAACAGCACATCAAGCACACATTTAAACAAAACCTTTTTAAAAGTGGGTGGGGGAAATTTGCCTGCTCACTTTCACTCTGGTTCTCTCTCTCCTTTACAATTTGGATTTCAGAGGTAGTGCCTGGTATGTGGGAAGGGGAACTCACTACTTGCCCAACCCCGGGTCTTTACTCCCAAGGTCATCTGTGACATCACTAAACAGTGGTGACATACAGTTATTTCACAGTTCCTGGTCTAGCCGGTGGCCAATGCTGGTAACTCCACTCCTTTAGTATTTCTGGACTTAACCCTCAGTTTTCATGCCACTATCATTGTCCAGGGTAGAGGCAGGCACATTCTCCCATGAATGAGAACATCATCTTGTACTAGTCCAAGCCTTCCTCTCAGCGTACCGTTTTCTTAGACTAGGTACCCCTAAACAGACACAAAGATAGAGATTCCACTCAGTAGGAAGGATTACTAGAATAATCCAGAAGTGAGTGGAGAGTGGAGACCAGGATGGGAAGAGAACATATGACAATTTGACCATATAATAGCTCCATCTTAATCTGCTTATAGCTGAGACCCTGAGGGCGGCTTTGAATATCTCAGGTCTTGCTCAGAGTCATCCTGGTTTGCAAACGCTGGGATGCTGAGATACAGGCAACGTCACTTTCCAAGCCTTGAGCCAAACGACACAAGCTGCTGTTGTATTTTTAATTTTTAGAGGAAAGCACAACATCAGTTGCCAGACACCCACTCTCAAGACAGTTCAGTTTAAGCATCAGATTGTCCTACATTCCCTCGGATGACGTCAAATCTGTGTGAAGATGGGTGTGAAGCAGCAGCTGGTATCAAAAACCCAGACCTAGTAGAAATCCCTTGGAGCGGGGAATGAGGGCAATGATGCCCAGTCAGATTCCAAGCACGGAAGAGTTTAGGCAGTGGTCAACAGGTGTATGCATCCTGTCAATACACAAGTGTGGTGATTTATGGGTATAATTGACGTGTTATTTTCTGCTTTCCCTTTTATGTAGCGTCACAATGGTGGCTACAGCATTAGGACATAAATATTGTTAAAGTTGCTTAACCCATGCTACTGGGTAGATGCAACTGATAGTTCTGCTTTTTCTTTTCTTTCTTTCTTTTTTTTTTTTTTTTTTTTTTTCTTTTTAACCTGTACAACCTTTTGGCCTAGGAATGAGTTCAGTGTGAAATGACTAAGACACAGGGGCTTTGGTGAACTGTGAAAGTTTGGGAAGCCCTGGGTGAAGGGCTGCCCCTGAGTGGATGTAAGTTTCTAGGCCCTCAGGCTTTCTGTGCCACAGGCAAAGGGGCCTCCAGCAGCCCTAGGGCAGCCTCCCAGCAAAGAGACACTGATGTGGGCTGTGGGGGATGAAGGCAGGTAAGAGAAGTGTGTAGAAAAAAATAAAACAGAGAAAAAGTCTAATGGAAAAGCATGGCTATAGTACCTACAATATCAATGCATCTCAAACTGTGGAGTGAGCACAAGAGGTCTGGAGATCCTGCTCAATGAAATTCTGATTGAGGGCTCTGGGGCCTGAAGACCTGTACACACACACACATACACACACACACACACACACACACACACACACACACACACACTGGATTCATTGAGGAGTCTCCAATCCAAGAGCAACCTAGGGTTATTTGGAAAGCCCTGGAACCTGATGGCTCTAAGCTAACCTGGCCCTTCTCCACACTCAACAGGTCCCTCCCTACACTCACCACTCCTCCTAGAATAGAGTCTAGAACTATCAGTGCCATGCTGGTGTCCTGGGAGTGGGAACTTACTAGCTAGGAAGACCTTTGAATGGATATGATAGCCAAAGCCCATTTTACAAACAGATAAATAGAGGTTCAGGGATGAGTAAAAGTACAAGATAGGAACTCAGAACATCAGATCCCATACTCATGCAATAGCCATTCCCTACAGTTGGTGTGTCAGTTCAGAGCATCTTGAACCCCAGATATGGGTAAGTATATAGATATTGGCAGTAATGTCCCTACTAAGGTACCAGGAGAGTTCAAAGATGAGAACTTGGGGTACCCTAAATAAAATACTGTGGAGAACATCACCACCATATTTGAAAAGTACCTTGTCCAAGATGTTAGGCAATGCTCCTCAAGAAGCTGGGCATGAGTGAACAGTCTTGGGCAGGAAGCAGGTGTTGCTTATGAATGGATCTTGGTGACAAGGTGTGGTTTTCATCTCTGGCTTCTCATCCTACATGAGAAGCTGATGGCAGCCTTCTCAGAGCCAGTGAGCAGGTTTTTCCATCCATGTCAACATCATAAGCTTAGAGTTCCATCTGCATATCTGGGGGTGGCCAGCAGAAAGGAACAGTGCATTTTGGAGGCAGAGGACCAATTCAGATCCTAGTGTTTTCTCTCAGCTAGCCAGGTATGTATGGCATATCCCATGCCTCTTATTTTGTTCCTGGTAGTCAAATAGATCACCTGGTGCTTTCCCATGCAACCTTATCAGACTTCCCAGGAGAAGAAGTAGGACTTGATTTCCTTCCCATTGATGTGGGTTCCAGCCAACACTGTTATGAAGTTGCCTGTTTGGGGTGAAATCTTGCTGTCTTTCATCTAATCTGAGGAATGAGTTCAAGATCGTCACACCAGAGGAAGGAAGAGATTCCAGAAATGGACCAACAACAACGTGGCACCAAAACCACAGGGGCCGCATCTGTCAGTGAGGGAAGGTTTGCTGTCGTTTACTGAACTTGTAGGTCTTTTGCTATGTGACATTATGACCACAATAGCTGACAAATGGACTTGGGAGCCTCTAATTAGTTGCTTATATGAATCTCAGTGGGATATGGTTTCCTCATCTGTGAGATATTGGCTATTCCACTTATCATGCAGCCCTTGTGTTATGGCTTGATGACCTATGGTATAAGAAAGCATACAACATGGAGCTCGCTATGCTGAGGGTTCCCCATCAATGAGATCTGAGAAAGAGCAAGAGTCAGTCTGTACAAGCTGCTTTTATGTGTTCAAAATGGGTTCAGTGGCAGGCTCAGATGAGGGTCATAGCTAAAGTCCTATTTCTGCTAGATGACAGGTCTGCTAGTTGTTCAGACAGGTCACTGGATAGAAACCCATACCAGGTGAGACAGAGCAAAGGGGAGTTGGAAGCCTCTTTTCCTCAGTGCCAAGCCTCAGGGCTGAACATGGGACTAGTACCTATTATTTTGGACCATGGGTTCATGTTTGGTTGTAGAATTTTCTGGGCAACAAAAACAACTCTCATTTCTTGTCATTATAACGATAGAGTAGTAGTGACAAGGCATGAAAGGGTGATGTGACAAGAGTAACACCATATGTGTCTATTGAGGCTAAGATTTGGGGGCTTGGAATGCTTCCCGGGCCCCTGGTACTCTTCCTTTCCTGGTGGGGTGGCATTCAGGTATTAACACCGGGAAAAATGCTTCCTTCACCAGATGTGAGAAGATGCTGAGCCCTGCCTCTGGCCATTCAACATGTGGCCCAGTTAACAGTTCCTATAAAGGGGGTAGAGTAGAGGTCACTGTAGTCCTTGGACTCCCTGACTCTCTGTGTGAGGTGTTTCGCTATAGCTACTCTTCAAATGCCTGTGACCAGAATGTCTGGGAAGGCCATCCTGCCTGGAATGTTGGCTGCCTGCAACCGTGGCACCGCAGGATGGGGCAGGGAGATGTGCTGAGATGGGTCAGCTGAGGAGCAGAGGACTCAGTGGCTACATGCAGTGAGGGATTTGTGGCAAGCACTTGACCTGGGTATCTGCACCACAGAGGGTATTGCCTTTTCTCTGCTCAGACCAGAAACCTAACCTGAATCCATGTTTGAAAGTTCAAATAACACACACACGCATACATGTGCATGCTTGGGTGCCCCGTGAATGTACACACACACACACACACACACACACACACACACACACACACACACAAAACAAATTTAAAAAAAAAAAACTCCATTATTTCTGATAAACAACCACTCTTATCATTTGGGTGACATTATTCTAGGCTGATTGTGTGTGTGTATTCATGTGCACATATTTGAGTGCTCGTGTGTGTGTGTGTGTGTGTGTGTGTGTGTGTGTGTGTGTTCATGTGTGCATGTGTGTCTGTGGATAGCGTTAATATTTGCCAACTTCTACCTAAGCAGGGCAGGTTCTGTGCAGGGAGTGGCTGTTGGGAGTTGACTTGGAGCCTCAGGATGGGTTTGGACACACACAAGAGTGGCCTAGATGTGGAACTGGGATGAGGCAGGAAAAGGACTGAATTGCACTGCTTCATAAAGAGAGAAGAGCTTGGAGCTCCCAGGGCCAATCAAGAGCAGGAAGGAGAGCAATAGAGTTGAAAATAGAAAGAACATTAAAGTGAAGCCCC
Organism: Phodopus roborovskii; assembly: GCF_943737965.1. Lineage (NCBI taxonomy): Eukaryota > Metazoa > Chordata > Mammalia > Rodentia > Cricetidae > Phodopus > Phodopus roborovskii. The sequence continues at coordinate 9,952,537 of NW_026126407.1, forward strand.
AGCCCAGCAGGAGGCTATGCCTTGCTTGGGGCAGTTGTCAAGGTACTTCTGCAGGGACACCTAAGGACTTGACTGCAAGGTGCTTGCTTTGTTGCTGAAAGGTTGCAGCAGGCTTTCCCAAACCTTCCACAGCATTCTTGATACACACAGACTTATGAGAGTACAGGGAAGCTTGAAGGAAAAGGTTGACTCCCTACCTACTGATGGGTTATGGCATGGGAACAAGAGAGACATAGAAGACAGTAAGATAGTCCTGACTTTGAGAACATTTAGCAGAAGGGGAGAATGGGCTGGAGCAGGAGGGGACAGAGAATCCAGTTGTGAGCTTATCAACTAGAGTCCTTCCGTAATCCATGAAGATTAGTGTTTCTCAATGTGCGGGTAGGGATTTAGGTGAGGCATTTTTAGATCTGCAGCTGTAGGCTGGCCCTAGCCATCAGAGATGTATATTCATGTTTATGTGCTTTATTTAAGTGGAATTTTATATCTCTTGCTGTTTTATAACTCTTTGTGCTCATTCCTGTGCTTATGCATCTTGGCCCATCACTACGTTTGTGTCTAGTTCACTTTTCTTGTCATCTAGATGGTGAGTTATTAGATATGAGCTACAGTATATATAGTCTGTGCCCTGATGATGGGTTTTGAGGCAATGTCCTATACTTCTGTAATAACATATTTCCATTTATATCCTTACACACTTGTTGAAGTGGCCACTTAAAAACTAGTTTTAGGTCAGAATAGAAAATTAAAAAAATAAAAACACACTTCTGATAAAACATAAATAGCATTGGTCATTTTTCCTTCATTCTACCACTGAGTGTTTGAAGACCAGGACAGCATGCGTAGGTGGCAGTGGTAAGTTTTTGTAAAAATGACCAGCCCTGTCCAGCTGTTAATGGTACAGTATCAAAGCTTCTAATTTCAAAGAGCCAAAGGAATAGAGTCCATCCTTCCTTTGAGACAGGAACTGAGCCCTCTGGGCCTTTAACTCATACTTAGTTTCTAAGCATGGGTTGTGATTGTTGTGGGCCAGCAGGCAACATGTGCTCAGGGAATGGATTTTTGTGATTCTGAGAAACAGCTCATGTAAGAAGATGCCATTAGGCTCCATGTCAATGTCAGGAACTCTCTAAGATGGGTGTTTCCTAAGCTGCCCAATCACAGTATAAACATCCTTCCAGGCACACTTTCTGTGTTGAAGTCTGAGGTGCAGGAACAGCCTGGAGAGGTGTTGTTCTCCTCCAGCTTTCCAATAGGGAGAACAGAGGGAGGAAAGCCTGGTCCTCTGGAGCCAGTCTGCACACTTTGACCCAAGACTACTGTTCCTGTGGGGTGGACAGAGCTCTGGCTCTTTGCCCCTGTGTAAAGCACCTCTCAGGCAGAACTGCAGGTGCAAGGTCCACCCTCCCCAGGTCTCTCTGTCTTTGTGTCTGCTGCCAGCTGTGAGTCTGAGGTGGGGGCATTATAGATGGCTACACAAATGAATAATTCAGTGAAAAGTGAACAATTTCCATGGCAACCTTGGTAGCCTATGACCCACTCCGCTCCCCCCACGGGCCTGACTCACCCTAATAAAGAAACACATTTGTCAGACGACACAGGGCAAACTGGGATAAGGCTATTTGAAGGGAATGGGAATGAAACTAGGTCAGCTGATGGCAGCAAAGTGGGACTTGCAAGAGTCCTGTCAGCAGGCAGGTGCAGGTACATCATGCAGTGCTAGGAAAAGGCTTGCCCCTTCTGATAGGGGAGAGGCATGGAGTTCAGCTCCAAGTTGCTCTGAATGCAAAACCCACATTATTCAACAGTATTCTTAGTTACCTTGGACACTGCATGGTAGGAACCTAGGACATACATCCTATTGCTTTTGAAGTAGGGAAGGGAAAGTGATGTCAAAAAAGTACCTCTTGGGATTTCTAGGTGATTTAGCCATGAAGTAGGGATTGGGGATGAGAATAAAGTCAGAGATCCAGGATAACAATAAAAGTAACAGGGGACACCAGCATATAGTCGGGACAGAGAAGAGTGGTCATTTCTATGTTTCTATAAGAAACCTGCTTACAGTTTGTGGGTGGGTTTAGGAAGGACTTGCTATTCTAAGTCAAGCTTGGCAGGTCTGGAAACTTCAGGCCTGTCACATGCTGTCTTTGGTATTTCTCTGCAATGCCCATGCTGTTTACTCATGTGAGGCTTCCATGTGCAACTGTGTGGAATGGCCCCAGTGAATTGGCTTTAGGCTGTTTAGCCTACCTCTATTAGATAGTTCCTTTGCAAAATAGGAATAATAAACACCTCCCTCACTGTATTATCCTGAGACTCCACAATCCGTGCAACCTTGAAATAAATACTTCAATAGCAGTGATACCTAAATTTGCTGTTACTGCTGTTTGTGTGGAGGTGTATAGGCATCTTCTGGTACCCTAGCCCAGCAGCACCCTTGCCCTGGCACTTGGTTCTTTGAGATATATTCCATATGTACCCACTGCTGGTCAAATAGAGTCTTACTGTTCCTTCCTCCTTTCAATAAGAGGCAAACTTGGAACCTGAGGCCATGAGGCCAATCCAGGGGATAGAGGTGCAGGCAGCCTTGAGGAAATGTCTTAGTTGCTTTTCTATGGCTGTGATAAGACACCATGACCAAGGCAACTTACAGAGGAAAGAGTTTATTGGGAGCTTATAATTCCAGAGTGTTAGAGTTCACAGTAACTCCATGGCAGGGAGCATGGCAGCAGGCGGGCAGGCAGGCCGGCATGGTGCTAGAGCAGCAGCTGAGAGTTTAGATCTTGAGCCATAAGCATTAGGTAGAGAGAGTTAACTGGGAATGGTATGGGATTTTGAAAACCCAAAGCCCACCCCCAGTGACACGCTTCCTCCCACAAGGCCACACCTCACAGAGGGAGCAGGTGTGGCCCAGGGTCCCACAGACTGCAATGCTCAAAACTAAGACCTCACTCTAGACCTAGCCCTGTTATTGCGGCCTCCCTTGGGGCTCTGGTAACAGGAAGAATCAAAGCAGGAAGGCAGGGTGGAGAGGGGCGAAACAGTCTTAAAGGCTGCCTCCTCCGAGGGTTCTCACTTCAGCACTTTGGACAGAAGCCACAAAGGAATAAAATGAAGTGACAATCTGCAAGTGTGGTCTTTCCTTTTCCAACTCAGCGATGGCTGCCAACAGCAAATAACATCATTTCAGGCCGTGGGAGAACTGCAGCTTTCGGGAACTTTTGTCCTGTCGATGTAAATCTCTCAGCACTGCCTTCTGCCTTGGCAAAAAAAAAATGTGCTTCTAAATTACATTACACACACTGGCTCCCACCCTCATCGGCCCTACACTTCATATTTTATCTGCGGGCAATCATCAAATATATCCTGATCTGATTTGGAACCTGTGGAGTCATTAGGAATAGGTGCTTTGCTTTTGTATCCCTTACGTTCAGCACACCAGACAAAGGGGATACTAGTAGTAAAAATAATAATTAATAATAATGATACCCAGAAATCTGAAAACCAAGAAGAGCCCAAAGCTTGGGGACCCAGTGGAAATTTCTTCTTGGGCCAAGGTTAATTGAGGGAGACTGGTGGGTAATGCAAAGCCTGTACTAAGAAGAGACTGCAAACTCAAAGTGCCATTTTTGAGTAGTCTAGATACACAATGACCCACTCCAAATGCAAATAATGTCCATATCCTGAATTTGATCACAGAGCAGAAGGGCATAAGTAGGGGATCCAAATTAAAAAAAAAAACACTAGTCATATTGTAATGGTGTTAATGTCTCAATTTTCATAAATACACCCAGGCTGAGCAAGGTGTTATTAATAGTGGAGAATCCTCTCAGTTTTGTTATTCTGCTTCTGGATTTCAAATGCAATCATCATGAGGGAAACTGAGGCAGCATAGCTCTTGGTCTTATAGTCACAATTCAAAAAGTTCAGTGCAAGGCCAGTCTGTGCTTCTGCTCACATGTGGTGTGATGTTCAATCTGGCCATGCAAGCTCGATGCGATGGTCTCTTTCTAGGTTGTCCCTAGAAACTGTTGGCCCCAGAAAGAGGAGGGTGAAGGCTGAATTTAAGGTGCATCAGCAGAGAGGAAGCCATCCCCTTCCAGGGGATGGCATTAAACAAAGAGAGCTTCATCTTCTAATCACATTAATTCACCCCAGGGGGTGTTTCCCAGCCCATTATCACATGGTGTGGTTGGCTGGATCTCCATTTGTCACAGCAAACATCAGGCATATGGTAATGGTCCCGTAAAACATGCCCTGTTGGGTCTTAATGTCTATTTAATGACACCTGCTATGAAGGCTCCCATAACTGAACTCATAATGGGAGATGAGGGGATATTAGATTTTGGAGAAAGAGAGTTCTTTGAGTGACAGGCTGCCTCTCTCCAGGAGGCCCAAGCTGGGTTGGGTAGAGTGGGGGTGGTGCTGGGTTGGGTAGGGTGGGGGATGGTGCTGGGTTGGGTAGGGTGGGGGCACCTAGGTCTGAAGCCTCAGAATTTAACTGCAACAGAGATGCTAAGAGATATAATGGCTGTAAGTCCTCTGTCCTAATGCAGCCAGGGCCACTAAGGCCTTGAGGGAAGAGGATAAAATGGGTCCAGTGTGGAGAAAAAGGGGCTTTGCATCTCTGCTGCTCATCATTAACCTGTGATTATATAGGTTCCATTGGGTGTGAAGGAAGACGGAAGTTTGGTGGCTGTATAAAGTACCAAGGCTGGGGATTTAGTTTTGGGCAAAATGTCCAGTCTCCCTATACCCTTCCATTTTTATTAGAATTTGTTAATTGTACAAAGTAATAGGTTTCATTATAAAATTCCATATGTACATAATATTCTTTCTTTATTTGTTTTTTCTTATTTTACATATTGATCCCAATTCCCTCTCCCTCCCTCTCTCCCTCCCTCCCATGCCCCCACCACCACCCTCCCATCCCATCCCCCCCCTACTCCACAGGGAGGGTGATGCCTTCCAGGAGGGGTCAACAAAATCTGCCAAGCCATTTGGAGTAGGGACTAGGCCTTCCCTCCTGCCTTTAGGCTAAGGGAGTATCCTTCCATGGGGAATGTGCTCCCAAAGTCCTTTTGTGCACCAGGGATAGCAAGAGTGGGAAAGCTACCATAAATGCCCTTCATTGATAATGAGACTGATGACTAACTTATCCACCATCATAGAGCCCTCATCTAGTAGCTGATAGAAACAGAAGCAGACACCCACAGCTAAATACTGAGCCGAACTGGAATCCATATGCAGAGAGGGAGGACAAGACCAGGTTACAGAAACCCACAGAAACAGCTGACCTGAACAAGGAGGGACTAATGGGCCACCAGACTGATAGCTTGGAAACCAGCATGGGACTGACTCAGACCCCCTGAACATGGGTCTCAGTTAGAAGGCCTGGGCAGTCTAACGGACCTCTGACAGTACATAATATTCTTTAGTCATTTTCAATCCTGCTATCATTTGTTGGTCCCCCTCCCACTGTTCCAACACAGAGAAGCCATTGTGTGACAGTGGAGACAATGGAACTTAACTAGAGTTTGTGCAGGGGCCCAAGGATTCCACTAGGATTCTTTCCATCTACCTGCCTTGTCATCCAAAGTATATGGCTTTGTCCTCACCATCACATGTTGTCAAACACACACACACACACACACACACACACACATATATATATATATATATATATATATATATATATGCGAGAGAGAGAGAGAGAGAGAGAGAGAGAGAGAGAGAAGACAAGTATCTCATGTAGCCTTGTCCTCCATTCTCAATGTGATTCCCTCACCAAGAGTCCCATCTGCCTCTTGTTGGCCAGAACTGACTGTGGACACATGGCTGCTCATTGTAACAAGGGAGTCCGGAGAGAGCATTTTCTCAAGGTGTATTACTACCCCAGTGAAATCCATGGGTGTTGGGTAGCAGCTGGCTATATCTTCAGAGCATCAATTAACTTCTTTGGTCCTAACAGCAAGCCCATTTAATGAATGAGGGACTGGTGGGAAAAATAGATTTAGATAGCCATTAATTAGAGTATCTGGGGATAGCATGCATGTCTGTGACTCTCATGGGTCCATAAGAAGCCTCAAGGCAAGTCTGTGTTTTATCATTTTGCTCATCTTCCTGCATTTGCATCACTGGGTGTCCTGTCTGTTCTCATGTCAGTTGAGTACAAGCAGACTCCACAGGTCTGTACTGTTTTGGGGAGTATCTTTGGAAAGTTGTAAATATGTTTCACTGGGTACTATAGCTAGGTATGACTGATACTGATGGTGCAAGGCTGAGTGATTCCCCAAAGAGTCCTACCAAATCACAAGTGTGTTTCACTCATACCTTCCAGGGTGGTGCCCAAAGCACACTTATTAAAATGTATTTGATGTCAACAGATGGTAAAACTGTATTTCATTCTACTTTTTTGCTGGCTCATATGGTCTGCAAAAGAGAAAAAAGGCAAGCTTGTAATTACTATAGATTTTTTAAAAAACATATCCACAGATAATTGCTTTTGACTATAAACAGGGGCAGTTGCTAGAATGATTGACTCATCTATAGTTGGTTTACTTTGGGATAAGAACTTTGGCAGGCATCTTGGGATGTAATTATTTGTGCACACATCTTTTCTCTCTTTTAAAGGAATAGAATATGATATGCCTCACCCCAGCTTACAGACATACTTAATGTGTCCTGGTTTTAGAATAAGTGCTCTTTGTCAAACAAACATGTGAATAAATGAAGGAAGATCAGAAGCTTCTGGAGAAGTTAGTTTAAAACTCTGAAGGGAAAGCATTCCTTGATTGTGATTGCTATATGTGGTTATCTATCAGTCTGAGTTGACATTTTGACCTGAAAGAGTAAGGGTTTAAGCACCTACAGTAGTCAAGTTGTATTAGTCAGTAGAAGTGTTGGTAATACTGCATAAAAAATGTCTTCCAAACTCAGTGATGGGAATAAAACAGGTGTATACTGTAAGAATAGGTTGATGGAGATGTTGCTTGAGATAGCTGGACTTGGCTAGGTTCATTTGCCTCATGTTAATTGCTTGGCTTCCTTGGCTAAACCATCACAAAGACCCCTCAATGTAAAACTGCCACAGAAGCATAGAATATACTCATTTAAAAAGTCAGAGACACAATTTCCTGAGTCACTAACTCTGTTGATGAGAGTGAGAGCAGAGGTGTGGATGTTGGGCACTGAAGAGATACCCACTCCAGCTCTGAGACTCCATATATCCAAGGCCAGCTCACCCCTCATGCTAATGTTGCTTCTTCACATCATGCCATCCAAACAAGATTTTCTTCATGGACACTCACCACACTTTGGTTCTAATTTTCCTTAATCTGTGACAGTCAGCCAGTCTCCTTTTGAAATAACCCTGCGTTCTTGGATCCTACCTCCTGGTCCATATCTGTGTTTCCCTCCTATTTCCCTGCACATTTCTTTTCAGTATCACTTCTAGGCTCATTCAGATTTCATGAAGGAAAATGTTGGTGAGTGAATGAAAGAAAAGATGCATTTGGCAGTCAGTGGTCCAAGCGCCTTTGCCTTGAAAACAACCAGGCCTCTGTGCTTACAGTGCCTACTGTGGGATGGGATATAGTAAACTCATCTGGACTGACAGCCACATGGGAACAATGACACCCTGCCCTCATCCTGAATTATAGCACTGACACAAGTTCAAGCCAGCATTGGCTTCAGTGTCATCTCCGTGCCCTTCAGAGTTTCTGGGTGGCTTTGTGCCTGATTCAACTCTCACAAGGAAGCCAGGGACTGCCAAGCTGGTGTGCTGTACTGATACTTCTGTGCCTTTTCATTCCCTTGTAGAGAGGAAGGTAAGTATGACCTTGACCTACAAATTTAAGCTATGCTTCCTGCATCCTGGTCAGTACTTCAGACCTGTCCTTCCTCTCCATCTCTCACCACCCTTCACCTGCCTGTCTCACATTATAGTCACTCCTCTGTTAGTATGAATAAGCCTATCTCTTCCCTGCTAGCCCTATCCCTTTCATCATTCAAGGTTCAGCTCAGTGCTGCTTTGTACAGAAAATGTCTCTGATTTCCCACCAGGAAGCAACTCACCTCTGCCCTTCTGGGGCACTGGTTACTGTCAGCCTGAGTCATTGTCATCTGTGTCTGCTCGTCGTCTGCTCACTCACCCTACAGACTCCAGGTCATGCAGTTGGGATTTGATTCAGATTTTGATGTAACCTCAGAATTTAGCCAGTGGTTCAAGTTAAACAGCTTTTATATGAACCAGTAAATACTTGGCCAACAAATTGGGGTAGAGGGTCAGTGGGGAGAAAATGCCTATCCCAAGCTTGCACTTTGGGGAAAGAGAAGGAAGAATTCATGTTTGTTGAATCCAACTCTTTGCAGAATTATTTTGTGGTCTCTTTCATTGGGCCAATTACATTTATGAAGATGAATTATGACAGGCCAGAACCCACTTGCATGGATTACTGTGTGCTAACTACATAATTAGCGGCCTCGTGTAGGAAGGGAGTTTGTTAGATATTTCCATAAGAAAAAAAAGACATTATGATCCATAAAAACAATGAGCAATGATAATTTCATTTTTATTGGTCATTTAAAAACATTCACTGATAATTCTCCCCGTGCTTAATAGGCATATGTTTGCTTCCTTCAGAATACACCCATAAATGCATTGCAAAAACACTCTTACATAATCATTCAGCCTCACTTCCATCATCAAAGACTTTCAAAGATGGAGAGTGTGGAGTTCATCAAGGGCATTTGAACAGGTGGTTCCCATTATCCTGAATCAGAGCCTAGAATCTGGGCCAGGCCCAGCACCAGCAACCACATTGTTCTCAAGCCAGAGGAACCACACACCTGAAAGCTCTTATCCCCTGGCTTTCATTTGAATTAACAAACAGCCAGAAGCCACAAACTCTCCTTTTTCATGATAATCCTGAGGCCTCTGAAGTCCTTTTAGGAGGCCTGGCACCACAGGCCAAGCCAAAGGCAGGGGATGATAAACTGTGTGATGGAAGAACCAAAGGCTGGCGAGTGAATGAATGAAGGGTGCTTGAAGGCCACATGGACCCAAATCCTATCCCTTGAGATTCTGGCAGAGACCTCAGACCCACTACCACTGCTTCTTGGCTCTTCTGGAAAGAGGACCTGATTGTTGAGCACCCTGAGAGCTAGTTAGCAGACGCTCATGTTCAGAAATACAAGGACAAAGAGATGCTTTCATGTGTTTCCAAAAGCACTTCAGGGCATGGTTTCAATATTCCTAATGAAAATTAAATTCTCCACATAAAGTGTGTGTGTGTGTGTGTGTGTGTGTGTGTGTGTGTGTGTGTGTGTGCACGCATGCGCGCCCGTGTGACTGCTGGACTCAAGATACACTTTTCCCATCATTACAAGGCCAGCAAACTATAGAAGACAAGGGGATAGAGTTGCTAATTGGCAGCTCCTTGGAGTGGCTCACTGGCCTTGGGAGCATGCTGATCTCATTCTATAAATGATATGTATCCATTAATTATGCTTTGAAGTATGCTTTGAAGTTCTTAGATTCCCCCCTCTATATGTGTGTATGTGTGTGTAAGGGTATGCATGCAGGCACCCATGAATTTGTGTGTGTGTGTGAGTGTGTGCATGGGCGCACGCATGCAGAGGTATCTTATATATAAATATATGTATGTGAGAACATATCTAGTTGAGGCAAAAATTGTGTGTCTGTATCTCTGTATGTGTTCACATTTCCACACACTAGTGTATATGCATATGTCTGTGTTTATATGTAAATGTGCATATGTGTGAATTTGTAAGTTTGTGTGTGTTTGTGTGCATATATGAATGTGTTCGTGTGTGTGTCTTTACATTGCTTTTCAGTCTCAGTGTTTCTTTACTACTACGTTACCAGAATTCTCCCTGTGCAGAGCAAGTGGGGCAAAGGGCACGTAGGGGACACTCCTGAGGCCTTCCTCTGGATATCAGATACCTGGCCCTTGTCTTTGTGTTGCCCCTGGATGAGCCTCAGGTCCTGTGTCCACTTCCTGAGCTAAGTGTGCCTGACATAGTTTTCTGTGGGAATACAGTTTTACAGATTGTTGTCACGGTTTTATCTCCCTAATTCCTGAATTCCTGAATTGCTTTCACTAGTGCCCATGGTCCCTGCTTCAGAGGGAGGCGTGCTCACCATCCACCCTTTCTCTTGTCCTCTGCATCCCTAGCTTTACTATCCTTTGACATCATGTAGCAGTCTTGGGTGAAGTTTGCCCTGGAGGATAATGTAGCATAACCTAAAGGGGCTCTGTGGGTGCTGACACAACTCCTCCCGAGGATAGTCAGATGTTTTCCGTGCCCATGAGGATGAAATGCCCCTTCCATATCCCTTAGAGTACTTTTAAAGTGACTCCCACTGGTGTGGCTGTCAGGGTAAGTGCCTCCATAAAACTGCCCCTAATCAAAGAGAAGGCTCACTTTCATTGCCTGGATTCTAGAAAATGTCTTACTATAGTGAGTAGACCAGACAGCTTCTATAGCTGGTAACTTTTGTCTTATTACTTTGATTGTTAATATGTGTCTTATTCACCAAACACTTAATAATGCCAATGAAGCCAGTGGTTACTATGAAAGCTTCCATTTTCAATGGGACCGTGGGGAACTCAGTTCCTTACCAGTTAAATCAAAGTCCGTCTGATATCTGCCTCATGGGATTGTGCTGAGGACTAAGGACATTCACATCCTAACTCTCCATAAAAGCCATCTGTTATTACTGCCATTGATGTTGTCACTATTCCTGAGTGACAACAGGGGATGAACAGGATGGGTCCTACCCGTGAGGAATTCACAGTCTAGTTTCCAAGCAGGATATAGAACAAGAGGCAGAATGATAGAAATGAGACTGTGGGGATACTACTGGAGAGACCCTTCAATTCTTCCTGAGAGAGACGATCCTTCCAGGGGAGGCAGGTCCATTCAGTTCAGGCTGTGAAGGATGCTTAAGACTTGAATGGTCCAAGAGGGGAAAAAAGACATTCTAAGCAGAGAGCTGCCATCTAGACTGACTGACTAGATGGACTGAAGCATACATGAGGAATTACAGTCATGAATAGGAGGCTTATGTGGTCATGTTACGGAAGACCTCCAATGCTAAGCCAAGTGGGCCTCTGAATTTTATTCTACAGGCCATTGAAGTGGTTCTAACATCTTAAGCAAGGAATTCTGTCACTGTCAATAGTGAAGCTGGTCATTATAAAAATTAAATACATTTACTCAATACTGAGAAATATTTGCAGGATCAAGAGACCAGTTTTTTAGTCCTTTAGCTAGGTGGGTTACTGTCTGGCAAGGGTCAAGAAGGATGACATTACACGGCTGTGGTTCCCTCATGTCCAGAACAGGTAGCAAACTCGAGCTTAACAAGGATTGTGAAAAAGAAAAAATTTAGTATTGCTCAAGATTTCTCCTATTTGTACAGCTCTGGTGGGAGTGGAGGGGGGATCTTGATGGGGGAAATTATGGTTAAGAAACTGAGGCACATGAGATGAATCATAGAGGATGTGACAGCCACATGGGCCTGAGTTTCAGTCATTTTTCTGCCATCTAACTCTTTGTGTGAACACTGGGGATAAATAGCTTCAACTTTTTGAAGCCCGATTTCCTCATCTGTCAAAGAGAGGCAGTTTCACAGAGCCATAAGAAGGGCCTGGTTAGGGAGGCATAGGAATTTTGCATTTAGATGTTGGGTACACCAAAAATCCTTACTAAATGGTAGCGATTACAAAGACTTCTCACACATGCCTTCTAATCCCTGATGCCCTTATTCCCAGCTATGCTCTGAGCAGGGAGTGTCTGGCTGCAGGAGGTGCTACAGTATAGAGAATGCACCCCCTACCAGAAGCTTACAGTCAGAGGAGACCAAGGTATGTCACCTATCTTTTAGCATTTCTCCTAAGGAGCCAAGAAGTATCTTTTCCTTCTCTTGGGCTTTGAAGTATGAGCTATAAATGGTAAAAACACATCAACCACTCTCTCCATGAATATTTATTGAGATAGCACTTTTAATACAGAACCATTTGAAAAGTGAATCTCCGAGGAAAACCACGTCTTTTGCAGCCATTGATCTTAAAAATATTTCCTATGAATGCACTTGCACTAGAAATATGACACCCTGCTCTTTATTATTTGTTCTGGGAGAAATCATGGACCAGATTCAACTTTCATTCTAGCCTCCGGTTTGTTAGTTCCTATCAAATTTCCCCAAGTTGTCTCTAGGACTCACAACAGCTGGTAGAGGGGAGACTGAATACACACTGCTGACAGGTGACCCCGGAAGCAGGTGGTGAAATCATCTACACAAGAGCCGGAAGGGATTTAAAGTCATCTTGTCCAATACCTGTCCTCGAATGTGAGGCTGCTTTTAAAGATTCTTTCAAACAGGATTCACTTCATCACCACCCCCTAGACAGGTCAAGGTTAAACGAGGCCTGTGTGGGATATGAATGTCAATGGAATCCATATCTTCACTGATAGCAGAAATATAAATTGTTGCAGACATTTCAGAGAACACCACATATTGATTAATACAAAAATAGCACATACCCTTTGAATCTGCAGTTTTCTTTGGGGACTCCAGCATTTAAACACCCCAGTGGAGTGAGGCTGGCTGTGGCCTCAATTGCAATGAATCTTATTTCAATTTTAAGCATGGGCCTGGATATGCATCCAGACAGAGTAGGTGGGTGACCAGGTTGTTCCCCAGTTCTGCAGACTAGTGGTCTCAAACCAGTACTTTTGATTGCTATTTAATTAGAGTGCACACCTCCAAAATACAAATATTTACCTGTATCTATTATCTTATGTACATGATGAACAAACACAAATCAGAAATTTTAAAGAGTTGAGATAAAAATAAATAGGGGTCAAAGTTTGAATATGTTTCTCCTTGTGCCACTTGGGTGTAGCCACCCATATCAGAAATCTCATCTGCAGAAAGCCATGTTACACAATAAAGGAATGATCAGAGTATGTGATTCAGCAGAAAAAAATAAATCAGGGCATTGTGTGGTTATATGTCCCCTAAGTTCTATCAGTATTTGTAGACAGAGGTAGATGCAGACTTAGAGTCATTAGTTACCACAAATGTGTTATGTGTGTTCATATGGCTACGGAGAATGGGGTGAATTTTACTATTGCTTATTCTCTTGGGGGCTGAATAGGAAAGTGAGAAAAAGACAAATTTGGGGAAAAGATTTTGCAAAGGTTACTGAAATTGATCAATATTAATAAAAGGTTGCTGAATGAAAAGAATTAGAAGCTGTGAATAGAAGCTTGTAATCCTGGCACTTGGGTGGCTGAGGCAGGAAGATTGCTAAGCTCAAGGCCAGCCTGAGCTACATATACAGTGAATTCAAGGCCAGCCTGATTTTCAGACTTTTACCCAAAACAAAACAAAAAACAAACAAACAAACAACAACAACAAAAAACAAAGCATCTATGCATCTATGGGTCATTTTAGCTTATCTTGATAAAACTAAATTAGCATGAAAAGGGATCCAAGAGCATCGGGGATAAATGAGGGAACTGGCTTGATGAGGGGTCAGTGTTTGTCTTGTATCTGGATTGTCATTTTAGGATTATAGGCAACATCTCCTTCTCTCAGCACAGTGACACCATTTATCCTGAAGATACCTCAGAATGACCACGTGATGGGCTCCACAGGCCCCACATTTCCATGTGTTCATTTCACACAACCGGAAAACAGGTCAGAGTCTCAGTTCAAGTTCATTTTACTGACACTAAAGTCCAATGGCTTAGGTGAAGGTGTCTGTACTGGTTAGTTTTTCTCAACTCCACACACACACACAAAAAAAAATCAACTGGGAGGAGGAACTGCCTCTGTCAGACCAGCCTGTGGGTGGCACCTCTGTGGGATGTTTTCTTGATTGATGATTGATGTGGGAAGGCTCAGCACTGTAGGCGGGGCCACCCATGGACAGGTGGTCTTGGGCTGTGAGAAGTGAACAAAACATTGAAATCAAGACACAAAGCAGCAAGCATCCTTTTATAAAAGGATGCTCCTGCCCTGTATTTCCTCAATAATGGACTGTGATTGGAATGTATAAGTCAAATAAACCCTTTCTTTCCCAAGTTGCTACTGGTGTTGGTATTCATCAGAGCAACAGAAAGCAAACGAGGGCAGAAATTGGTACCAGGAGTGTGACCTATTCTCTTATTACTGAGCTATGCTGCCCTAACAGAATAGCACTACTTTAAACAAGGGTCCTCCACTGGGTATAAAGGAAACAGTAGGAGCAAATGCAGGCAGGAATAGATGCTGCCTCTACCCTAGCTAGGGCAGGACAAGTATGGCAGCCATATGTAGCCCTAGCTACACCAGCACTGCAGGATGGGCCAACACAACATGTCACTGACTCATTTCTCTCTATTGTTTTTCTGCAACTGAAAATATTTATAAATTTACACATGGTATCTCTGGGTCAAGATGTTTCTCAAGCTAGAAGATTTGAGTTCTGGCATCCTAAGCACAAATTGTCCTTTTCCTGGTCCTAAAGAACATCACATGAATCCTCATGTAGCTCATGACTCTGAACTACATAGCCTTGTACAGTCCACTGAGAAGGGGGGTGGTGGTCCACGGAGGAGGCCCTGATGGTGGAATGAATATTGGTATCAGCATTCCAGGTACTCAGAGGAGCAGTTGGCAGCACCAAACCCAGGATGCTACCCTTAACAGATCTCAGCTGTACCAGAGAGGGCCCCACTGCCCTTGGCTAGTGGGCTGTCTGAGAGGAAAATTGAATTATAATCTTAACATCCTTTGTACATTTGAAAATTTGTCAGAGCAATTAAATGCTAATAAGGCAAGGGAGATTAAACGGATAGTTTTCCTTAAAGATTACCCTCCACCACCCAAGGTCAGGTAGAAATTGGAAGTAATGTAGTGGTGGAGTCCGATCACCCTGGCTGAATAAATGTCACATGAAAGCAAGGAGTCATTCAGTTTTCTATATTTGAACATCTCATTAGAGTCTATGTCATTTAAAGATGTATTGGGTGGCAGAAAGATGACATTTAAGGTCTCTCATGGTAAGCCAAGCCCTTAATTATCTGATGAGGGTTAATGTGGCCATAGTATGGGGGAAACCTGGCATAAAGGGGACTAATATATTCCATTAAGAATAGGTTTCATGGTGGGCCAGTAATATGGGCCATCCATTAGTGTGTCCAGCCAGAGGGATTCTTGCTGGTTTCATGACATGTGCAGGAGGAGACCATGAAAGAACTGATGGCAGGGATGGGGAGGTAGCTCATTGGTTAAAGTGCTTGCTGTGTAAGCAGGAGGACCTCTAGAACCCTAGAACCTCTGTAAAGACAGACATATAGCAGCATATTTGTAATCCCAGCTTTCTTGATGCAGGCCAAGAGGCAGGGACAATGGAAACTTGCAGGAGGGCTAGCCTGGCCTCCATGGCAGCAAATGTAAAGAGGTTCTCTCTGAAACAAGACGAAGGGTGATATATGGGCTGTCATCTGACCTTTACACACATGCTATGGCATGCAATTGCCTATCCATGTGTTCTCTCTCTCACCTCCCCCAAAATTTAAAAAAGTGATGACCATGGTTGTAATGGATGAGGTGGTAGAAAACCATGTTTCCATGTCCAACAATGATGAAAGCAGGAGCCCAGCCTGATTACTTGTCTGGAGAAACTCAGCTGAGGATGCCAAAGGATATATAAGGGTGAGGTGAAGTTCAGTGCAAGGAACCTCAGGATGGGCTATGAGTTCAGGGTAGGTCCTGATGTTTACTACACTTGAAGATCTGTGCTCCTCTGCACTCCTAGACTGGGTTGGGTGACTTGCTTCTGAAAGGTACAGTAGTGATCAAAGTGATGGGATGCTATTTCCAAGAATTGGTTACAAAGGATTGTGGCTTGTGGTTTGTTCACTGCCTCTTTGACATTATGGATTGAACCCAGGGATTTGGGCAAACATTTATTTACCAACCAAACTACATCCCAAACCCTAGAAGGGAGACTTTCATCAACAAAAAGAAGTTCTGTAAACTTGGTGGTTGGCTTTAGGTAAGGAACTATAGAGCCATGAGAGGTAGGGAAGGTGCCATTCCCACATGTTCTGAAAGACCAACACAGGCTCTGGTGTAGGACCAAGGTATGGAGCCTGTCTTTACACCATTTTTCTGAACATCCATGGTCAGGGATTTTGCCAATTTGTATCCTGTTCTTCTCCAAGAGTTAGGAACAGATGGTTGGCCACAAACTAACATGGTGACTCAAACAACTCTCTAACAAAATTTGGTGTTTGCCATGCTTCTTTCCTACTCACACCTGCTGCTCCGAGCAGTTACAACCCAGACCAGTCTCTGAATTATTTAACAAACTGCTGGTGGCAACACTCAGCCAACTGTCTTCCTTAGCATCTCCCAAATGTGGGAAACACATTTATGTTTCCCAGAAAAACATTATTTTCTTAGAAAACTCTTAAAACCTAGGTGATCTTAGGGTTCCATTAGTTCCTCTTTTTATTCTACTTACAGTTCCTGGGTATCCTGTCTAAACCAGGTCCTATTCTAGTGGCAGAGGTTACAAAGATAAGTACAAAATACAATAACTGTTCTTGGCTCCAGTGACTTAAAATTCTAATGATGGAAACATATAAATACAGCTTTTCAAGTGAGTGAGAAGTGTTAGAGAACTTTGAATTGAATTGAAACAAGCAGATAAAAAAAATAAAGAATGGAAGAGATAAAGAAAAATTATCATTAGTATTATCATTACCATAAAATTATTATTAGACACTGTCCATTTGAGAAGGCCTGATCAAAATTGAGAAATCAAGTGAGTGAAAGTTCATCTACTATTTTGTCATTGGTAAAGCCCTGTGCTTTGAGTGGGATATAAGAATCTCTCTGTTCCATGAGTATGTGGGTAAGTTAAGCCAAATTTTAGAATCCACAAACCAGATGAGGCTTTAGATGATTCTGAAGTGTTAACTGTTTTTAAAAGAAGAAACTGAGATTCAGAGAGAGGAGAAACTCCCAGATGGGAGCCCAGGTCTTCTTGGTCCAAGTCAGCATCTGCACAAGGCTCTTAGGACATCTGAGAGCTTTGAAAACCTGATATTTTAGGATTGGCAATAGATTAATCAACAAGACCTTTTTCACACATATATGAACACACACACACACACACACACACACACACACACACACACACACACATATATATATATATATATATATATATATATATATATATTAGGTGAGATATATGATAGCAGGCCAAGAAAGCACATGTTTCATTCCAAGAGTCACTGGTGCTTTGGCATTAGCTCACTTGATCATTCTTCCTCCAGCAGATAGAGCTGCCATCCCCAGATGATACAGTGGTTCACTCCCACTTTGAAAGGCACACATCTAGCGTGCATCTGGAGGTGGCCCAGAATACTTCCTCTGAGCACTTTCCAAGTACTAAAAACACTTGATCAATGGCCTTAAGAAGGGAACTCAAATACCCACTGTAAAGCATCTTGGCAAAGGATTAGCAGTGAAATAAATAGTGTCGCTTCCAAATGAGCTGATAAGCACACTTATTTAATTTTCATTGAGTTATTTAATTTTTTATGTTTATGTGTATGTGCACATGTGTGGCAGATGATGACTCTTGGGAGCTGGTTTTCTCCTTCTACCGTGTGAGTTCCAGGTATTGAACTTAGGCTGTCAGGCTTGGAAGTGAGCACCTTTACCTATGAAACCATCTCTCTAGACCTCCATTAACTTCTTGAAAAGAGACAGGGATGTAGTGCGGCAGTGATGGGGTGGTCTAGGGAAAGAACTACCTTCCAGGTCATATTGCAATTCCCATCCCCATAGTTTCATCATATACATTACCCATTCTGAACCTCATTTTTCTCTTCTGTAAGATAAAAGGACTAAACTTCCTGAGATCCTTGCCTTTCTCTACACATCAAAATGACCTCCATCTTGGCATATTCTAGGACATCCAGACATTACAAGAAGAACTCAAAGGAAGGGGCAAGATATCATTTCTTTTGTCCCTTCAATTTCTAGTCCAGAATGGGGTTACAAGGGGCAGGGCAGAGGAGAGGACTCTGGTGGCTTCACCCCACCTTCCCTCCAATGACAAATACTCCTACCCTACCCTAAACATTCACATTTCATTTGGGAAAAAAAATACCTCAAAGCTGGATGGTTCACCATACCAGGTGCATTAGTTATTTTTGTTTACTGTGACAATATACCTGTCAAAAGTAATTTAAGGAAGGGAGTGTATACTTTGGTTCACAGTCTGAGGATACAGACAGTCATTGAAAGCATAACAGCTGGAGTATGAGACCAGCTGGATACATTACATTAGCCAGGATGCAAAGAAAGATGAGTGTTGGCACTCAGCTTGCCTCTTCTTCTTCTTTGCAGTCTGAGATCCCAGCCCATGGAATGGTACTGCTCACAGTCAGCCAGGGTCATCCTACCCAATGAGCCTAATCTAGAAACTTCCTCCTAGAGGAAGTTTATCTCCTAGGTGATTCTGGATCATGTCAACTTAACAATCAATACTAACCATCATATCTGCCTTCTTTTATGGCACCTGCTGTTACTATCATCTGTTACTGCTTGAAGTAGGCCTCACCTGCAATCTAAGTCAATTACCAAGAATGCCTTCTAACACCACAGATTTTTCTCCACTAAAGGATTATGGGAAACACAACATGGCCAGCCATGCTTTTACAGTCATTATAATGGGTGTCCTGGTCTTCTTTTTCTGTCAAGCAGACATAGTAATCAAGTAGTAATGACTTCAAAGGATTGATGAGGACTGAGACAATGGACAGTTTAGTTCAAGTGTCCAGCAGGAATTCTTTCCTAAGGATATCCTGGTCACCTTCATGTGCTGACTTAAACATGTCACTTGTCTTGGTACAGCTTCCCACTAAGTCCTTTACATCCAGCTTCATGCTAAAGAAAGTGACCTTCCAATCCCAGTAGCTTTCTTCCTTCCCATAGGGAGAGTGATATCATCATGGTTTAAAGTCATCTGGTCACTCTGGAAACCCAGGGTTACCTGTCTAATATAATATAAGTACTACCCAATGTTTCCAGAAAAGTCTATAAACTTGACTCACATGGCTGCACAAGGAGAGGTGGAACATGTTGCTGACAAAAGCCCTGACCAAGTGTCCTACCCAATGATGGTAAGACTCAGATTGTATGAAAGTCCAGAAGAAATTAGGAGTTGTAGGGGCAGAGGCAGGGGAGAACAGATACTGGGAATCGAATCAACATCCACCACACCTCTCATTTTCTGGATAAGAGACTGAAACCAGAGATGGAAAATCCTAGAAATCCTAGAAATTGAATGCTGGCAATCACACTCCCCATTACTTAAAAATCCCTCTACTCTTTCTTGTTTAGAACAACACACCCAACATCAATGACAATCAACATGGGATCAGAGCAATCAACTCCTCCCTAGCTTTCCATGGGCTGCTTTGGATACACTGGATTTTAACATCTCATTTTTTAAGTCTAAAGGAAAGCTGGGCCCTAAGGCTTTTTGAAGACACAAGAACAACCTTCAGTTCTTCCTCTCACTGCTCTTGGGGCCACCATGAGAACCAAGGAGCTCTTGCTACTTTTAAGAGGAAAAACTGCATTCTGATGTGCAAACACGCTCGCATATTCATGCACTCAAAATCTAATTTTAGCTGCAAGAAGCTTCATTATAAGATGTTCACATAATTAAGCAGTTTTCTTCCCAGGGCCTGGGAGCCTGTCTATTCTTCTCTCTCATTTACACATCACTGAGATTATCAGAATGTGTTTTAGTTCTTTAAAATTATATATTTTGGTTTTTCCAAATTGATCCACAACAGGAGATAAAATCCATGAAAATTACATGTTTTAAACACAGGTTTGTGCCACTTCACAGCCTTACTACTAGAGTTGGAATCTGTAGACGGTTAGGGTTTTGCTGTCTGTTCTAATTGGGCCCTGATGCAGTTGTCACATGCCTGCTTTCCAGAGCAGATTGGCTTTTATGATTTGGCTAGTGGATACAGCAGCATCCTCTCTACTGAGAATCTGAAAGCTACAGAGAGTCAAATGGACTTCTAAAGGTTGGGCAGATCCATCCTCCTAATGAGGCCAACTGGGCTGACCTTTGAAGGTCAGCCACCACCACAGAGCCTTTCCACTCCTTTATTTATGCAACACTTCGAGGCCATATGAATTGGTAGCACTTCATCTGACAGGAGGCACATGTCACCCAGCTACCCAGGTAATCTCTCTAGGACTGTTACTCCCCAGACTCCTGGGATGGCAGGGGAAGAGCAGGGTATCAAGCCTGGCTGCAGCCCCTGCCAGCTCTCCCTCTACACTTTGTTCTTCCAAGCCTTCCTTTGGGGATCTATTGGGTGACCAGCAGGAGGCCATGGGTTATATCAGGAGGACTCTTTGTCCCTGCTCTCCAAAGTCTGACATCATGTCTACTGCTTATTTGAGGCACTGGGATGCAAGCGTTTCCTGGCTCCCCTTCAAGGCATCATGGACACTCTTGCGGTAGAGCCTCAACAGCTTCTTCAGACTGAACGGTAGAGATATCCTAATCCTGAACAGATTGATGGAGACTCCAATCTCCCCAGATTTATGCTGAACTACTAAGTGATCCTGAAAGAGGGCCAAGAATAGGTTCCTTAGATTTGGTCTTTGCATACTGCCTTAAATACCCTGCGTGTTCTGTGTGTGTGTGTGTTTAAAGTTATTATTCTCTTTGAGTAATTCATTTCTCTACTCTGTCTTCAAGCCCCTAAACTCTGTTCCCTATGTGATCAATTTTGTTGGCAAGGCTTTGTACTGGGATTCTTACTGGATTTATTGACT
Source organism: Phodopus roborovskii (assembly GCF_943737965.1). NCBI lineage: Eukaryota > Metazoa > Chordata > Mammalia > Rodentia > Cricetidae > Phodopus > Phodopus roborovskii. Next base: position 9,973,451 of record NW_026126407.1, read on the forward strand.
TTTGCCATTTCCAGTTTGATTCAGGTTGGGTTTTCTTTAGAATATCTAGTTATTCATTGAATTCTACTTCCATATCCTAAACTGTCTTCTGCATTTTATTTATCAATTTTGTCTTTTCCCACATTTTAAATGCTTTATTCCCATCGTCTTTGAGTTCATTCAGGTGTGTATCTGTGTCTTGATTATTTTGGAACATGTTTATAATAGTTTTTTGGAACTATTTGTCTTGTATTTGTGTGTGTGTGTGTGTGTGTGTGTGTGTGTTTCCTGTTTTTCTCATTAGGGATGATTATTATGGGGTTGGCAATTCTTGTGGGGGACAGATTGTCTTAGATTCTTGTATTTCTTATGTTACTCCAGTGAGACTCGGGCATCTGAAGTTAGGTTAAATTATGCTGAATAATGCTGACCCTAATACTTGGGGATTCTTAAACAAAAATTCTAGTGCTAGGTATGGAATACCTCCCTATAAGTTGTTGGCCATTGTCTTCTTAGTTAGTATTTCTATAGATGTAACAAATGCCATGACCAAAAACATTTTGGGGAGGAAAGGGTTTATTTCACCATACAGCTTATAAGTCCATCATTTCAGAAGTGAGGACAGGCACCAAGAGCAACAACCAAGAGGCAGGAACTAAGCAGAAACCATGGAGAAGTGCTCCTAATTGTCTTGATCCTCATAGCATCCTCAGTCGTCTCTATCATGCTATCTAGGACCACACACCCAAGGATGCCACTGCCCCTAGTGATCTGGGTCCTCTAAGAACAATCATTAATCAATAAAATATACTATAAAGCTGCCTACAAGAAATATGATCTGGAAATTTTATCATTTGAGATTCTCTCTTCCAAAATGACTCTAGTTTGTGTCAAGTTGACAAAACAAAAACAAAAACAAACCAAAAAAAAAAAAAAAAAAAACCCGAAACTATCCAGGACAGCTGGGACAGCCATGGAGGCCCCAGAGGAATGGGAAACCTAAAGAACATAAGACATTCTTCTTGGATGGCCACTGGAACTAGTTGATAAAACACAATTGCTAAAGATATCACACAATATACAGAGAAATTAAACTGTAACTGAGCTGGCATCCTCTACCCTGATGGCTGGCTTTCACAGTACTGCAAGGTGCAAGGCAAGCTACTGGGGGAGAAAAAACTTTGTCATAGTTACCTCAATTGTCAACTTGACATTCCTGGGAAGAGGGAACCTCAATTGAGTTTTCCCCATAAGATAAGGGGCATTTTTTTTCTTGATTGCTAATTGATGTGCGAGTGCTCAGGCCATGTTGGGTGGCACTATCCATAGGCTGGTGGTCCTGGGCTGTATAAGAGAGATAACTGAGCAAGCTCAGGAAAGCAAGGCATAAGAAGTGCTCCTCCATGCGCTCTATTTCAGTTCCTGTCTCCAGGTTCCTGCTGAATTCCTGCCTTGATTTCCCTCAATGATGGATTACAATCTGTAAGACAAAACAAGCCCTTTCTAATCAAGTTGCTTTGGTCATGGTGTTTACCATAGCAACCGGAAAGCAAATAAGGACAGGCATTGATGGCTTTACCTAACTGAGAAATAGACTATGGCATCTACCTGCTAGGAGATATGGATCTCTTGGTACAATATTGGTATAGCTGTTATGGAGGCAACCACTCTATAATTAGTTCTGAGGCCCACACCACAAAAGGGAGTCCATGTCTGGGATGTTAAAAACCCATGACTAGGATGGTCTTAGGCTGTAGGGAGAACTTACTAGTGTTGTGAACCTAAGTTAACACAGAACCATACTGCTTTCTAAATGTTTTTACCCTCACAGACAGATGCTACTCTTAGTTTTGACTGGAGGAAACTTCTCTGAAAGGCAAGGACTAAAGAGACTCATAGCTGCTCAAGATACTAACAATAAGTGATGGTCATGTGTTCAGCCCTAAGGAGGATGTTCAAACTACCATCTTTGAGGATTCAGAAGACGAGGTGATAGTAATATAAAAATGGCAAGATAGGTAGAACTACAGAGCTGTCTATCCATGACACTAACAATGGAATCATGACTCACAGCAGCAGTGGTTGCTTACAATGGACCAGTTAATAGTCATTCATAGACAGGTGGTGTGTCCAAATGGCTCTACACCTCCCTGCTAAATAATGAGATACTGATGGATTCTGGGGATAAGGCAGATATTGTCTTCAGTTGCATACTCACTGATGAGTTCACCATGCCCCAAACAAATAGTTTCAAACCTGTGGTTTCACACATGGTCCTGATTAAACTTAGTGGGTTACAAAACAAAATAAAGAAGACATGGTGTGGGAAGAGGACTTGAAGACCAGAGGCAGGGTGTGATTAAAAGGTCATGGAAACTTAGGAGCAGATATGAAGCTCGGGGAGGCAGTTCTGTGGTACATACTATCACCCTATACACCCAGACAGGGACTCCAGCACCCACAGTCTAGCCAGGGAGAAGGCTGAGACCTTCCCATAATCAACCTCTCAACTGTCCACATTGCTTCTCTTTCTATACATCTTTGCTTGGACTGAGTGATGTCTCCCTGAGGTCATTCCAAGGGCAAGACCCTACGCCCTACTGGGGTCACCTTCCATGAAGAAATTCTCTGGAGTTTAGGCCCACTCCATTGTTCATCCTTGCCAGGACACACCAATCTTCGCCCCTTACTCCCTCTCCTGTCCTTTGCTCCCAAACAACACCCATTTCTGAGCATAAGCCACACAGAGGTGACCCAAGAAGGCTGTGAACACAAGAAGTTGTTCTGGTCTCAGGGTGGCAGGCTGGGCTGAACACTAAAAGGCTGTGAGAGCAGAGTCCATTTCTATATCTCTCTGTCTTCACTTACCCACTCCATCCTTCCACTGCATACATAGGTAAAGGGACCTGCACTTACGGCTAACCCATCCTCACTTTACAAGCACACCAGGGTTTCTAGGCCTCTGAATCTCTGCACATGTGCACATACTACTCCCCATTCACCTGTCCTTCCTTTCTTAGTAGGGGACATTCTCATTCAAAACCATCTTGTGACTGCCATGAAGCATTCCCAGGAGATCCTGGGGATCTAGCTTAGCTCTTTTAAGACCACACAACACATACATTCCTCTGTGACTAGTTTTCCATGCCCACTGGGACAATCCCATAGCTGTTGATATTGGCAGGAAGGGGCAAGAGGGAGTTGTCACATCCATCTTCTCCTTGTGAGCAGCACAGAGGGCAGAGTGGGGGTGACTGAGGAAGACCGTATCAGTATCTTACTGCCCTTTGATGAAAGAAATGGACCAAGGATGGGGAACAATATTGGCTACAGCAATACAGCCAGAGGGTGTGGCAGAGGCAGTGACTTGTCAGCAGTGACAGGCAGTGTTAGAGCCAATGCAGTGTCAGGGAGGGCTCTGTCATGGGACCAGAGGGGGCGGGGAGGCAGAGCCTCTGCCAAGCCTCTCTGAGGAACACATAGCACTTTGTGTTTTGCGTGTGTGTGCCCATGCGTGCGTGCATGTTTGTGTGTGCGTGCATTTGCATGCATGCATGCGTTCATGCATGCTCTTGCACACCCAGGCTAGCTTCAAATTCACTATGTAGCTGAAGATGAGCCTGAGTGCTTGATTCTACTGTTTTTCACTCAGAAGTGCTGAGAAGGAAGATGGATGTCTCTATGCTTGGTTTGCATAGAACTTTCTGTGTGATCTCCATAGAGCATGGACTTGCTGATGTGTGGGACAACTAGTCCTAGTGGTCCCTGAGACATACCACACAGGGCCTCTTATGCCCACCAAAAACCCTCCTGCTGGTGCATGGTCTCCCTTGAGTTTGGAGATCCCCCGGGAGGCCAAGCTACCTTCCCATCCTCTGGCACTCCTCCTTATGGGCAGGGTTTGATTCCCAGCTTCTGAAGACAGTTGGATGGAGAAGCAAGTGAGCTACTCTTAGATGCCTTGGTGTTGTTAGGTGAAAAAGGGCAACAGGGCTGGGCTGAATAATAGTGGCGATTCTAAGGTCAGCATGTGTGCTTGCAGAGGTAGGGGAGGGGGCAACAGTGGGCCCCATGCTGCCACAGTGTTCACACTCTCCATCCATGGAGAATAGAGAGGCAGAGACGCGGTGTTTGCAGTGCCAGGATGTCACAGCACACATTTATGGGATGTCAGACACGCAGCCAGGGTCACACAGTACCCATCAGCGACAGTCTGTCTGTGACCTCCATTCCCCCAGTCCCTACTGCACTGCTTAAAACAATAATGCCTTCCCAGTACAGTATTCCAGAGCCAAGGACCCCAAAAGGCCAGTTTATGCCCAGCTGGACCCAGGAAGCCAAGGGCCTCCCACATCCTTGAGTGTGTGCACATGTGTACATATGAGGCAGATAGCCAGTCTCTGTAAGCACACACCTTGGTACCTGTGTGTATGTGTCCATATCTGGCTGTGTGTGCAAATCTGGGAGTGTCTGGCTCACCCTACTCCAGTGGCTTAGGCACATTAAAATGGGCACTGTGGATGCTGGGTGATGTCTAAGTGTGTCTGAGGATGTGTAAGTATCTGGCAAGGACGGTCCTGTGATGCACATCTGTCTGGGTAGGTTTGGTGATGCTCAGCATCCTCTGCACATAGAGCAGTACTCGCAAGAACACCTTGTTGACTGTGTGCCAGCAGCCATGCATCCCGGGGGGGTCCACAGATTGGTGCACTAGAGTAGTATTCAGCCATTAGTGTAACTGCATCTTAGCAGGAGCAGGTAGCCATGGTGGGCCTATCATCTGGGTACATACTCCCTGGGCAGCCCAGCCCAGTTGTGGTCACGCAAAGCCTGGTCCACTGTCCGGATATAGCCATTGATCAAGTCCTTCATCTCTGGGGTGAAGGGCTCCTGGTCATGAGGGCGCTGGCCACGCCGCCTGAAGCTGCCTTCTTTGTTGTTCTCCACACAGAGAAGCCGTTCCTCACTCACGGAGACATTGAGGAAGGCCACCATCTCCCGCAATGTGGGTACCAGGCTGTGCCGCAGCTCCTCATAGTGCACAACCAGCAGTCGCTTCCCGTACTTGAGCCAGTCTAGGACGTGTGAGGACCACCAGGAGGCATAGCTGTTCACAAATTCCGGCCATTCTGGAACAGGGAGAGAAGTACTGAAGTCAGGGTTGCCTCCCAGGGCTACTGGCTATGTAGAGCCTGCCTAGGAGAGGGATGCTGCCAATTTTTGACCTCTCAATACCCAGGGCTGACCCACTTGGGAGTCCAGTGTGAATGAAGGGTTCCTATCAGGTTCGATTTCGAAGAGTCCTGGGTCTGCCTGGAAGACAGTGATCTTGGGTACCAAGTTAAGATAAATGACCTCCATGTGCTAAGCAAAAACTGGCCTTTTCCTGTGTGCTGTGAATTCTTTGATTTTTGGGACTATCCTGGACAAGGAGGAATGTAGATGGACCTGTAGGCCTCGGAGCACAATACAAGGGTCAAAATCAGGAGCAAACTCAAGCAATCCATCTTTGTGTAGATGATCCCATGACCACCTTGACTTTGTCCCAAGTCACTGGACACATCAAATTTTAAGGAGTGGGCAACACTCAGGGTTCTACTGCCTGCCATCTGGATCAACTTGTCTGCATCCTTTAGGGCAATGGTTCTCAACATGTGGGTGATGACCCCTTTAGGGGACTGAATGACCCTTTCACAGGGGTTGCCTAAGAAGATTAGAAAACACAGATATTTACATTATCATTCATAACAGTAACAAAATTACAGTTATGAAGTAGCAATGAAAATAGTTTTATGGTTAGAGGTCACCACAACATGAAGAACTGTATTAAAAGGCTGCAGTATTAGGAAGGGTGACAACCACTGCTCTAAGATAACTAATGGTGAATGTATGCTACCAGCTTCTGGGCCCCGGTGAGATGAGGATGCCGAGTAGCTTAGTCTGTTGTGCTAAGAGAATGTGGTGTGTGAAGTATGCACATGGGGGTCTTGTCATCATGATGGCCGATTTGAACCCATGACGTTGCTGGGAGGCAGGATGCAGAATGAAAACATAGACAAGGGGGCAGCCTCAAGCTTGTGCAGATCTATACCTTTTCACAACATAAAGAAATTATTTTCAGGGGGCAGGGTTTGAAAACAAAAATGGTCCCAGTTAAGAGTGTTCAATTAGGTGCAGCAGACCTATTACAATCCCAGCACTCTAGAGGCTGAAATAGAGGATTGTGAGTTCAAAGCCAGCCTGGGCTACATAGAAAGTTCCAGAACAATCTAAGTGGAATATTTTGTCTAAAATATTTCCATATTGTCTAAATTTTCCATAGTTGAGCTATTGACATGCCTGGCATACTATAGCTTGCTTCCTGTCATCTTAAAAATAATCCTATGAGATCAGACAATCCCTGTGTTGAAGAAGAAAAAAAAAAACCTGATCTCTGGGGAAAAGGTTGAAGCTTGCTCAGGGTTTTAAGGCTTGGAAGAGCCAGTAGAGGGATCTGAGCTCAGCATGAGTATTGTAGGCTGATGGGGGCTGATCTCGTGCCCCTGTCCCTGCAGACCTAAAAGCAGGGAAGGATGGCTTTGGGGTCTGGCCTAGGCAGAATGTGATAGGGAAAGGGATGACTGAAAACCATCAGGTCACCGCCAGTCAGCTCCAGAAGCACAGATTTGGATGGCACTGGCTCTGTAGCATCTCCATCTAGTGCTGCCCTGGGTAGTTTCATTCATGACTTAACTGGCATCGTCACCTCCAGATGTGTACCTCTGCCAAATACCAGCATACTGGGACTAAGGTTCAATATATGAATGGAGGGGCACAAGGGCCAGACTGTAGGGCTTCAAGGGCAGGCTCTTCAGCCAGGGCCTGAAAAAGGTAGAATTATAGGAGCTGAGGATGACTCCTTGAAGAGGGCTTCTGTCCCTAGCCAGGAAACCAGGGTGTATGACTGAATGCTTGCAACATACATGGAAGTCCCTAGACCTCAATATGATGGTGTGTATACAAGAGGCATTTGGAAGACAATCTAGGTTAGATGAAGTCATGAGGGTGTGGCCCTTGAGATGGGATTAGTGTGCCTACAAGGAGAGGGTGTCTGCCATATGGCCATGGAGTGCTATCTGAAACCCTGGAGAAGGGCCTCTCCAGACACTGAATCATTCCGCTTCTAGAACCATGAAGAACAAACAACTGTTAATGCCCCCATCTCCATGTAGTCCAAGATGACAAGGAAGCAGGGATTAAGATCCAGCTCTGCCTCTCACCCCACCCCCCAAGTACCCTGGACAAATCAAGTTATCCTCTGGGCTCATCTGGAAAGTTACATGGACAGTGATTCCCCTTCAGAATGCAGTAGAGTCATTGGGTGCAGCTTAGGAAAGACTGAACTCTGGACACAGACCAGGCAGCACACTATCTTCCCATGTCCGAATGGCGTATGAGCATGGCCTCCTTTTCTAAAGGAGAGCCTTGTTGATTCAGGCAGAGGGGCAGACAGAGCCATGTGCACCTAAAGCTGTCTCAACTCTGGGCAAGTCGTAGGTCTATATGACGTCATCACCCACCTGAGGGTGGAGAGAGGAAAATTTTGGTTTGCCATGTGCATGGCAGTCACATAAAATGCCACACTGTGTGGACAAAGAAGATGTAGAAGTGAGTGCAACCAGGCCTTTCCAGAGCCAGGAATGTGTATTCCGATTCCGCACTACCCTGCTACACCTGTCAGTCCCCTGCCCAGGAGATCTGTCCCTCACCTTTGCTCTTCCAGTTGCGGTCAGGGGCATAGCCCAGGTGTCCAGCACACTTCCTATTGAATTCGGCAACTAGGGATCTGTAGGGGTTCCGGATCAGCAGGATGGCGGAGTCGAACATCTCAATCTCTCTCCGGCCGCTCTCATGTGTCTTCACACAGATGGTGCGCCGGCTCCGCCAATGGTCCTTCTCACCCTTGAACCCTGCTCAGGAGGAATGAGAGGACCTCTGTGGAGGAAGGTACCCTCACTGCCACTTGGGGTGATCGCATTTCTACAATAGTACAAGGACTGGTGGCATCTGAGGGGATACTGGAGATCTATGGATAGGGACAGGAGAAGCCTTCATGGGAGTGATTCTTGTCTCAGGGAAAGTGTCTCACAGTAGGGAAGATGAAACATGAAGCAAATTACCTCCTGCAGTCCCTGGTGGTCACAAAGGCAGGATCCTGACTATAGATACGGAAGGTATCTATAGTTGGACTTTCTGGGGAAATAATTTCAGAGGAGCACTTTAAATAATGCCCCCCCCAAATAAAATAAAAATAAAGAATTTGGGCCCAGATGAAGACTGAGGCTCAGAGTTGGTGTATAACAGTATCACACTGCATCCTGACAACTGTGCTATACCTCTGTCCATGTTCCCTTGAGTATTCCTGTGAAGCCCCTATTTTCTGGCCACCACTCCAATAGAGACAAGACAGCCATCATTGGACATGGCTGTAAACAATAGTAGCCTCTCTATGACCTTATATATCTTATCACAGGTCCCTGGACTATCACATGAATAGACGTTTTCTACTATGGGAACCAGGGCACATCTGGCAAAGGCCTTACCCACAACATTTCAGGACCCACAACCCTGCTTCCATGAACAGAGAGTTGTTCCCCAAACCAATAGCTCTGCTACTCCACATCATCCTGTGGCTCCTTGGTAAAGCACTGTGAACTCAGAATCTAAGTGACAACTGATTGAAAAGAAAGACTGTACTGGACTAATTGGTCCCTAGAGTCCCAGGATTCCATAAGGGCCTCATGGCTCCTTGTGTTGGACTTAGGATCAGTTGGTGGCTGGTGCTGTCAACTTGATAAGATTGGACTCAGCTAGGAGACAAGCCTCTGGGCACACTGTGAGGGATGTGACACTGGCCATGTCCATTGGGGACTATCTTGATTGGGTTAATTGATCAAGGCAGAACCACCCTAAAGGAAGATGACACCATTCCCTGAACTGGGGTCCTGGACCATATAAGAGGAGGAAGCTGGTTGATTACAAGCATTCATTGCTTTTTTTTTTTTCCATCCTGTGAATGGAAGTAGAGTGATCAGCTACCTCAGTCTCCTGCTTCTTTAACTTCCTGGATTCCATCTCAAACTGTGAGCCAAATAAACCCTTGCTTCCTTGAGTTGCTTTTGCCAGTGTATTTTGTCACAGCAACAGGAAGAATAAATACAACAGCAATAAAGGAACAAGAGTAGACCCTGACTTAAGGCTGTGGACTAGAAGGTGGTGTGGCCCAAATGCAGAGCACCAGGGCTTCAGGGAACAGAGCAGGCGAGCCCACAAAGTGGGACTTTTCGGAAAGACGTTGCCCAGGAGTCCCTAGCCCATCAGTTAGCCTCACCCAGGGCACCCAGCTCAGAAGAAGGGCTCCTTAAATCTCCACAAGCTTGTCTTGGGATTTTGAAAACAAAGTGCCAGTGCCTCCTCCCTTCGGTAGTGGCTGTATAGCATCCATATCTACAGTAGCATCAGCGTTTCCCTGGTGCATGGAAAATGCAACTCTCAAACCCAGAATTGGAGGTTACCCACCAAAGCTTGCCACTGCCAGAGGTCAAACACCAGAAGTGTTTGCCTTGATTGATCTCACCAAACAGGTTGAATGCCATCAGAGGAAGATTCAGACTATAGCTAAATGAATGCCAGGCCATGTCTGACAGCTCACAGTCAAGGTGCCTCTTGGCAGCCCTGAAGCTGGCCATTCCACTCTTCGATCATTTACCTGCATGTATATCCAGGCAGCTGGTACTGGCCTTCTAGGCAAACACTGTAGGTCATTGCAGCCTGGGGAGAGGGGCCAGAGAAAGCAGGCCCATATGCTTGTATGCCAACTGTCTCCCATATCCGCAGGTACCCTTAGCATCTCAAGGAAGATGGGCTGGGCTACATACGCACTCAGTTTAAGAACTTGCTACCAAACACACTAGGTTGTTTTGTTTCTGACAGTATCAGCTTTTTTTTTTTTTTCCCAAACCAAACTCTGGTTCAGAAACCCACAGCAAAATGCTGTGCCACTTAACAACTGAGAAATACATTTTGCCAAATTTAGATGCCACTTGAGTTGTCTGAGGGTCTCAGTTCTTGAGGAGCATGAGAACTTGAGCTGTTTAAGTTAATTTACTCAGCATAATGAGACCTCTTATTTTTACAAGGGAAAGACAGAAATCATAAAGTTCTTGAGCATTTCTGGAACAATTTTAAAAACCAAAACCAAAAAACAAAGCCCACTGCATTTCGATGAACTATCCCTTCGCCTGGAAAAAAAGAGGAATGAACAGATTAACTTTCACTCTTAATGACTGGGGAGCTTTGGGAAAATTCTAGAGCTTTAAGAAGGCCCGGTTTGAAGCTGGGCATTGATGTCACACACCTTTAATTTCACCACTCGAGAGGCAGAAGCAGGCATATCTCTGTGAGTTTGAGGCCAGCCTAGTCTACAGGAAAAGGTCCAGGATAGGCTCCAAAGCAATACAGAGAAACTGCCTCGGGGGGGGGGGGGAAGAAAGAAAGAAAGAAAGAAAGAAAGAAAGAAAGAAAGAAAGAAAGAAAGAAAGAAAGAAGAAGGGCTGGTTTGTGAGGGGACCAATTGAGGCTGCCTCTTCTCCCCCAGCAACCCTGGCTTACCCTTGTTGTACAGGGTTCCATCGAAGTAGTAGCTTCCTGTGTAGAATCCAGTAGCATGTTCGATCAGGTGCCTTGCCCATGTGTTCCCAGCTCCTGGGAAGCTCGACAGAGCCACAAACACCTTAGACTTGTTGGGCAAAAACTTCCTGTCTGTGCACCGGGTGTCTGAAAGTTCATAAGTCACCAGGGAGTCACTCACCTGCACAGTGATCTCAGATCTGTCACTGAAGTCCTCTGGACAGGGACTGGTGATTAAGTGATTTGTCACCTGCACCTCGTTATGCAGGATAGTGGCTAGAGATGTGATAAAGCCTTCCATCTCTGGTGGCTGGGAATTGGGTGTTCTGAGGATGCTCACCCCACTATGTCTTTATGGGACAGCCAAAGCCTCTTGGCATAATGCAGAGAATTCTGGATTCTGCTAGAGGAGGCAGGCAGAGCTGTGTCTGGACCCGGCCATGCTACTACAGTGCAGTGAACTGAAGCTGGGCTAGTTTCAGGCCTACAACTGTGCTTCTTATGTTCCCTCCCTAGGGCTGCTGGAAGAAGTACCAGTCACTAGGGGACAATCCCTGGAGACACTGGGCAACAGTGGGGATGCTTTTCCCTACTAGCTTGTCTTCCCCATCAGTTCCTAGGACCAGCAGAGGCCAGTGTGATGATGCTCACTCCAGGGGGGGCTGCTAGCACATGGAGGCTTCTGAGACCTAAGTGTCCTTCCTTTGGCTCTGAGTCTTGTGTTAATCCCCTGAGTCACTCCTATCCCTTTCCTTTCTGCCTTTTATACGACCATCCCCAATGGCTCATACTTTCAAAAGGAGCCTGGCCTCACCCTACCTTTCCTTTTTCCCCTACCCACTAAGAAGAGACACAGGGAACTCTACATACCCTTTACCCCGAGACTTCAGTCAGGCCTACCTAGTCTTTCTAGCCTTGGGAGCTCTTTGGGCCCAGACCAGAAGTCCTCAACCTGTGGGTTTGAGGTTTGAATGACCCTTTCATAGGTGTCACTTAAGACCACAGGAAGTATCAGATATTCACATTAAAATTCATAACAGTAGAAAAATTACAGTTACAAAGTAGCAATGAAAAAAATTTTCTGGTTGGCGACCACCACCACAACATGAGGAATTGTATTAAAGGGTCACAGGATTAGGAAGGCTGAGAACCATTGCTCCAGACCAATGCCACAGTCCAGGAGGTATGCAGAGCTCACCTTGTACAGGTGTCTGGTAGACCTCACAGTAGCCAGGTAGCCCCTGAGCCTCAGGGGCCTGGCTGCACAATGCTCCATCCACAGCATCCCGCAGGCTGAACTGGGGGGTAGGGTAGGCACAGTAGCAGTCCCAGCCCCAGAGGATGGCCAGAGGAAACTCCTGTGGGGAAGGAGAGGAGCGTGAGGTGGAGTGAACGGCTTATACCTGAAGTTCAGGCGTGAGCTGCACTCTATGGAGGTGCTGCCACTCATACAGGGTCAGCAGGGATGACCACCTGTCTCTGTGCTAAACCCGAGGTAGTCACAGAAGTGTGACTTGTGCCCTACAGCAGCTCAGGGTGGACGGGTGACAAACTAACTGTCACCACAACACATGAGCATCACTGCGGGAGAAGGTGAACAGAGCACAGAATGCTGGGCAGATCCTGGAACGGGGCCCAGGGTGTGGCTAGGCATCTGGCAGGAGTGGCAGGGTGGGTGAGGACATCAGGGAAGACTCACATAAGGGAACTTGTGAGGTCAGGAAGTGAGCCCTGCTGTCACAGGGCAGCTCAGGGCATGCTGTGCCACATCATTAGACAACAGACCTTGAGCCCAGAGAGAGGGCCCAATTCCGTTGGCTAGCTATGTCCCACCGGAAAGGGACAAAAGGCAACCCTTGGCTTTGTGGTCCCCCAGCAGAGTGGGGACAGATCCTATAGTCTTTTTGCAGATTGAAGAGCAGAGAAACACAAACCTTGTTCCTTCCTGACATGCTCAGAGGATGGAGACCGTTTCTGGAAATGCAATGTCTCCACCAGAGAGAGACTGAACAAACTTCTTTTTGAGGGCTCAGCCAGCTCTCAAGAGGGCTTTTGTTCCCATTTGGAGTGTCCACACCCTGAAGGCCTGGGTGTGAATTCTGGCTCACTTATGCAACAATGGGCAAGATGCTTGACCACTCAGAATCTCACCATTGATAAAAGGTAATAAAAAACACCAGGTAGGCTGATGACTATATAAGTTGAGCCCCATGGTTCAGCACAGTGCCTGGCATCCAGTTAAGCATTCCCTATAGGAATGGGACATATTCGGCTTCCTTACCCTTTTGAGTGTTCACCACAGCTCATTCAAAAAATGCATCCAGTCGCTTCCCCTAACACATGACTGTGAGCTCCCACTATGTGCCAGGCATTAGGTCGGACATCCAGCCCCACCCCCATTTCCCCCAAGGGGTATAGCAGGCTCCTTAGGCACAGAGCCTATTCGACAGAGGGAGGCAGTCAGTGGAGGATGGTGTTTGCTGTGAAGGGAGCTGCTGCACAAACTTTTTTATTCTTTGCCCACAGCAAGAAATCTCATAAATAAATAAGGAAAATCAATAGCGTTTTCTGTGCGTGGCTTGGTAAAGCCGAGAAGCTATGCACTCGTGTTAGACAAGAAGAGATAGTGTGGCAGCCAGGGCCAGGGGAGGTGAAGCGGGGGCGGAGCCAAGAAGAAATGCTAATTGCTGACTCCCAGGGCACCTTAGACCCTCTCCTTTGAGCCCAGAAATCCCTGTCCCCACTTCCCCCATCTTTCTTCATACTAGGGTGGCACTGTGCTCTCCGACACAAGGGACTGACAGGCCCCACCGTGTCTTTAAGTAGATTCCTCACAGGGGCCTCACACCTGTTTACGTTGGTGGCCAGACTAGCCAGGTTTTCTGGAAGTAGAGTCCCTGCGGGTGTGAAGTGGTAGAAGGTGGTATGACCCCTGCAGTTTTACCCCCTCTTTTCACCAGTGCCCTGCCTTGCCCCTCAGTAGAGCCTTCATCCTAGCAGGGGCTCCCAGGCCCCCATGTTGCCCTTTGGGAGCACACAGTGGCTTGGTAGTATCTTGCTCACTCCAGCCCACACAGCCTGTGAGGATGGAGTCTCAGGGTAGACCTTATTTAGAAATAGGGTATTTATAGAGTTATCTAAAATGAAGCCATTAGATTGGGATGGCCCTTCCGTGTGACTGGTGTCCTCACAGGAAGAGCAGGCCAATGTAAGCATCTAGCAACACTGGAGATACAGGTAAAAAGAGGCTTTAGGACAAACCAAGGCTGCTGGTACCTCCAAGTTATGATTCCGGCTTTAGCCTCCAGAGCTATGTGAAGGTTAATACTTGTTGTTTAATCTGCCCAGCCCATGGTGCTGATGCAGCAGCCTGAGTCAGCTAAGACAATGGCTCTCTCTCTTCCTACTGAGTTGGGCTCCCATCCCAGGGCCTTTGCACTGCTATTTCAACTGCCTGGAATGTTCTTACCCACACACCCTCTCTCACTTTCTTCTAGCCACCATCTCAGTGAGGCCTCCTCTGCCTATCCCTTTCCAAACTGTGGTACCCTCCCATCTTCTCCTTGGCTGTGTGTGAATACTACTTATTAAGTTCCTGATGAAATACTCTGATTCCAAATCTATAGCTTGGTCAGCTATGATGAACACACACTGAGGCAGGCAGCAGTCCATCCACTTAAGAGGTTCTATTGTCTTTTCTAGAACATCTCTTCCTCCCTCAACCTAAGCAACCTAAGCCACTGATAGCCGCAGATCAGTGGTATTCATTCTGGAGCGTCATATAAATAGGATCACAGGTGTGTATTTTTGTGAGCCTGGCTTCTTTCATTCAGAAAACCATTTGTTTAATCTGTCCCAATTCCTTTACATATCCACAGCTTGTTCCTTCTCACCGTCACATAGAATTCCATGTGTGGACCAGCCCACTTTTTGACAGCCATCTGAGCTGTTCCTGGGGTTTAGCCACTGTGAATAAAGCTGCTTTGAAACATCTAAGGATGAAAGTCTCATGTGTAAGCACCTACTACCTTTCCTGCCTTTTTCTCCATGGCTGTACTCACCACCACGCAGCATATTGTATATTTTATTTCTTTTCCTGGTTTGTTGTCTGCCCTGCTCACAAGAATGTAAATAGGGAAGGGATTTCTGTGTCCCGTGTGTTGCCACATCCTTGGGGTCTAAAGCAGTGTCTACTGTGTGGCAGAATTTTAGTAAGTATTTGACGGTTGAACAAACACATGAATGAATAAATGAATGGATAGATGAACGAATGAATATCCTTTCTAGATCCCACCACCATCAAAAGCTGCTGGTAACAAACCATGCCATATTCCTGCTAGCTGAGGTCAAGAGCATCAAAAGCTGTGAGGGACGGGAAAGTGGCTACACCTGAGCCAGCCCTCCCAATCCCAGGGCCCTGATATCTTAAGATCCCCATGGAAACAGTCTCCCCAGCCTGAGTAGTCTGCTGAGGCCCCGGGGGCTCTGGGTTCTTCCCAGTGGCACCTGGTGCTGCTGTGGTTGGAACTCCCATTCTCATATCCCAGGGCTGCCCATCTCATATGCCTGTCCTTGCTCCCACCAGTGACCCAAACCGTTTTGCCTCCCTGAGCGGATTAAACTGTCAAGTTTCCAGGTGTTTGCAGAGGAACGGGAGAACTGCACACAATAATGCAGTTTTATTTACAACATAACCGCCTCGGCGACATCACTGGATCCTGAAAACACATAACAATTTCAGCCCCGTGGGATTTCGAGGACAGGATTTCCATAAAAATTAAATATTGATGACTCTTATCTCTCTTCCAACTTTCAGCTCTCCCATGCCCCTGCCCCCACTCCAACCTTCAATGAGAGACAAAGACAGAGGGAAAGGGGTGAGTGTGGGGGGTGGGGAACAAGTAGGAAAAAGCCAGGCAGGAAAGGCAAGCAGAAAGCCTGAGCATGGTGTGGGGTTGTTGGAATCAATCAGAGAGTGAGGAGAGCCACTTAGGCCTCCTTCCTGGGACAGGATGGATGCACAGCCTCGGTCTTGATCCTGCACCTGCCTGGGATGCAGACTCAGGAGGATGGGACTGAACCTGACCTAGGAGTGGGCATCAGGCAAGGACCAGGTTTTGAGACAGAGACTATGGCTCCGTGGCTTGCAGGAAGCCATGAACAAAGAAGGCCTGGCCTGTGGCTGTGGGCATTTCTATTCATGGGAGTGGGATCTAGGGGCTGAATGAGCTCCAGGTGTCTTTGAGAGAATACTCAACAGCTGTGATCGTAGGAGTGTGGGAAGCTAGAGGCTTCATTTGCAACACCCCCAGCACCCACTCAGTGTAAAACAGGCCCTATCCATCCACACATTCAGCCTCAAGATGCCAGCAGCTCACACTAAACATCCATCCATCCATCCACTAAAAGTGCAAACATGATGGATGGCTTTGGGGAAAAGTCAGAGTGTCTCCAGGAGATCTGTAGGTATCAGTAGCGGTGGCATGGTCTTGGACAGACTTGTGTCCAGGGACAATGGACAGACTAGACCAACTTCCCAGAGAACACCTTCCATGAAAGTCAAACACCATTAGACAGAAGAACTGGTAAAGACCCACCCAACCACCAGGAGCCCAGGGGCTTAGCATCCACCCACCACAGAAAAAGCCAGCTCCTCCTGAGTTAGCTTCTCAAACATGTCCCACCAGCAAAGGAGCCAGGGTATGCAGAGAAATAGCCACTGTCACAATCACTGTCTGGACAATGAGCTACTCAGGAGGGACCACAAAACGTAAATTGTGACATCATTGGATCTCTGCCACACTCTCGTAGGCATTCTTACCATATTCAGTACAAGGGGGTGACAGAACTAGACAGCATCACAAATGAAAAAAAAAAAATAGCAGGCAGGGACAAGGACTCAAATTATCCCAAGTTAAACTCCTTCTTTGAACTAATTTGAGAAGGAAAAGATGCAGTCGTAAAATGTATCAAAAGTTTGTTACGTGCTTCCAAGCCTATGAAACCACAGCTCCTTAGCTCCCTTGATAACACAACTCAAGGAAACAATTATGAATGTGCTCACAGGTAAGAAAAGAAAACAAAGAGTTCAAAGGAAACAAGGAAGTGGGTCGGAGACAGCTCTATTAGTAAAGTGCCTGCCTTGTAAGCACCAGTTCTGGAACCCACATTTTAAAAAGGCAGATTTGTTGGTGCACACTTGTGATTTGGAACTGGGGAGGTAGAACTCAGCTGATCCTGAGGTTTACAGGCTGGCAAGCCTAGCCTACTTGGAGAGTTCCTGGCTAATGAGAGACCCTGTCTTAATAAAAACCAAGTTGGATGGCTTCTGAGGAATGGTATTCAAGGTTGTCCTCTAGCTACCATGTGCATATGTATGTCTGAACTCTTGCACATGCGTATTTGTTTGTGAGTGTGAACATGCATGCATATGTGTGCATACACATACACACAAATAGAAGACACAAGAAAGAAGGAGAGAATGGAGGGAAAGGGGGAGAAATGAGGAAAAGAAAGAAGGGAGGCATAGAAGAGGAAGGGAATGGGAGGGGATGGGAAGGGAGGGGAGGATGGAAAGCCATAGAGCTACAAAATGACAGCATAGCAACAGAAATACACAGGTCACATTAAAGAAGAGGATGGATGTAAGATGCTGCAACCCAGTGTTTATATTAGAAAACAAAGCTCTTGTACACATATTTAGAATAAGGTCAAAAGGCTGCTATGTTTTTAACTATTTTCTTTTCTGATGCAGTACAATTATAGGAAGTTTTATTTATATTTTTGCATCTTCAAATTTTTTGTAACAGATAATTTTTTACCTTTGCAACCCTCTAAAACAGTAAGTGTTTTATAAGCACATGCAGAGTTCAATATCACAGGCTCTGTATGGGCTTTTAAATGACTCTGCTGTGTGCCATACTAGGGATGGAGCCAGGGTCTCACACACACTAAGCAAAAGCTAAGTGAGCCACCTCCATGCTCCTTTGAGATCAAGTGTACTGTTGTTGCTGGCAGTTTTCAGCCAAAAATAAACTGTTGGCTGATGGCTAGGGCTTATTGGCTAGCTCTATCTTAATTCTTAGCCCATTTCTATAAACCTATGTATTTCCACATAGTCTTGGCTTACTGGAGAATGTCCAGACCTGTTTTTCTTTTGGAGGCTAATGGTGTCCTCTGGGGTGCCTCTCTGCCTACCTTTCCAAGAATTCTCCTCATCCTATCTATCTTCTTTCCTCTACTGGCTATTGGCCAAACAGTGTTTATTCATCAACCAATAAGAGAAACATATACACAGGACATCCCCTCTCATACTGTGTAGTCCAGGTAGCCTCAAACTCACAATCATCTAGTCCCTGTGCCTCCTGAGGGCTAGGATTACAGGTGTATGCCATCACGTTGGGCCTAAAGCACCAGTTCTGAGCTGCTCCTGGAAAGGCCAATATACAGCCCAATTAAAAAAAAAAAAAAACTCTCTATGTTAGGATCACAGGTCCCAGACTCCCACAGAGCTCACCACTGGCAGAGTGCTGCAAGGTTGCCGGGGGTCTCCCTGGGGTAGAACTCTCCCATCTATTGGGACTAAGGGGGATTTAGTTAGAGCAGGTAAACTGGGGGGGGGGACACAGGCTCAGGGGCATGATTTCCTTTCCAGTTCCCCAGGCATTATGACCAGGGACAGCCATACCTTATTAACCTGCCTGCAGACAGTGTCAGACTTCACTGTTTCCCATTTTAGAATCCTCACTCCCACAACAGTCTCTGCTCTTGCACACAAATATCAGTCTTCAAATTAATTACCCTAGATAGAACCAGAGCGATGAAAGTATCTAACCCCCCACCCGGCTGCTTCCCATCTTGCACAGAATGAAGGAGGCATCATGCTCTTGAAGGTGATGGAAAAGGAGCAAGCTTCCTTCTATTTCCAACACTGAGTATCAGAAATTATACAAGACCATTTTACGGGGCTTTCAAAAATGCATTGGGAAGGGGGCAGCTGGAGAGATGGTTGAGTAGTTTAGAGCTCTTGAGGCTGTTCCAAAAGTCCCAAGTTCAATTCCCAGCTTCCATGTTAGGGGAAGGGGGCTCACAACTGCCCAGCAGGGGATCTGGTGCCCTCTTTTGGCCTCTACAGGCACTGCACTCACTGCACATACCTGACTATCATATAATTTTTAAAAATGCATTTTTTTTCTTCTGTGGTATAGCCACTGGTAAGGAGCCTATGCTACTGTAAGAAATCCTTCACCCGGGATCCTGTAAACAATCCTAATGAAGTTCATATCAATATAAATAAAGTTGTGGGAGTAGAGGAGACACTAGGTAGGAAGAGAAAAGGGAGCAGCAGAAAAGGAGGGAGACAGGAGAAGGTAATGAAATGCCTATAACAAAAATACACTATGTGTCCTGTGAAAATGCCAGAATGAAACCCATTATTATATATAATTAATGTATGCTAGTACAAATGGATCATTAGAGGCTGGTTTTTTGTTTTTTGTTTGTTTGTTTTAGCCCCAAATATTCTTAATTGTTCAGTTACCTTCCTGGAGCTTCTTGAATCTGTGGTAGCTAACTAGTCTGAAACTACTGAAACCAGTGATTTTCTCCCTGAGCATATAAAGAATCTTTAGCCGGGAGCTGAGAAGTGGCGGCGGGGCTGCAGGGAGGGTCTTGGGCTCTCTCTCCTGCTTCCAAACACTGCCTCTCACATCTGCTGCTCTGGGCTCACACCCTCAGGCTTAGCTCTGCCCCACTGAACACCTTGCTGTCAGCATGCTCCCCTCTCCCCAACATCTGGACAAATTCTCGAGATCTGTACTACAGTGTACTGTATGGGCCTGGCCATTCCCACTGTGTGTGGCACCTGAGCTTATTTTCTGGCCCAGTGAAGATGTGATGAGGCCGGCGCTGGTCAATCCTGCCTTGACACCGCCACTGGCCTTTTTAGAGAAGGAAGTGCTTGGACTGGGGACAAGAAAGCACAGCCAAGTGTTCCATCGCTGTTGTCCTACCACTCACTCACATTGTACAGGAAGGAAGTCAGGAAACTACTCCCCGCAGAGGCCATGGGCAGGCCAACTTCCAGTGCATCCTCCACGCCAGGCCTTCATGCTGAAAGCGGGATTTGGTCCATAGGGAGGGCAGGGCAGGGCACGGCAGGCAGTGCTGTGCAGCACATTAAACTGGCTCTCTGAGGCTGTGGGTCTCACCTCCATAGATCTTGGCCAGTGTTTGATGTTTGAGTTGTGACCCTTGAGGGCAAAGTTGCTGTTGGCATCCCATAGGTAGAAGCTGGGTTCTTTGCTAAATATCCTATAATGTACAGTACCTGAAACAATGAATTCTCCAGCCCTCAAGGACCAAGGCTGAGAACTTGCTCTGGGCTGAAGCCAAATCCAGGAATCTGCAAGCTGAGGCCTTGAGTCCCATTATACCAGTGTGTAAGGAGAACAAGGGAGACAGGCTGGCAGCCTGGGGACCAGAGATGCACTCTGATGCATCGAGGAGACTTTACTGGCTCTGTTCTGGCCACACCTAGAATCCCTTACCCTAGAGCCTTAACATAGGTTGGCTTCTGTGGCAGCTTTGCCAAGTGTCTCCAAGGCTGACCCTGAAGAATGCTCCCTCCCAGGAGGATTTATGGAGAGCTCTACAGGCCAGATCCACTCTCCACCCACGCAGAATTTGTCACCCTCCTCCCACATGGGTACCCCATCCTCTCAAGTGGATTTAGCTCATGTAGCACCTGTCAGCTTGCACCCCTTCTCCATCAGCTCTAATCTTCTCTGTGGTCCAAAGCATCCTGCCTACAGATGGACAGTGTCCTGCTACTTATAGCACCCCTCCCAATTACACCATCAGTAGCTTCCTGTTTCCCGTTGGGTAATATTAAAACAAAACAAAAAAAGAAAACCACAACCAGCTCAGCATTAAGTCAGACACATTTCATACCCTACCTTTCACACTGACTCCCAGCTGCCTCTTCTTCCACTGGACTGTTGTGGCCATCACATAGTGGCTATCATACAATGACCATCAATGTCCATTTCCTGAATTCATCTGCTCACACTGCCCTAGGTGCTCTAGCTCCTCCTCTCCTCTAAGTTGCATCCATCCTCTTTAGCCACTAGCCTCACTAAGCCATGCATCTTGGCTTTTCCTCAGCCATAAACTGTACCTTGTAGTGTGCCTCACCCATTGCTGGGCTCTGCTGGCACCCAGCACATGATTTCACCTCTGTAAACATCAGCCTATGCAATTTGGCCAAATCTTGCTAAATGTACTCTGCTAAAAGCCACTTTCAACTTGAACACTGTAGAGGGTGACTCTTTCACAGCTGCAAACCCCTGCAGCTCTCAACAATGGGACTCAGGGAAATGTCCCCTCCTGCTCCATCCCACAGGGGGACTTGGACTAGAGATGAATGAAATGATGCCCACACTTGATGCTTTGAGGGCATGGGTCACATCTGAGAACCTCAGGCACCTTTTCCATGTGGCTCTGATGAGCCATGACTGCTGTAAATGGTAGAACTAAGCCAGTAACTCGCCCTTGAGATGCATCTGCAGGGGAGTCAGACAAGGTGCTAAGGTGCCAAATGGCTTATGATACCGAGAGCCTGCGGGGATCTTCTGGCATACTTCACTGTAAAACTGTAGCGATGTGGATTTGTGCCAGTAAATATGAAGGAGAGCTGAAAATAGCAAGGCGTTTCTCATCTTTAACTTATTGTCTGCAACCACTAAGCAGAGCTCTCTGTGTTCTAGAAGGCTGCCCAGGGGGAGACACATCTAGGAAGTACCCTCCCCAAGGAAGGAGAACCCTCCAGAAGTGGTTATGTCCCCTCCCACATCCCTGTAAGAGGTGTAAAGTTAGTACAACCTTTGCCAAGGGCAATCTGGCAGCAGAGACTGAACAACAAAGATACCTCCTGAACCTAGCATCGCCTGGGAGAGATTTTTTTTTCCTTTCTCTTCCTTACAGATTCACCCATACAAAATGACCTAAACACAGTCATTGCAGCACTGTTTGTAACAGCAAATGACTAAACACAATCTAAAAGCTGAACAGTAGGAGATCGGTTAAATAAATTATAGGACATCTGTGAGACTGGGAAAGATTGGAGTTAACTTTCTAAACCCATATGGAGTGATCACTAAGGCTGGTGGTCTGGTAGAACAGGCCCAGTTCAGCAGAGTGCAGGTCCTGTGTTACGGGTAGCTGTGGGATCTGTAATAGCCAGTCTAGGATGCAATGGATTGAATATTCAGTTTTTGAAAGTGGCCACAGGAAGCCAGGAAAATGAGATGCCTCCCAGGGAGGATGCTGGGTGGGAGAGAGGCAGCAGCAAGATGACCTGCCTTGGTATATCTCCACTGTGTTTACACAAACATATTACTTACTCAGAGCTAACCAGAGAGAGGAGTCCAAGCCTGCAGTCATGGCGGCTGCACTTGCTCTTTTTCCCATTCTTTTTCTCACCTCTGCCTCACCTTCTGTCACAAGGAGAGGCTGCAGTGTCTAAGAGCACAGACTGTGGAGTCAGGAGCCCTGGCTATGCTTGTGTACAAGCTTATCCCTCTGCAAACCTGAGCTGAATCCTACAGCCGCCAGGGATATGAGGGGGTCCCCTGCTGAGAAGATTGAAGCAAACAGTCTTTGGAAAGGCCATGAACCCTCCAAAGCTGCTGGGAAGTCTGCCTGTATCCTGCTCTAGACCAGTGGCATTCTATATTCTGAAGGAAGCTGGGGTTTGGGGGGGGGGGGAGGGCCCTATGGCGGAAAGGCTCAAACTTCAGATGCATCATTCCCTTGTAGCTCAGACAGGGCTGCAGTTGTGTGGGTGTCCTTATGCCCTCCCTTATGCCCTGAATTCTGTCCCCACCATGAGGATGAGAAGTGGTTTCCCAGGCCAGATCTGCAAGTCAATAAAGTGGGGTGACTGCTCTGTGACCTATGGGCCCTGGTGGCAGTGGTTTTGAAAATGCTGGTGGCACAAAACAGGGGAAGTGCGTCAACACTGTACTCAGGCTAGAGGAAAGGGCCTATAAAAGCTTTGTTCTTCCTCCACCTTGCAAGAGAAGTGTTTCCAAAGAGCCGAGGAAGCAGGAAAAGGGCAGCACCCAGTGTGGATGTAAGAGTGGGGGTGAGACAGAGGATGGATGTCAGTCACTTCAACAGAGCTGCCCCTGCTCCACCCAACCCCCACAATGGGTCATGCAGCTGGCAGGTCCCGGCTACATGAACACGTGCAGACAGCTTGAGTGTTCTGCCTTAGCTGCTTCAGTTTCCTTACCTGCCAAGTGCAGGTCATCACCACACCCATCCCATCAGGCCTTAGGACGTTTGAATGACTCAACACAGGTAAAGTGCTTGAAATAGTACCTTGCATAGTATGTGTGCTCATCATCATCACTGGCAATGCTCTCTCCTCCCCTTAGCTCTGTCCTGGCATGCTATCAAAGACCACAGGGCACTGAGGCTACTGCACCCCAACATAACCGCATCAGCCCCAGCCCCCAGCCCAATTGCAGAGATGCAGCATCCACCACAGTGTGAGATGGCTGTGTACTTGGCTGTGTACTTGGCAAGAAATTTCCTTTGTGACATGGGATTGAGGGGTATCCCTGAAACCCAGGCAGGAGTTCAAGACCAGAGTGAGGGAAGCCTTGCTGGGAGGCCCAGGAGTGCCTTGTCTGCCCCAGCACAGCAAGACGCAGTGGGCAGTCCAGATGCCCAAGTACACTTATTTTTTCATGCATATTCTCTGGAGTCACAGAACTTTCCAGACTATCCGCCTGCCAGATCACCTACTTTGTACCTAGTACCGCTGTGCTCTGTGTACTCATAGCTCCCCGCTCCCCACACACACCTACTACACTTCTGACTTTAAACTTTGCAATCCCCACCTGCCTCTGCCCACTCCTCATCCTGCCACAGAGCAAGTAGGCAGTGTAGGGACAATTGCTTTGGTGCCTTGCCCAGCTCAGTTCTAGCCAAGTTCCACTCCTCTTCAAAGTCTGGACTGAACCACAGGAGTGGTTGTGGCATGGCCCCTGCAGCCAGTCACAGCCCCCAGCACAGAAAACAGAAAATCCATCAGCTGTCCCTAAGGATTGAGCTGGCATCTCTGAGTCCAAACAAGGTCAATTTAACATGTGACACTTGTGCCAAGAGCTTTCATGCAGAAAGGTATGCAGGGACATTCTTTTTAGCTTTACAGCTTTCCCTCCCCAGTCTCGAATCACCGAGGGTGTTACCTGTGAACTATCCAACACACCCTGTGTGACACTGGATATATGCCTGGCCCTGCCCTCTACCACTTGGCCTCTACCTGGGCTGTCGGAGTGGATGTGTGTGGCCTAGCATGGGCCACTTTCCTTCTCTAAAGATTACCATGCACATTGACCAAAGTACCACACAACAGTAGCAGTTCTTACTTTCTGGGAACAAAATCCAGAGCATGTCTCCACAGTCATGTTGGCCTGTGTCATGGAGGAGGAGAAGGTGTGGGTGACGTTCTCTGGCAATGGGAAGCACCCTCGGTAGGTGGCAGTCCGCCCTGCAGGGAAGAAAATGGGGTTTGAATGAGAAGTGGTATCTGTGGTTGGGTTTGGGTCCTGAGACCTATGTGAATAGATTCAGGAGGAGCAGATATCATGAGAGAGAGAGAGAGAGAGAGAGAGAGAGAGAGAGAGAGAGAGAGAGAGAGAGAGAGAGAGAGAGAGAGGATATAAAGGATCAAGGGGCTCAAGACAGGATTGAGCAAAGCACCACCTGTCAAGGGAACCATGGCCACCCAGGGTCTCTGTCAAAGTTCACCTGGCTGTAATGCTGACTAAAGGGGTCACTTTTCCTGCCATATCTCTAGGGGTGGAGTGAAGGTGGAGGTAGGGGATTGGGTAGCTGTTCCCGTTTTCTTTCCTTTATTTTGCATTTTCCTTCATGCTAGCCTCCAAAGTAGGTGATCTGGCAGGCGGATAGTCTGGAAAGTTCTATGACTCCAGAGAATATGCATGAAAAAATAAGTGTACTTGGGCATCTGGACTGCCCACTGTGCCTTGCTGTGCTGGGGCAGACAAGGCACTCCTGGGCCTCCCAGCAAGGCTTCCCTCACTCTGGTCTTGAACTCCTGCCTGGGTTTCAGGGATACCCCTCAATCCCATGTCACAAAGGAAATTTCTTGCCAAGTTGTTCTTTAACCTTCTGGTGGAAAAGCTCAGCTTGCTTTTTGGTTCCCTTGGTACTGAGCAAACCTTCTGGAATGTTCCAGTACCAACTGCTTCGGGATAAGTTTCTTGAGACAGCATATGATTCCCATCCCACACCCCTTTTCATATAAAGCCTCCTGAGGCTTGACATCTGCTCTCATGCTTATTCTACCTGCCACATCTCCTGCCCAACAGCACAAACTCTCACCAGCCTAAGTCAGGGCAGGGATTCCGCTTATAAACTGTTAAGTCACGCCAAGTTCTGGACATGGAAGCCCATCCTGATTGACCACAGAACAAGGGGTCTGGAAATCAGTTCACAGAGCTAGGAAGGCCACTTGATGCAGAGAAAACAGCCGTCTTCAAGTCCTCAGGATCTGGCCTGCCCAGCCTGTGATTAGCCCTGTGTCAAGGACTCTTCTTCGCTGACATCCTCCAAGGTCTGTGTGTTCCAGTGCCAGCTCCTGACAGCTGTATCCCCCTATACCACATACACCTGCTCAGGATTGTGGTTCAACAGCCAAGGCCAGTGGCATGTGCTGCCCACAAGACTCTGCCATCCAGTGGCAAGGCCAGCCCACAGAGAACAAAGGCTTGGCGCAAGAACAAAGACAGAGCTCAATCACAGGCATGGAACAGATGCTGAGGATACAGGCTAAGTGGCATGGGGGAAGAGAGGGTCATTAAGGAAGGCAAAGCATCGGAGAAGGAGAGTAATCAATATCCCAGGGAGTCCAGGCCATGGCAGGCTTGGAGGACAATGGGAGATCATGAGACTCTTGAATGGAGTTTGCAGAGGAGGGCACTGTGTATGGTTCCCTTAGCTCCCTGCAACCAGCCTCGACACTGAAAAACAGGAGATGCCAAGGGGTTCTGAGTGAGTAAATGAATAGAATGTGGTACGGTATACTGGGGGGGGGGTTGGGGTGGAGGTGGGGGGAGCTTAGCATAACCTAAAACAGGGATGCTACTCATGTGGCTTGGGTGGTCACAGAAATGGTCTGTGTACCTCCCTAATGTGACTGTTGTGGATAATTAAATGCAGGCTATTCTACAGCCCTCACTCTTTATCCCCAGATCAGAGAGCTGGGACCATGCAGGGCAGAAGAGCATTGTCAAGGGAAGACACTGATGAAGTGTCACAACTGACCCTGATCCCAACTTTCAGGCAAGGGCATACCTGTGTGTATGTTCTAGCAACTGCAAGTTGCAATTTACAAAGAATGGCCACCTGATCACCTCTGACAGCCTGTTAGCATAGCTCCTGGAGAGGGGAGCAGAATGCAAGGGTCAGCCACACAGCTGGCTGCAGAAATGGCATTGACACCACTGCCAACATGAACCATGAAAGCAGCTCTGGCCCACTCAAGATCAGAGGCTGGCCTGAATGACCAGACCTGCTGACCCTCAGCCAATGGGAAGCAGAGGCAAAATAGCTGTCTCTAAGTCAGTGATTGATCTGGAAACTGGTAGGGTGAGCTAGAGTCCACCTCAGGCCTGATCCTGCTGGGGCTTGGGAGTGAGGGATCAGGGATCAGGCTAATTAATCATCTAAGGCCAAAGCAATAGAACACCCAAGAAATGAATAAGGAACAGTCCAGTCCTCAGAAAGCCTATGCAAGTGTCCAAGTGACAAGCAAACTTCACATCTGGCACACACTGGGTGTCAGTGGGTTTCTGTTGAGTTAATGCACTCACTAGCAAATCCTTGAGCCCGTATACAGTGTCAGTGTCTTTATTACAAGCCATCTAGACCACTTGGCTCCCAGACACATCTGTCGGATGCAGGAAGAACCTGAACATCTCTAGCAGTCAGGAAAGAGTCACTCTCCCTGACCTTCTGGCCCTATGCACAGTGGCTGTTGCCCACCATTGTCCTCAAGGCTGGGTTATTTCTTCTAAAGTTGTGTAATTTTGAACTGAATGCTCATCTTTGTTGAGAATTTTATCTATGAGAACCCTTGATGCCTTGGTTTATTGGCATAGCTCTCCAGTGAGAGATTTTTGTACTTGCTCCTCTAAGATCCTCCAAAACATTCCAGAACCAATGTTTATGTTTGAGCTTGCAAGGCCAAGTAGATAGGATAAAGTTGACCCACAAATACATTCTCAAGTCTTATTTTATCTCCTCAAACCATCCCCTCACGTCTACCACCCTAGTGCTAGACACCTAGCTCTATTCAAAGAAGTTAGAGAATATACTGGAGCCCAGTGAAGAGAAGTGAGCCATTTGTGGCCACACAGCAAGCCTAGGCTTCCTTTTCAGCTTATTCTGAAAGGGACAAGGAAAAGTGTGCCTAGTCATGAACCCAGACAATTACAGTTTTTGACAGCCCTCACTCTCTGTCTGCAGCATGCCAGGAAGCAGTAAGTTACAGGTGACAGGGAAGGGGGCTCAAATTCTGCCCTATGCGCTGCGGGTAGGGTGAGTGGGACATGGGTGACATGTAAAGCCTGGGCTGATGCTGGCACACTCACGCTTCCTGGAACCCGGCTGCTGTAGCCCCACGCTGTACACGGAGAGCCGGCGAACGGCCCCGCAAAAGGTGCCCTTCTCCCCCTTGCATTCCTGGTTACATTCCTTCAGGCTGACTCGTGTGGCTGGTAGCCGGTTCCCACAGTAGCACTCGGCACCCGCTTCCAAGCCGGCATAGACATAGGACCTGCAGGGACACAGATTGTGAGTGAGTGAGTCCAAGCTGGGACTGGAGGTATGGCAGGAGTCCAGAATATGGGAAGGTCAGAGTCAGGTGATGGCAGCTGGGTCTTAGGGATGGGCTTGAAGCTGTGATGAGGTCTGGGTGCATAGGCAGGGACATGGCCATCATCATGGCCTAGAGCAATGGTTCTCAACCTGTAGGTTCTGACCCCTTTGGGGCCAAATGACCCTTTCACAGAGGTCAAATGTCATATAACCTGCATATCAGATAGTTACATTACAGTTTATAACAGCAGCAAAACTACAGTTATGAAGTACCAACAAAACAACTTTATGGTTGAGGGTCACTACATCATGAGGAACTGCATTAAAGGGCCATGGATTAAGAAGGTTGAGAACCACTGGCCTAGGGAATCAGGCTCCATCCAGCATTAAATGTCATCTAAGTATAGGGAATAATGTTTTCCTTGCAATAAACTATTAAGCCCCATGGATCTATCTTGCCAGTTTTGAGATTGAACTTTATTTTCATGTATGGTCTCAAGTTGCGGGGATTACATGTGTGGTTCTCAGTAGGCGTGCAGAGCTCTGGTGCATGGTGTTTGCTAATTGCTGTGGTGTAAACACTCAACAGGTGACCTCAAACTGCAAATCACAGGGCCACAGGCGGTGATTAAAGTGTGCTCAGCTCCAGCACAGCACTGGCCTGAGTGAAACCCATGCACCAAGTGACATTCCAGAGCCCTGCTGCCCAGGGCTTACCCATAGGTCTCACTACAGCAAGACAGAGCAACACAGGTGAAACACACCCTACACAGTATCGCACAGGGCCACAGCTAAAGAAAGTGGACCATGTGTTCCCCAAACTCCGTTTCTGGTGTGGAGAAGTTTCCCAGAAGGAAAACTACACAGAGTGACGAGGTCCCATTTGCCTGCGTATGAGATGGTAGGTGCTGTCACTTGCTACCTGTGAGCCTCAGTCCTCTTAAATATGAAGGGACTGAAATGAGACATTGGCATCCTCATGTTTAGCCTCGCCTTTCTTTGAACTACCAAGCATGGGAGTGGTGGGTCTGTCTTTGCTTTCTCTGGGTATAAAATGGGGGCTACTTTGTGACTACCTAAAAGAATGGGGTCGGGATCCACTTACAGAAAAGTCTGAATAATCTAAGGTGATAGAAATCTAAGGCAGAGTGCTGTGTATTCCTGCTGCTCTGCCTGTCTTCTGACATGAATGCACGCATGCAGAGTTGTAATTGTCCTGATGGTAGATGCCACTTTCCTGGCACATGACAAATGTCTGATAATCTCAAGGGAATTATCTAACAGTATCTAGAAAAGCAAAGTTTGTTGTAAACACAAGTAGAAATGGTTTTTCTAACCACTGAACTGGTCCTCAATATCCCTTTATGTTTACTTTTTAAACCGATAAATAAACAGGCCGGGGACTTGAGTAACTGAGCTTTTGGTGGGCTCTCACCCTCTTCCATAGCCAACTCACAGAACTCCCCTGGGTCACAGGGAGAGTTCCTAGCATAGCAGGAATAGAAGCCAAGTCTCCAGCACCTTGGTCACATGCTGACAAACTTTCTCCTGGAGATCAGAGTCTGACGATAGGAGGTGTAATGATATCAGGACAGCCAACCAGCAACCATGATGCCCTTTGATTTTGAGCCTGTCATCTAACCTTATCCCAGTGCAGTCAACAGCCCAGCTCAACACTCACCGCTCAGCACAGGCATCCTGGCAATGGGACACGGTCATCTTTCTCAAGTCATAAAACACTGCCCCCTTCAGAGTTCTTTCCTGGCCCTCCTCACTGAAGCATCCCAGGTAAGTGCCTGTAAGGAGGGAGCACAAATGAAATCACAGGCCCACAAGTCAGGGAGGGCCTGCAGCCACGGGCTCTGGGAAGGTCAGCCTGCCTGAAACCAGTGAGGAAAAAGAGGGATCACCAGCCCTGCCTGGCCCACACACTACTCTAGAAAGTAGAGGGGATGAAAGTTTCTCTTTAATTTCCCCTCAGCACCAGAGCCAAGTGGGCACAGCTGGGCACCTTTCTTCTCCTCTGCTTGGTTAATGGCCTACTATGAACCAGTTAATGGCCTACTGTGCGCCCCAAAGCAATTCCAGGAACCTACAGCCAGCCTGACTGTGGCTTTTCTTCACCATTCCTCTTCACTGTGCTTGGATACGAGTTTAAAAAACATATGCATGGATTATTAATTGTATATATTGGTGGGTGCAGTGTGGGTGATTCAATATATGTGTGCAATGATCAAATCAGGGTAGTTGAGCCCTTGTAACCATTACTGGATCAATGGCTTCTCCTCTTCCCTTCCTAGGCTCCACTATGGTCCCAATGGTCCCAAGACATAGTTCTATTACATTCACACAAGCCAGAGAGAGGACAGGACCCAGGGGATAGTTAACCTAAGACTTTTCATAAGCAGGGGCCTCTTTAAAACAACTAATCTGCTGAGTGTTGCTAGCATATGGAAACAGTCTGTCAGTTTTGAGACAGGGGATCGCGTAGGAACTGATGTAACCAAGCGACCATGGAGCTCTCTGCCATACTTCAGCACATCCCCAGTCAAGGACACTTGGGAATGACTTCATAGGACAGTGGCACAATAGACCCAAGCATGCACATACAGATAGGAATTGTTGATAGTCCTGCCTGTCACTGGCAGGAAGGAGATGCCTCACAGACTTACAGAGAAACTTGGAGAATGCAAGCGCAGCCCCAGGCATGTAAATGTCACATGCATCACAGTGTTTTGAAGAAATGGCATTTGGGAATTTGCAAACACACTCTCACATGGTCCCCAAACTGGGAAGGCACATCCACAGCTGCTATGTTGGGAACTGGATGGGACACCTGCGCTGACACTGCACACTGCTTGACAGTGTGTGTGCTGTGCTGCTCAGACCTCGGAAATGTCACCTGGAGTGTGCACCAGAAACACGTGTCAGGTTTTCTAGCAGTCCCATGGCTTCACAGGGCTGGCCAGAGAAGGGGGAGGTCATGATGGCTTCTGCTGAGCAGTGTGGGGAAGGGCTCCATGCACATTCATTCCTGAAGCAGGGAGGGACTCTTCAGTCTGTGAGTGCTGCCACAGTAAAGGCTCCTTTGGACTCTGCTGGATCATCTCAATTGTCCATGCCTCAGTCTCCACAGCTGTCAGGTGGATGCATGCCCACCTTTGCTCGGGACCAGGTTCCACTTCCCATCTAGCCATCTATCCTAAGGCCAGGATCCTTCCCCTGTCACTCCAGCTCTCCAAAGGTCCTCGGGACTCAAAGATGTTGTCTTAAAAATACAGGCAAATTAATGAATGACTGGGATTGTCAGCCAAGTCCCAGTCATTAACTTGATGTTAAAAATCTAAACCTGAACCCTCTTAGAGGGCAGAGACAGCATCTTTACCCCAAGTGACTCACAGGGTTAGGCACAAATGCCAGTGTTATCACCTAATTGGAAACACACAGCTCCAACAAGCCATACTGGTAGTCCCAAGGCCTCAGGTATAAAGCAGAGAGGAGCTGGTACAAGAGGGGTGGCCCATCTGACCATACCTGGCTCTAACTTCCAGGGACCTAAATTCCCATAGCAGGAAGCTACACTTTCACCATCCAGAGCTCCAGGGAATCTCAGGTCAGAAGATGCCAGGAAGAGGAAGCCAACATCCATCTTCTTCAATATGGCCCCTTCTCAATCCCATGGCTCCTGAGGCCACCCCTTGGAGGGCTGGACATAAACACATGTGGTCACACCCAGCCTGCCAACCACAGGCACCTGTTCCCAGGTGGGGGCTATTTCCCTGTAAACTTCTCTCTCTCAATAGCTGCAGGACCCCCGGATCCATCATATATGGCTGCAGAAAACACCTGCCCAGACCAGTGAGCATGAATTATTCTCTGCCTATACAGTAAAAGAAAAGCAGGGTCTAAGAAATTTCCAATGTGTTGTTGGTAGGCACAGAGAAAATGTCCATCCTGTAGCTGAAAATGAAGCACAAAGCTGGGAAGGCACCCAGTCAAGACCTGCGGATGCTTAAATGGTGAATCCCTATTTCTGAGAATGGGATAGTGTAGGTTTGCATTCTTGCTCCACCAGCACAGGGCTGTGTGACCTGGGATTGCAGTGAACCCCCTTCCTAAGATGTAGGTTTCCCTATGTACAAAACCAGGACACGGTACCAATTCCAGAAGCTGGTCGAGAGAATTCCACAAGATAACACATGTCCAGTGTCTAACTCAAGCCTTGGAATGTAGGTACCCAGGAGTGACTATTATTTATTTATTTTTGGTTTTTCGAGACAGGGTTTCTTTGTGGCTTTGGTGGCTGTACTCGAACTAGCTCTTGTAGACCAGGCTGGTCTCAAACTCACAGAGATCCATCTGCTTCTGCCTCCCAAGTGCTGGGATTAAAGGCATGCGCCACCACTGCCCAGCCTACGACTATTTTATTTTTAAAAGTTCATTTTTAATAATGAAGAATTCTCAACTACTTCCCCGGAACTCACACTCTTCATTGTTAAAGTGGCAAGAGCACTGCTTATATCGGTGGGCTCTTTGGAGATTAAATTAAACAAGATGACAGATGGACATCTACACAAAAATGATGCTCCATACATAGCAGATGTTCAAATAAATAACATCTATTATTATTCTGATCTTGTACTCTAACCTAGAACCTAGTGGGACAATGGATCAGTAAATATTAGTTGAATAATTAGCACGTTAGAGAAGAGAGGAAAGCAATGTTTTCAACAGCCAGGCTGGCATCCTGAAACTAGAAACTCTGTAGCTGGATTCTGTCTGACCAATGTGCAGAGGAAGCCTCGCCCCTACTGCCTCTCCCTCCAGTAGCCCTGTCTTGGGGTGAAGCCAGGGCTTGAGACACAGATGGCCCCTCTGGGTTGTATATGTGTGGGGGGCAGAGGAGCTCTTTGTCACTTAGCATAACAAATGGATTTTCTAAATCCCTGACAGAGGCAAGAATGTGCAGAAAAGCAAGAACTTTCGAGGGATGTGCTGGGACAATCCTGAAGTGGATTTATTACTTTGGGCTGAAACTAAGGCGATGCATTACTGCCTGTGACTCTGCATCTGTTCATTTGCACATCGGAATGGACAAGTCGTGAGGCTATTAACGATGGCTTTGGAGATATTGGAATGTCTTTGGAAATTACTATCAATAAAAAACAAACTGGCTATGGAGAAGTTACTATTTTTCCCCTAGTAAACTTACTGACATTTTATTCCATTATGGATGTTGTCCAAGGTATAATGAAATGTTCAGTGATTGATGGAGACTCCTGCAGCTTCCGTGGCTTGCAGGATCCCTTTCAGGGGATGGCGGGATGCCCGGGCTGCAAAGAGATGCTTGCTTTGTCTGTAGCCCCAGCAGCTGGCTGAGGGCTACACTATGGGCCACTCTCTAGACCAAGGAGACCTGCTTGGCCATGCAGGGCCAGAGAGTCCTATCTGAGGCATGGGCAGGGGCTTGCAGGACAATGTTCTGCCTTCTTCTGCATTCTCTGAGGACTCTCAGTGTGTCACCACACCTCCCTCTATTTTTTTTTTTTTTTTTTTTTGAGTATTCGGGGAGACCAACTTTATCTTTAAGGTCTTGCAGAAGACTCAGAATATTTAATCACCATGAAGTGATGGTATCCATTGAACAATCAGAGTCCTCACTGCCAAGTCCTAGGACTGGACCTTGGATGCCCCACTGTACCCTGGTGTGGCCAGGGTTAACCCTTTCTCTGTTTGTTAACAGGGGCACTCCAGAGGTCAGGGACAGGGACTATCAACAGATAAGGAGGTATGCCATCTTGATTCATACCCCAAATCATATTTTTGGATAGCAGTTGATCAGTGTCTTGCTTACATCTAACTGTAATCTCTCCTGTTTTTATGGAAGCCCTTCCATCACTATCGTGTCTTTGGGGGTAACTAAATGGTTCTCTTGAACAAATATGTGGCCAGAACCAGACTGTCAGGCCCTTTAGTTCCCTTCTATGCAGAGAAGCTATAAAATGTCTGCTTTGTCTCAAGCCCCATGCCATGCCTTAACCATCCTTCAGTAAGTCTGCCTGTGCAGTGATTATTTGGATACCTAGCTGACTCCACCCCAGACAGAGCCAAATGCAAAACACATACAGGAACTAATACAGCAGGCCTTCAATAAATGAGCATGGAAAGAAATGAAGAGAAGACTCCAGGTCAATTTGTTGAAGGTCACAGAGCCACAAAGTGGCAACAGCAAGGGAGGAACTCAGCTCTATCTTCAGCAAGTATGCACTTCACAAACTTCCTCTCAAGAAACCCGTGGGGCCCTCTCCCGGTCATTTGCACTTTAGTCTAAATTAATTGCCCTGGTAATGCCTGCATAGAGACCCAGTTTCTCGGTGCATTGGTGAGATGACAGAAGGCACACATATATAAAAAGTCCCTCTGTCTCCTCTTACAGGCAGACCTTGCTAAAGAACCCACTGAGAGGAATATCGGCAGGTTGATGTCTGAAAAGCATCCTTCCCTGGAGACAAGAACCCACAGCCTTCTAGTCTTCACTCTGTTGGGCCCACTGAGTCATCTCCTTGGGGAGATGGCTACCTGGTCAACTTGCCATTCTCCAGCAAGGGTTTCCTGAGGTCGCTGCCCAGAACTACTCTACTTCTGAGTTCTGGCTTTGGGGATAGCTTCTAGAGATCCCAAACTTATGAGAATGACCTTGTCATACACTCAACTTTCCCATGCCTCAATTTCTTCATTGTGAATTGGGGAAATAACACTGCCAGACACAGAGAAGCCCGAGCTCCTTTTTGCCTCTGGAACCTTATTCTCAGAATAAATCAAGGGCTGGGGTGTGACTCAACAGTGGGATGGCCTAGGATCTGAGTTTCAGCAACACAAAATAGATAGACCCATCCATCCATCCATCCATCCATCCATTCCCCATTCCAAGTGTTAGGTCTGGCACTTTCTCATGGCTTCCCTGCCCTGAGCCTGATGCCCCACTTACCTTATCTCCTCCTACAGACTTCCACTTAGTACTATAGGCTAAGAACTCTGTATACTATGCTTATGTGCTATGCTTAGAACTCTATGCTAAGTACTCTCTGCACTACTATGCTTATTACTTATGCTAGGTACTTTATAGACTATGCTCAAAAATCTATGTTTAGCAATCTATGAACTTTATTTTAGGGACAGGACCAAATAAGGTGCTAACAGGATAATCAGAGCTGACTGAACTCAGTTTCATTCAGACAAAACTTCACATCCCAGGGCAGCCAGCATGTTTCCTGGGCTGTGTACAGAGAATCTACAGAACACAGTGCAAAGAGCAACAGGCCAGAGTGGACATCTTGACTTGGGACTCCCAGCAGTACGATGGATACCTGGTCTTCTTGCCACTCCCTAGCAAGGGTTTCCTGAGGTCACTGCCCAGAACCACTCTACTGTGAGCTCTGGCTTTGGGGATAGCTTCTAGAGACCACAAACTATGAGAATGACCTTGGCCTTGGCCGACCATACACTCATATACTCAACTTTCCCATGCCTCAATTTCTTCATTGTGAATTGGGGATATAACACTGCCAGACACAGTGGCTTCTCAGAAGAGTGACACTGTACAGACAAGCCACTTTTACTAAAGTAGTAACAGCTTCCAGTAAGAAGGCCAAGTAATTCACCAGGTTCACTTGACAAGGGGCTCTTGGCTCAGGAGTGCACCAGGATGTCATAGAACCGTAGTTCTCGACCTGTAGGTAGTGAACCCCTCCTGGGTGTCAAATATCCTGCTTATCAGATATTTATGTCACAATCCATAATAGTCACAAAATTACAATTATGAAGTGGCAATGAATATAATTTTATGTTGAGGGTCATCACAACATGAGGAACTGTACTACAGGGTCACAGCATTAGGGAGGCTGAGAGCCACTGGTCTAGGGAGGAGGCAAGGGGATTTCTGGTGGCAACCTAAGGAGGAGATTCTGCTTTGTTAGATGTGTGAGAACCTGAGACTGTGCTGGTCACCATTTCTCAAGGACTCCTGCTCTGAAACCACCCTTGACACCCCATGACACACTGCTCCAGGTCACCCCGACACATCTGTACAGTAACCCTGGAGTTAATGTCTCTATCTCCATCTTCGAGGACCCAGAAACAAGTGAAGGTCACCCAGCAAGGTGTGACTGAGTCAAGATCAAAGTCTGAGCTGAGTCAAGATCAAAGTCTGAGCTCTAGGTGACAGTATCTCACCCCTCAGCTGCCTCGGGATCAAGAAAAGGGACAATACATGGAACCCTGAACAGGTTTCTTGGCAGCAACAGAGTACCTACCTTGGCTGCGGCCCGCTGGTCCAGGGGCCTCAGG
This sequence comes from Phodopus roborovskii, assembly GCF_943737965.1. Taxonomy (NCBI): domain Eukaryota; kingdom Metazoa; phylum Chordata; class Mammalia; order Rodentia; family Cricetidae; genus Phodopus; species Phodopus roborovskii. Next base: position 10,009,358 of record NW_026126407.1, read on the forward strand.
GCCCACAGTGGGTGGCACCTGGGGGTCACTGGTGAGGTGGTGGACCCAGCGCCGCCGCAGTGAGCTGCGGTTCCTCCGGGGCCAGCGGATTCCAGGTGGCAGTCGGGCCAGAGGACTCCTTAGTGTGTCCACATCAAGCATTAGGTCAGGGCTACTGTGGGGGTCATGAAGGTTCCTGCCATCCAGAAAGCCCACACCCAATGCCACAGTGGCCACTGGTGAGGCCTGTAGGCTGCCAGGAGCCCGGAGGGCCTGTGGGAGGGTCACTCTGGCTCTCTGCAGGAGTAGCAGACTGCCAGTCATCAGATAGGCGGCTGTGAGGAAGAGTAGCAGGAACTGTGTTCTGCGGAGAAACTTCTGGAGTCTGAAGAAAGGTTTGGCCATGCCCTTGGGCAGCAGGGCTCCCGGCTGGAGCCTGGGGATGGCTCCTAGCACCTGGGCAGGAGGGATGCCAGGGCTTCCAGAGGTGTCATCCCAACATCCTGGCTCTTGGCACCTGTCAGTACAGTTCTGTGCTGCTGTCCCTGAAGATTTCAAATGTCACAGTCACTTTTCTCCAGTAGCCACAAGCCCCGTGTTGGTAGCTTCTGCCCAAGGGTCACCTTCTCCCCCATCCCGCAGCTCTCCTTGCCCTTGTCGGTCTCAGGAACCTAGGAAAGTAGAGAAATCACGTTAAGATGCAATAGGGTCCATTGCCCCCTTCCTGGGCCAGGGTGTTCCCCAGCCCTATGGCTGATTTAACAAAGGGGTGAGCTGTGTGTCAGGAACACTGGACAGAATGTTCAGATCCCAGCTCTTCTACTGGCCAGCTGTGTGACACTGGGAAATTTGCTGAACCTCTCTGGGCTTCAGCTTCCCCATTTGTGACATGAGGTTGATACTGTTTTGGACAGTAGCAATGAGGGTCCAGTAATGACAATAGCAATAAGTAGGAGGAAAGCAAGCAACCATGGCCCCCATTGACTCCTCATTAGTCCCAGACACTCAGCTCAATGAGTTATGCAGTCATCTCATTTAACCCTCCCCAATCTAATGAGGTAGATACTGTAATGTCCCCACTACACAGACAGAAAAACAAAGGAAAAGTAATTTCCTGAAAGCACACAGCTGGGGAGCACATGAGCCAATGGTCCAAAGTCTCTCTCCAGATCTGATTTCTCAACTGCTACACAGCCCAGCCTGAAACGCACAGCTTTACTACAGCACAAGTGTGTCCCACACAAGCAGGAGTATACTGAAGGTACTTAATAAATACATATAGGGGCCTGCCTCCCTGCCATGCAGTGAAGCTGAGATCTGTATCCTGGGGGCAGCTTCTTACAGAGGCTGGTCACTGATTCTCACTAAGACAGAGGCTAAAGGGAGGGAGTGGAGTATAGTGAACTCCTTCCTAGGGTACCAAAGGGCAGGGTAGCACCAAGAGGCTGGTACAGAGGAGGGAAGGTCCACAGGGCAAGTTTGCATCGTGTTCAATTCTGCCCAGGCCATAGTGTTCATGTTAAGCTGTGTTTCCCATTGGCGGCGTCTCTAAAGTGGCTATTAGGGTTGGTGGGGGGCTCTGCAGCTGCCACGAGCTGGGCTGCTGTGTGAGAAGGACCCTGAGCACAAGGACAGGCTTGTCCCAGAAGAAAGGACCCTGGAAGCATGACTAAGCCGCTGGCCGTAACTAACATGGCGAGGGCAGCGCTTCAATGCCTCTTCTGTGCACAGACACGGCCTGCTGGGTGTGAGATGAAAGACAATGTTTTGGCTCTGGGGCCCAGCATTCCAGGCTGCAAGGAGGCTGGGGGCCCAGGAGACCATCCAAAGGGGCTCAGACTAGCCTGAGCCTTCCGGATTAAGTTCTGAGAGTCTCCAGGATGACAGAGGTATGGGAACACAGGTCCTCAGCAAATGATGGTGGAATCCAGCTGAGCGGGGAAGCCTTTGCAGATGGTCTCCCAGCCTTTCTTTTCTGTCTAAGCTGGTGTGTCGCCAGACCCACCCCTGCCAGCCTCAGATTTGTAAAACCACAGAGAAAATCCCATGAAATCCGGACTGATCTGTCTGCCCCCAGCCTGGGCTCCTCCAATCCACTGTGCACAGGGTGCCTGGGTGAGCCTTCTTAACAGGCGAATCTGATCATGGCTGATGTTCCCCTGCTTAAAAACCTCTTTTCAATACCTCTCCAGAGCTTGTGGATAAACTGCAAGCTCCTTAGCATGGCACACGAGGTCTCCTTGTGATCCAGCCCATCGAAGCCCATTCCTATGCCTCAGTGTTTCCACCAGGCAGGCACATACATACGTTATGATTGCAGCAGGGCCTCCTGTAATCATAGCATGTCAGCCCCTATTTCTTCCCTCTGCCTGGTGAATCTCTGTATGACCCCCAGGCTTAGCATAAAGGTCACTCCCTCCAAGTTTTCCCTTATCACAGCCACCCAGAGAGACAGATACACTCCCTGGTCCCCAACAGCCTATGCTGAGCCCATCCCAGCATGCACCACTTTGGGGCAATTAGCATTGTCCACCCACTTTTCAACCGTCCCCAAAGGACTCTGATCAACCCAAGTAGATGCCATCCCCTGTTCACTTTTGTCACTGCCCCCCAGCATGAAGCCTGGCACAAAGTGACACCTCAGTGGTCTTTGCCAGTAAAGAGGGTTTCTTCTTTTTCTTCTTTTTCTTATGAATGAAAAAGTGGCTAAGTGGACAGGGGAAGCCTACTCCTGTGGGGTCTGATAGCAGCTAAACTTCAAACTCCATTCATCCAAAGGTGGGAGGAAACCTGAATTGGAGAGATGCTGAGCGACATGTGGGCAACCAGAGTCTCAGCACCACAGAGTTGAGGTGTAAGATGCACACGGATTATCAAGAACCTAGACACCGAAATGCTGGATCTTTTGTGTGCTATGGGAAGGTTCCCAGGTATATTTGCATAAGGGCTCTGGAGGCAGAAAGTTAGGATCCTACTGATGTAAAATCCTGAAAACTAAAACAGGCAAAAGGTGACACACTTTCTGTGGAAAGAAAGTTCCTGGTGAGAGGGAACAGACAGGTGGGTGATGCCCCACCCACCCCTGCTCCCAAGGTGTTCGGGGACTTCTATCTTTTGTTACAGATAGGATCTGCATATAAGAGATAGGTAGAGTTGGGTGAGGGGGAGAGGTTTCAGCACAAATCCACCAGACTCACTCAAGCTCTCCAAGACCTTGCAAGTCTTTTCTGGCGCCCCCCTAGATCAGTTCCTGGAGTGGTTTCTCTAATGTGGGTGGTGTTGAAAGTCGCATGTAGGACAGAGTTCCACAGCCCAGGGTCCCAGAAACAGGCTTTCATTCCCAAGTTTTAAAACAGCAAAGCTTATTCCCAGGCCAGAACCCTGGATGAGGGTGGGCAGGGGACTATACAATCAAAGCATCAGGAACTGGCCCTGTCCTGATCCTCCACCATATTCTACCACCAAAACTGCTTTTGCTAGTGCCCGCCCCACTTACCTGTCAGGTTGATAAGCCCCTCCAGGTCACAGATCTACCTGGCCTATCTCCAACCATATCCCTAGATCCTAGCATACAGCTAGCTGAGTTGCAACAGCAAGAACTTGTTAACTCATGAGTGGCTGATCTGGGACTGGAAGATGCATAGATCTCACAGACAGACAAGCTTAGAGGTATAAGACTGCAGGGCCAGCTGAGACATGGCAGGAATCTGGCCACTTTTCATATGTACTAGACCTGGGAGGCCTGCTGTACCCCAAAGCCAGCCAGCAGACCTTTACTATAACAAACCCAATGCCAGGGCAGGACCTCAGGTTCCTTGTCTGTGAATGGGCAAGTGGGTATGGTTGTAGACCACACTTTAGTTGCCTAGACTGCAGCAAAGCTGGTTCCGAATACCAAAGAGCTGCTGAAGGACAGGCCCACAGCAGGTGTTCCTGGGAAACTGTCTCTTTCCCTCCTGACCTCCTACTCCCAGGATGGACCCAACAACTTCCTCTTGCTTGAAGTTGATCTAACTGCTGTTGGCAACTGCGTAATTTTCAGTGACATCATTTATTAAGCTCTTGCAGTGTGAATAAATAGATTAGATGGTCTATGTGCCTCGTGGTCCCCTAGGTCCTCATGGGAGGCAGAGGGCCTGCTTCCCGTTAGGTGAGAACTGTCCCCATACCCGCCTAGGTGATCTGAGTCAGTATTCACATCCAGACCATCTGCTCCTGGAACATGTGACCAATAAGCTCCCTGCCCCTTCCCTCGCTTCAGTTCTGGCTGTGCACCTGACAAAGTGTATTCTTTAAAATTTAGTGTGTCTCCATCACAGGTTTGAAACTATGCCAGGCAGAAGTTCTTCCTGTTCTGGCCTTTCCAGAGCCAAACTTAACAGGCACTGCCATGGGCAGGCTGGAAGGCTGCCTTTGAGCCCTTCTCCCTTTTCTGGAAGACTCTAACATCTCCTCTGAGGCTTGCTTCATTGTTGCTTTTCCTGATCTGGAACCCACCAGTACTTGAGGGGTGAGGGACTGTTGGGAACCCCCACAGCGAACTCCTACTTGAGGCTCATTCAGGTTGGACAAATGCCCACCTGCCACCTTGCTCAGTGCTCTATTCATCCTTAGAATTATTTTAGGGCTTAAGGAAGGAGTCCCTGAGATTCTCCGGGAATGAGAGGCGAATAATTGAACCACGAGGCTTCAGGGAGCCTCAGGGAAGGAAAGCAGACTCCTAGAGCAAGGGGAACTCAGAAAACTGGGCACTGGGAGAGGGCAGGTGGCACCTACTTGTGGGCCAGGTTGAGGTTGGAGCCCTAGGAGTGGCAGTGGACAGAGGAAGGAAAAAGACAGGAGAGGAAGTCCAGCCATGAGGCCCCATCTCCCTTCTACCTCCTGGCTAGAGATGAGAAGCATTGGTGCAAGAGCAAACAACCAGCGACCCTCCACCTGGCTCTTACCCACTGTGGCCACCAAGGAAGAGTGACTCAAAGCTGTGTGCACACAGGGCTGCATTCTAAAGACAAAGCACAGGGTCCAGCAGGCTGTTCCCCAGTCAAGATGAGGACCTAAACCCCAGCTGCTCAGAGCCTCAGACCACTGACCAACTGGAAGCTCTATGCCTTGGGGTCTCAGTGAAGCTGTAAATGGGGCTGGGCTCCAGTGTTCCCCCACTCTAATTTCCCCTTCTCCATCCTCTGCTGCACTAACCAATGCCTGTCACCTGAATCCCACCCTTCTCCCAGAGGCTGCGTCCTCCCAGCATCCCAAGAAAGCAGTCATCCCAATATATACAGTGATGCTGTAGCTTTCAGAAGCCCCAGGGTTTGGAGGAACTTGTCCAAACTCCTCCACTGCCACTCACTGTCCTGTGTTGGTCTCACTCCAAGACCCCTCCCTCCAACTACTCCTTACAGAACTCTGTGTCCCAACCAGTGTTCCTGGACAGCATGCGATGTTTGTAGCCTCCTTATGGTACATGCTCTTCAGACAGCCAGGAACTCTCTGCCCAACTCACAGGCTTGAAATACTTTCCTGCCCACAAGGCTCAGCCCAATAATACTTCCTCCGTAAAATCTCCTCAACCCCTGGAGCAGAGTGACTCTACAACACTGACAGAGGCTGGGGGCGCAGTGAGCTGGGGCTGGGTTTGGGTTCTACTTGGAGTGTGGCTACTTGTCAAGATCCCTACATCCCCTCCCAGCCTGAAAGCCACTCCAGGGTATAGTCAATACCTCTGTCTACTTCAGAGAATACTTCCCTCACTCCAGGGTCCTGAAATTCTGGTCTGCAGCTGCAAAGATGGGGTAAGTTATCCATAAACCACAAACCACAAACCTGCTTGACCCTTGCAGGAATGGGGTAAAGACTGCATCTTTGAAGAGGCAAAACTCTTTGAAGTTCAGCACCCAAGAGAAATAATTCAAAGAAAAAAAATGTTCCTAGGGGTTTGGGGAGATAACTTGAACTTCAGCACCCAAGAGAAATAATTCAAAGAAAAAATGTTCCTAGGGGCTTGGGGAAATAACTCAGTGAGCAAAGTGCTTGATCTGAAAGCATGGGATCCTGATTTCTGATCCCCAGCACCCAGGCAGAAGCCAGGCATGGTTGTGCTTCTGGAACCCCAGTGTTGGTAAGGTACAGATAGGCAGATCCAACAGATTTGCTGACCAGACAGAACAGCTAAAGCAACAAGTTCCAGGCTCAGTGAGACACTTTGGCTTGTAAAATAATGTGGAGACCAGGCGTGGTGGTACACGCCTTTTATCTCAGCATTTGAGAGGCAGAGTCTAGCCTAGTTTGCAAAATGAGTTCCTAGCTAGCCAGAGTTAGATGGCAAGACCCTGTCTCAAACAAAACAAACAAGCAAAACAAAACCCAAACAACAATAATAGTGTGGAGAACAATAGAAAAAAAATCACTTGACATTGACTTCTGGCCTCTGCAGGTGCTTGCACACACAGATGCACACACACATACTCCACACCCATATACAATGTTTCTTTAAAAGTATAAAGCATAATAGCTAATTAGCTTAATCAGTTCATGTTATGTACATAGGTTCAATGTCACATGGTAGCCTGTTAAAATATACACTTATGATTTGTCAGTCACACATAGTAAGTAAGAAAATCCTACTAGGGTCAAAACTCCACTCAGTGGTGAATTCATAGCTCAAGTTCATATGAACAGTGAAGTTTTAGATGTTACATTAGTGTTACAAGTGCTTTTACATACTACCAAGTATGTGGCATGAATAAGCAGATAAAAAAATGAATGACTTATCTTCCCACAGGCTGGTGACATTATTTTATGAGCCATTATGACTGTTACATAGAGGCAGAATGTGAAACACTGGGGGCCAATTAATTCAAACAGCTAATGCTAGACAGAATTCCAGCTTTCTGATTCCAAGTGTGTGGCATCACTTGGCCTGTCACATGGCCTCCATCTACCCAATATCAGTTAGGAATCCTTCTATGCATTGCACTGGAGTGCCACACACAGCTGGCACTCTCTTTCTGTTTGCTTCACCCAGGGCCCAATCGTACATGGCACAGCCAACCACAAGCTCTCCTGAGTTAGCACCCCCCACTCTAACTTGTTCATCTGTCCCCATGCTTCTTCCGCTGGAGGTGAGTCCCTGAAGGTGGTCTTGGGCCTCATGCACAGAATGTAACAGGTGAGATGGGTGTTACAACACCTTTGAGGGACTTGGATATATCTGGACAGGTGAGCCAACCATCACTATCTTACTCTGTTTCCATTTCTGCCAAAGGACAGGAACTCAACTGTGGAAGATGGCCCAAGATACCATGTGCATATTCACAGTTCCCTAGACATTCTGGGAGGGATTTTGCACTTAAGCAGAGAGGAGAGGCCTTAATGCCTACAAAGAGGCACACAGACACGGGCCCTCAAGGGAGCGCGTGAGGACAGCGTTTTAGATACTGCTCTGCATAGTGGTTATCAAAGTCAAGATGCAGAGAAATTAGGGAAGAGAGGGAGAAAGCAAGATTAGGAGGTTCAGGGAAAGATTAGGTCATGCTCACCAAATAATCAGGGCTGACCTCCAGATCAGCCTGGGGATGGACATCAGGACCCCACCCAGTGTGTGTGACTACCACCCATGCCACAGAGATACAGATCTCTAAGGGTTAAATGATGAGCTGCCTCCAAGCCTTGACTTCACAGGGAACTGGTCTCAGGAAGACTGGTCAGGATGGAGCCATGTGGCAGTACAAGCTGGGCATGTCTGCAAAGAGAAGTCCATCTACCTGGCTAGGCCCTGCTCACATACCTCTCAGTCTGGGCCTGGAGGCTGTGGGTTGTGAGGTTCTATTCAGTGACTCTATAAGGCCTGTCAGCAACACTCACTTAACTTGTGCCTACAGTTTCCAGGTTGAACTGGCCAGGTTTAGACACAAGGTTAGCAGCAGACCATTGGCCCAGAATGTGCCCTCTGTTGGGGGAGGCAGAAAGGAGAGAGGGACAGGGATCCTATCTTATGTCTAAATCCAAGTTGCTCTCTACGTCTGGTCAGGATACAGTGCAGTACTGCCCGTGCCAGGACTTCAGTGAAAAGAGGGATCCCCTCACCCCAAGATTAGTTTCTTCCAACGCTCTATGGGAACAATTTTGGGATGGGGGCATGATGTCAGGGAGATAAGGAGAAAAGGGGACAGTTGCCCCATTGCCCCAATCCAGCAGCTGGCTAAGCTGCCTTCAACCACTGCTACGGAGATGTCTTCACTGAACCTGTGGGCTTGGCAGTCTCTCCCCACAGACATTTAATGGGATTTCAGCTAAGACTACGTGTGTGAAACAAAACTGGCTCCAACACCAAGGAAGCTCCTCTCTCCAGCACTTGTAGCCATTAAGTGAGGTAGCTCTCAAGTGGGGACACTGTGAACAGAGCAGGGCAGGGCCACCCACCTTGAGGCTTCTAATTCTTCCACTCCCTGCAGCCCTCACTTCCTGTGCCCACCCATGGGTCCCCACACAGGCTGGCTGGGTGTCTCCCATACAGAAGTATGATGTACCGGTAACAGGAGAGATGAGTGACAAAAGTACAGTGGTGTCCCGAGTTTGTCCATTCTGTCTGGAAAGTAGCCTGCGATGGAGGATGAGGGCTGTGTCCCAAGTTAGTCTGTAGTATTGGAAACTGCCCATTTGCCAGAAAGGAGATGGGGCATAGGTCCTCTCCCCCACTCTGATCTCCCATCGACTAGCTGGTACGATTAAGTACCATCCATGAAGCACAGACACCCAGGAAAGCAGTTAGACAGGCTACCCTGAAGCAGCTGACCCAGTCAGCGATTCTGACTAAAGGAGAAAAAGGCCACACACAGCATCCAGCCACGAGTCTCCATCCACACCATAGGAAGATGCAAACAGCGATACCGGTAATTTTCCCAACAAAATACATACGTTTCGGTTTTGTCTCTGTCGGTGTTCAAGTTCACCAAGAGACTGGAGAAACCCTGCGCTGACCGGAAGCCTGGTTTGGGAACGGAACGAGAGAGGGGGAGCAGCTTCTGGCGAATATCTCCACCTAGGAGGGAGGCAGTGCGCACCTCAAACAAATCCTGCTCTCAACCCCGCCGGGTCTCGGACCCGGTGTCCCCGGGTTCTTGGCGGAGACGCGGCTGGTGCAACTGCCTGTGCACCCCCAGCCAACCCCAGACGTAGCAAGGAGCTCCCCACGCATCCGCCACGGTCCTGGCGCGCCGAGCGCCGGCCCCGGGAAGGCGCCCCACCAGCGCGCCCCGAGCCCCAGCAGGTGCAGCCCCGCGCGCTCCCAGTTGTGTCTACACAAACTTGTTTGCCCGCGGCTGGGGTAGATCCAGGTCGAAGCCTGCGCCGGGGTCCTGGTTGGGGGACCCCGGAGACAGGACTCACCCCGCGATCGTGGCCGGCTGGGGCGCCCGCCTTCCGGGGCGCCGAGCCCGCAGCCCCGCAGTGCCCGGAGCCCAGACGCCCGCACGCCCCCCGGCGCCAGTGGCGACCGCACCAACGCGCCCAGGCCCACGTCGCACAGCTCTCCCGGGCTGCGGACTTCCGCGCTGATCAGTGGCAGAGCCGGCGGGCGCCAAGCTGAGCCGCGGGCGCGGAGTGGAGCGGGCGGCGGGCGCGGAGCGGGCGAACGGGCGCCCGGTCTGCACATGCTCACTCGCGCGGCCCGGGGACAGCGGCCGGCCTCCGCCGGGTCCTAGAGGCTCCGCGTAAGCCCGCTGTTTGGTTCTCTGGAAGGGTCGTGGCTTCGTAGCCTGGGGAGGGGGAGGGCGTGATCTGTCCTAGCCTGCTAGACAACGCACACGCTTCGTGTCACACGTGCTACTCGCCACTGCCAAGACAAGATGCTGCACCCGCCCAGCTTAGTATTGCAGCCTCGCTGGGTCTAGCATGCACCATGGTGCTCACACCAGACACACACATGAACACATTGGGCATTGCCACTCACAGCAGTACACCACCATACTCAGATGCAGACGTGGTGGCAGACGCACAGTGGCTGATACAAATACACACTGAATCACCAAACACCCACACTCACATACTCTGTGGGCTCTGCTCCACTCACTCAGAAACAAGCTAGAACACTGACGGGTGCACACACATACACAACTCTCTCTCTCTCTCTCTCTCTCTCTCTCTCTCTCTCTCTCTCTCTCTTTCTCTCTCTCTCTTCCTCCCTCCTCTCTCTCACACACACATACACACACAGGATGACTGTCCCATGTAGAGGTAGGCAAGTTACCTCACCCACCATGTCACAATTCACTCAGAAATAAACACTCCCTCTCTCTCTCTCTCTCTCTCTCTCTCTCTCTCTCTCTCTCTCTCTCTCTCTCTCTCACACACACACACACACACACACACACAATTTGAGGCACAGTTTGAATCACAACCCTAATGACAAGGATGCTCATACTATCTTCATACACTCCTGGGCTTCTGCTAGAAGCTTATCATCTTGCCCACACTGACCCACGGTGACAGACCTGCTTCTTGATATAGTGTGGAGGGACATTGCCTTATAGGTACACAGAGAGGGGGGGAGGGAGGGGGAGGAACAGAGGGAGAGAGGAAGGGAGGGGGAGGAGGAGAGCTATACAGGTCTATACACAGTCCTCTCTTTAAATAAAGGCTGGGCCCAACCTCAAAGGCTTGCTTACCCCACTGAGAAGTCCCACTCCCCCTCTCCAAGCCCCCAAGTCACAGCATCTACCCTGCTCTGCCAGGAACAGCCCTGGGCCCAGTTCTCACCAAGGATTGACAGCTAAGATGCTGCTGGAGCCCGAGGACAGGATGAAAGGAGACAGCAGGAGCAGGTGGCAGTGGCTCTACAGACTTCCTGAATCGAAGTTTCATGCTTCCAACTTCCGCTAGAGGCAGCACTGCTCGGCCACTCAGAGAAGTGTGGGTTTTCAACAGGTGCAGAGCAGCAGAGGGGCTTAGAAGGGGACTAGTAGAAAGTGCCTGGAAGGTCAGTGTCAAGGCACCCTGATGAGGAAAGGACTACTGAAGTTTGTGCAAAAGAATCCTGGGTCTGGGCATGACAGATGAGCTCTCTGGATCCCTGGAGTCTTGGATCAGAGTGCAGGGAGGGAGGAATCATGTGCTATCTCAGCATTCCAGGCCTGACAAGAAAGGACCCTCTCCGCAGCCTTTAATAATTGTTATCAACAGTACCTCATGGTGCCCATTTACAACGTTGTTTTGTGTTTAAAACCCCTCCAGGACTGGCTACACAATTTATAGAGTCCAGTGCAAAAAGAAAATGTGGGCTCCTTGCTAAAAAAAGTTTTAGGATTTCAAAACATGAAATTATGATTTTTGAACACAATTCAGGACCACTGGGAAGCACAGATTCCTATGTCTCGAACAGGCCTTAGGCCCATGAAGTCACCCATGACCATCTTATATCCTTTGTCCCACTTAATACTTACGATAAACTAACTTCATATGCACCCACTTCAAAGGTGATGTCTTGATACGCAAAGGGAGTTGATTACACAATCAAGGGTTGTGATAAGGACAGCCCTGGGGACATCCAAACTAGTTCCTTAAGATTCCGGACATTCCCTTGCAGCTGCTACTTGGGAGGAGATGCCACCTCAAGCAGCAACAACCTGGAACAATGGAGCTGAATGTCTGTGTGACATATATGAAGAACAGAGTGGGTATTAAGGGAAGAGCTCTGTGTCTGACTGCACCTGCCATGCACAGCACTTCAGGAAGGACCTTCTACTCTCTGTGTAGAGACGTTTGTGTAGGCATGTCTGCTGACTCTGACAAGAGATACTGAGAAAGGAGTAGTGAATTGAGGAGGGCTTGGAAAAGGCAGTTTGGGTGTTTTTGTGCTTGGATAAAGCCTTCCCTTTTTACAGTTGGTTGCAGATAATAGGTCAAGAAGCCACATTGGATAGGCCTGATAATAAAGTCCCCTTCAAACCATGCCAACTCTCTCCCTGTGCCTAGATTCTTGTTCTGCAAAGTTAAGATCCACTGGTAGTGATCTCCATATCACCTGTTCCCATATGGCAAAGACATCGTAATGTCTCAGGGACATTTAAGGTAATCCTACCACAGTGTTGACTCAGGTCCAGCTACCCCTGAGTAATGCAGTCACCTCTGCTTCCCTTGCAAGTCTGAGACCAGGAATTAAAATAGTCTCAGTTCACCATACCCCTGTTTCTCTGTGTTTGCCTCTTTTCTCAATTTGCTCCTCTTTTTGACTTTAATAATTAGATCCCAAGTATTTGCGTTGCCTCCTATCTTAATGCCATCTTCTGTATTTTTCCTCTCCCTTCCCTTCCCATCCCCTCTGTTCCCCTTCCCTGTCCTCTCTCTTCTCCTATCTCCTCCTCTCCTCTCCTCTCCTTTTCCTTTCCTCCCCCTCCTTTTCCTTCTCTCCCCCTCCCTTCCTTTCCCTCCTTCCTTTCACGCTGTGCTTTCTTTTACTCACTGAGAAAGACGCCCATCCTGTGTTCCATTCCTGTTGATTACTAGAGACTATTGAGCCAGCCAGCTCACTAAAGAAGCATCCGGCATGGACAGCTGGACAAGAAAACAAAACCCCAGATCTGGGCCAATATGTATGTGAGTAAAACAGCACCGGACACAGCATGCAATCTATTGTTGTAAATATCCCATGCAGGGGTTTATCCTGGTGACCAGAAATGCCACGACTATTCAGTGTTCTCCAGGCCCACTGTGTTTGTAGTGTTTGCTCCTTCTCCAAATGGCATGTTGCCCAGAGGCCTGTCCTGCAGGGAAGTCCAGTTAGAGCGACTGCCCACTGTCTACTTCCTAATCTTTGTAAGATTGATCACTACCTTCACCTTGCATCTTTGCTGGTTCATCATCCTTTTTTTAAACCTTTGCAGGATGCACAGCTAGAATTTGAGCCCCCAGATAGCTAGGGGGATTTCTCTCACAAAGAGGTATTCCATGCATAATCCTCAGTGCATACGCATGCTCACGCAATATTCATTAACTTTTATTTATCATTCCTTTGGCTTTTGAAACAGTTTTTCTTCATATGCCAGACTAGCTGGGAACTTGCTCATAACCTGAACTAGACTTAAACTCAATAGTAATCCTCTTGCCTCAGCCTCCCAAGTGCTAAGGTGGTAGTTCCAACCTGTGGGGATAGGGAGTGGGGGGGGGTCAAACAATCCTTTCACAGGAGTTTCATATCAGCTATCCTGAATATCACATATTTACAGTATAGTTTATAACAGTCATAACAGTAACAGGATTACAGTTATGAAATAACAACAAAACAATTTTATGATTAGTGGTCACCACAACATGAGGAAGTGTATTAAAGAGTCACAGCATTAGGAAGGTTGAAAACCACTGCACTAAGGTTACAGGTGTGAACCAGTTTGCTTGAAACATTGTTAATTTGATAAGTTCCAGAGTCACCTAGGAGACAAGTCTCTGGGCATACCTGTGAGGAATTATTTAGATCAGGGTAGTCTCTGGACCTGGCTGTGAAGAATTATTAAGATTAGGTTAATTGAAATGAGAAGATACATACTGAATATGGGTTATATCATTCTACTAGCTAGAACAGGTGTGCAGAAGGGAGTAAGCTATCTAAGCACTGTATTCAGTGTTCTCTGCTACCTGAAGTAGATATAATGTTCCCACCGCCAGGTTCCCACCGCCAGGGCTTCTCCACCTCTAAGAACTGTGCCCTAATACTGTGGGTCCAAACAAATCTTTTCTTCCTTGAGTTGCTTTAGTTGATTATTTTGTCGTAGCAACAAGATAAGCCACCATGCTGGGCTTAAGCATAATCAACTTCTAAGGTGCAATGTGTCTAACATGACATTTTCCATGAACTCAGGTAAATCAGTGTCAGTCCCTAATGGATGTGGTGTTTCTTCTGAAGACACTGCTTACTTTTGCTCTGGTTGCAGATATCCCTGTTTGTCCCCAGCTATCTTATGATTGGCTACCAGAGTCTACCAGTCGCCAGGAAGATCCTGGAGGAAAGGGGAGAGCCCACACTATGGTATCTACCTGCTGGGGAGGAGGCTGTGTCAAAATGAAGAAGTCAACAAGTTTTGACCACCTGTGTCTGAATGTTCCCTTTTTCACCCACACAGCTGTTACTCCACTGTCTAGGACTTCAGGGTCGCAGAGACAGACCCCAAGTAGCCTGTGAAGGTTGCCTTTCACTCTTGTACCTTTCCTGAGGATGTGACCTTTAAAGATAGGGAGAATCTTTGACAACATCTCCAAAGAGAAGACACAGTTTCCTTTCTCCCTTTGAGTTTTTCATGTGGTGCTATGAACGCTTCATGTCTGTGTGTACAGTGAGACTGGAGGCTGGGTTCGGCACTTCGCTGGGCTGTATTTATTTGCTTTCTCCTGTGAGTGCTGCAGTGACTTAAAAATGTGCTCTGTGATGATGCCAGCTACACAGATGGTAATTGCACTCCTGTTGTGCTGGGCTGTAAAACATTGGCTGTGGGGGTGTGGAACAGGGCAGCAAGCCTCTGCCTGTCTAGGACCAGGCAGCCTCCCTGAGCACTGGTCTGGCTTGGGAGATGTTGGACTGCCCAGGCATGGACCAGAAACACCCAGGAAATTACAGGAATCCAGAGGTGGCAAAAGGACACAGTGCAAAAAAGACTTGTTTTGGTGGCAAGATCTGAGAAGGCTGTGATGCCTGGTGCAAACTTATGTCTCTGAATCCCCGTGTCTAGCTGAGGAAAGTATGTCACTTCCCTCAGAGGTAATGTTTTAGTTTAGTTTAGTTTGAATTTCATACCCACTAACGCAGTCTCTGCAGCTCATAGATCTAGAAGCAATTTCAACTTTCAGTCTTAATAGCTAAGAATACTTTTTCTGAGGCTTTGACTGCTTTAGCTGCTATTGCCTCTTATGGGTCTGGGGAAAGTCAACTAGGAACCTTCTAGAAAGGATTAGCCATTGTAGGTCTCATTGAGAATGTTAATGATTCATAGAAGAGGATAGAATAGTAACATTAGCCAGAGTTTAGAAGGAGCAGGTTCGCACCTCATGGAGGAGTTCAAGACATCAGCAGCTGTAGCTGCTGTGGGAAAAGCTGGGAAAAGCCAGAGCAAGACAACAAGAACTTAACATGGAGCTGGAGGATGGGGCAGAATTGCTCTAGTGTCATGATGAACAAAGCAGTTTCTGGAGATGGAATCTGCTCTGGTGAAGATGCTGTGAACACTGCTGAAATGACCAAGGCTTTAGAATGTCACATCACCTTGGCTGACAAGCAGAAGTGGGGTTAGAGGGGATTCACTGATTTGGAAGGAAATTCTACCACAGAGGAAAAAACTACAGTATCACAGTTCAGGCTGAAAGAGTGGCTGCATATTTGATGCCCTGGTTGTGCTTTGAGAAGAGCGCAGAAGTAATAAACCATATCTCTGGTGATCCAACTCTGACACCCAGTCCTGATGTACTGGAATGAGGGTCCTTGGATGGGGGTTATAGCTATCTGGTTCCATCTTTCCTTGGTGAAAAAAGCTGCAAATGGGTAATTTAGAGGAAGGGAAAGCCATGAAGAACCTCAACATGCCCGCATGAGCATGAAGTCCATGGTGTCGGCTGTCAGCTGGAAGGTGTAAGGCTTGCAAGCAAGCCACGGTACAAGAGGATGGCAGAAGCTCTTCCACCCTGCTTTACTCTCTCTCCCTATCTGGTCCACGCCCATCAGACATTGGTGCCTAAAGAAGTAGCAGTTCAGCTTCACCCTACTTTTATAAATCTCTGTAAGTCTGTCACCAAAGGTCATGAACTTGCAAATGATCTAAATTAAGCTACTGGCATACTTCATGCATATAGCAGTGATATAAAAGATCAGAATAAGTTAAAGCTCACAGTCAAGTTTCAAAGAGAATGGGGTTCTCCCATACCTCCATTCATTTCCCCCATGGCCAGCATCTTATATTTCTATAATACGTTGGTCAAAACTGAGACCTTGGCTGACATTGGCACATGCATGGCTGGTAGCTAAACTCCAGACTTAATTTGGATCTCACCGGTTTCCCCATTAATATCTTTTCTCTGCCCCAGGGTGGCATGCAGGGTTGTTGCAGAGTCCATTGAGTTGTCTTGTCTGCCCAATGTGCTCTGGGCTGTGATGGTTTCTCCTGGTGCCTGGGTTTTAGATGACCTTGGCAGTCTCAAGAGTACTATGAAAGCAGAATATCCTTCAAGCTCATTTCGAATCCCCGGGCATCTTAAACTAGCATGCTTGTTGAAGATCCTCATATCACGTGGCGATAGACACTGTCTCCAGGACATAAGGCCCACTGTCCGGGAAGGGAGATCTAGGCAGTGTCTTGAAGACAGACAGGGAAGAGAGCCTTCTATGGAAGAGGTTCTGACAGAAGTAGGGCTGACAGACGACTGGAGGATGGAATAATATTCTAGAGGTAAGGTCTAAATGTGCCACTGGCAGATATCCAGAAACACCCATGATACAAGGGTCACTTCTTCATTCCCCATGACTTCTGCATCCCAGACATCCCCAGGACACAGGTGAGGCCACTCATTCTTTCCCTGTGTTGTCTGCACCCTAGGTGATCCAAGGGCACTGTTGGGACTTTTTGAGAGGAAGAGAAGCTCTTCCCGGCTTCCATGTCTACTTTAACCCTTCACTCCCTATGGACAGATCGATCCATTTCCTCAGTGACCATGGTTCTTCCTTCCTCTGTTTACCCACTTGCATCTCCAGCCTTTCTTCCCCACATACTCCTTACTTAAGTCTCCTTCCTATGGAAGACTCCCCCAGTGGACCAGTGGGGAGCCCTCTCCCACTTCCTTCTCTTCTCAAATGTCTAATCTGCTATGACAGAAATTGCTCCCTTCCCCCCCCATCCCAGAGACTGGCCAGTCCTTCCTGATGCTGGTCTAAGGATGGCTTTCACATCTCTCCCTATGCTCTGCAATGGGGTCACTCCTCACGCTGCAGCCACATGAGGCTCCAATATCCTCCACTCCCAATCTGTTCCCTGTCTCAGCCACAGGTTTCTCTTCTCTTTCTCTTCGGTAAGGGTGATCTTGAAAGCTCTGTTCCCAGTCCTCTTCTCTGCTTGCTCCTCTCTGTTGGACCTTCTCTCTTCTCCACTTTTATCTCTACCCTCAGCCACTGCTGTCTACCCAGGGTCTCTTCTAAAATGGCTGCCTGGCTCCTAATACCCCTCATCCCTAACCTGGCAGTGACCCTCCTTTCCTGTCCCTGATCCTCTCTGTCCCCTGAACACCTCCCTTGACTCATGGCTCTAACATCCTCTAATGATCTGAGCTTCCACATTCCCTTCCCTTTTGCCCATCTCATTAAAAAACCTCATTCATTCCACACACCTAAATCATGTTTGGATGGCTCTCAACTTCTCTGACCTTCTCCACAGTGCTACCTGTCCAGCATGGATTGAGACTTGACAATCCTCATGTCCCTTTGTGGTGTTCTTGCTGTGTACAGATTAAGCTCAGACTTTGGGGTTGATCATCCAAGGCTTTTCAGTCCCCGCCCATCTTTAGCCCTATACCACGGAGTCCTGTGGTTTTTCCACCTTTTTTCAATCAGTTCATGATGCACACTATCCATTTTCCACACTTTAGCTCCCTATTCTTTCTGCCCAGAATCCCATCTCTGTACCATCTTGATCTCTGAGATTTTCATTTTTTTTCAGGGTCCCAGAACAAAAATTTTACCTCTATTCTATATATAATCCCTCCAAGATTCTATACCTGTAATTAAATTTCTGCCTCTCTGTCAGGATTTCCATAGTTTTATTCTCAGGTTAAAAATCAAGATGGAGAGATCCAGGTGTCAAAGCAAGCAGAAACAGGGTGTATGTGTGCATCTGTGTGGTTTATGTATTCAGTGTGTGTGTGTGTGTGTGTGTGTGTGTGTGTGTGTATGCGCTTTCAGTGTGTGCATGCTTTCATGCGTGTATGTATGTATATATGTGCATATGTATTCTTGTGTGCATGGCATGTCCACATGAGTGTATGTGCATATGTGTGAGTGTCCATGCATGTGTGTGTATGTATATGTGGATGTATATGTGTATTGCATATGTGTGTGTGTCTGTGTTTGTGCATGTACTGTAGCTGGTGCTGGTCCTTACTGACCAGAAAGTACTGAAAGTACTGATTTCTCTTCATCCAAGAAGGCAGGAGCTGTATTAGCACTTAGGAAGAATCTGTGGGTTGCTGGGTCCTATGAGAGATGTTTGCATGTCATTTTAGTTAACCCTCCCCAAAGCTTTGTGCAATGCATACTGCTTAGGCTCCTTTTTGCAGATGAGAAATTGTGAGTTGGAGGGACTAAGTGACAAGCCACTACTACACATCTAGAAAGTAGAAATGCTGGGACTAGAGCTTTGGGGTATTTAGATCCGAAGAATTCCTTCCCCATGTGCTCAACCTTAGTTGCCATGTTCACCCATCTGCTTACTCCCAGTCCCGTCACCTCTGAGGCACACAGGGACAGCAGTGGCAACTCCAGAAAAGCTTCAGGTGCATTCCCTTTATAGTTAGCTTCCAGGCAACACAAACATGTTCCTCTCCATACCCCAGCCAATCTCATAGATTGGGAAAGAACTTCAAGGAAAGGGACTGCTGCTGAGTTTTTACTAACCAGGGACATGGCAACGTCACTATCAGAGTACAGGGGACCTGAAACAGGGAGCTACTGGTCACTTAGAGATTACTGAGCCATATCAAGATGCCCTTTGAGGAAAGGATAGAGGAACTGCAGAAGGAATATTTGCATGCAGTCCCTTCTCTGTATCCATCAGGTGCCCGACCCCACACAAGTGGGAGCTATCCCATAGCTGGACATAAAGATGCTTGCCTAAGAGAAGAGCCCACCCTTTCATTTTCCCTGTCTCCTCTGTGGTATCCCTGTTTTTACCCAAGAGAACAAAGGGAACAGGCATTAAGAATTAATGGAGAGAAGCCAGCTCAAAGATCAGTCCTGGGAGTACAGCAGACGGGTGACTATTATTCCAAGACCACATGAGTGCAAGTCCCTTTTCCTAAGGCAGTGGTTCTCAACCTGTGGGTTTTGGCCAACAATCTTTTTAGGGGTCACCTAAGACCATCAGAAAACACAGATATTTGCATTATGATTCATAACAGTAGCATAATTATAGTTATGAAGTGGCAATGGAAATAATTTTATGGTTGAGGTGGCCACCATAACATGAAGAACTGTATTAAGGGTTGCAACATTAGGAAGGTTGAGAACCACTGTCCTAGAGGCTCTGTCTCCTCACCTGAAAGATAGGGGGTATGATGCTTAAAGGAGAGGAGGCTGGGTAGGTCCTTGGCACTCACTGTACCATCTGCCTTATGTTACTGACTTTCCTTATTTCTGTTCTTGTGAACATCTTGTCACACTCCATGGCTCTATTTTCATTTGGAAATCTACTGGTTAACACCAAGTATCTGACTTTAAACATGCCTTCCCAAAAGGGGCTTGTGGGGACTCACTATATTACTCCCTTGGAAACTAGGGCTACGTCTGCAAAGATGGAGCATAGGGAAGGCAGGTGCTGCATGCACCCTCTCTCTCTCTCTCTCTCTCTCTCTCTCTCTCTCTCTCTCTCTCTCTATTCCTGCCCACATAGGATTATGTGTGATGCAAACATAGGTTCCTTGTGCTGCTGTGAGATTTGAGTACCTGACGGGTGGTGGGCAGAAGCTGGTGGAAGGCAAAGGACCTGGAGACACAGAAGTCGTCAGTAATTCAAAATAACCTTCTGACGTTGCTTTCATTGGTTTGGGCAGCCCAGGAAAGAAAGAAGTACATTTTAAAGAAAAAACAGATTTTGAGAACATTCAAAGTGAAACTGAATGGAAAACAAGTCTTTTCTTTTGCATTTTTATTGTGTGTGTAAGTGTATATGTCAGAAGACAATTTGTAGAAGTTGATTCTACAGCATGGGTCCTGGGGATTAAAGTCTAGTCATCAAGCTTGGTGGCAAGAGTCCTTACTGCTGAGCCATCTCTCTGCCATGAACAACATTGCAGAATGATAAGAGGAAGGTGTGGTTCAGGAAAGTCTAAAGTGGGAAAAATCCCTGTGTTCTCAGGGGAGGACAGGGGTAGTCTGGAGACAGACTAGGAAATGCTAGGGGATTAGCCTTTCTCCTGGAGTCCAGGGCCTCAGTGAGCCTTTAGGTAGTGGATAGGAGCCATGATTTGGGTCCTGACCATAATTCCTGGACCTGTCTGACTGTTGCTATGACAACCAGTGGTGGGTCACATGAAGACATATCTTTGGTTCTTAAACGAGGGTGATCCTCAGTCTCAGCTGAGTTTGGGACCAATGTCTGAGGCAAATGCTTTCCCCCTTGAGGGTCCCATGGGTTAGCAGCAGTTTCAACTCCCCTAGCGACAAAGCACAGGGCTTCAAATGGTCCCTCATACCTGAGGAATGACAGGACTCAGGTGTGGGTCAGGCTTTCTGGCCAGCCTCTACCCAGCTCCATCTGCCCTGCAAGGAGCAGGGAAATGAGAAGTGACAGAAAGTGTCAGGAGTCACCAAGACTCTGTCACCTCGATTTGCAGGCAGATGGAGCTGCTCCTAGTGAATAGGGCACTTCAGAGACACTGTATTCCTGAAGGATACATCCACCTGAGACAAGCAGGACCTTGGTGCAAGTCTCTGCTCAGTCCCTGTCCCCTCTCCTGTCCCTGCCACACTCTCCTCCACCAGGCTCAGCTGTTTCATGGACCCCCCCAGCCCTACTCACCCACCTCCTTGTACAGCCACAGCCTCCTCCCTTGAGAACTCCCCCTTTAAGCGCCATCAGAACCATCTTTTATTGTTCATAAGGACATCTGGCTTCTCTGTGGCAAACCCCAAGTACTCTCTTTTACCTATCTTGAGACTAGTCTCCTAGGAATAAATAACTTCATTGTTTTTTTTTTTTAAGATAACCTTTACAGAGCTTGCTTATAATAACATCCAACAATTATGGGGTCAGACTCCTGGGAATAATGAATTACTCCATCTGTGTTCCATGTCTTCGTTGCCTTTTATTTTCACCGACAGATTGAGAGGTTTTTGGGCTGCAGTGTCTGTCTCCAAACAGCACCGTGTCACTTTCTGAAACTGTCTAGACAGAGCCCTGCTTGTTACATGACAGACCTGGGAGGAAATGTCCCAGAGGGAGAGATTGAAAAAAAAAAGAATTTCATCTCCTATGCAGGCATTTAAAATAATCCTTTCCTGGTACAGGTCAACTAACCCAAATGTTTTTGCCACCTTTACTCAAGACATGACTCATAGCCCAACATTAAATTTGTTGAAATCCTAGACTAGGTTGAGATTCCCAACCTATCATATATAGATCTGAGTGTATACAGACATGGGTACACATGCATACTATATCACACATACACAAGCATGCATAAAATTTATATGCATACAGGTCTATGCATACATGCATATATAAACAACGCACATATGCATGCTGAAGCTGCTTGTTGGTTGAACAGGCACACACAGACTCATGCCCCTACACACATACAAGTGCATGGTTCATGAAAGTACATAAACATATGTACCCCCACAGGCTCGCACACATGCATGTACATGCTCCTTTACTTATGTACCTATTTTCATCCTGATAATATTTGTATGTGGTATTTTCCTTGCTCTAGCATCTAGGTCCTCTGGGTTTAGCCTTTCCTTCCTGAACCCAAGTCCTGGCCCTCAGAGTGGAGGCAGTCACAATACCTAGCTGAGACACTAGTGGGCACTGTAATCAGGGAGGAAATAAGACCTAATGAAGGCTGTTCCTACTGGAAAGCTCTTTCTCCCAGGAACACAATGGATAGGAACCAGCAAGAACAAGGGCTACCATCTCTTAGCCCTTAAGATCCTGGGGGACCAGACTCTGTGCCTCTAGTGGAGACAGCCACAGACCACTCTAATTCCCTCCACAGCCAGAACATCTCTGTCTCCCAACCCAGCTTATTTACGATGCTTTTAACTCCAAGCGGACCCACTTCCAAACTCCTGCCCCTGACATAAATTACCTTAAAGGCCCGATTTGTATCACTGTGGTGGGATGGCACCTAACCAGAAAGCACTCTGGCTTTTCAACAGCTTCAATCCAGGCAGCACTATGGATTATTTTTTTCACCCTAATTGAGCACTTCAGAAAAGGGGGGGGGGTGTTGAAAGTCTTCAATAGGTTTCGTTTTTAGGGAAAGCAATTTTGACTTATTAGGCACTGTTGGCTTCAAAAATGTGCTCGCTAATGACTTCTATTTAAATATTTTCCTCCAGCTGAGACACTTTAAAAAAAAACATGGAGTTAATGGATTCAGCATCCCCTAAATGAGAATTTTTCCCCCCACCATGGCCTCTGAACTTCCTTGACCAGATATTCTGCAAGGGTAAGGAAGTGCCAACCAGGACATGTGAAGACACTTCCTATAGGAATTCCCTGGAGGATGGATGATGGCCACTGTCCCATCTTCTTAGCACTTACAGATGATTTGCTATGGGGAAGTCTAAGTCAAGACAGGATCCCCAGGCTTCCCATCCCTACAGGAGTAAATCTAAGTAAGCCATTGAGCACCATGGAAAAGTCCCAGCCTTCCTTACCTTAGATTTCTCTTCTCATTATCATCCCTCTTGAGTCTCAGACAAAAATATGCGCTGTTGAAAGTGCTCCAAACCCCTGCCTGTCTTCATGGGTGTGAGGCCTGAGTGGATTCATGGGCCTGGCCCAAGAGGCTGACAACTAATTTCTTGACTTGCTGCTTCTATCTTGAAATTTTCACTGGTTGTTGAACAAGGTTTCACATTCCCAATCTGCACGAGGTTCTGTCTATTACATATCTGCTCATGGTTGGGTTCAGTAAAACCCAGTCCTACTCTTCCTAGTTCACACTATAGACCTTGGGAAGGGTATAATGGACAGGGCAGAAGGTACAGCCTGGGGCCTGAATGATATCAGAGGCCAGAACATTGACTTAAACAGGGATAACCACGAAAAGTCATCTGAAAAATACAGACATCCTGTCCTTACTTCCCAAGTTGTTGCAAAGTCTGAGGGACAATATGAGAGCACGTTGAAGTGCCTTACAAAGGAGGCCTGGTTGACACTGTCTGGCACTGCTACCATCCCTTCAGGACTAATTTCATACTGACCGTTTATGAGGCCTTTCTTAGCTGTCTGGACTCCTTCCCTTCCAGGTAGCTGGCGCCTGTCTGTGCTGTCCAACTTCCTTTCCTGTCAGTACTACAATTACACTGGTGTGTCACAACTGTCTGTCAGGAGCGCTTAAGATCATTTTTGTTTACGAATGCCAGGAGCTTCCTCAGGCTTGGACAAAGGGAGAAGCTGGTAGAAGAAGAGTGTCTCCTAGAACATAGGGTGAGAACATTGTCTGGCCTCAGTGAGCCCTGAAATGAAAATCTGGAAGCCTCTAGAATTGCAGGATGCCCCTCTTTCCTCTAATATTTGAGCATTGGTTCTCCCACTCAGTCTTCTTCCTCTCTCCATCCCCCTCCTTCTCCTCTTCTATCCCAGACCTGCCCCCTTCTCCCTGTCTCTATCATCAGTTTCATCTTCACAGACTTCTGATTTTGCCTTCTGCTTCTCGGCTCTGCAAAGATGGATCATTCCTGATTCAGTCTCCTGCAAAGGCCTACAGGGTTCTCTGGTTTAAGTCTCATCAACAACAGGCAGGCCATTGTTGCACACTGGCCCACCAGTTCCTCTACACCTGCTGCTCACTCCACTGGTCTACCCTTGCTTACAGGGCCACAGACCCTCATCTTTGCTTCTTACAGTGTCTAGACCATACCTAGACTGTAAATTGACGTTGAATATGGGAAGGCATGAACTATGGAGGAGGGCTTAACCTGGAACATAATGTGAGTTCCCAGCTATTGTGCAATCCAGTGGCAATCCAGTGAATGAGGCTGTGCCAAAATGAAAGCCTCTGAGGCAGCAAGGAATGCTGGAGAACTTTGCCTGGTGGCTTAGTCCCCTTCACAGAGACTCCTGCTGACCTTTCCTGCCCACCCCCAACATCAAATCTGGGCCCAGTCTCCCTGAATATGTAGCATGCTACTTCAGGATGTAAGCTGATTTCCACAGGAGGGAAGCTGCACACTCAACAGAATCTGCTCAGAAATTATTAAAGAAGCAGAATTAAATTCACTGGGGTCAGAGGTCCAAGAATCCTAGAAACGCAATCCCAGCAAAACAGCAGTTAATTGACACCCTGGAACACGTTGGGAGACCAGAAATGTAGCTGGATGGTGTACTCTGTGACCAAAGCCAGTAGCAGAGTGCCTGCTCCCCTGGTATGGTTGCTGAGCTCCCAGTGCTGGTGTTCAAGGGCTCTCCAGGACAATCTCCTCTTCCAGTCTTCCCTGGCTTCTTTGCAGAACAAGTACAGGTTCAAAAAGGTGAGAATGGAATGCCTGGATAGGATTCCTTGGACTAATCCATCCAGATGTGGAATTTAAAACCCAGGACCATCCCTGCTTCTAGGAAGCAACTTCATGTCCCCCTTACTGAGTCCCATTATCAGTGGCATAAAAAATGGGCTAGAAGAGAATGCCTTCTCCCCTCTCCTGGTCTCCTCATGGAAGGCTTTCCTAAGGTTCGCCCTGGTCCCTCTCTGTCTCTTAGTCATCTTAGGTGTGAGCTGACTGATGGCGTTGGGCACACCCAAGTGAGGTCCTTGAGCCTGGCTCAGTGCAATAGTGCAAGATATATAGACTTCTGTCTTTGCTCTTCATCCAACTTGTTTGGACACAAGGTTGCATGTAAGGATGCTATTTGTTGAGGTGGGCTTCTCAGAGCCCCCAGTTTTTACAGCAGAGGCCGAAAGTTACAGAAATCTTTTAAAGTCAACATATCATGTGGCCTAAGTCACAGCCTTCCTGGCTTTAATGCCAGAACCATTAAAGAGTATCACAAAGCTGCAAAGCACAACTGGTCTGATTCTAACTTTTAGAGACCAAGATCAAAATGCTTTACAGTGACTGCAGTTAATTCTGAAAGTCCTCACAGACCCATGTTTCATGCCACCACTGGGAGGTGACAAAGTCCTAGTAAGGGGTCTTCTGGTCATGATGGAGTGTGCTATTGAAACTGAGGGGACACTCCATCCTCTTGTTTCTGCTGCTTGACCACCATGGCGTGGACAGTTTGTTCTGCCATGTGTTCCCTCCATTGTGTACTGGCTTGCTACCGGCCAGAAAGCAATGACACCTATGAAATGTCAGAAACCGTGAGCCAAAACAAAGGTTTCTTCTTTTTAAGTTCATCATCGCAGATATCTTGTTACAGTGATGGAAGGCTGACAAACCCGTAGGTGCCATAGCCACAGGCTCTTATCTTCTCATACGCAGATTTGGCTTCTTAAATCCCAGTTTTGTTTTATTTTCCTCAGTAAGTACATCGAAGTTTAGGAAACAGTTGGCAAATCCTTAGTAAGTTGTACCTTAACCCCTGTTTGGGGTTTTGAACAAATGGTGCGGTAAAATGAAGAAAGTAAAAATAGAGGCCAAAATGCCAGGTTATGACTGCTAGAGACCAGGGAATATATGGCGTCTCACCTGTCAGACAACTGTGTTGCCAGCACTAAACCCTGAACCTGGCAGACATCCCCACCATTGCAGGGATGTACCAGATTACAGCAAGCTTCCACATGGAGGGAGGGTCATGGCTGAGTGAGACTATAACTGGGAGAAGTTGAGAATAGCTATTGTTCTTTCTTTCATGCATATGTGTGCAGGGGCATGCAGGGTAACAGCCAGCATTAGATGCCTTTCTCTGTTGTTTTACCACTTCATTTTTTGAGATATGTCTCTCACAGGACCTAGGGCTCCCTGACTGGCTACACTGGCTGCAGCAAGCACAGGGATACCCTTGTCTCCACCTCCCAACACTAAGATTGCAGGTGCATACTGTTGCACCCAGTCTTCTCTGTAGGTGTTCAGGACCCAAGCTTAGATCCTTGTGCTAGCACAGCAAGCATCTTACTGCTGAGCCATCTTCCCAGACTCGGCTTTTGTCATTTGTGGTTAGACTCGACCCCTAGTAGAGGGACAGAGTTCAGCAGAGAACATGCGGTCAGAGAGAGAGAGAGAGAGAGAGAGAGAGTTCCTGGGAGCCAGGAGTTTCCAAATCTTCACCCAGTCACCCTAACCAGTGCTAAGACATCACTCTTTCTCTTTCTCACTTCACACATAGAAACCATCACCACTAAGTCCTGCTGACTACACATTTGCTTTCTACACAAACTTCTCCGTAACATACAACCCACACTGGCCCATGCCTTCTCTCTCTGTCCTGGGGAAAAACAAAAACCACCCCCATTTGCCTCTGTTTTTCTGTGTTGTTGTTGTTTTGGTTTTTCACTTTGGAGTCCAGTCTTCGTCTAACACAATAATGCTTCTAGGATAAAGTCTGGTCTCATTGATCCCCTTCCTAGGACCGTCTGCACTCCTCCAGCTCTGCATCTTCAGGCTTGCCTCTCCCCTGTTCCTCATCACATGTTCCTATTCTTCCATTCCCTAGTGGCTTATATATGTGGAGTTTGTTCTGTTGGCTTGTTTTCTTGGCTTTCTTTTAGTTTTTCACTTGGAAAATTTTAATACTATCTTAAGGTAAAACAAAACAAACAAAAAAAAACAACAACAAAATAGCAACATTGTAGAATGCCATAGTAGTTGTGTGGTCTAAATCAGAAATGTCACCCATGGGCCACTCAGTCTCCAGCTGGTGACACAATTTTTGGAGGTTGTGGCATCTTTAGGATTGTGACCTAGATAGCAGAAATGGTAGCAAAACGCCCAAATACTGTGAATTACTTGTTGAATGAATGAAGCAAGTGTTCAAACGTATAGATGAAAGAACGTAGGTGTCTGCAGTGAGAGATGAGAGTGTCTGCATTCTTGCATGGCCCCCAAGAACTGAGTCCACAGGTTGCAAGCCAGTGAAGAGATGGCACTGTACAGATTTCAGGAAATGTTACAGGATCTGGAAAAGATGTGGTACTCTGTCTTCAAGAATGTCTTAAATGCCTGCCAGGTTGTTATAGGAAGGAGAAAAAGACATATTCTGGAACCCCCAAGTAGCCCACAGAGCAGGAGTGAGTAAGGCAAATTTTGTCACAATTTAAAATTTAAAACCTATATGCTCTCCACACAAGCCACATATGAGGCATTCAGTGAATTTTTATTTATCTGTTCAGTTGTGTCTCATACCTGCCTGTCAGAGGTGCGCACGTGCACACACACACACACACACACACACACACATACACACACACACACACTGACGGAGTGGGTATGCTTTGCTCAGGGTCAGTTATGAGAGGATGAGCTAGGAAGAACTCTCAGGACCAGTTCATTCCAGAGTCTATACTGTTGGAAGCTGACCCTAGCCAGTATAAGCTACCTGTTATCCACCCTATAGATGTCCAGTGAAAGGCACGATCCATCACTTAGCTGAGAATAGAGAATAGAAAGTGCACAGGAGACAGCTGGAAGGACAGTGAACTGGAGGCCCTCTGATCCCTGGGCTCTGAGCTCACTCACTCTTACCATCCTAGTGTCATAAAGGTTATTACAACAATGACTTTGGCCTAATAAGCATACTTGAAATAAGATCTACCTGCCCCTGGGTGCTCAGTGATTAAAGAACTTGACAAGGTTCAAATTCCCAGAACCCATGTAAATGCCTGGTGGACATGGTGGCTCACCTGTAATCCCAGCCTCAGAAGAAGGGTCCAGAGTAAGTTGCTATGTAGACTAACCATATTGGTGAGCTCTGGGTTTGATTGAGAGATCCTCCTTGAGGAATATGGAAGTGAGTTTGAGGCTAATTCCTGGCATAAATCTCAGTCCTCCACATGTATGTACTTACACATGTACATGTAACCCCATATATGCATGCGTTTACATACAGGCAGACATGAAAACATACACATATACAATACACATACACACATACATACACATACATACACACTCAGAAAGATGGTAGGGTCCTACCTGTTCTCTAGGCTGTACCTACAAAGCTTGTAGACCACATCTGGAGTCCTACTCTATAAAACATCAGCCTCTCTGAAAAGGGTGCTTGGATTGATTAGTGATGTCTGTCAAGAGCACAGAATAGTAGCTGGTAGATACTTGCCACTCATTTGCCATCCTTGTTTTCTCTAGAACATACATTTAAACCCTAAAGAGGCATAATTGGATAATAGCTGTAAAGCCACATGCATAGAAGACGAGACCAGAGAACATCCTCTTAGAGCCAGAAAACGGATTAATTTCAACATGGAGATTCGCAGCCATCCAGATTCCAATTCCCTACATTACTCAGCTTGCTTCCTTGTGGGCCTGTCCTTTAATTAGGAGGCTCTGCAAACACTTCAAAGCTGAGCAGCTCCCCAGCCCAGTGCCCGTCCCTGCCAGCTCCCAACCTCCCCACAGCAGCACCCCAGAGCGCCAGACTGGATTTTGATCACGCAAATCAGGATGTATGTTTCCCACTGTGAAATAAATAGCCATCCCCCAACCACATCTTTATCCCTGAAGCCAATTAGAGGCACAGCTGGCTTCCCAAGCGGAACTGGGAGGGAGCCACTCTGTCTCATCTCTGCCTTGGTGCCAGAGGGATGCTGTGGTCATATATCTTGTTTGCCCTGGCCTCTAGAAAATCAGGGAGTTTTTCTTGAACAAATGACCTACAGAGGGCTCTGTGACACCTTTGCCAGTCCAGTGATAATCTTCCTCTTACTGATACCTCAGATTTAAGATGGCAGGGCTTGGCGCCTGATAGACTCAGTTTCAATTGCTGCTTCTGTCATGAACATGCTTTGTTGCTTTGGGTAAGTAGCTTAACCTATCTGAGCTCACCATGTTCATTTCTGAAATAGGAATAATGTATAAACCTCATGATCCTTTCATCAAGATGGGTTCTCTTCCTTCCTCCACCCCACTCTATGGAACAGATCCTGTTCTGTGCATTCATTCACTCCCTGCTCCTGCTGTGCTTTTCATTCAAGCCTCATCAGTCCTCCTCCCTCAAAGGTCTCTCTGTCTTCATATATAAAACCCAACCCTGGACTGGTTGTGTTTTAAGCCAGAGAGGCCGCTGTCTGGAGTTGTCACAATCTCTACCTGTGGAGGAACATTAATTTAGCACTGGAGCAGAGTTCTTCCTTCTAGGGAAAAGCTCTCTGAAGGAAGGACAAAAGATTTTTCCCAGCCATATCCCTTTGTAGAGCAGAACTGGATTCTGGGAGGGAAGGGGCAAGACAGAGGCCTCTTGAGATGGAAAACGTCATGAACTCAGCTTTTTCATATCTGTAGTTCAGAGCACAGTCTGAAGGGTCTGCTTGAAGCCAGGGAGAGCTCACTGGGAGAAAGGTGGGAGCTGGACTCCAGCCCTAGCATGGGCTGAGGGCCTACCTGACCTGGGAAACTATAGTAGGAAGCTTTTCCTTCAGGGAGATGTACCCTGGAGACATGCCCGCAGATGGAAGCGAGGTTTGTCCTCAGGAACCGAGGAAGACTCTCTGCAGCTACATGCAGCTATTTAAGGTTAAAATCAAATTAATTAAGATGAAATAAACTTGGAAATTTAGTTCTTCAGTCACAACTGGGCACCTTTCAGGGGCTCAATTGCCACATGTGGTGAGTGGCCAGAGGCCTGTGGGATGACAACATGCCCAGTGCAGTGGAAGATCCTACTGCTCACACAAGGTCCAGGTGTGCTGGGGGCTGCCCCATGCCTTACATAATGCTCAGCACCTCTGGGCTTCCTGCTAGGAGGTGTCACTGGTGAGTGGTGTTGCATCACATTCGATAGCCGAACAACCAAAAGCTATCAAGATAGAGCCAGCTGTCTATTTAGTTAGTGCAGGAACCACCAGAGACAAGCACTGTTAGGTGGACAAATCCACAGCTGAGATGCATCAGTTTCCTTCAGGGTCCCAAGGGAGGAGCAACTGAGCACACAGCTGCCCCATACAAGAGGGCTGAGCCAATGCCCAGTCTGTGATGAGGTCAGAGCCCTTGCAATCTATTTGTATCCTCCTAACATTGTCTCTGAACTCCATTGCACTGGGCACTAAGCCTTCAACACATGAGCCGGGGGATTAGAATTCCAACTCCACTATCCCGTGTGAGCTCTGCTGAAAATCTTAGGTGCTCTGGGCCTCAGTTGCTTCATTTTCAACATAGACATATTACATGCCTCATGAGGCTATTGTTAGGGAAATGGACACAGAAAGCATATACCTGAGGGGGTCTGCCCAGAACCCCTCAGGTGCAGCTGGTTGTGGTCCCTGAGTGACTATTACTGGCATCTGATCTCCGTTTGCCATGGTCCTTTAACTTCCGAGTAGAGAGTGCCCCCATGGAATATCAGACTCTACCTGGGGTGGCCTGTCCTTTGGGCAGTGACTCCATCTGTCATGGGACCATATGATCTGAGCCCAGGATGTACCATTTTTCTCAGGCCATCTTGGTCCATTCAGCTCACCTTGGAAAAATATCTAATACCTCTTGCCAAATGAGAAACAGCCCCAGAGACATCGCAGGTAACCATGGCAACTGTCTTCTAAACTGGATTATTGTTACTTTATCAGAAAGTCCTCTCTTCCTTCAGCTTTCCAATGCCCTAAAGTTGGATGAATTTTTAAATGTGGGTTTATTGTATCTTGGAACAAAATCTTTTCTGTGTGTGCAGAGACCTGTCCTCAAATCAGGATGAAAGCTGACAGGAGACTAGGGTATTTTTCAAAGCCAACCTTTCTCTGCCACAACCCATAACTGCTGCTGCTGTCTACTCAGCACCACACTTTCTGTACCAAAGGGGTAACATCATGCTTTCCACTGGCCACTCACTGGCTGACAGGAACAGTTGTGGACCACCTACAGTTCTGGAATGAATCAAGGTGGAGGATGTAATAACAACAGCAAATACAAGCAGGGTCATCCCTACCCTTTTCCTGTGGCTTACCTGGTATCATCTCCTAGACTCCTTTGGGCTTTTGCACCCACTGGTCCAGGAGGATCAGGAGGCTGTGGGCTCCTGCCACAAAGACCTGACACACTGGCTCTGCAGCTGATGGATGGCTCAGGACACTGAGCAGAGATGAATGCATGAGTGGTGAAGCCATTCTTGGCTGTTTTACCAGTGGATGGTAGGTTCCAGGGTTGCCAAATATGACTGAGCTAACGATACTAAGCTTAGGGCCCATGGCCCAGCTTGTGTCTTACAAGTGCTCTGTGACTGAGCGAACACGTCAACTCTACTAATTAATTCCTTGCTGTGTCTCTTGCAAGTTTTAGATGACAGAATGATTATTGGAGTTCATTATAAGCTACAAAGTGCTCCTAAGTGCATGGGAGTGTTGTGAGGGTCATGCTGGTTGATAATAAGAAGGCCACTAGTGGCTTGCCTGGTCCACCAGCTAAACAGCCTGTAGCAGCGGCCTGCCTCAGGTCAACTCCTTCAGGTCAGCCCTGCCACGAAACTGAAATAATGAGCAGGCTTCACTCTTTTTTTTTTTTTTTTTTTTTTTTTTTTTTGTGCCTTCTGCACATGAAAAGGCCATCACCAGAAACCAGCATCTTCATCTCAGCTTTTCCATTTCTGTAGTTTATGTTAACCAACCTCTGACAGCAGAACAGAGTAAATGAAGACAATCACTAGTTTACACGCAGGCTAGTTGAATCTCACAGTAGTTTTATATATTGACTAAGGACCACAGCTACTAAGAAGCAAATCTAGGTTTCCAACTGATATTTGTGAGACTTTGCAGCCCTTATTCTTACCCTCTACATATGACCCAGTCCTCATGCCCCTGTCAAATTAGGTTTAATGTCTCAGAGAACTGAGACTTTGGTGAGATAGGACTGTTGAGAATGAATGAAAGGCAGTGGGAGATAACCCACTTGCCTGACTGTGGTAGCTGGAGAAGGATCCGCTGAAGATGTGGTATGTGCCACACAGGAGAGGCTGGCAGGACAGGGGGCATCATGTTGGGGATTCTGGCAGACACATGAACTAACAGAGGCATAGTGAGGCAAACAGGGCAACAACTATGGCTAGTCAGTGTCCCAGCATGTGCCCAGCATGATGTGCCTCAAGCCTGTGTGTCATTCTGAGCTCAGTCAATGACAGTGGCATGTTCCAGAGGCTCTGACCAAATTTGTTGTCTTTCTTGACACTTCTTTCTCATATGTCTTATACTCATCAGCAAACCCACTCAACTCTAGTTCCAAGCTATGGCTGGAAACTGGTCTTTCTCACCAACCCTGTGCCTCGAGACTGAGACTTGCTCCAGCTATGACTTTGCCCTTGGAAAGCCACAAGAGACTCTGAACTTGTCCTTGATCTGCAGGTTACTTATTTTTTCATAGCAAATAGAGGGTGACTTTTTAAAAGTCAGAGGATGGGGAGATGGCTCAATGGGTACAGAGGGTTGCTGCATTAGCATGGTGACCTGAGTTCAATCCCAGGAACATATGTAAAGGTAAAACGAGAGAACTGGTCTTGCAGAAATTGTCCTTTTACCTCCATATGCATGCACATACACCTGTGATGGGAGATGTCATTCTGTAAACAAGTTTCTCTTATTGATTAATGAATAAAGCACTGCTGGCCAACAGGAAAACAAGATAGGTGGGACTAGGAGACAAGGAGGTTTCAGGGAGAAGTAAGGAGATTCAACATGGTGGATGGAGAGAATAGAACGCCAGGCCCTCTCTCCGGTAAGATGAGACCACGTGGAAATACTTAGATTAATAGAAATGGGTTAATATTTAAGGTAGAGCTAGCTGATAAGAAACTAGTAACTGGCCAACAGCATTATATCTAATACAATGTCTCTCTGTGTCATTTGGGACTGGCATGGCTGTGGGACCAGACTGGCAGGGAAAATCTACTCGTAACACACCTGCATACACACACATACACATGCACACACACATAATAATAAAGTGTGTCAGGCTGTGTCAATTCTATGCCAAGCACTTCATTGTGTATGAATTTGTCATGAGGACAAATGCAAAAACAAGGCTGGTAACCAACATTTTCAAAAACAAATTTGTTCAGCATGAAAGACACCCTGCACACCAATTATCTGCAGTTTTCTTAGCATACTTTATTCCTTTCCACCGTCACACCCTTGGATGGTCATGTTTGTTGGAATCTATTTTAATTCCTGAGACAGGGATTCATCCTGATTCCCATGCTGCCCCCAAACTCATGACAGTCTTCTGTCTCAGCCCACCAAAGCTGAGTCACATGTGAGCCACCATGCCTGACTGCACCCCTGGGATTTAGCCAAGCTCCTCTCTTTGACTGGAACTCTGCCTCCCAGTTCTTATTCTCTCTTCAATGCCAGTTTCTCCTACACCTCTTTCTCAGAGCCCCTATCCCTGAGCTCTACCTTCCTGGAACCAAGGCTGTATACTTCTTGGATCACTCCCAGCTCCTTGCTGGGTGTGTAGCACAGAGGGGTTCCTCACACTTGGGGGTCTGGAGCTCCCTGCTCCAACCATACTCAAGTTAGGACCTTGATAGATGCTGTTTTAATTGGATTATAGTAGCGGAATCCAGGAGCAGCAGTTTCCCTCTGAACTGCTCTCCCAATCAGATGTCTAACTGCTTCCCCATGATAGAAATTAATTGACTCAAGGGCCATTTTCCTAAAGAAAAGAAACCAATTTAGGATTTTAAAAAGAATTGCAGCTCTGTTAAGTCCCATTTGGGGGAAACAGGGGCCTCAAACCAACAGACTCTCAGCACGCAGGCAGAGGCGGCACCATTTCTTCTGATAAATGATGCATTTGCTGTCTTAAGGACACGTACAAAGTGCCCTCCCACCAGCTGAGGATCCTTCAAATGCCTGAACACCCCACCACACCACACTGGGGGTTGAGGGTGGCAGGCTCTGAGCCTGCTAACTCTGCTCCAAGTTCCACTAGCCTGTACTACTTTCAGGTAGGCATTTGCCAACCTGTGCTAAACTCTCCCAACAGGTTTCCAACACTGCCTATCAAACTTCATGTATTTCTATCCTGTGCTATCATGTGGGCCACTGTGCCAGCAAGTGATTCTTTTAGACTTCCCTACCCTATCACCCTTCATGGAAACTGACAGATTTTCAGGAATACATGTTTGGACATGCTCTTAACTTCTTTTTCCAACTTGAAAAATTCTTATTGTCACTTCACAATCCATCTTTGGGTTCTATCTTTGTGAACTCTACCTTCTTAAAATTCAGGCTCACACCTGAATTGCAATCTCTCTCTCTCTCTCTCTCTCTCTCTCTCTCTCTCTCTCTCTCTCATATATATTTTTTTATTTTATTTTAACGATAGAACGTATCTCTTAACATTTAAAAGCTCTTTTTTTATCTTTTGAAATTAAAATCCAATTGCTTAATTTTCCCCTTTTCTTTCCTCCCCCAAACCCCTCTTATGTTTACCCCTTCCCATTCTATCTCAAATTCATGGCCTCCTTTTCTTTATACATATTATATATACATATATATCTCCCATCAAAATGCAGAGAACAGGTGACTGGGTGGTGCCCAGCCCCAACTACTGATACACCTAAGGCTCCAGGAATATCAGAGGGGCGTAAAGATTCTTAAATACAGTGGTAAAATCCAGGGAACAGGAGGTCTGCCCTGAGACTGTGTCTCTTAGAAATGTCAGGGAAGCTACACCATGATGTCTCAACAACATGACCTGAACAAGGATGACAACAGACATGCTAACCTGGAAGATGGAAATCTAACTGGGCCCCAATTCTAGACAAATAACTACAGGCAGCTGAGGAATGCTGAGAGAGAGAGAGAATTTTCCCTCAGGGAGGAGTCCCCCAAAGTCCCCCAATCGGTTAAAAAAATAACTTTTTGTCAGCCCTGAAATTATACACACAGGTAGCATTATATGGAGTGAATATGGTGCATTTATACATTTAGTAATGTTTTTTGTTTTTGTTTGTTTTGAAATTCTTGTTGCTGTGCCCAGGTTTGCTTTGTGCTATCTCAATTCTCTACCATGAACCCTTCAGAGCCTTGGCAGTGTCTGAGGAATGGTTCTGGTGCCAGCTGGTAAGGGGGCAGAGGGAAGGAGTGACTCGCCCCTGCATCTTAAATGTGGACAGAACTTGCTATAGCCTGTCAGTCTTCAATACCCTTACCTGAAAGGAGATAGGACAGAGTTCAGAGCAAGCAGCTCTCTTCTCAAGAGCCTGGAGAGTAATCCAGGAAACTGGATGCCATGTTGAAACTCTGGAGAAGGCAATTTCTCAGGGCTTGCTTTTAAGAGAAGGTCAGATGCCATGGCAATATAGAAGCTCCTGATGGTGGGTATGAGCCTGGTACAAACGATGACTTTGTACCTAGCAGCTCTTCAAGGGCAGTACCACCTAGTTGTTTTGTATCCTCAACATTGCTCAACACAGAGCAGATCACGAGGGATAATGCATTAGATGCTTGACCGCTGCCTATAGTTGGCACAGGGTGCAGAGACAGCTAGCCGGAAGGTTGGAGAATTCTATGCTTGAAGAAAGAAAGGGTGACCAGCACTCTCTCTCTCTCTCTCTCTCTCTCTCTCTCTCTCTCTCTCTCTCTCTCTCTCTTCCTCCCTCTCCTTTCCTCCCTCCCTCTCTCTCTTTCTATCTTTCCCTCTCTTACACACACACACACACACACAGAGAGAGAGAGAGAGAGAGAGAGAGCTCGACACACTTTGAGTGTAGTCTTCTTTACCCCCTCTACTATCCAGCAATTAAGAATCCTCTATTCTACTTAGATTGGGCCACTTTCACCACGTCATTTAGGCCCATCTATACATTCACAGCAAATCTGAGGTTCTTTTGTAAGGGTAAAAAGGCAACTTTTATGTCTCCAAGAAGCCCAGACCTTGACTCAGTGAATTTCATTTGACACTTGGCTTTCCCCAGATCCAGCCTGAAGTAGTGAGCCCTGCCCATGGGAGGGTTTCAGCATTTGTCTTTAAGAAGTGGCAACACTTACTCGGCAGGGATTATCTCTGGGGGAGGTGTTTTCCAGGGAGCTTTGCTTAATTCTTTATTCTTTAAAGTGTCTTCGGAACATTAGCAATACAATCATTTATCAACCAGAAAACACAACAACTAATGCTGTCTTTTCATGTGAGAATAGATCCCCATGAAAATACTACCGAATAGAATGGAGGCTGTGATTGGGGAATTGGTAAAGAGGAAGGAAAATGGCCACAATTCTGGACAGCTGGTGTTGGAGAATTAGGGGCACCTGCTTGTATTCTCAGGATGTTCTCCAGGATGGAAGGCAGGATGGACTCAGGCACTATGGGACATGTGGTTGTCACAGAAGGGTGGACTTCAATTGTTAAAATCTCCCAGTGCTATGGGAGATGCATAGACATTGCCTTGAAGGAGAGCAGGGAGCCATCAGGTATCATGAACAGTGGTGTATGAGGGCCAGGCTGTGATGGACTTCTTAGAAGGTGGCTGTCATAGTCAGAAAGAGAAGGGGTGGGGGACTGAGCTGCAGTGGCAGGGGGCTGGGGGAGAAAGACAGCTATGAGAGGCAGTGCTGTTGGTACAACGGTCTGAGCTCGAGAGATTGGACCGAAAGTCAGAGGCGAAAGGGGCTGTGAGCAGAGCGTGGCATGCTCAGAGTCCCGTGAGTGGATCTCTCTCTCTCTCTTGTTTCAGGCATGTTCCCATTATTTTCCCCAAACTTCCAGGACAGCTTTATTGCTGTGCCTGTAGGCTCACCTCTGGCTCTCTCCTAACCAATTGCCAGCCACAAACACCTTGACAAAGCAGTCCTGTTCTCACCAGTCAGTGCACAAGTTTTCTGGATCATGTGAGTCCAAGTGAGGTTGGAAAACCTGCATTCTTACAAGCCCCCCAGGTAGGACCCAGCCCACTAGTCCTTGGAGCAGACCTTGGATAGTCATGAGCATGTCCTACACAATGATTTAGCCATGTCTCACAGCCCAGTTGATGGAGTCCAAGGTGGATCACAGCCCCCCAGGTTGTCAGGATCTCACTCATACTCACTTCTCCGCTCTCACCCAACTTGTTTAAAAGTTCACTGTCTCCTTTCTCCATCCACATAGAACACACTTTCTTCATTTGTGAGCTGTTGTGCAAGCTTCATGGCCTCCTCATGGCCTTCTTGCTGTTTGTGATCACAATTCTCTATCACTGTGGATGTCTTCTTATCCACACCTAAGACATGCTTCACCCTTGTGGTATATGGTCCTTCTATCTTTACATACACTCTGGCTTTCCATCAGATTCTTGTGGGCACTCAATACATTTTCCCTGAATAGGTCTGCATTCAGTATTTAAGCAGTGTGAGTGCAAATCTCAGGCCAACAATCAAGAAGTTCAGAGGCTCCCACAGAGCCGCTTGATCCTCTGTGATTATTGATGTCCTACTCAGGATAACTGGAACCAGCCTTGAAGTCCATCAACACATGACCAGATAAAGAAAATGTGACACATATGCACAGGGGAATTTTATTCAGCCATAAATAAACATGAAGTCATAACATTAGCAGAGAAATGGATAGAAATGGAGAATATTATAATTCAAGTAACCCAGGTTCAGAAATACAAATATTTTCCTGTCATACACAGATTCTGATTTTATATGTATATACATGTGTGGTGGGTTGGGTATGGGTCATAAAACTGGAAAGGGGACATGAGTGGGAAGAAAAAGAGGTAGTAAGGGAGGTGAACAAGGAAATAAAAGAGGAAGTAGAATTCATGTCACAGAAAGTAAAATGTTAGGTGTACTAATCAGCGCTCTCTAGAGAAACAGACCTGGCAAAATGAATATATATTAAGTAATTTACTAAACTGGCTTACATGATATGGACTTGGGGGTCCAACAATGACTATCTTTATGCTACAGAAACTGAGAACCTAGTAGCTTGTCTGTCCCCAAGACTGGATGCCTCAGCAGTCCCAGGGAGCCCATGGTCTTTAGTTCAAGTAGGAAGCCCCAAGAAACTGGGGTCTGGCAGCAGCAGTGGCAGCAATAAAGTAGCTGCATTATCTAATAAGGGATAAAGGCAAACAGGCAAAAAGCAACCTCTTTCCTTTAGGCCTCCTTACATCGGGTCACAGTGAGAAGATGTCATCTGCACTGGGGGAGGGTCTTTCCCATTCATTTAATCCTTACCACCCTAGACTCTCCCAGAAACACATCTGTTAGTTGATAACTGATACAGTCAAGTTGACAACCAAGAGAAAGGACAACCAAAAGGACCAGCAGGGGTAGCGTGGGAGGACAGGAAAAGGGAGTAGGAAAGGAAGTCCAGTAAAAACAGAGCACTATTAAACACCTTAATGAAATCCAACTTTGTATGCTAATTTAAAAAGGCTCTGGGATGCTCACTGAGCCAATCTCATACCCTCAAGAGTACCTTTTTCTTTTTCTCTCCCTTTCCCTCACCTCCCTTCTTCCTTTCCTTCCCTCTTTCTTTCTCCTCTTACTTTGTGTGTGTGTGTGTGTGTCTGTCTGTATGTACACATGCTCACACCACATGTCTGAATGTTCTCATAGGTGCATGTGCGAGTCTATGCATACAGAGCCCAGAAGTTGCTGTTGAGTACATTCTTCTTTTGTTTTGTACCTGGTGCTTTGAGACAGGGTCTCTCCTTGAACCTGAAGATTGCTGGTTTCACTTGCTTAGCTGGCCAGTAAGCTGCAGGAATGCCCTTCTCTCTACCTCCTCAGTGCTGAGGTGACAGTTGTGTGCCACAGTGCCCAGCTTTCGTTTGGGTGATAGGGACCTGACCTCAGGTTCTCATGGCTGCTAGGGAAGTACCTCTCTCTTTGAGCCATGCCCTAGCCTACACCTAAGGATTCTAGTGATAAAACACTAGCTAAATCATGGCATTTTGCCCTCACAGTTGCTTTCACTTAGGGACGAGTTTCCAAGTCCTGTCATTTGCTAGGATACCATTCCAGATGCAGGTGACCTCTCCCAGGTCTGGGAATGGCATGAGAACAGAGGGACCATTAATGGGAGGCTGATGAAGAGAATATGGCTGCTAACCACACTGGATTTGTCTTTTAAATTAATCATAAACACAGGCTTAAGGTGTTTATGTCTAGATAGTGATCTAAGAAGGGATCCATGGCAGATGGGAAAATGGCCTTGTTGGAAACAGCAAAACTGGATTTGACAACTGGATTATTCAGAGAATGAATTTTCTTTATTTCTTTTCTTTTCTTTTTTCTTTTTTTTTTTTTGAGGGATTTCAATTATATTTTTTGTAATCTCATGGTGGGTGGGTGGATGGATGGATGGATGGATGGAAGGAAGAAAGGAAGAAAGAGTCTGCCTGCATTCCAGTGTATTTCAACCTGTGTAATGCTTACCCAAGTTGTTAGCCCATTTATCTCAATGGCTCTGAGCTTCATCCTGTTTGTGGCCCTTTAGTCCTGGGAACAGGATTCTCCAGAGTTCTCTTGACACCATGTGTAGGAATGTTACATGTGTTCCCCAGAATGCCTTTGTAAACTATTGGTGGGAGAAAGTGGAGACTTCCAAGGGGCATACAAATCTCACATTTGGGGGTTTATAATAAGGAGATCAGTGCCAAGAGTCACGGTAAAGGGGACAGAAAACTCACTGAAGCAGTATCTAAAATAGATGCTTGGTTCAGAATGTCATCCAGTTTGGAGAACAACAGCCAGAATTCCACAGATGACAAATAGGTCATGTGTTCCCAGCAGCATCCCAGACATGTATTGAGACCACTGGATTGCCACATCAAAGGAGTAACAAATAAACTGAAGCAGATCAGATTTTAAGCGATTAAAGCCAGGTTCAAGTTATCACATTAGTGGCCATATTGAAGGGTTAACAAGCAAACAGAAACAAAGCAGATTTTAAACAATTAAAGACCATTTTCATATTGCTACAATAATGAAACAGAGGAAAAAGTCACATAACTGGATCACCAAGTGTGAAAGTGTATACAATGAAATTTAATACCCATTTATGATTAAAAAACAAATAGGAAAACCAACTGTTGATAAGGACCTCCTTCCTGTGAAGGCATTGTGCAAGTATTATTCTTAGTGAAGAATATTTGCCTTTCCTGGAGTTATGAAGGGTTTGCTGAGAGCAGTTTTGTTCTGCATTGTGTTAAAGGTCCTGACCTATATGATACGGCCATCTCAATGTTTAGATCAGAGGAAAAACATTGAAATGTCATTTTCACTAATAGAGTAAGTATACAAATATAAACTCAAGAAACTCTATAGGGAAATAATAGAGTAAATATTCAAACTTGCCAGGGCACTGAACCCAAGACAACTGAAGTCAGTTATGTTTTATTCAGAAGCAACAAACAAGAAGGTAAGTTCACATATACCCTTTACAGTATCATAAACAATCAAATACTTAGAAATAAATGTAACAGAAAGTTATTAGGAAAACCATAAGACTGTCCAGAGACAATTTAAAGAAGCCATAAGCAAACAAAGAGCTATACCATGTTTATGGACCAGATGATAAAACTTAAGATTTCAGCTCTTCCCAAATTAATCTGCAAATTTAAACTAACACTGGCAGAAAACTGAATGTAGAGATTCATCATTCTAAAATTTACACGAAGTGAAAAGGCTTGAGAACACCCACAGCAGTCATTTTCAGATGCTGGTTCTCTAAAGCTGCAGTGATTGGCAGCACAGGATTAATACACAGATGAGAAGTTAGTCTGAAGGAGTTATCTATAGGGTGTGTGTGTGTGTCTGTGTGTGTGTGTGTGTGTGTGTGTGTGTGTGAATGTATCTGCATGTTTGTGCATGCATGTAGGAGTGTGTATGTACATGTGTAAAAGTGCTTCATGAAAAAATACTGCTCAGAAGTGGAGAGGAGGTCTTCTCATTAACCAATGACAGCTTATGTCCACATAGAGAAATGAATGTTGATCTTTGCCTTACCTCATACCATAAAAACAAACTACCAGATGAGTTAAGTCTTTAAATACAAAGGGTCTAATGATAGTGTCTAGGAGGCAGTAAAGGGGACTGGAACTAAACTAGAAAAAAAGCGATGGGCCACCTGAACTGCTAAGTGCAGAACTTTAGCGGATGATATCACCAAGAGAGTAGAGGATAATGGCAAGACAGAATGTGGAAAGACTGTCAACACACACAGCTGACAAAAGAGTAGGGCAGAACAAATATGCTTAGGACATCTAGAAATAAGGAAGAGAAAAACATCACACAAAATGAGGCAAAACACAAGAATGGAATGCAAATGGCCAATATGCTACAACAATTATTCTCAAAAATCATTGGCAATAGGGGACACACGTAAAACCACAATGAGATCTGTGAGTCTGCCTAAAATGAAAACATTTTCAGTGCTGACAAGGAGATGGGAACGGCTCTCTTCTTGCTGCTTGTGGGATTACATTTGATACATCCACTTGGAAAATAACTTTACCCAATGTTAGAATGATGTATGCCTTTCCCCAAGCATTCCACTCCAATGTATAATCAGCAGAAACACCCAGCTATAAAAGACACCCATGGGGCTGTCCATAGCAATGCTACAGTCATAGACCAAAATCGGGAAAGTCACAAATGTTCTAATGTCCACCAGGAGAAAGTGGATTAATGAGTGGCGGTCTATACACAGACTGAAATGCTCAAGTGCAATGAAAGCCAGCAAGCAAGACACACGAAAGTACATACCCAGCATGCCTGTCTATATTAAATTCAAGGTACGAAAAGCTAACCTATGGTGTAGTTAAGATAATGGTCACCACTGGGAAAGGCTGGCTGGCTGAGTTTTGAGGCCAACAATGTTATACTTATTGATCTCAGCAAAGCTTATGTGGATGTGGTCATTGTGAGAAATTATATCAAAGTGTCCACCTGAAATTTGTGCATTTTTTGCAAACATATTTTGAATTTTAATAAAGCAGTGTTTTGTTGTTGCTTTTGAGGCAGTGTCTCATATAGCCTGGAACTACCAAAC
Organism: Phodopus roborovskii; assembly: GCF_943737965.1. NCBI lineage: Eukaryota > Metazoa > Chordata > Mammalia > Rodentia > Cricetidae > Phodopus > Phodopus roborovskii. The sequence goes on from NW_026126407.1 coordinate 10,051,383, forward strand.
CTGGAACTCTGTGTAACCAAGGCTGACCTTGAACTCCTGGTTCTCTTACCTGTACTTCCCTCAAAAATAAAAGAGTCAGGGGTGATGGCTCAGTGCATAAAACATTTGCAGTGAAAACATCAGGACCTGAACCTAGACTCCACTCACATAAAAGCTGGACATGAGGCATATACCTGTAACTCCACTGCTCGGGGAGGGAAGTGGGAACTGGAGGATCTTGAAGGCTTCATGGTCAGCTGTTCTAGTTGAAATTTTAAGTTCTAGGGCCAGTGGGAAATCTTGTCTCAAAAAAGAAGGGTGGATAGATAAGGAACTATTGGCTACTGGTTAATGTTGGGGGTGGGAGTCATTGTCTTCATCTGGTGTGTCCCTCATGCTTCAGTGAATAGTTCCACACCCCTGGGAATGTCCCTGGTTAAATTCAGTGGATCACTCTATATTTAATCTATATCTATTTACCTATATATAAGTAATCCTGTGTGTGTGTGTGTGTGTGTGTGTGTGTGTATGTACGTATATAGGACAGAGATGTGTAAGTAGGCGAGGGTATCGACAGGGTCAGGATGAAAATCAGAGAATGTGTGGGGACACTATCCAGAATGCATTATATGCATGTATAAAATTGTTAAAGAATAAATTTAATTTAAAAACTCAAAAAACAAAATTGGAAGGGGAGTTGTAGAGGAAGAAACTTGAAGTCGAGCTCCACATAAACTGTCCTTTGGTGAGTTGATGACAGTTTATTGCCTTGGGAGTTGGACTAGCTTTCTGTTTTCTGTTTCTTTAGCAAGAGTTTCACTGCACCATAGTCACAACACAGCAACTGCTGAAGAGCAGGAAATCAATAGAGGAGTTGAATTTATTGGGTCTGATGCTATGACTTTCCATTGTGAAGGAAGTTTTAGAATTGAAATCCAGGAAGTGAGGCAAACCCACACACATATATATAATTCTGAGTTACTGTTTTTTACCTCTGATCTGCCCTGCCTGCAGTTCTAAACACTGCATCTTTCTATTCCAACACACACACACACACAGAGAGAGAGAGAACATGAATTCTTGTCATGTTCTTGGCCTCAGTTTCCCTTCTTGAACAATGATGGGGTTAGATAAAACAATTTTTATGACACTACCCCTCTCAGCCCCTAGATCTTTGATCTGTGATCCATCAGGCCTCTTTTAAAAGCAAACATGTAGGCTTGAGATAAACATGGGCAAAGTTAAAAGCCCTTGGAACTGTGGATCCAGGAGAATCAGCTTGGTCCCCAGTATGGTCACATAGTTTCAGTTTCATTCTAAATGCAAAGTCAGGATTTTCTCTTGTAGCAGGGTTATGGGATGGGCTGGCTGGAGCTCAGAAACATCTGCTTCCTTATCTCCAGTGCAAATAGCCCTAGGACAGTAACCTTTCTGCCCAGAGTGCCAGCTTTATCCACTCATCTGCACCTCCCTCCCTCCCTCCCTTCCTCCCTCTCTCCCTCTCTTTCTCTCTCCGTCTCTCCCCCTCTTCCTCCCTCCCTCCCTCTGTCCACACTGAGAGCCCAAAGGCTTAAATGAACCCCCAACACTACCAGATACAAGTTCCCATTTAACATTGATGTCAAACCACAGACAATCAGCAGGTGCAATGCCTTTGGCTGTGTGACTGGCCAGGGACTGCACAGCTCTCCTAAAGAGAAGCCCCAAATGGGAATATTATGTGTGTCATCAGAAGCTGCGCCTGAAGTGTCCATTGCTCATGGTTGTCTAACTCAAGCAGCTTCCTCTGGTAGCTTTGAGGGTTCCTCACAATGGCCCCTCCTCCCATGACAATGAGAAGCCAGAGTATGGGAAAGCAAAGCTTTTGCCTTGGGCTGATGGAGACCCCAGCGGGCAGAGGCAGGGATGGTCTGGGTAGCTGCAATCAGCCTTCATGTGTTTCTCATGAGCAGCTGCATTAATGCTGCTCTTGGCTCAGAGCATCACATTACCTGGCTTCCTTTCAGCACAGAGGCTGCTCAGCGAAGGGTATAATTTCCTGACTCTAATGCATGACAAGGTTCACTTAAAGGATAAAATAAAATTACCTTGGGAGGCAGACACTGGGAAGTCATAGATATGACTTGGCCCACAGGGATAGCCAGGGCTGGGCAGACTGGACAGAGCACGAGCCACCCTGCTAATGAGAACCAGTTTCCCTGTGACCTGCATTCTCAGGTGCATTGTGTCAAGGCTTGGTCTGGCCCGAGTAAGGATTAATTTTGATGCTATGGGGGTGACTATCAATTAAACTGGATCTTTCCTGTCTGGAATCTATTACTTTGGGTACATTCATCCCATGCTCAAACACCTGGCTTGTCAGTCCACATTTTTTCTTCCATGAAGATCCCTTGCAAAGGTTGGGTACTCTGCAGTCATGCACATGGACCCACTGAGTAACCCCAAGTCTACTGCATCTCACAAAGCAACACGGGGCCAGGGCAGAGGAGGGCTGGGGCATACTCAGGTCAGGTAGTCATTGACCTTGAACAGTGTTTAAAATTGGAGATACGTTTATGACAGCAATGATGAAGAAATTACCCTAACCCATCTTACATTGTCCCAGTCTGTAAAAGTAAAAGGGACAGAAGTGAGAGGGGTAGGGAAGATGCAGCAAAAAAAGCTCATATCTGGAGGTGTAGAATCCAGCTTTTCTTGTCCCAGGGCAGATTATGTTCTGCACACACACATGGTATAGTGGTAAATCCTCCCAGAGATCCTGTGTGTTTCCTGGCCTCCTCTCTCCCAATCTCTCTTTTGAAGGGTAGTTAAGCAAGCAAAATGTTTGGGAAAATGTGGGTGGGGACTAGATCTCCAGTTCTGGCCTCAAGAGAGGTTCAGCAGACCCTGACTTAGTCATCTCCACATGGCTGCACCAGAGTCAGGGTTGTGTGAGCCCAGCCCCCACTTCCCACCTCCCTCAGTCTGGGGCCACGGTTGGCGCTAACTCTTCAAGCATCTGTCTGTCAGTGTTCTGGGTCAGAATCAGAGGCTCTCATGTTGCAAGAAGGAAGCAGAGCATCTGGCCTCAAGGCTTATGACCTCTCTCCATTTCTGTCTGGGTTTAGGGAATATTGAGTTATGGAATTATCTCCAGCCTGGGAGCAGGGGATTCTTGGGGGCATCTGAACTCACTCTGAAGACTGCAATGGAGAGCCAATGATTATTGGAGTTGAATGGAGACCTCTCCCCATAGTTTCTTGAAGGGTGCCTTACCATGCTGCCATCTCATAGGACCTTGACCTACATATCTGACCTTGTTCTTTTGCAAGAAATGAACTTTGGGTAGGGTCAAGGTCTGTGGTTATTTTAATAGTTATCAAGTTACTGATTTTTAAAATGGGAGGGGACAGGATCTACATCAAAGCAACAACTAGAGATGGGCTATTTGGAAGAAATCTTGACTACAAGATTCTTGAACAAAATTGGCAAAACTGTCTCTCTCCAGATTTCTAAGGGCTTGAGTAAGGAGCTAACAAACAAAGGCATGAAGTCAGGTCTATAGACTAGCAAAGGTTCATTTACCAGAACTTAGAGTCCACACAGCACCAATGTTATGTGCTTGAGCTAGCCAGTCTTTCTCACACATAGGAAGGTGCTGGAGTTGGACTGAGACAGGCTTCAAGGAGGAAATACCAATATTTGAATATTCATGGAGTGAGTTTCATGACGGGTGGGGGGGTTTAAGCACTGAGCATAACAGCTGGACGTGCAGGTTGCAAAGAGACCTAATTTTAGAGTTGTTTTGACATTTTTCCAAGGTTTAGTCACTGGTGCCTGGGATAAGAGGAACCCTTAAATAGAGAGTGCTGCTTTCTAAAATGTGTGTCTGTCTAGTTACTTCTGAGGCACAGAGAAAGTTCTAGCTAGAAAGGGGCAGGAGATGCTGTGGCTGTCTTCCCATAGTCAAAATGAAGAAATCATCTAGAAGTCCAGAAAAATGGACAAACTCTGATAGAGCCAAGCCGTGGGTTAGAAATCAGCAGAGAATTGAGATCTCCTGGCAAGTGCTCTAATGTAGATGGGTTGCCCCAAATCACATGTTGAAGAAAGGAAGCCAAAACAGAAGGAAGGGTGCAAGCAAGGGGATCTTGTTTAGACCAACTTCCAGAAGAGACAGAGCTAGAAATCAGAACAGAAGCGGCTGTGGGGGTAAGGAAAACTGACTGGGAATGGGAGTGCTGATATAATCTTGGAAACATTGTATCTCTTCTGCTTTGCGCCTTTGGGTCAAGTAAAACAGGATGAGTTATTCCATCTTATTTACAGTCCTCTTTTTGGGTTACATCATTAATTCGCCCTAGAACCTCCCTTCTCTGTAGGTCTCCAACCATCCACCTTGTAGGAACTGGGCACGCTTACAACCTTCTCCAAAAGATCTTCCATACTCCGTTCTTGCTTAGTAGTAATTGCCCTGTCCTTGTAGTGTGACCCTATACAGTTCTCTACCCCCTCTTTACTTCACTGGATCCTGAGTACCTTCTGTGCTTGGTATTTAGACTTGGTTATATCCATGAGGTTAAATCCTTTGCTATATTTTGACCAGGTTGTACTGTATGGGTTCTGGTTCCCCATCAGTGGTAGGTTACTCAGTAAATTTAGGGAACAATGACTAATCTTGGTTGTCAGCCTAACTGGATTTGGAATCAACTAAAACAAAAGATTCTGGGAAAATCTATGAGTGATTTTTGTTTAGATTGTTTGAAGTAGGAAGACCCAATATAAACATGGGCAGCATCTTCTAGTGACAATCTAGATAAAAGGAAGAGAGAAGAAAACTTTAGTCTGCTTAGTTTCACTCTTGCTGGCATGTTTATCTACTCTGTTGCTGCCTCTACTACATTACTTTGCTGATACTAAAACCAGCATCTCTGGGCTTCTAACATAGACCAATGACCAACAATTCTCCAGTAATCCTCCAGGCCTTTCAACTCTAGAATGGGACAGCTGAGACATCCAGCCTCTTGGACTGAGTAACTATAGGATTCTTTTCTGTGCAGCGTAAAATATCCATTGTTGGATCACTCAGATTCTCTTTTAAAAATACAGTGTGTGTGTGTGTGTGTGTGTGTGTGTGTGTGTGTGTTTAATTGTATTTCTGGATTTCAAACCAGAACTTTGAGCAATCTAGGCAAGCACTCTACCACTAAGCTATACCCCTGACCCAAGTCTTCTCTTCTGTATCTGCAACAGCAGCATTGCACGGTGCTCTGATTCCCTTCACTTTTTAACTGTGTAAGATTCAATCCACACTGATCTTTGCAGGAGCATCTTCTGGGCCTCCAGAGAAGGCTAAGCTGCCAACTTTTCATGGGGTAATTAAATGACAAATTACCTGCAGGCTCTCAACTGGAAAACCTGTAGCAACACAGCCTTTCCATATTCATAGGACTTAATCAAATCTGAAAGCACAGAAGGCCCTTCTCAGCCTTTGTCCTAAGGGTTTTTATTAATGGATGGGAAAACTGAGGCTCAAATTGTCAGCACTGTGACTTGTTCAAGGACATACTGGTCTTGTGTATATCAGCTTTCTCTTTCTCCTATTTCCGTGGACAAAGGACACATGTGTGCCTCTCTCTGGTAGGACAGAATCAGAGCCATTTCACGTCTTGTCTCCATCTTTTTTCCTACCCCGAGAAGAGAAAAATGTTATCAGGTTGGGAGATTAATACAAAAAGAGCTGCTGGGCAAAAACTGTCCAGCTTTCCAAACAGATTCCAGGCCCCTCACATGCAGTAGGCTTGGATTAGGATTTCTGTATCCACTTACGCACACCAGGGAGATACAGATCTCCCAAACTCTCCAGTTCTCACTGAGAGAGGAGATAAAGAAAGGAAGAGAAATTTGAAGCCATAGCCTGGGCTCAGGCCAGAGTGAGTTGTCACTGTGCCTCTACAGGTGATGAAGTTGTTAGTGTGTGTTGATCTTATGGTGCTTCCTGTGTGTCTTCTCAGAGTTATGAGCAATGAGCACTTTTATGATGAAAAATCATCTGTTCAGGGGCTGGGGTCAACCTGACTCCTGCTGTCCAAATAGACAGATCCCCTAGGGATGATGGCTGGGGAAAAAAGTGTTGTCAGAAGAGCTGTCTCCGTTTATTGTTTGGATGGGGAGGTCACTCTAAACACATTAAGGACAACAAGAGTCAGGAAGAAGAAAACTTAATGATGGTGTAGCCTGAGGAGGCTGCAGAACATCCTGGGAGGAGTCCAGGAGAAAGTGATATTACCACAAGGAGCTCCTAGGAGAGGCTTGGGCTGGCAGGAAGCATTTGAGCACATGGGTGTGGAAATTTATATAAGGGGAGTGTGCAAAGAAATAGAGATACAGAGAGATAGAGGGGCAGAGGAAGAAACAGAGAGGCAGAGAGTTTGAAGACCGCAGTGAGAACTCAGGGAGGGATGCACAGGGTTTTTAAAGCCAAGTGATGGATAGAGGATTAAGAGAAAGGAGATGGGGACCAGCAGAGTTGGAGCCAGGAGTGTCCACTGTCTGGAGAACTGAGGGTAGGACACACAGGGCAATAGTCACTGTAACATGGGAAATTGTTAGATTTGCAATTTCTACAGCTCTGCTCCTGCCCCCTGTTTCAGAGGTCCAGATATCTCTATCTGAATCAACACCAAAGTTTAAGATTCCATGGTGTCAGAGTGACCTTTCTTACACATTAGTTAGATCTATTCCTAGCTACATTTTAGATGAGTTTTAATGGTATAATAAACATCATTTTTAAACTGATATTTCTAGTTGCTTATTGCTAGTATATGTAAATGAGCTGATTTAAAACTGGTCTTTAATGCTGTAGCCTTGTAAAATTCCCTTGTGGATTCTAATAATCAAGTGATAGATCTGTTCCTTTGATTTTCCTTTGTGACTCCAAGATCACATAAGAGGTTGACAGAGAAGAGTTCTCAGATTTGGAAATTTATCTCTGTGGATTTAGTGAGCCAGGTCACTGGAAAACAGGAACCCCAAGTTAGACAGCAAAGCATTTTACTGAAGATTCTGCTTTCAACCGAACTTTCTGTATTTTGTTTAGAAGTGTGGGCTGGGTTACAGACAAGCCAGATCATTTCATTTGTCCCACTAGGACTACCATATTCCCACAAGGAGCCAAAGCCAGAAGTTGGCCTACTTGATTGACTAAGCATAGCGTATTTCCTAAGTAAATGGATGCAGCTTCTTTGATGTGGGCCAGACCCTATTCTAGATATTGTGGCCAATGATCCTTGTGAGACCTTCAGTCCTCAAATGCAGACCAGGACAGTTGGTCCTTCTTCCCTCTGACTTGGCTTCATGGAGATGATAAGATTGGCTGTCCCCCAAATCCAGAGGCTATCACAGAGTACTGCCTGATGACAAGGTTGGTAAACACAGGTCTTGAGGACTGTGAAGGCAGTTCACCAATCCTGTGTTTGCACCATGACCTTCTCTACATGCCAGGAAGGCAAGCAGGGAGTTTTGGTACCAGTGCTTTCCAGAACCTTTTAACAGTTTGTGTACTTTAGAGGGTTGCGTGGTCGTCTGGGTGGGGGGACACATGACATACCCACAGAGTCAGCAGTTCTCAGTGATGCCCCCTCTTGACCTCCAAGGCAAATTCTTAGATGTAGTTTCCATCTCACACATAATCACTTTCTATACAAGAAAACACCAACAGGTGAAGCTATTCTAGAGAAAACATTGAAGCACCTCTAATTTTTAGTTTCAAACATGAAGTTATTTGAAAATGACCAGAATTTATTATTATTTCCTAGAAGGACCTTCAGGTTTGAAACCAGTTCTTTGGGTGAAAAGTACACCTGTTGGTGGAAAGATGATGGCTGGGCCACTAGAGGTGACAAAAGGCACCAGCTTTGACAATAGGTTCTGATCTGACAGCCCAGATAGAGATTCCAAGGTCACAGTATCCAGACTCCTTGTATGGGTTACCACTGAGCCGTCATCCTTCCTCCATCACAGTCTCTGTGGGAGGCTGGGCCCTCAAGGAGGCAATAGGTCTTCAGAGTTCTCTCCCCATCAGGCTGGGTGCTTGAGGATTCAGGTCTTCTGCCATCTGGTCCAGTAGAGATCCTGGACCCCCATACCCCACTACTCTAGGTAACTGACTTCAGGGAACTTTTATTTGCAGTAGGGAGAAACGGGAACAATTAGGCATGGAGTTAGACGATCTTAAGTCATGAGATTACAAGCTGGTTGTGGTGACACATGCCTGTGAGCCCAGCACTCCAGAGGCAGAAACAGATATCTTTGAGTTCAAGGCCGACCTGGTCCACACAACAAGTTCTAGGCCACTCAGAATTACATAGTAAGAATGTCTTAAAAGAAGTCTTATGCTTGGGTCTTAGTTTAGCCTCTCTGAGTCTGAACCTCCTTATCTTAAATCTCCCTGAAAAAGCCTACAAAGCCCACCAGTGTAATGAGTAGTTTTTCCTCGCCGCCGGTACCACTGCCATGCCAGCCCTGATTAACACACTGAGACTCTGTATTAGATATAATGCTGTTGGCCAGTTACTAGTTTCTTATCAGCTAGCTCTGTCTTAATTATTAACCCATTTCTATTAATATAAGTATTTCCACATGGTCTCATCTTACTGGAGATTAAGAAACTAGTAACTGGCCAACAGTGCTTTATTTATTCATCAACCAATAAGAGAAACATATTTACAGAATGACATCTCCCATCACACCAGTTCACAGCCAACAGTCCTAATAGACAGAAGCAAGGATTCCAAGTTCCACGTGGTGAAAGGATGTTGGAGGATAGACTGTTCATACATCTTCCACTGCCATCCCACAGACACCTGTCAATTACAAAAGACTCTATCCCAAATCTTTGTCTACTTAAAGTCTTGACAAGGATTCAACTCTTTAATTCTGATAAGGTAACAGTCCCTCTGCCACCCCCCTTTTTTCTATGATTGTATGGGAAAGACATTCAGTGCAGAGTAAGGTCTGCATTGTGTATAAATGCTACACACTCTGGAGATGTCTTTGGCAACACAGACTTTGCAGTTTGTCGAGTGGCACATTAAGGAAACTGCTGCTGAGGTTCTGGAAGATGATGGGTGAGGTTAATACAGAATCTTCCATTGTAAATACCCAGATGAGCCACATTGATGTGAAACAGAAGATGATGGGTGAGGTTAATACAGAGTCCTTCATTCTAAATACCCAGAAGAGCCACACTGATGTAAAATAATTGGTTAAAACACAGAATTTAGCACTAAAGAGAAAATTCTTAGAAACAAGAGCATTAAGAGAAACAAGATAGTCATAATTACACCAATTGACCAAACCTGTGCCGTGGCAATGTGGTTTTGTTCTTGTTGTTGCTTGAATAAAGGTCTTGCTGTTAGCCAAGAGCTCTCTATGTAGACCAGGCTGGCCTTGGACGCAGAGATTCACTTGTGTGCCCCCATTAAACGTGTGTGCCACCATGACAGGCTGTAACAGCGTTTTATTTTAATTAAAAATTTTCATTTGTTTTACTTACCAACCATAGTCTCCCCCTTACCACATCCCATCTACTTCTTCCCCCTCCACTCCTCCTCCATCTCCATTCAGAATGGAGCAGGCCTCCTATAGGCTTGAACACAGCATGGCACATCAAGTTGAGGCAGGACCAAGCTCCTCCCCCTGCATGGGGTTTGGGCAAGATAATCGAGCATGCAGAACAAGTCCCCAAAAGCCAGCTAAGCACCAGGTCCTGATCTCACTGCTAGGAACCTTATAGACAGACCAAGCTACACAACCATAACACATGCAGAGGGGGATAGGTCGGTCCCATGCAGGCACTCCCTAACTGTTGGTTCAGAGTCCATGAGCTCCCATGAGCTCTGGTAAGTACAGCAGCATTTAAAAATATTCCCAACTTTCATCCAGTCCAAACATCTACCTTAGAACAAATAGAAATAAACTCAAATGATAGACCATTGCAGACAACAAGAAACTAGTTTACCAACAAAATGGATGAAGTCTGCAAAATGAGTTGAGTAAAGACACAGAGGAGCATTCATAGGCTCTGAGTTTGTCCATAGATTCAAGTAGAGATGAAGACAGCAATTCTCTGAAATTGGACAGCTGATGTGTGACTCTACACATTTGTCGTAACCCATGGAAATTTATGTTGTGACGAATGAACTTTAATATATAAAAGCTTTTTTTCTTTCTTCCTTTCAAAAAATAAACTAAGATGCCAGAACAGAATGTTATCTGTAGCAAATTAATATGTTAGAAATATATTGCATGACCAAACTGAAGGGTTTCTGGTGGTAAGAGCTGATCTAGGAAATGCTGGGCAATGATGTAAGCCAGGTATATTAAATGCATTTCAACTTTCAATGTTGTCAATACATGCTGGATTTATTGGAGTGAGCACTATTATAAGTTGAGAAACATCTGTACATGACATTCTAGGACAGGAGAATTGAGAGGTACACAGTTGCCAGAGGGTGGCAATGTAGGGGAGGGTTTAATGGATGTGACATGAGGGAAACTTCTAAGGCAATGAACTGTTCTGAGTGACGAATATGTGACACTTGTATTGATTGAAACTCTTGTAACTTCACAATACAAGCAGTGAATCTTAAGGCACACAGTTTTTGCAAGATCATTTAGGAAGTTGAGATCTCAGGATGGAATGTTGAAGATACCTACTGATTGTGTCATAAATGTGTGAAACAATCCCCTGAAAAAGATGAAGGGTTGCCAACCCAAACCTTAGAAATGTGTATAAGACAGCAGACAACAGAAAGTACACATAAGCACTTTGTATTTGACAAAGTTGTTTTCCACAGGGCATGGAGTGTTAATTCTGAAATTTCTTTCTGTAAGTGCTTGGTGAAATCAAGTGCAGAGGGCAGATGGTAGGAGCCAGCTCTCTCGCTGTAAGAGTGGAGGCTACAAACAAACAAGAGGAAGAAATTGGTGATCCACATTGTAACGAGTTGGAATTATAGGCACAGAGTCTTTAGCTTGTTACCTATGCAGAAACTTACAAGGATCTCTTATTGTTCTGTAAGCTGAGAAGTTGAGATGCAGCTACATTTGTCTCCTAAAGGAGACTGACTCTGGGGAAAATATCCTGGAGACCACCAAACTGTGGATTATTGCCAAGCTCTGTGTATAGGCTAGGAGTCTTCATGTATAAACCTATCATGCTCTATACTTTAAAGGTTACATGCAATATGCCCTACTTTTCAGATCATGGTTAGCTCTTGGCTGTTCCTGCCACCATGGCTTCGCAGCACTATCAAGAACTCTAATTCTCTGAAACCACATCAAAATTGACAACTTTTTTTTTTAGATATTCCAGTCAATTTATAAGAAAGTTAAACTACATGGGTGACTGCACCAGATAACTGAGAGTGGCCTAGTAAGTAATAGGATGAATTCCTATTACTGTATCTACTTTATCTTCATGGAAAAAGGAGCTACGTGTTTTGCTAGTTAAACTGGGTGGAGTAGAACTCACTGAAGCCGCTAAGGTCTGGTTACAGAAAGAGCTGACTCTGGGGTTCTGGGAATCCAGTCTTTCACTACCTTCTAGTTAGCAAGGGTGGACACTTAATTGTGTGTTTGAATGAGGCAAAACTGTTTTTGCTAAAAGACAAATATGACTCTAAAACCCATTGGAAATTTCACAGAAGCTTATTTAAAGTTGGACTGATAGCCTTGAAGAAAGAAGAAATGTGGATGGAAGTCTCTGAGGGAAAAAAAAAGGTTATATGGGAAAATCCAAAGATTCCAAGTGAGGGGAATGGAAAAAAGAATAAGTAATTAAAAACAACTGGAACAGATCTCAATTATTGACAAATAAAATAAACAAACAAAAGCCAAAATCACTGTGGCATGCTTATGGAAGTTGGAAGGGACAACATGAGCAACTACTCTTCAGTTCTGAAATTCAGGGTAGGTATGGCCACTTTTGCTCTTGGAGAAAAGGAGGAAACATCCATGAGGTCTAGAGAAGATGTCTACAGAGGGAAGTAAGTACCTATGTGAATATTTTTCATGTAGTCAAAATGGAAATTACTTTAGGTGATTAAAATTCTAGTGTAGTAGTGCTTAGACATTCAAAACATTGCAATGCCAGGTTTAATTTAAATAAACTATGATTGATGTAATATGCTTTCAGGCAAAACAACACAGTATAAAATGTTATCAAGTAGAAGGATATATGTATGTAAAACTAACGTTGCCCCCCCACTTTACCCAGTGCTAGCTATTGAGCCTAGGACCTCACATGCTCTAGACTAGTAGCACTCTTTAGCACTGATGTCTGAAGAGAGACTTTATGTTTTGACTGTTGGTTATTTGGAGCAGCCATAGTTTACTAGTTGTTTACTTTTTCAGCTTTATCACCTTATTTATAATAAAGGACTTTAAAAGAATAGCTTATAGAATACTTCAATGAAAAATGAACTTGTTCTTTTTCTTATTGACACAGTATCGATAAGCTAGCAGAAGGGCTGGTTTACACCCAAGAAGGATGACATGTGATGGAGCAAGTTTTCCCCAGACTGTTAGGAACATCACACAACTTAAAACTTACTAATTGTTCACTTCTGGGTTTTCTATTTGGTATTTTCAGGCTGGGTAACTGAAATCATGGAAACAAAGCCCTGGGTGCACTATTGTACACTCCCACAGCAGTGAACACAGCTAGTACCCACGTATTGGTTTGTACTATCCTCAAAATAACAGACGTGGAACATCCTGGAGAAATTATTGATTCTAATATTAAAGCAGGAAGTATACACGGTTGAGTGTGGAGTATGTGGTGCCACATTGTAAACACACTATATTCCAAACACACTATACATGGCTGGAGAGACATCTCAGTGGTTAAGAGAGCACTTGTTGATCTTCCAGAGGACCCTACTTTGGTTTCTAGCATCCATGTTGGGCAGCTCACAACTACCTGTAACTCTAACTCCAGGAATCCAAAACACTGTTTTGGCTTCACATGTTTATAAAACCCCATATACATGTATAACACATATTAAAACTTTATTTAAAACTTTAACAAAACATACTGCGCGCACACACACACACACTCTGCTGAAAAGACAGAAGATTCATCCAAGAAACCTCAAAATGACTGTTGCTAGAACAGTTGTAACCACAAAATAAAATGATACTTGGTTGCAACTCACAATCTGAAATAAATACCCATGGGTCCATACTGCTGGCATAAACAAATGCTTGAATAAATAAGTGGCAGGGAAGAGGCAAATCTCTCATGGAGAATAATTCCAAGTGATTTATGTAGGGGCTTTGCTCTCAAAGATGCGAGCACCATCTCTCATCCTCCTGGATAGCAATCCTGAGGCTACATGCCAATTAGTACAATTTTGAATGTCAGGGGTTAAAATAAAGTGTCTTTACATCAAAGAAACCAGACAATCGTCACCAAACATCAGTACCACAAAGCTGATAACAACAGCCATGTGTTGTGCTGATCTCGGGGGCCTTGCTCTATGTTGGGATAATGGCTCTTTCTGCAATCTTCCTTTCCCCAGTGAGCATGTTTAGTCAAATTATGAGACAAAAGTTAGGTAAATCAAAATTGAAGGTTGTCCTACGCAGTGCTTCAGGACTGTTATGTTCCAAATCAAAGACGATTTAAGAAGCTGCCATAGCCCCGAGGACCTAAAAGAGACATGGTGACAACATGTAAGGTAGCATTTAGGGAAGGGGATCCCACAACAGAAGAATATTTGGTACAAACTAATAAAATATAAATGAGGTGGGACTAGAGAGATAAGTCAGCCATTAAGAGTACCTGTTTCTCTTTCCCAAGAGACAGGTTCTGCTCTTAGCATTGACATCTTGCTAGTTCTGAGGATCCGATGTCCTCTTCTGAGGCACCAGACAGGCACGTGGTTCACATACATACAGGCAAATTGCTCATATACATAAAAATAAAATGCATAAGTCCAAAACAATTAAAATATGAATAAAGTGCTAATATTGATCTGTACATTGTAACAAATGCATTGAAACAATGAAGGCAACTGATGCTAGAAAACAGGGTGGGTGGGGTGTGTCTAGAGACTCAGTACCATTTCTACAAGTGTTCTGTAAATATAAAAAGTATTCCACAACAAAGACCTTGCTTTAACATATACTGAAAAGTTGCTTCTGTGTGATCCAGAACAGGAGAAAAGCATAATGAGAAAAATATACTGAATCCCAAAGAGACAAACCTAGAATAGAAATGGAGGAAGTCTGAAGGGTGAGAAGGGATGCTGGGGATGAGCAGAAACAAAGAACACAGCCTCAGCCACACACTTCCCTAATGGGACTCAGAATTCACTTCCTAAAGGTAAGCAGATGAAGACCAGGCAGTCCTATCTCCAGAGCAAGCCCACACTCCCTAGACATACCAAACAGTTCTAGATTTAGTTATAGATTTTGGTGGTCTGTGCCTCATCTGTCAGTCAGGGGAGGAATCTATTTTATAATGCTATGTGACTTGGTGGCAAGTGCCAGGTCCCGTTTTCAGAGACCTTTTTGTTAAAAACTGAGCTATCTCAGGGACTTGAGATCAGGGAACAGCCACAAGTCAGGAGCTTCATTGTGGCTTGCTAAGACCTTTGGGTGAAGGAAGGCTAAACTGCAGGGATGGAAGGCAGGATAGCTAGACAGCAATGGGCATAAAAGTACAGACAGCAAGAGGCTGGCTCAGGCAGACACATAAGGGTAGATGGTCCTATCCTGTGTTGTCAGAAATAATCACCATCAACTGGGAATCACAGTGGAGTCTGATAGCCCCCAGCTGGGGTAGCAGAAGGTAGACTGTTGGAGCTGATTTATCTGTCATTTGTTGCTGGAGAGCCTGAGAACTCCAAGGCCCCAGGGCTGTCCATGGTACCAAGAGTATCACACCTCCAGTGGGGTGATAAAACTCAGGAGGTCCTGGGAGCTTTTTTTTCTTGATTTCTTTACTAACTACACATCATACAGGATTAATATCCAAGATATCCAAAGAACTGCAAAAATTAAACACTACTCAACCAAGTTATTCAATGAGTGAATGTGCTAACTGACTGAATAGGTGGTTCTCAAAAAAGGGGGGGAGGAAAATGGTCTATAAACACTTGAAATAGTATTAAATATTCTCAGCCATTGAGGAAATGCAAAACTTCTTGAGACTTCACCTTTATACACTTAAGGTAGAAACGTAGAATCATGTAGTTACTATGGAAATCAGTAGAAGTTTCTACAACAGCAAAGCAAACCAAAAAACAAAACAAAGCTGTGGTGACATATTGTTTATTATCTAACAAAGCTTGCCAGAATGCAGAAGGCCAGAATGCAAAGCTGGCTACAGCAGTAAAGCCAAGCAGTAGTAGTATGTACCTTTAATCCCAGCAGCCACACTAGTTAGCTATAGAGGCTGGGCAGTGGTGGTATATGCCTTTAATCCCAGCACTAGAGAGGTGTGTAAGACAGGATTTCAGGATCTCGTGTGGCATTCAGTCTCTGGCCACGATGAGGACAGGAACGCCCCAGCCTTGATAGAGGTAAGATAGTGACTGGTTGCTTTGCTTTTCTGATCTTCAGCTTGAAGATCTGGGTATTCAGCTTGTCTCTGGGTATTTATTACCTATACTCCACAAAACAGAATACAGAACTACATATAAGTCAGCTATACCACTCTTAGAATCCAAAGATTCTAAGTCAATATATACAGAGATACTCTCACATGGGTGCTTTTAGCTACACCATTCACGATAGCTAGCAAATGGGACAAGCCATAATGTCTATTAACAGACAAATGGGCTAAGTATAATGTATGAAGGTACCATGATAAAACCCAGCACAGGGTACACTAACCTAAAAAGCCAACTTAAAACTAAACAAAACCCCCGGAACTTGGCTGTACCTTACAAAAGTAATTGTCACACAAACAGCGGGGGGGGGGGCAGCAATTTACAAAGAAAAGAGTCATTGTTTCTGGATGTGATCTTACAGAATTTCAGGCTATTGGATAAAAAGTGTTAGAAAAACACAAAGACATGTGCAAAACAAAACCTTGGCAGTTGGTGATGCATCCTGTCGTGTTGAAATCTGGAGGAAAATCCAGAAAAGTCACCACCGTAAGACAACACAGTAATTAACAACTCTGGTGGGGAGGGGCTGGAGGACAGCTCCTGGAGCTCTGGCAGTAAGATGTCTCTTGGGTTCTGGTTACATGACATACATTTCAAATAATTAGAAGCTCTACTTTGGTGCTTTGTGAATTTTTCTATCTGTGTGTTACAGCTCACATATGGCTGGGGAAGGACTCAACACGAAAGAATGTGTAAGATGTTCTGTAAATGATGAAAGTCATGAACTCAGATTGAAGAATCCTGGCACTTCTAAGGATCCCTTAAAGTAAATTCTATCTGCCTGTCTGCCTGTCTGTGTCTGTCTGTCTGTCTGTATGTCTGTCTGTCTATCTATCTATCTATCATCTATCTATCTATCTATCTATCTATCCATCCATCCATCCAGTTTTTGTTTTTTTGTTTATTCTTTGCTCATATAATACATCCTGATGGCAACTTCCCCTTCTTTCACTCCTCCCACACCTGCCCTCTTCCCCAGGGATATCAACCACACACTGCATAACAAGATGCAATAAGACTGGGCACAAACCCTCATAACAATGTTGTATGAGGCAACCCAGTAGGGGGAAAATGGTTCAAAGATCAGGCAAAAGAGTCAGAGACATCCCCTCTCCCAATGTTAGGAGTCCCACAAAACAAACAAACAAACAAAAATAAAAACAAGAAAAATAATCACAGCATTCATGTAGAGGACTTAGTGGGTATATGCAGACCCATACAGGTTCCTTGATATTCGCTTCCATCTCTATGAGTCCCTATGAACCCTGCTTAGTTCATTCTATAAGCCATGTTCTACTGGTGATTTTCCAAGGCTAGGAGTAAAAGTAAGTAAAGGTTGAATAGTCTGAACCCTAACCCTGAAATCTGACATGATTTAGAATATGAATCTTTTTGAGTGTCAGGGTACAGAGGATTGTGACTTTTCAGATTAAAATTACTCATTAAGGACACACATTGGCAAAGTAAACAACCTTCCCCCCACCAGCATACTAAATTATGAATCAGAAACACCTCTGGCCCAAGCACTTTGGGTAAGGGACACACAACTTCTATGACAAAATGTTTGCATTGTATTCTACCTGGAAATTGCATCCACATAGGTCATGTTACTTTCTGAATGGAATATTTTAAGTTGCTTCTATTAAACGTACTCTTTACTGAAGGAGGGGTACCTCCTGTGTACCATCCCCTAGCTCTCCTCTCTCATCCCCCATCTCCCCTTTTCTTTCTCCCAGTTTCCAGTTTCATGGAGCCTCATGTGGCCAAGGACAGTTACAAACATGGCCAAACATAAAATAAAAATTTACTTAAAACATTAAGGTGTGTGTGTGTGTGTGTGTGTGTGTGTGTGTGTGTCAGAGAGAGAGAGGTATATGTTTTGAGTGTGAACTTTGTACATGACAACATTGTGTCACAATGTTAAAAGTCGGGATACTTCTCTAAAAATGGGGTTGGGGAGCTTTCACATGTCAGGGATATCTCCCACCACAATTAACTACTTTTCCCACTTTTCTTCAGCCCCATAAATGAAGCAGTACCATTGTTTTGGCTTTTAAAATAAGCTTGCCACAAGAACAGAAAGGGGTAGAGTTCAACACTGGAAGGCTGGAGATCATAAACCCTTTATTATGATGTAGTCTACTTCTGCTATTAACATATAAGGAATCCTTGGCTTTCATTGCCTCCTAAAGAATCTCATTAGACATTGCCGGGTACTTTGATTATTCTTAATAAAAGTGATAACTTAGAATATTCCTGAATTTCTCAGTTGCAGATGCCAACCTGATGTATTAGAACAGATAATCAGCCGTAGGTAGGAATATCCAGGGAAATACCTGTAGTTTTTTCCCCCCTCATTTTTGTTATTTCCTTCTCTAGGTTAGAGCAAAACGTGTTTGTCTATATAGTTGGAGTAGATGTGACTAGTGGTTTGAATTCCTTGTTGAAGGCCTACAGGATGCCTTCCTAACTTTCTTCAATATCTACTTTGTTGTAATTAATAAAGGATGAACTTCCAGGCTCTGACACAGAAGATGCTCACACACACAACATTCTGTTGTCACAAGGTTAAAAAAAAATACATTCATACATTTGTATTTAAGCTAAAAGTGTGCATCTTGATTTGCAAATGTCTATATTGGCCAGTACTGGTGTATCATGCCTCTGGAACAACACTGCTCTGTTATTACATATTGTTATATATGATGTGCATACAATATGCTTTTCCTATCTGCCAGGAATTGTGCTACACCCTTTGACATGGATTGTCTTGTTGGAGGTAAAGAAAATGAAGTTACAGAGGTCATTTAACTTATCAAAAATTATCCAAATAAGAAGTGATGGAGATGGGATTTGAACTCATTCCATCTCTTTCTGTTGTCAATATGTTCTACCAACTTCTCACAGTGGTCTTCAGGAGTTTACATTCACTTTTATTGAAGAAGAAAGATGAATCAACTCAATCCTATCATTAATATTCATCTAGATGACCAAACAGGATCCCAGATTTCCCAGTGTATTATCACATAGTATCTAGTCCTCATCAGTCTGTATTTACATCCTAATTGTGAGAAAGATCAAATTTCCATAATAGTCCATCAGTATTTCCAACCACACATTACTCTTTCCATTGAGAGACTGGATCCTTCTCTCTATTATGAGACCTTTGGAGAGCTCGTTGCTATGGAATTTCCAAGGGATGTCTCACAATACAGCACAACCTCCATGAAATTCTCTTGGGATGCTATCCCTTGGAAGTCAAGTCAGGCCAAGAGGAAGGGTACCCCATCAGGGAACCACTAGAAAGGGTGTTTCACAGGGACAGAAACTAGACACCATTCCTCTCTCAGGCAGGCACATCTGAGATCCTAGCTGGCAGCTAGGGCCAACTTGCTAGTACTATGTAAGTGGGCCACATTAGACATGGACCTCATCCTGGCAGAACGAACTTAGCTGATGCCACATGGAACATGGACAAGGCATTCTCACCCAACTCTGTCTAAATTGCAGATTCATGAGCAAAACAAGCATTGCTTTGGGCCACAGAACATGATTAGTAGTTTGTCATGCTACAGTTTAGAACAAGTTCCAACCTCCATTTTCTTTCCAAACTCACACATTCAACTGTCTCTTACACATGTTCACTCCAATCTGCCCAAATCACTTAGATTTACTGTGTCAAGCAAGTCTTAACATCTACTATGGACATAGAAATTCCACAAAGAAATGCCTTTCCCATCTTTACTATGAGAAAAATGTCAGGAAATCTACAAAAATAGATGAAATGAGTTTTCTTAAGGTCGTTGGAGTGCTGAGTGACAGTGGACAGAGTCCAGAGGACTTGCTGTGTTAATCATTGTACACCACAGTGAAGGAATAGCTTCAAAAGGCAATGTAAAGGCAGGAAGAACTTATTTTGGATCATGGTTTCAGAGGTTAGTGGATGTCTGGCTCCATTGCTTTTGATTCCACAACGAGGCAGAGCACCAAGGAGAAGAGGGTGGTGGAGGGAAAACTATTTACCCTATGGGAGCCAGGAAGCAGGAGGCTGGGGAGAAGAGGGGAGGAGGAGTTGGTGCAGCAGGTCAGAGCACTTGCTGTGTACACATGAGAACTCAGCATTCACATAGAAAACTAGGAGTCATCTCACACCTGTAACCCAGTGCTCTTCAAATGTTGCTATGGACAGATCTTAGCCTTGTTCCAAGTCCAGTGAGAGATCTTGTATCAAGAAATAAGGCAGAGAGGGATTTAGCAGGATACCCAGTATCCTCCTCTGGCCTCTACTCTCTCTCTCTCTCTCTCTCTCTCTCTCTCTCTCTCTCTCTCTCTCTCTCTCTCTCTCGGGTTGCCAGTGACAAGATACTCTTTAAATGCAATCCCTGAGTGACCTACTTATTCCAACCATATAGATCCTACATCCCCAACAATTATAAGTAAGAGCATCAAATTTTGACTCCATGAACAAACTGATCTGTCGAATAAGTTAGAGCCCTCATGGACCAAATCACCTCTCGATAGTTAGATCTATTTTATTTTCTTGCAAATTCCTTTTTTAGTGTCTATCATGGATAAATAAGAATCTGGGAAAATGAATAGGCTGATGGATGTTTATCTAGGGAGAAATCACTTACACCAGAAACAGATGACCGCCAGCAGGTTCTTGTCCCCATGCCCCAATGGGAATTGTCTGTGCAACAGGTGCAGGTGGGGTAGATATCTCACTACAAGAGTCCTTAGGTTTGTACTCATGAGAAATGCCAGAAGCAAGGAGGGAGCCTGGAAAGCTTAAGTTGGTGAAAAGACACCCAAGCTCAGCTGCAGTTGTTCATGGTCTTAGTGTTGTGAAATGTCAGTTTTGCTGATAGCCTGGGAGGTTTTCATGCATGGTTTGATAGCTCTGTTGCTCTGAGGCCTGTGGCAAAGCAGAGCATCTCTACGTCAGGAAACTGCTTGTCTCATAATGACTGAGTATTAACCACATGAACAAAGGGTAAAGAAGAGACTGTTATTCTTAAGCCTCCTCAAGAGTGTGTCCTAAGTGACTAATTCACTCAGCTGACACCACCTCCTGACATTCCACCACCTTTCAATAGTAACACAGGCTGGAAACGAAGGCTCTGACAGATGGACCTTTGGGACCAACCACTACACAATCTGCAGCAGGTGCAGATGCAAAACTCGACAGCTAGGTAACTGGTTCTAATCACAGTTATTTGGTGGTTCCAATCTGGCATTGCCAACATCAATATCCTTTTTAAAGTCTGTTTCTATTGGTTGCCTGTCTCTTGCTCATACCTGGTTCATCTATTCTTTTCATGTGTACCTAACAGTTTTTATTGCATATCAGCCACTGTGCTCAGAAAAAAAAAGAGGTTGAGGTCAATAAACTTTATTGTTGAGAATGGGCACACTTCTTTTCCCACCAGAAACTCAGTGTTGGTGCTGAACTAATCTAGCAAAGGAGTGATGTAGGTTATGGTGTTTTGTTGGAATCCTTCCCAGGTTCTCTGGCTATAAATCCTGTAGAGGTGTTCTGTTGTCATCTCATGTGTGGTATTGGTTTGGCAGGCCATGGGTCTTTTCTGCTCCTCCTTCGTGTCCAGTGCCTGGCAGCTCCTGCATTCCTCTGCCACAGCCCTTTGTTCCATGCCCTTGTGTCTCCCGCATCATATTGCTGCATGCTCCAAGCCAGGTTTGGGAGGATCCAGGGATTTCCCTCCTGGTCCACCACAGCCTTAGGTAGACTGTGTATGGCTGGGCTTCAGGGGTGAGTTTTGTTCCTCTCCCCCTGTGACAATTGAACATTTCCTCAGAAACATGATAGGGAATGGAAACTTGGATCTACACAAAGAAACGATGTCCCTTAAAAAATGTAAAACTCTGTGTAACTATAAAAGACACTTTAAAATGGATTTTAAACTGCTTTAAAATGTAATAGACTGTCTGAGGTGTTTTAAAGAGTAATATTGTATTTGGGGTTTATAGCATCTGTAGAAGTAAAATATAAGTCAGCTATCATACCAAAGTTGGAGAGAAGACACAGAAACCCGCTGTTCTCTGGAGCTGTCCCATTGCATATGAAGCAGTAGAGGATTATGTCAAGGAAGACTGTGGTTAAGTTAAAGAGATGTATCATAAACTGGACAGCAGTTATTAAAAAGTGAAAAGAAGATATAACAAATAAACCAGCAGTGAAGACAAAGGTAAGGTATTAAAATTGTTTAACAGAGCCAAAAGAAGTCAAGGAAAGAGAGTAAAATAGAAAACACTAGCAGATGTAAACCAACAGGGAATGTGGAGGATGTTGACCTCCAGCCTCGAGGCTCCTCACCTGCTGCATACTCATGTGAGTGTAGCCTTCTTCTAGAGCTCAGCCACTGTGAACGTACATCTGGCTTTCTGCCAACTACTTCTAAAGTGCCAAGACCATTGGTGGGGAAAATAGATCTCTTGTCTTTATTCCTTATCTCACAACCACAGATTATTTTAAGCTACAGAGAGTCTCTACAAAAAGTTAGTGATTGCATCAAAAGTTGTCTGGAGACAGGACTGTTCAACAAGTGGACTATCACTCAGAAGTCATGGAGTCCACAACCTCCTCCTTCAGACTCAGCACCCAGAGCTTTGCTGTGTGCTTGCTCTCAGTCTGAAATGGAATCTGTCTCTCCCCCTCCTCTGTATGTGAGATGTAGCCCAAGCTGGCCTAGGCTGGCCTTGAAATCAATTTATTATAGAGGGCCCCCTGCCTCTAGTTCCCCTTAGTGCTGGAATTATAAGAGTGCAACACCTTGCCTTGTTTTCTGTAGTTCTGGGGATCAAACCCAAGCATCTATTCCATCCAGAGCCTTGATTTGGAATCTCAAGCACAAGACAATTTAAAGTCTCAGTGAGTTAAATAAATAAATATAAAAGGGCATGAGGTTGAGAAGGAGATGAGATGGAGGGTCTAGGAGGAGTAAAGAGTAAATCTGATTATTGTATATATGTATGAAAAATTTCAAAGAGTAAATGAAAACAAAAATTCAGAAATATAAAATCAAGTGTTTTTATAAAGTAAAAGAAGATTAACTAGTTTAATATATAATTAAAAATTTATACTTAATTCAGTGACATAACAATTAAATACAAATGGCCTAAACTACCAATTAAAGTAGAAATGCTGTATTTTACTAACAAAAGGCAAGACCCAATTCTATACCTTTTGCAAAATACAGTATGTATGTATGTATTATGTGTGTGTGTGTATATATATGTTCACCACTAGATTGAAAGGGAAAATACATAATTTGAAAACCAATAAAGAAAGCTGGAGTGGCTGTATCAGTAACAAACCAAGTAAACCATAAAGCATATTATCAGAGACCAAGATGGACACCATCAAAAAGCACAGCAAATCTCTGTGAGCATACACTTATCAGAACCTCAACATATGTAAAGCAAGAATGGACTGAGATGCAAGAAGGGATGGACAAATCCACAACTGTACACATCACCGTCCCTTTAGTAATCAGTACAATGTGGGGAGGAAATCAGTAAAGTTGTACACAACCTGAATGATGGAATGAAGAAAGGGAAACCTTTCCAGCTCACTTTATGAGGCCAGTATTACTCATATACAATCATAGACACTACAAGAAAACAAAGCTCTAGACAATGTCCATTGTGTACATGGAAGCAAAAATATGTGCAAAATTTACAAAGTGGTATATGATATTTTGAAAACAAACATATTTCTAATAGATAAATCATTCCAAGAATGGATAAAGAATTCTAACAACCCAGTAAGAAGATAATAGTACAACAGCAATGAAGATAAAGCCTATCCTTTTACCAAAGAAGATACAAATGGAAAGAAAGCACATGAAGAGATGCTGGACATATTTAATCATTAGTCACAGAGAAGTGTAAGTGTAAACAACAATTGAATAACATCCTATCTTAGTTGCTTTTCTATTGCAGCGAAGAGACATCCTGACCTAGACAACCTATAGAACAAAACATTTAACGGGCGAGTCCATGACCATGATGGTAGGAAGCATGGCAGCAGGCAAGCAGGTATGGTACCGGCGCAATAGCTGAGAGCTCACATCCTGATCCATAAGCCCAAAGCAGAGAGAGAGAAAGAGAGGGGGGAGAGGGAGAGAGACAGAGACAGAGAGAGAGCTCACTTACGGTGGCATGAACTTTTGAAACATCAAAGCCCACTTTCAGTGGCATACACTCTCTAAGAAAACCACATCCCCTAATTCTTTCCAAACAGTCCCATTTAGTGAGGGTCAGGTATTTAAACATACAAACCTGTGGGGACCATTCTCATTCAAGCAACAATACATTCTATAACCATTAAAACTATGACAATTGAAAACAAACAAACAAAACCCCCAAAACTGACAAGAGCACTGTGAGCATGAGAAACAATCAGAATGCTCATATAGTTGAGGCAGCAAAATGGTGTGGACACTCGGTGCACAGGTCAGTGACTCTTACTGTGAAAAACACACATTCGCCATGCCCTAGAAATCCTATTTGCAGGCATTTTATCAAGGAAAGTGAACATGTATCTGCACAAAGAGGCACCCATGAATACTTACAGCTGTTTTGTTTGTAACAGGCCCACACCAGAAACAACCAAGATGCCATTCATCAGGTGAAGTGAGTGATAAAAACATTGGAGGTCATCCATACCATGAAATCAAAGATAAAAGAGTCCACAGATACTGCAATGTAGGTGATGTACAAAGCTTCATTCTAAGTGAAAGAAGAGGTAAGCAACAGGCTTCATTCTGCATTACTCACTTGCAACAGTCTGGAAGAGTCATGTGGGTGATTGTCATGGCTGTGGATAGCTATGGGAGTCTGACAATGAAGGAGTAGAAGAGTGGTAACTGATGCAAATGTGGCATACCTTGATTATGGTAGTGACTACAGAGCTGTACACACAACAAAGATCATGGGACAAAGATTACTTCTACTGTATATAATTTCATTTTCAATAAAAAGAACTTTAATGTGTCCAAGTCAAACCTACTAGGTACCTTCCTCACAAGCCACTTTCTCAATGCATGGCATTTAGCTATCCAAGCTAAGGGGCAACTCATACGTCCCTTTATGCCCGTGTGCAGTTTTTAGGCCCCATGCATTCCGCCATTTGTTTTCCTCCCTCTTCTCCTGCTCTCTCTGTCCTCATTAATTCATCTGACTCTATAATTTGTCTGTCTTCAAATGACATACAGTGGTACCCAGAGTGAACTTCCATAGAGCATATCACTGCCTTGTTTGGAACCCTTACTTGGTACTCAGTGCATGATTTAAAACTTAGAAGGCAACCAAGGATCAGATAATTCCTTTCAATGCCACACTCTCCCCACAGCCTATGATCCAGGCACAATAACTGTCCTCCTTCTATGACAATCCTCTTATTGGATGCTCATCATTCTTCCCAACACACCCTGGCTATTCATTTTTACAGACTGAGAAAACTTACTTTTCTGAGGCCACACACAGGCTCCAGTCAACCAGCTTTGAATCAAGAGCCCAGCATCCATGTTTCATGTATTTTGGAGAATGTTTATACAATGTGTCCCTCCCTCTTCTCTAAGATGGGGATATTAACTGCCTCTGTTATTTTGGCAGCCTTGCATGTTGACTTGACCTGTCATCCTTTCTAATGTCTGTCTTTTGTTTGTCTTGGTCTGGATGATTGCTGTGTGATCTCCTTCAATGTAGAGTTGGTAAGGGGCTTAAGTGAGTTGATCTGTGTTAAGCACTTGAAGAAGTATGACTTCTGTTAAGCACTGTGTATTTCAGAAAATGTCCAGTGAATAAAGGAATTGAGGAGAGAAATGGGAGGGTTTGGGGAAAGAGAGAAAAATGACTGGGGAGGGTAAGAGAAAGAGGCGAGGAGTGTGGAAGGCAGGCAGGCAGGCAGGAAGGAAGGCAGAAGGTGTTTTAGTGACAAATCACCTGTCACATGCCAGGAGGAAACTGGACTCTGCCTTCCCACTGAAGAGATGCGTAGCCTCACTCTGAGTGTTTAAATGTAGTGCTAAGTACAGGATTTGGGCTGATTTTACAAAGGCTCTTGCCATATTCTAGGAAACCACACTTCTACCGCAGCTGGATATGTCAGAAAATGTGACATTTGCTTCCAGGTACTTGACAATCCTTGACTGGCATCCATGGGGATTCTGTGAGTTCTGTACCAGTCTCTGTCTCTTCAGGATTCACCCTCTCTACCCAAAGACTTATTACTGTTTCTCTCAGTGACCATGATTAGCCTCAGTACTTTATGGATGAAGTCCAGACCTTTTCCAGGCACAGATCTAAAATGCCACCATGCATTAGAAGTATCTGGTGACCTTGGAAACTGCTAATCTCCACTCAGGGTTCTGATTTGGCAGGTCTATGGTAGAGCCTAGTAACTTGCATTTCTAACAGAACCCCAAATCACATTCAGCCTGCTAGTGTTGAAACCATAGCCTAGGGACTTATCTGAATCTACACATAGGTCATCCCTGTCCATACACACCTTAGGATCAGACCATACTCCCGACAGCCACCTTCCACCTACATATACATCAGCTTCCCATGGATGCTTGACCATTTACTTGCCATTGGTGGCTCCCTTTGTGGAAATTGGGTTGTGTGAGAAGTGTCTGGGCCCTGGAAGATTTTTTTTTATTTATACAGATGTTTTATCATTTTGAGATGCAAGCAAAGCAGCTTTTCTGGAAGCTGAGTATATACTCCAGGTACAAGTGTGGTAAGGATTTAAGAAAAGTAAATGGAAGAATCTCTACCACTGTTGACTTTATGGAGCTGTTGGTGAGGCAAGAGAGAGATTAGCCCTGTCCAATAGTAATATGATATGAACCATGTGTGTTCTTTTAAATATGTTCTTTGTCCTATTTATGTGCTTGGAAAAAATGAGAATATTTCAACAAGATTCTCAACATTTAAGGTAATCACAGATAGTCTTTCTTTTAAGATTAAAAAAAAAGTTAACTTTATTTGTGCATGTGTGTCTGCATGTGGATATGTAAATGTTAGTACAGTTGTCTGTAGAGACAGAAGACAGCACTGGATGCCCGGGTGCTGGATATACAGGTGGTTGTGAACTACCCTACATGGGTACTGTAAAGAGCCATCTGTACTCCTGACTACTGAGCCATTGCTTCAGCCTCTGGAGATGGCCACAGCAAGGAATCTGAAAACACATCAATAATCTTTGCTTAAAAAAAAAACCTCAATTACATTAAAATATTTGGCTTCTACTGAACTTTGGATTCATCTTTTCCTGTATAATTTTGAAATCATGCATTAGTCATTTGGAAAACATCAGTCCACTGGGTTATGCAGATCTTTTGGGTGTTGACACATTTCATTATCTGATATTATGAATTTACATCTGTTAATATTACCACAAATCTCATCAAATAGGTCTTTAAATATTGAGAGCTCCTGGGCTCATTACAGAAGTCACAGCATCTATGAATCTCTCGTTTTCATTTGAAAACTTGATTTTTTTTTTAAATCACTGACAACCAATACTGTAAGTTGTTTCTCTGGAAATGAACAAATTTCAATAAGAACCCTAAAGATACCCAATATTGGTTAAGCATTGCATGGCTGTCAGCCATTCTTTTGCATAAAAACAGAATTGCATAAGAAAGGGTGATTGAATCCTAGTTTCTCTGGTGGTGTGAATTATAGGCTGGTGATCCTTTCCTCTATGTCTAAAATCCATATATGAGTGAGTACATACCATGTTCCTCTTTTTGTGCCTGGGTTACCTCATTCCGAATGGTTTCTTTAAGTTCCATCCATTTGCCCGTGAATTTCAAGATTCCATTGTTTTTTCCGCAGAGTAGTATTCCGTTGTGTAAATGTGCCACATCTTCTTTATCCATTCTTCATTTGAGGGGCATCTAGGTTGCTTCCAGGTTCTTGCTTTGCATATAATGCTGCTACGAACATAGTTGAACAGATGTCTTTGTTGCATGGATGTGGATCATTTGGGTATATGCTTAGGATACAAGGAGGAATCTAAGAGATTCATACAAGGTCCCTCACAGAAAGGGAAAGGAACAAGATCTCCTGAGCATATTGGGAGGGGGCAGTGAGTGGAGAGGGAGCTAAGGAGAAAGAGAAGGAGAGAAAAGGAAAGCATGTGGGACTAAGAAGATTGAGTCAGGGGAGGGACAGATGAGAGAGAGAAAGAGAGAGAGAGAGAGAGAGGAAGAGAGAGAGAGAGATACCATAAAAGAGGGAGCCATTATAGGTTTGAAGAGAAAACTGACTCTAGAGAAATATCCAGAGACATACAAGACTGACCCCAGCTAATAATTTGAGCAACAGCAGAAAAGCTACCATAAATGCCCTTCCCTGATAATGAGATTGATGACTAAGTTATCCACCATCATAGAGCCCTTATCTAGTAGTTGATGGATATAGAAGCAGACACCCACAGCTATACACTGAGCCGAACTGAAATCCAGATTCAGAGAAGGAGGACAAGACCAGGCTACAGAAACCCACAGAGACAGCTGACCTGAACAAGGAGGAGCTAATGGGCTCCAAGACTGATAGCTGGGAAATCAGCATTGGACCAACTCAGACTCCCTGAACATGGGCCTCAGTTAGAAGGCCTGGGCAGTCTAAGGGACCTCTGACAGTGGAACCAGGATGTATTCCTGGTGCACAAAATGACTCTGGGAACACATTCCCCATGGAGGGATACTCTCTTAACCTAGAGGCAGGAGGGAGGGCCTAGTCCCTACTCCAAATGACTTGACAGATTTTGTTGACTCCTCCTGGAAGGCATTACCCTACCTGTAGAGTGGGGGGGGGATGGGAGGGTGGTGGGGGGATTTGGGAGGGAGGGAGAGCAGGAGGAAGAGAGGAAGGGAGGGAGAGGGAACTGGGATCAGTATGTAAAGTGAGAAAAATAAATAAAATAAAAAAATTTAAAAAAGAAAGGGTGATTGAATACACAGCCTCTGTGATCACATGAAAAACTTTTCCAAAAGAGCCACTGTAGCCACAGTACCACCCTACATCTCTTATATCTCTTATTTTGTCACATGGAATATTCAAACAGTGATTCACCGTGTGTGTGTGTGTGTGTGTGTGTGTGTGTGTGTGTGTGTGTGTATGTGCATGTTCTTATGAGCACATATATGGGTGCGTGTACCTGTGCTTGTGGAAGCCAGAGGTGAATACTGGGTGTTGTTCCTTATCATCCACCTTGTTTATTTACCTATTTATTTGTTTCTTGAGATAAGATTTCTACTGAGAACTGGAGCATACCAATGAAGTTAGGCTGGCTGATCTGCAAGTCCTGGGGACCTACCTGTCTCTGCCTTCCCACTGTTGGGATTATGAGCATATGTCATCATGTCTGCTTTTCACACAGGATCTGGGGAGCAACCTTGCGTCCAGATGCTTGTGTGCAAATACTTTATTGGCTGAACTATCTCTCCAACCCCCCAAAAATGTGTCCTTAAGAGTCATTTGCTAACAAAATGGAAAATGTCTTTTGCTTTATTTAAAATCTCCATGAGTGTTCCTGGTGCATTCTTCTGCTTGGCTCTGAGAAACACACTGGTTCAGTTAACTACTGCTATTCTCATTTTCAACCATGGTGTCAGCAGCATCGGTGTAAATAGCTCATGGTGGAAAAGGCTAATAGCATATCATTATTTTTATGAAAATCACCCTGACCTTATGGGGTCCGCTGAAATGTCTCAGAGATTCCCAAGTGCCTTGGATTATGTTCTGAGTTTTGCTCTTTTGAGTTTGATATCTAAAAATTGGGTTCATTTGCAGGAACTACCCTGTCTGCCTGCAGTGACCATCCATCTTCCTCCATTTAGGAGAACTCAGCCCTCCTTTTAGACTACACTGAACAGTGTTGTGATGGTTCATATTCACTGCTTCCTTCTTGGGCCAGGGCTGGAGGTGCCTCTTGGGGAAGCTGTCCAGGGTCCTAGTTTTCAGTGAGAAGTCAGTGGGAAGAGCTCAGGCAGAGGCCTCAGGAGGCCTTGAACAGATGCACAGGTAACAATTGTGTATGTTTCTAGACCCATAACATGAAAGCGTAAAACACTGATTCGGAAAAGCAAATGTAAGGGGAGAAGAATCAAAGTTGTGACCAGGAGAGAGAGACAAACGTCAGGGGCTAAGTGGGAAGAATTCTTAAACTAGATGAGAAGTTACTGAGTGTGGTCAGTAGAAACACAATGTATAAAACCAGTCAATTCTTGAGAATGTGAGTATGTACTTAATATTTACAGAGAAGCATGAAACAAGGAGCTAGGAGCTGTAGAACACTCAATCTCTCTCTCTCCTTTCTCTCTCTCTTTCTCTCCCTCCAACCCCCACCTCTCTCTCTTTCTCTCTCTCTGTCCCTCCCACCCCCACCTCTCTATGTGTGTCTCTCTGTCTCTATCTGTGTGCGTGCGTGCGTGTGTGTGTGTGTGTGTG
This sequence comes from Phodopus roborovskii, assembly GCF_943737965.1. NCBI lineage: Eukaryota > Metazoa > Chordata > Mammalia > Rodentia > Cricetidae > Phodopus > Phodopus roborovskii. The sequence continues at coordinate 10,081,511 of NW_026126407.1, forward strand.
TGTGTGTGTGTGTGTGTGCGCGCGCGTGCGCGTGCACGCATATGCGTGCACGTGCGTATATGCCTGTGGGCACCCATGTAGAAGCCAAAGAAGGGTATTAGGTGATTTTTTTTTCTGACACCCTCTATCTCATTCCCTTGAGACAGGGTCTCTCACTAAACCTGAAACTTACAATTTTTCAGCTAGGCTGACTGTCAACAAGCCTTGTGTCTTTCCTACATCCTACTCTAGCACTGAGTCTACAGGCATGTGTGGCCACATTCGTATTTTCACATTGGTGCTGGGGATGTGAAATCAGATCGCCATGCTTGCACACCAAGTGTTCTTATTCATGGAGCCATCTCCCCCCTAAGTTCTTTTGATAAAAGCATGGGGTGTGCCAAGAGTACAGGTTTGATAGAGTGTAGCTAAGAGCTGGCAAAGAGTCATACCATTTCTCTCACACCTCCAGATTGTCTTGCCAGTAGGTCCCTCTCCAGGGCAATGGCATTATAATAAGGAAAAACCATGTATAAAGCTCTCCCTGCATATCTGTGGGAGATCGATGCAGGATCCCCTGAAGACATGAGAATATGTCAGTATTCAAGTCTCTTCTATCCAATAGTGTAGTATTTTCATAGAACATATGCACAGCCTCACTTGCACTTTAATTATTTCTAGAGTGCTTATAATATCCAGTGTAATATACATGCTATGTAATTAATTCCTGTATTATATTATTTAGGAAATGAAGACAAGGAACTGATACATGTTCAGCAAGGCATTTTTCATAAAAATATACAAGCTGAACTCTCACACAGAGTTCCAACTGTGTATGATGCTAACAATAGATGTCAGGATGTCAGCTTCTCTCCATCTTTGAGGAAGATGCAGGAAGAACTGTGAAGAGAAAAGAGATGTGAGGGAGATAAATGATGATGCTATCTATGAAAGAAAGGAATGTGAGTTGCCTAGAAATGCTAACTGAGCCTAAAGAATTGAGCCAGACACCTTTTGTGCCTGTCCCTAACATTTGATGAAGTCAACATGGGCTAGATAGGCATATGGCCCCAGACTTAGATGGTCTGGGTATCACATGGTACTAGAACCACAGTATTTTGCCTGTTAACTCATCACCTGGTCACACTTGGAAGGGAGATATGGTACACAGCAGAAGGTGGTCCACACTCCAATCACTTCAGTGATCAGACAAGCAGCTTGTCTCTGCTCCTGTCTCTTAGAATCTGAGCATGTTAAAGATGATGCATGCATGAGTCTATCCTGGTGAAAAGGCTGTAAGCTTTCAAATAGTTGTCTGAGGCTTGTTGATAGATGTGACTCTGTGTGTGGGATGATTGTAAGAACTCTTGTTATTACAGTAACACGAATCTTGGAGTTATCTCCAAATATTCCAGTTTAGGACAGGGGTTAGTGCTGGAACTCAATTCAACACCTGGACCTAGAAAACCCCAAGAATCTGGGCTAGTTGTTAGAAAAGAAGAAGAAAAGCCCATCAGAAGCAGGGAGATATCAATTTTGGCAGAACTTGGTAACCTGTGAACAGGGGTGAGAGAAATCACAAGTTGTTTATGCACATGGTGAACACAGTGGTCTTGGTTGGGTGTCCTCAGTGGATTACCTAGAAGAAAGTCCTCCCTTCCTGCTTCCAGAGTTTGGGAGTTCTAACACAAAACACCAGCAAGCTTAGTTTTTTTCTGGAGAACTCTAGGGGATTGTTCATGCACAGCAGACACTTCTCTTAGTTTCTGGTGTTGCCTGCAATATTCAGAGTACCTTGACTTGAAATTTTCTGTTTGAAAACTCTACTGCTATCATTATTCTGTGTAGCTCTCTGTGAGGAATATTTCTGATGATGGCATCTCACTTTGAATAATCTGCAAAAAAAAAAAACTATTTTCAGATAAGGTCACATTGACAGACAGTGTTATCCCAAGCTTATATTTTTTGGCAGGGGAGGGGAAGGGAGAATGTGGCTTACATCAAGCCCCTACCACAAACAGTTTATCCAAGAGTCGAACAACAGGGAGGATGGTCATAAACCTAAGCAAGCTAATGCCCCGTGGGTGATGCTCATCCCCAGATTTGCAGATTATGGTAAACAAGACTGGCAAAGCAAAACGAAGGAAAGTCTGGACCTTGATACACAAAGATGGCTAAGGACAGGCTCTCAGGAACAGGGCAGATCAAGGTACAGATTGGATAAGTAATGAGGCTGTTTCTGACCTAAATACCTTCCTTGGGGCTACAGAGTCAAATTCCACAGTCTTATAGCAGGTCACACACAGAGGTCTATACTATGAGGAAAGAGCTGGAAGGAGAGGGGCAAGCAGGGGCAGGGATGCAGATAAAGCTGACAGCACCCCCTAGGGGAAAAGCATCCCTTTTATAATTTACCCTCCTGAGCTCAAGTCTGGCCTGTAAGGCAAGAGCAGGTTCCATCCATTCTGGACAACTCGTCCTTTGTTCTCTTGCTTTTCCTCTATGATGACTCACTGGTCTGAGCATGTTCCTCCTGCATCAGGAATGGGAGCCACGAAGCAGTCTGTGGTTCGGCCCCCTCTAAAGTCATCGGCGACAGTGATGGAAATAGCTGGGGGTCAACAGTAAAAGATAGGGGCAAAAATTATTCAAGCTCTTAAAAATGGGATAATAAGGTAACTTTCCTCCTCCTTGTATGAGCTCATTTAATTGTAGAGATCTTAATAAATTCAGCCTGATTAACTCCAACCTTGTGGGGGAAGGTTATTCAGTGTTGTGGAATTAATTTCAACAGAAGCCAAAAGAAGAAAAAAGTGAAAGTGTGAAGGGAAAAAACCTTCAGTGCAGAATAAAAAGGAAGGAGGTGTGTGTGTGTGTGTGTGTGTGTGTGTGTGTGTGTGTGTGTGTGTGTGTGTGTGTGTGTGTGTGTGTGTGTGTGTGTGTAGGCCCCATCTGGGGAGCATCTGGTGGTGGATGGTGACAGGCTGGTTTCTGAAGCCACAGCATGGCCTCCTCAAACATGATGGAACCCCAGACAATGCCCCCCCAGGCCTCTGACTAGCTTGACTTATAGACACCCCAAAATTGAGCTGTGAAGCACCCTGCCAAGGTCTTCAATATTATCCTGTACCCTACCTTGCCTCAAGCCACCTATCCTCTATTCAACCCTGGTGTTATATTGCCCCTAAGCAGCACTGCTACTGCAGTGGTCTAGAGCTAGGCAGGCATGATTTGTTTGTTTTTGTTTTTTTGCATCTAGGTCCTTTACTTACCAGTTGCTTGAACTTGGAAACATTTACCCTTGTAGACTTAGGTTTGTAATTCTCACTGGGGGTGGGGGGATGAGGTACTTCAAGGAGAGAGCTCATTCCTACCTAAGGAATAAGGAGTGTCTGCTTGTTGCTGCTGTACCCATGGCTATTGCATCATGCCCTGTGTGATAATTGGTGACATCAGCTTGATAGACTCTAGAATCATCCAGGAAAGAGAACTCTGGCATGCCTGTGGGGGATTATCTTGATGACATTAATGAGGTAGGACGACCTTCCCACTGTGGGTGGCATTGTTCCCTGGCTGGGACCCTGGGCAGTATAAATGGAGAAGAGAAACCATGCAGTGGAACCATTCATTGCTCTCTTCTTCCAGACTGCAGAGTGGCCGGCTGCTAGGATGGCTTGTACTTCCACCTGTGAAGCTACAATGAACTTGCCCTTCTGTGAGTTGCTTTTGTCAGGCTATTTATCACAGCAACAGGCGCCACTAAGACACCCTGTCAATGACACCGGCCCAGAGGGTAAACTGGGACTGAAACTGAGTCCCCATTGAGACCCAGAGAAAAGACTTACTCTCTCAAGCCTGCAAGGGATGCCTGACTGTTCTTTACACCATGGTGTCTAGGGGCCAAGAGATCTCAGTTTGGCACATTCTAGTTGTGGTGCCTCAAATCCATCTTTACAAGAGGAGCAGCCAGTAGGACATTGTCACTTTGCTGCTGCTGTCCTTGTCTTCAGGAGCCTCTCATTGCCCTCAGCAGAGTCTGAGTCCTCAGGACAGCCCTGCCTGGTTTGAAAACTTTCCCAATCCTCCTGCCTTAGCTGAGCTGAACTTCTGGCCTCCCCTTGTATGCCCAGTGACCCAGCAAGGTCAAAGTGGACTTTTTAAAATCATCATGGGTCAATATTGCTGTTATTGTTGTAGCTAGTGGCTTTAACCTATTGGTGATGGTACAGTTAATTTATTGGGTTGTAATCTGCATTTACTTGATCTATAAAATTGAATAAAATAGAAAACACGAGAATGACTTTCATTCAATAAAGGTGACTATTGTCTGGTGAAGCCATTGGAGTCACATGTGAGTGTGTGTGTGTGTGTGTGTGTGTGTGTGTGTGTGTGTGTGTGTCTACATGTGCACGCTTGGGTTATGATATAAAATACTATTTTTTAGCATGGAAAATAATTCCAAATTTTGAAGTCCACAGCTGTAAGTGCCTCTGCAGTGCAGCCAGGCTGAGACTCACAGCTTCATTTCAGGAGTTCTTACAAGACTGGAGTATTGATTGGGGAAGGAAGGCACTCCACTGCCCTCATTCTTCTGGACCCTTTGTGAGCGTTACAATGGGTATGTGTGGCTATGGCCACACTGTGTCCCCGAGGCTTCACCTCCCTAAAACCAATGCCCAGGTTCTCAGCATACTCTCTCACCAATAAGTACTCAACTCCTGCCAGTTGCTGGGTGGATAATAATGGCCCGGATGCCTGTTGGCTTTGGGAGTTCTACGTATACTGTAGAGCCACTGCCTTCCAACACTTGGTTGACTCTCAGATGGTCATGAGAGAAGAGGCCAGATCTCACTGTGCCAACTGAGAGACTTGTGGGATCTACTCTTGGCAGGTGGTGAGGACTTGACTTTCCTGCCCTCATATCCTGTGGCTGAGAGCAAATGTAGGGGAGCCAACCTCATGTATACCTTGCTTCCGATCCAGGCCCACGGGCTCCCCAAGAACAGTGCTTAGTTGACTTCTATAAACAAGGACATTCATCTTTGTCAGCACCAATGAATCACATTTGTCAGACAGGAACCAGGGAGCAGCTGTGTTGGAGGGAGACAAATCACTTAATCCACATCTCCTGATGTGACAGCCCCTGGCATGGAGGAGATCATGGCATTTAAGCATGGAGGAGCCTGGAGGATGCATATGGAGTAAGAGCTGGCTGCCCTCAGCAGTTCCTGCCGGGAGGGACTGTGAGGGCTGGCAAACCCAGTGTGTATATTGGCTGCTACTTCTTCCCCTCCTGCTGCACCTGCTTCTGAGTTGTGCATCCTGCCTGCTGACACCTGGACAGAAATGGAGAGAGAGAGAACTGGCAGCCCCTGGTCCCAGCATGGTGCAGGTTCAGGAAAAATGACTGTGATCAGAGTTGTGCCTTCCAGTCCCATCAACTTGCTTCCCTTTAAGAGTCTTTAGGAAGGGCTATCAAATGAAAAGGACAGAAACCCATCTCAAACGAGCTTAGGCAAAGGGAGAAGGGGGGCTCAACAGCTGTGCAGCCATCATAACAAGGACACAGCTGGGCTTCCTGAAGAAGCCAGTCAGAGGACTCAGACAGGATGTGGATGACTCTGCCACCTCCTTATCCCGTGCTCCTTCCTACAGATTGCCTTCCTCCATCTGCAGAAATGTGGCCATGGGCAGCTCTTGAGTTTAGGGTCACCCTGAGAAAGTGGATAGAGTCTGGAGGCAGGGTAGGGAGTGGGGGGGGAACCGAGAAGAAGGAAGGGTGCTCCCAGGAAACAGCTCTTACTAGCTTTCCAGATCAGTTCCTAAGATCCTCAGCTATGACATGAAAGCTGGTCATCTTGTGCAGCTCATGTGGGGAGGCATAGCTGGTACAGGAGAGTTACCACCTCAGGCAGAGATGTGGGAGCCAGCAGACAGAAAAGCTCACATCATTTTTTTAATCCTCATATCTTTTATCTCCACTTCCCCTCAAATTCACACTCAGTGAAGCCCTTCCTCTGAAAATACTTTTTGGTCCAGAGAGAGCAAGCCAGTCGTTCCTTTTAAGACATCTGGGGTGTGATCAGGGTGAATGGTGGTTTTTTAGGATGCTGCTCTGTGCCCATCCAGTCTTCAGGATGCCATGTGACATGCAGAAGCGGTGCCAGGTCTAATGCTGTGTTTTCAGGTAGCTTGGCTTTGTTGGTTTTGACAGACCAAGAGGCTAGTGTTCTTTGCATACTTACTAAGCAGCTCAGCATCTGAGCCAGCTGGGCTCAGATGCACCCAACACAAGGGTCACTCTACTGTTGAGTGGAAGCACCAGCCCAGCTGGCAAAGGTCTTCACACCCATTCTCTCAGCAGCATGAAAACTTTTATAACCATGAACCTCAGTAAGAAGTATATCTAATAAAAGAGTCTATTTCACTTCTTAACACAGATATATTATAACATGAGTGTATTTATAAAATCACATTATAGAAAGTGTGCCCATCCTTATTGTATGAGCTATGGCTTATTGTTTTTTTTTTTTTTTTTATAATTGTTTCTTACTTTTCCATTCTTTTTCTTATAATGCCAGTTTTGTTTTTTGCATGGACCACAGATGAGACTGACCCCACAATTTGTAAGCATACACACCTCATATATTCTTTCCACATTATTATCACTTTGAACAGTCCTCTTTATACAAAGAGCTCTATGTACAGTGCTCCTTCTGAGTAGAACTGCTTGCTGATGGAGGTTAAGGTGATCCTGGGACCTTTGCTGCTTCTCTCATGATACCACCCTCTGAAGTCTGGGCTGGCATCAGCAACTGCTTAACCAGCAGAATAGATGCAAAAGGCACTCTGGAATGACTAGGGATAGCTCAGAAGTCTTTTATCATCTGCCTGGGTATCTCAGCTCATCTTCGTGGGTACCCTGAGCCACCTGGTAAGAAATCTAACTACCTGAAGACACAAATGTGAAGAGCTATGTACAGATTCTGTGTCTAACAAGAGGAGTCCAGCCTCCAAACCATGCCCATGACCCAGACATAGAAGCAAAAAAATCTTGGCCACACCATACTTACTTATATGGAATAGGAGAATTGCCCAGCTTAGCTGAGCACTGCCCCAGCCCTTGACTCCCTCCATCATACTGAATTAGCTGTCTGCCATAAGCCATTGCATCTTAGGCATTTTGCTCTGCACATGGCTTTGAGAGCTACAGGTGATCTTTAACCTGTATGAGAAAAGGCTCAGGAAGCTTCTGCTCACCCCCACTGCTACTCTAGGTGGGTCTGATGAGTTTTCAACTCTACTAATATGGTTTAGTGTATCTCAAAGGTTTTCATGCTGGTGCCTTGGTCCCTAGGGTGACAGTGTTAGGGCCTACTGGAAAGAAATTTGGTCAATAGGGGTACCATTCTTAGAAGAGATTAGTGTAGGTCCCAAAGTACCCTTGGATGTCAAGAAAGTACAAAAAAGTAAGCCTGGAACCTGAGTGGTCAAGAGTACATTCTACTCTTGCAGAGGACTTGAGTTCAATTTTCAGCACCCATGTTGGGCAGCTCACAACTGCTTGGAACTCCAGCTCGAGGGGGACATAGTTCCTCTGGCATCTGCAAATACCTGCACTCACATGCACATTAACCCCACATAGTTCCACACATACATGCAATTAAAATGAAAGCTAAAACAAATCTTTAAAAATATTTAAAAAGCAAATGGCTCCTGAATCCCTTTGCTCTTCGTGACCTCTTCTGTACATACTCCTGCCACTGCCTTCCCTCCCATTATCAGTGGGCTCCCACCAGAGCCTAACAAGTACTGGTGCCCTTCTCTTGAACCTCTAGACCTGAGAACTAAACAAACCTCTTTTCTTGATGAAGCGTCCTGCCACATGTATTTTGTTACAATGATATAAAATGGAACAGTAGAACCAATCACAGCCCACACCTGTAGTCGGATCTCCTTGGGAGACAGAGATAAGATCACTTGAGCTCACAAATGCAAGACCAGCTTGGTCAACATAGACAAGCCCTATCTTAAAAACAAACAATCAGACAAAAGCTGAATTAGTACACCTACAGTATGGATCCTGTTGAGGATATGTTAAAGGCAGCTCCCCAAAGCTTCCTCTCTTTTTTAATTACCTGGGCTGCATGAGTTCAGAACTTGGCAATTCCCTATTCTATGCACCAGAAGACACACTCAGAGGAGTTTTGGGGTTGTCGGGGTGGGGGTGTGGGCTTCTCCTTCACATCACATCCATGCTAATCTGCCCTGCTGGTCACTGGCTTCCTATGGTTCTCTTTCAGTGGCTCCAAATCAGATGGAGACTGCCAACCAGGAGGGTGAATGACCCAGGCATGAACATGGGCATTGGGCAATAGGAAAACATTGCCTTCTGTGTGTGTGTGGAAGTCTTAGGATACCTAGTTGGAGAGAGAGGAAAGCAATTTTGTGAGTACAGCACACTTGATAAGAAGTTTTGTTGCACAGGAGCTCAGCATCACATAGGAAAGAGACACCCGTGAACTCCTCCCCAGGAGACTGCCTCCTCCCCCAGGAGACTGTACTGAAGGGCAATGCAGAAGGACAGGGAGATGCTAGTGGGGGAGGAGGTGTGTGAACTGTTTGTTAATATTTACCCACATTAATAAGATGTTGAGCAACAGACTCCCCATAAAAGCCATAGTTAAAATTAGTAAGCAGTTCGCCCTGTTCTAACAATATGGAATAATTAATTTCCACACTTGGTTTTTTTCTCCTATAAACAGTAATTAAAGAGAAATATTATATAGCTGCACCTGTTTTTCACTTCCAGCTTTCCACAGTGAGTAAACCCAATCTTTTATGGATGAGAGGAGACACACGCCGGGAAACCTGTAGGAAGAACAGCCTTCCCTTGAGACGTGTAAGAAATCTCCAAGTATTAAGCCATATGGAGGCTGTGCTGGGAGCAGCATGTCCCCTCAGTGGGGATGAGGCTGCATGTACCTCTGACTTTCAGCTTCTCTGAAGGCTTCAGGGCTGTTGGGGGGCAGGAGGGTATTCTTCCAGAAACAAGGAGACCCCAGTGAGGCTACTACCCTGAGGATGGGCTGACTTCCACAGTTTCTGTCTCTCTGCTTGGACTGGATTCTCTGCCTCTAAATGAGGGTGTCAGAAGTGGCCCTGAGAGAGTTGATGTTCAGAGGTTCTCAGTGCCCCTCTGGCAGATGTCAGCTATCCCCAGATGCTTATCCCTCCTCAGATGAAGAGCTCTGGCCGTATGGTAAAAGAAAAGTCAGACCCGGAAGAGGCAGAGAGCTAATATTCGCACCACACTGTACAGTTGACTCTTTACAGCTTCTCACAATCACTATGCAAAGTTATTCTGCTTTCTACTTAAATCCCAGCAGGCACCAGGCCACATCTGCCTCATGGAAATTCTGATGCCTGCCCAAAGTACCTGATGGTTTTGCTGCAACCCAGGCACTTGGGACAAGCAGATGCCCTGTTAAGGTGTGCCTGCTTTCTGTTTCTGATTCCACCTGGACTTTCTGTTAACAAAGGCTCTCCTGTGACTGTTTAGTCCTTAAACTCTAGTCAGTTCTATTTCTGGAAAAGGGACCCTGCATAAAAATAACATGGGTTACCTCTGCTTTTTCTCTTGGGTAGGAACAAAGCTATAATTGGAGACTACAGGCCCTGAGCAAGGACTTGGAGTACGATTAAGAAACAGACATGGGTCTTGCTTCTTCAGCTTTAACAGACATAACTTGGGTTGTGGAATAAGCATGTGTCATCCTCAGTGACTTCACAGTACCTGCCAAAATTCCAGAGCAGGAGACTTAATTGTTCAATGTCAAATTCCCTGTGTGTAGTTTAAGGATTTTTACCTGGGAATTGGATTGGTAGGTAGGTTGCCACCAAATGTGACTGTCACCCACTGATGAGAACCACAGGGACTTTCTTCTTAAACTGGAACAATCTTGACCCCTGGGACATCTACCATTGCCCATGCTTCTATACCTGCCTCCTGGATGGTTGGGGGAATCTCCCAAAGGTGCCCCACACTCCTACTATTTCAAAGTGCCTTTCCTTATATGTTCTCGTTATTGCTGTCTGTGCTGTCCAATTCTTGGGATTTCATTTCAAGAAACAAAAGAGACAAGGTAGCTAGGCTGCAGCAGGATTTATGGCTCATCCAATTAGATGAAGATTGGAGGAGAGAAGCCTCAGGAGCCTAGAGTCCTGTCATCTCTCTGTTATCTCAAATCTGGGAAGCCACAGTTATCAAATGACCTCATTATATTAGTTCTGATCTCATCTTTTAATCCCATTCTTTCCTCTGAACAATGCCTACTCCCTGTGGTTGGTGGAATCATGACCCCTGTCTTGGTTCACTTTCTATTGCTAAAACAAAGTACCCAAAGCTGGGAATATTCTAAAGAAAAAGGTTTATCTGGTCTCAGAAGTTTTGTATCAGCAATAATTTTAGCAGGGACAAACCATGAACACCACCCTAATCTTCAGAACCTGTATACAAACTGTTATGTGGCAAAGGAAATTAAGGATGCCAAGTAACTAACCCTGAAATAGTGAGATGGCCTGGATTATCTGGGTGGCCCTTAAAGGTGGGAGAGGGGTCAGATGAGAAAAGGTGTTTGAAAAAGACTCAGCCTTGGTGCTGATAGGAATATAGATGAAGGGCAGTGTCTGAGGAGGGCAAGCATCTGTAAGAGCCAAAACAAACAGACAGAACCAAGGAGACAGACTTCTCCTGAAGCTCCAGAGGAGCACGTTTCTTCCAACACTTTGACTACAGTCTAGTAAGACCTTGACTTGCAGTGTGTAATGAACTTCGCCATGAATTGAGATAGCACCAGCAGGAAGCTTGCCCACTTCTTTGACACGTCCCTCCCACCCACAACTTCACTGCCACAGTGACTTCTACTAAGTGAAACCCAATAACACATTTCTTTACTCATGTCACTGTCTAGATTAGACACGTCCTCAGTCATCCCTCCTCTTATCTAAGGAGGGAGATCCCTGGTCATGGAAGAAGAACCATCCCTGCTCAGTCCTATGATCCTAACATCTCTGTTATAATACCTGCCTTCCAGGATACAGAGTTCTACGACCGCACATCTGTGGGACCCACTTAAGCAGGTTGAAATGATTAAGGCCATGTGGTCTCCCTTGCAGCTTTCCTTTTCCATCAGGCACTCAAGCTGGCTTCTCGTCTCATTACTAACAGAGGTAAAGGCAGTGACTGGAGTCCTTGTTTGAGTCTCACAGAGTGGGTCACATGGAAATTTGTCTCCAACTGATGTCACTGTTTTTGGGTGTGGGGTAGGTCATGGAAGTTTTAGAAGGTAGAACTTTGCTAAGGGAAGTATGCCTTCAGGGTTTGGATTTGAGGTTTATAGCTGGACTCTACTTCCTGCTAGCTTTCCCCACCCCCCACTTCCCGTGTATAGACAAAATATGATCTCACAGCTCCTTGACCACCAAGCCGGCTTCATGGTCCTGATACTGCTTTCCCCCCAAGGTAGATTCTATCCTTCTTGAGCTGCATGTTAAAATAAACCCCTTTTTTGCCTACAAGTTGCTTTTGGTTGTGGCATTTTATTATAGCTCCAGAAAAGTAATCAATACAGACACCAAAGACAGCTTTGGTGCTCACCAGACCTTTCTCCTTGCCAGCTTCTCTTATAGGCCTGTTTTCAACACTCATAGTAGAACCAGGGTACCACATGTCCAGTGCTGAGAATATAAAAAGGTCTTTGGAAGGAGAATCTGGCTGTCTGGCTATGGCTACTGTTTACAGAGCATGCCACTGCCTTCAAGACTGTGACTTAGGTAAGAGAGTATGTCTGCAAGTCTAGCTCAACAATCTCATTCTCTGGCCATGGAGCCCTGGGTGACTCTCCCCCTGTGCTGAGAACTATTTAAAGCATTTGGGATGGGTATAGCTTAAACTTGGGATAGATCAGGGCTTGCCTGATTACATTCCAAGGAAGCTAAAAGAGGGCAAAATGGGATGGCTGGATTCTGGGTCATATTGTGTAGACAGACACATTAGGCAACCATAGCAAGAAGAGGCAGGTATGTATAATGTTTCAGTTATGACTGGAGTCCACGACCAATGAAATAAGTGTGACTAGAAAATCCAAGGCATTTAAGAGACTGGAAAGAGCTGAGTGGAAAAGAAATCCACCAACCTAAAAGTGACAATTGTCTGAAGCTCAGATCCACAGCAAGAAAGAGAGTTGGGGAATGGATAAGTAAATAGGAAACTGAAACTCTTATTCTTATAAGGTATCTAATAGGAAGCAGTTGTCTTCCTAGTGTGTGTATTTATAGATATATCTGACCATTTTAAACAAAAATATATGACAATAATGATGTAAATAACAAACAGGAAAAATCTGGACATTTTATTGTTTTAAGGCACCAGCACCACCATGGCATGGTGTTCCACCATTTGAAAGTACACTAATTAGTTGTACATGTAGACTGGGAAGCCAAAAAAACAAAAAACAACAACAAAAAAACAGTCTTCTAAAAGAAGCATAAGTGATATGATAAAAGAAAGGAACTAGTAGAATTATATAAAAATCAGAAATCATGAAAGTCATCAATAGAGTGGAAACATTTTTTTTAAGTGGAACACAAATTGATCCAAAAAATAGAAAGCAGTGACAAGTAAGATGGATATTAACCCAGTTTCATTCATAACCATTTTGAACGTCAATGTCTGGATGCACTAACTGAAAGACAGTTTGTCAGAGTGGATCAAAAAACAAGGCTCTATCCATTGTCTGTAAGAATTCTGTTCTGCTAACCAGGTGCTACACCCTTAGAGAAAACTGACTCTCTCTCTCTCCTAGTAGCTAGCCATTGCCACTAACTAGTTCGTTAGTAAAGGGGAGGACTTAGTGTCCATCTCCTCTCTCTCACAGGGGTTTGGCCTGACTTAAGCTTATCTGGGTCTTATGCATGTTGTCACACCTGCTGTGAGTTTATATACAGCTTCCCCATTGTGTCTGGAAAATACTGTTCCTGGGTACTCAACCACCATGTCTGGATTTTACACTCATTCTGCCTCCTCTGACGCAATAATCCCTGAGCCTGGGAGTTTGACTACTCTTTAGTAGAAGGTCACATATCCAAGAATATTTGGGCAACACACATTGGTCTTTACAGGTACTTCATAAAAATTAGTTAATCAATTAATATTTTTAAACAACCCAATCACTATTTCCCCTCATTCCTCTCCTCCCAATCCCTTCCATTTAACCCCACTGCTCCTCCTATTCATTCCTCCTTTGTTTCTAGTAAGAGAAGGGCAGGCCTCCCTCCTATGGATATCAACCAAACATGGCATACAAAGTTGAAGGCTGGATGAGGCAACCCAGTCTGAGGATAAGGATCCCAAAAGCTGACAGAAGAGTCTGAGACAGCCCCTGATCCCACTATTAGGAGCCCCACAAGAAGACCAAGCTACACAACTGTAACATATATGCAGGGGGCCTAGAACAGTTCCATGCAGGCTCTCTGCTTGTCAGTTTGGTCTCTGTGAGCCCCTATGAGCCTCAGTTAATTGATTCTGTGGGTGTTCTTGTGATGTTCTTGATCACTCTGGCTCCTACAACCCTTCCTCCTCCTCCTCTTCTACAGGATTCCCTATGCTCGGTGTAATGTTTGGCTGTGGGTCCCTGCATCTGCTTCCATCAGTTTCTGGATGAAGCTTTTCTGATGACAATTTGGCTAGGCACTGATCTACAAGTATGGCAAAATATCATTAAGTGTCATTTCATACAAATATATATCATTTCATACATATATATAGCCGGTCCTGTTTGGTTCTATCCTAGGTCTCTGGGTCATCCAGCCTCTGGATCCTGATGCTTCAGACAGTGTCAGGGATGGGCTCCTTCTTATGTCATGGGTCTCAAGCTGGACCACTCATTGATTGACCACACCCACACTTTCTGGGCCACCTATACACCAGCACATCTTGTAGGCAGGTTGAAGGTTATATGGCTGATTTGGTGTCTCAGTTCCTCCACTGTAAGTCTTGCCTGGCTACAGGAGGTCGCCATTTCTGGGAATCTTACCTAGAGTTACCTTTGTGGATTCCTGGGAATTTCCATTGTACTAGGTTTCTAAGTCATTCCCAAGGTGCCCCCAATTCCAGTTGTCTCTCCCAATACTCTCTCCATTCACCCTACCCCACCTGGTCCCTTCTCTTTCCACTCAGTCCCTCCCTCACCTTCTATGTCTATTCTATTTCTCTCCAGGGTGATTTATGTGTGCCCCACCCCACTGTGAGCTCTCCTTGTTATTCAGCTTCTCTGGATCTGTGGATTGTAGCATGGGTACTTTTTTTTAAAGGACATAAAAAGAGTGGATAAGAAAATGGGGGCGGCAAGAGTTGTGGGAGGGCAAATATGATCAAATCACACTGCACAAAATTCTCAACTAATAAAAATATTTTAAGAAGTGTTCCTCTCTCTATATATACATATACATGCATATATACATACATACATACATTAAATGGGAGAGAGAAAGACAGACTATTTCAGAAGAAATCAAAGAGTTGGAGTAGCTTTGTAAATCCCAGGCAGAACTGATTTGAAAACAAGAAGAGTCTTGAGGTTAAGGAGGGCTCTACATAGAGATACAGGAGAGAATTTCCCCAAAAGATGCATCAATCCTTATTGTGTTCTTGTGTAACAACAGAAAGCAAAAATGCATGTAGCAAAATTTAATAGAATTTTAAGTAGAAATGGATAAATCCACTATTATTGCCCAAATCTTCAGTACCATCTACAAGAAATGACACATCTACAGACAGAAAATCAGTAAGAACATAGCTGAACTCAACAGCACCATCAATCTCCTGGATGTATGAGGCATTTATAGACATGTTTATCCAATAGATGCAGAGGGCATGTTTCTGGCAGCTAACTTGAAAGTGGGATGATCACCAAGGCATACCACATCCTGGGTATGCAAACACAGCTCAGCACCTCAAAGAGCAGAAAGCACTGAATATCTGTTTGCATAGCAGGGTAAAAAGGAATTAGAAAGCAATAAGACAAGGATGCTGTAATCCCCACACCCACTCCAGATAATGGCAAAAAACAATATTGGTCCAGGAAAAATGCTCAAGAAAGAGTTTAAAACACTTTAAACTATATAAATGTATACCTTATTAAAGTTTTCAAGATAGAGAAAAAGCAATGCTTAGAGGCAAACACATACTGTTGTGTGTTTGTATTAGATAAGAACATAAGTCCAAGGCCAATTATTTATGTTTCACCATAGGAAACTAAACCAAAGTAAGATAAAAGAAGAAATAATGAAGCTAGTACAGAGATCAATGGAATTAAAAACAGAAAATCAATAGAGGAAATCAATAACACCAAAAGTTTTTTATTTAATAAAATCAGTAAGCCTTTTTCCAGACTAAGAAAAAAAGACAAAGACGCAGTAGCTACTATCATAATGAAAGAGAAGAATTCTATATTTCATGGAAATTACATGTGTAAGACAGGGTTAATGTGAGAGACTCTGCCTGTAATATGACTGCCTCAATGAAAGAAAACACTAACTAAAAGCCATAGTTTGCCAAAACTCTCACCAAAAGAGACTTTCTGTGCTCATTACAGAAACTGAGTCAGTAAATAATATAAGAAGTACCAGATGCTGGCTTGTTCACTGGTGGCTCTTCTAGACATTAAAGTAGGGGACAAAAATCAATCCTCTGTAGACTTTCAAGAAGATACAAGCAAAGGCTACTTCCCAATTTACTCTTTGCCCTGATGAACCATTCAAGAAGTTATGAGAGAAAAAGCTGCAAACCAGTATCTTAGAAGTACTGATGCAAAACCCAATAATATTAGCAAATCAATATTAGCAAATCTATCTAAGGTGGAGAGACAGCTCCAGGATTAAAGTTGTTTATCTGGAAAGCCTAATGACATGAATTTGACCTCTGGATCCCATGGAGCAGGGAAGGAACCAAGTCCTGAAAGTGGTTCTCTGGCTTCCTTGTATGCACTGTGGCACATGAATATACTAATAATAAATGATATAAAATTTAAATTTTATCAACTAAATATATAAATGAAAATTGTTAGGGGCTGGAATGATTCTCAGATAAAGTGCTTACTATACACCCATGAAAACCTGAGTGTGAGTCTCTCCAGGACACATGTGAAAGCCAACCATGAAGACACATAGCTCTAACCTTGCATTGGGAGGCCAGAGACAGACAAGTCCTGGGGATTCACTGGTTAAGCAGTTCAGCAGAAATAGCTAAACTCCAGGTTCAGCGAAGAGATGCTGCATCAAAATAGAAATGGAGAGTGATGGAGGAGGACACCCCAGTATCAACCTCTGGCCTCCACATGCACTCATGATCATATCTATAAGTGCATAAAACAGACACCAAGCCAAATTCAAAGTAAAACAAAAAGCCCCAGCAAATGGAAATGGATAGGAAGCCCATTAACTCCATAAAACTCCCTATAAGAGTCTGTGGATGACATCACACTTAATGCAGAGAAACTCAACACGTTCCCACTAAGACCATGAGCAAACCATCACTCTTCTCCTGGCTAAAGAGCAAGCTAAGAAAGAGAAACAGAAAGTATGCAGCTGATGAAAAGAAGCATGAGGGCAGGGGTGGGTTTTGCTTGAAGACGTATTTGACCACCTATTTAGAAATTCTAAAGCTGTTGTAACTACTCTTATAGAAAGGCTATAAGGTTAAAGGTCAGTGCCCCAAAGCCAATTAATTTCCCATTCAAGGGAACCCACAATGTTTGTATAAGCATGATCAAAACCACTTAAATACAAATTAATAAAATAATGCAAGGTGTGTTTGAAGAAAACTGAAACTCTAATGAAAGAAATCCAGGAAGAAGCAAATGGAGAGAGATACCCTGTTCATCAACAGAAAACTCAATGTTGAGATGTCAGTCTTCTCAATATGATATAGATTCAATCTACTCAATCAAACTCATAGCAATTTATTTTGTGGACATCAAAAAAGTAAGTCTAAAGTTAATATAAGGAGACCAATGATCCAGGATTTCCAAGAGGGTATTGAAAAATGAAGGAAAGTTGGGAGACTTACCCAACTTTGAATAACGTTACAATATTTGTAAAAGAGTAAACCAGTAGATGAATGGAAAAGAATAAAGATCCCAGAAATAGGCCCATATAAGTTTTATGAAAGGGTCTGTTCTAGTTGATTCTCTGTTGCTGTGGTAAATCATGACCATAAGAAACTTGGAGAGGAAAGAATTTACTTTAACTTACAGGCTACAGTCCATTGTGAAGAGAAGTCAGAACAGAAACTCAAGGCAGGAACCTAAAGGCAGAAACTGAAGGAGAACCATGAAGGAGTGCAGTATACTGGCTTGCTGAGCCAGTGTTTTTATATAACCTTGGTCCCCTACCTAGGGATGGAACTGCCTATGATGGGCCTTCCCACAGCAATTAGCAATTAAGGAAAAATGCCTCACAGATGTTTCTATAGAACAATGTGATGGAGAGAATTCCTCTCTCCCCATTGACTCTAGTTTATGACAAGTTGAAAGTAAAAACTAAACAGCACACTAGCACATGGTATCTACAAAGGGGCAAAAGCAATCCAATGGAGCAAAGATGGTGTTATCAACAGAGATACTGTCACAACTGGGAACACACACACACACACACACACACACACACACAACGAAAGGAAAAGAAAAGGGATAATTTATGATTTGTTTTTTAGAAAAGTTATCTCCAGATCAGTTTATAGACATAAATTTAAAGCCACAAACAAACAAAAAGAAAGAAGGAAAGACATCTTAGAAAAAAGTGTGAGAGAAGATTAAAATGATTTAGATGGCTTTCAGTTTGGTGATGGCATGTTAAGATACAATAGAGAAAGCCATAAAAAAATCGTTAAGTTGGATTTGACAAGAAAATAAAAAGCTCTCAAATACTGGTCATATTAAATGATGAAAAGGTCCTAAGGCCCCTGCTACTCGGGACCCAGACTATTATGGATATCTTGTAATTCAGCTTACAAAGCTGTACACTTTCTTTCTAGAGGACCCAGCTATCTATCTATCATTCTTTGATATTTATTTACTCAAGTGAACTGAAAACTTATATGTACATTAAAAATTGAATGAGTATTTTTAGAATTTTTTCCCCCAAACTGCCAAAACTTAGAAGCAAACAAGATGTTTATCAGTTGATGACTGGGTAAATAAACTGTGGTATATCTAAGCAATGAAACATTCAGCAATGAAAGTAATGAGTCATCAAGCCATGAGAAGACACAGGGAAAACTTAATCTGTAAAATAATCTCATAATTCTATAATGGCAGACACATGTAAACCTGCCAAATTCATAGAGTGACTAGAGTAAATCTTGGTATGAACTTGAGAGACAAAGACAGACCCATGCAGAATCATTAATTGTTAATGAATGTTTCACTTTGGTGAGAGAGGTTCTATCTATCTATCTATCTATCTATCTATCTATCTATCATCTATCTATCTACCTACCTACCTACCTTCCTACCTACCTATTTCTATTTCTGTCTATCTAGGGATACACACAGTTTTGGGGAAGCAAACTCCATCCCAGTCATGCTGGGATGCTTGATCTGCATAGATGGCACCTTCATTCCTCAGGTAGAAGCTGATGATGAGTACCTGGCCAGGGCTGAGCCAATCAGAGCAGTGAAATCCCTCCAGGGGCTTTTAGGGCAAGGCTTCCTTTCTCCTTTTGCAGATGTGGATGAGAGGACAGCTCACTCAGCTGCTGAGGCGGTGAGATAAGCCATCCTTGGGACAAAAGAGACCAAGAACACGGCTTTAAACATCATGCCTTTGTGGAGTGTGCCTATAATCTCTACCTTTTCCCTCAAATTTGCTATGAACCTAAAACTGCCCTAAGAAACAAAGTCTCCTTTAAACAAAAGAAAAACAACTGACAAATTACTTGAATATTCAACAAAGGAAAAGTAGTTATGCAAAGAAAATCCAACAGCAAAACATTATGCAACCACAGAACTGACTACAAAGATACTATTTTTGAGGGGAAAATGCTCTGACAGTAAATTATCCATTTGGAATGAGTGAGGATAGGCAGATAACAATAGAGAACACCTGAGTGAGGGAATTCAGATGGCTGCTGCTGTTCCTGGTTATACTTCTCTGCACTGTCCACAATGCTCATGGACTACTTTTAATGAGAAGAGAAAGATTCACTGCCTTTCACAGGCCCTTGAGGAGTTGATTTCCTGAACTCTGAACCTCTCATTAACCAGGAATGAGTGTTATGCAGCTGGTCAAATGTGTTCCTTCCCAGCCCTCGCCTGGCACAGCCCAGCAGGGAAGTTGCCTGGATGAGGCTCTAGATCCAATAAAAATGCTACAATCATGCCTCTTCTTTGGAGATTTTCTTACAAATTCTCAACACAGCAGATGCACAACCTTCCTGAGCCTTTGACTTGCACAGCTGAGGTCCCTTTCTATGTAAATTCTGGATTAATTGGAACCACCCAGACTCTTACTAACCAGCACACTCCAGCACCATGGATTAAGCTCCCAGGTCTCCATAAAAGATGAACATAGACCCAGGGTGGTTTTGAGAAACATCTCAAATAGAAAGGAAATCTAATGCAACTTGGCTTCAACAATCAAGGAACATTCCTGAGGTAGGCAAGCTTCAGGCACAATGTGATCCAATTATTCTGGATGGCTCAGAGCCCTGGCTTTGTTTTCTCTGCCATGTTCTTGGCTCTATTTTGTCCTTGGGCTGGATTCTTTCTGGGCTACAGCTACCAAGTGGGCTTTTGTCTCATGCACACAGTGTCCTCTCAGAAGAGGAGAAAAATGTCTTTCCCAAGAGCCCCAGAAGGAATGGCTTGCTCTGACCTGGCACTCACTATAAACTGTGACTTGAGGGGTGGAGGAATGGATAAGTCTACACAGATCAAGTGTCCCAGCAGGCTGGCAGAATAGTCACTTTCCCCTAACCACATGGGGCTCCAGACAGAAATTACCACCTCCAGTTAGGAGAAACTGGAGCCTGAGAAGGTTCCTGCAAATGTCCGTCATGGCCAGGCTGCTCTGTGAAATTGCTTTTTTTTGCAAATGTATCTAAAGAGTTGTTTTTGCAAGCATTAACAACCAGAATTTTTATTCAGAAAATGCTTATCATCAATTTACAGATCTAGTTACATGGAACATTTTAATATTCATAATTGAATTTTTATATAAAAACATTTCTTATTTCATTGTTTCTGGCACTTCAAGGAAATGAATGTCTCAAGAATATTGATTCAAAATACTTCAATGGCCCAAGAAAATAAAGATTAAGAAACTAATTATAGCTTTTCCTTTTGAAAAGAAAAGATGAGTTTAATAAACAGGCCAGTGAAAATCAATGTGAAAAGATGGACTCCCTCCTTGAGGCCACATCAGCCTTCCCTGTTCTCCCCTGTGCCCCAAATGTCCTTCCTCTCTCTTCTCAGCTGGAAATCACCATCCATCTAAGCAGCCCCTCATATGGTCTCTTCTTAGAGCCCCACAATGCTCTCTGCACTGCATGGGCCCTGTGACCTCACCAGAGGGTGCTCACTATGTCTGCTTCTCCCCTCGAAGAATGTTCAGTTGACATTGTATCATAGGTGCTAGGCCTTGTCTGTGCACTGTACAACGTTGTGATGTCATGGAGGGGGAATTTAGACAAGAAAGAATGCTAATTAGGAGGAAGTCCTGTGAAAAAGGCCAAGGGATTTTCAAAACAACTTTCCAGCAAATCCTACCAAGTCGCATGGCTTCTGGTGAAAAATATTGTTCAGAAATTTGAGAACAGTAGCCATGATCCAAGTGGGAATTGACTGGATGGGAGAAGAGGAAGGGCAGAAAGTAGAACAAGGCAATGAGAAGACCTAGAATCTGGTCAGGAAACTGGGAGTTTAGAGATGGGCTTGGGGAACCATGGACCCTGGTTCCTCGAAGCTTGAAGTCTCACGCAAGGAGATGGACACCCGAGGAGTAATTAGACACCTGGAAAGTGGGTTGCATTTGGTTAAGAAGGGTTGTAGAGAATTTTAATATCTCCCTCTCTGTCTCTCCTTCCCTTCTTCTTTCTCTCTCTCCTCTCTTCTTCCCTCCATCTTTCCATTCCTTCTTAATGCCCTCCCTCCCTTCATCTCCCCTCCCTTCCTTCCTCCACCCCACTACTAAGCTAGGAAGAGGACACCCTCCTTTGTTACCATGTTTCCCTCACCTCTTCCAGCCCTATGAAAGCCGATGACCGTGTGTTGCTGCCTGCCAACCTAGTGTACCTATACAGCCCCTTGGACATTTACATCATTATCCAGTCACAATGACTCACTTAGACCTACTTTTGTGACAGAAAGGCAAAACCTGGCTGTTGCAACAGACAATGCATGACCCATAAAAAGGCCAAAATATTTACTCTTACCCATTGAAAAATTGCAGAAGAAATTTACTAACTCATTTCTGCCTTTAAACTTGTTGCTCTTCAGAGAGAGAGAGAGAGAGAGAGAGAGAGAGAGAGAGAGAGAGAATTGGCTAACCCAGAAACCCTTTTGTCCCTTACTGACACCTCCAGGGACCGTGGCTTCCTAGGTTCACCTTTCTTTCATGCAGTGTTTTTGCTGACCCAGCATCTGTTTAAGAGTGTCTCACCTTGACATTGTCTCACCTTGGACTCCAATGCTGACAGGATTCTACCATCCTGGTCCCATGAATTGCTCCTCTAACAAAACACAGAACTGTCCTTCACATACCCTTTCCCCTAGAAGTGTTTACTTAATCTTAGCCAGTCTGACCCAGCCCTTACAATTCCTGAACCCCACCACACTGACCACCAAAAGAAGCCTCTGGCTTTGGAAAACTTATTTGAAAACTGAAAAATGCTGACAGCATCCCTCCTATTTCTGAGTGCTTCCTCTTCTTACAGAATAAGACAGAAAGTTAATGCTGCTGTTCAGACCAGAAAATTCCCTTTTGTAGTTCAAACA
Source organism: Phodopus roborovskii (assembly GCF_943737965.1). Taxonomy (NCBI): domain Eukaryota; kingdom Metazoa; phylum Chordata; class Mammalia; order Rodentia; family Cricetidae; genus Phodopus; species Phodopus roborovskii. The sequence continues at coordinate 10,103,545 of NW_026126407.1, forward strand.
AGGAGAAGAGGCGGCATAAAGTGTGCTCTTGGAAGCTAATCAACCCTGCTGCTCAGCCCTGCCATTTGGACTCACGGGAAGAAGGCACTAGTTTGAAAGGCATCCTGGAGAGCAGGTGGCCTGGCAGTGGCTTTGAAGCAATTTTCAAAGCAGGTAGAGTCTGGCCAGGGCCTTGAATGGTGTTCTCAGACCTGAGCTGGCTATGTGGACTGGAAGGCAATCTTAGGGTCAGGGAGGAGCCTGATTGTAACACCTCCTATGAGACAGACCAGGCTGTGACCCCACTTTCAACCATGCAAATGTGGAAAAAGCATTTCTCTTCTTTGAGTCACAGCAATGTCTTTTAAAGAAATGATGCCACATGGTGAGCACATTGAGCTGGCACATAGAACAACAGCCCCTGGCTCAGGATGGTTTAACTTAAGATAATTTTCATCTTTGCAGTGTTGCAAAAGGAATTGTGAAAAACTAGAAACCATGTTTTAGTTTTGATTTTGGAGTTTTACCAGCCATGTGTCTGACCAGCAGTAATGAATCACAGTCACCAAGGGAAACAACATACACACTAAGGCACATTGTGTCGCTCAACTAGGAATTCCCATTGATCAAAAGGATCAGATGCACTTCAAACTTGTGAAGCTAGCTCTAATTTACAATGTGGGTATAGGGACATTAGCCCACCATAGGTGTACTGGTTAATTTTTGTCAGTTTGATACAAACTAGAGTCATCTGGGAAGAGGGAACCACAATTGAGAAATTCCCTCTGACGTTGACATTTACTTGATTAATGATTGAGGTGGAAGGGCCCAAGCCATGGTGAACAGTGCCACCCCAGGCAAGTGATTCTAGGCTGTATAAAAAAGCAGGCTGAGCAAGCCAGGGACAGAAGGCCAAGAAGTGACACTCCTCCATGGTCTCTGCATCAGTTCTTGGCTCCAGGTTCCTGCCATGAGTTCCTGCTATAATTTCCCTCACTGATGGACAGTGATTGGGATATGTAAGCAAAATGAATCCTTTTCTCCCCAAGATGGTCTTGTCAGAGTTTTATAGTAGCAACAAAAAGCAAGCTGGGACAGCAAGTGATTTGAGGTATGTCTTTTCATTATTAGTTAATACTAAAACAGCAGTGAAAGGCAACTCTTGTCTGTCTTGGGAACTGGAATCTTCTGGAAGTAGAAAAGTAAATTTCATGTCTTGGAACCTTTGCTTAAACCTCTCAGAACCCATCTGCTATGTATCCTCCAACATTATCACAGACCTTAAACCACAACATCAATGATAGAAATAAATCAAAGTCAATATGCATGGAGCACTGATTATGTGCCACACAAGTGCATATTGTTCTAAATCTCTCGATAACTCCATTGTGGAAATATTAGTATTTCCTCCTATCTCACTGTTGAGGATATAAAATGTGAATAGATTGAGAAGACTGGCTAATAAGCTGATAAGACAGAATTAGAATCCAACAATATTGATCAAAGACTCCTAACCTAAACCAAAGACAGATACACAAACAGCTAAGTAGGTGATTGGTAGAATTACAATCAAACAGATAAATACATCATTAAAGCTTTACATAGAAGTTGTCTAGGCTAAAAGAATCTGCAGAAGTTTAAAGAGGTGACTTACTAAGAGTTATCTCATTTGTAGCCACAAAAGATGAGGCAGCCAGGAATGGGGGTGATATCAGTGTCCATCCAAGGCATTCTCTTGACATGTTGATCTAACCAAGATTACTAAAGTGAAAATCAAGGAATGCAGTGGCTAGCTCTACTATATATAGTTTTTCTTATATTATTTATAATATTTTATATTTTGGACAAAAAAGGGAAATGTGGTGATATCTTATTTGTACCCTAACAAATAAAGCTTGCCTGAGGATCAGAGGGTAAAGCTAGCCACTAGTTAACCATAGAGGTCTGGAGATCTGTACAAGACAGACAGGAAGTGATAAGGCCTGACAGAAAGAGGAATATAAGGAAGGAGAAGACATAGCTCAGTCTCCTTTTGGTCTGGAGATTTTGTAGAGGTAAGGACTGCAGTGACTGGCTGTTCTGCTTCTCTGATCTTTCAGTTTCCACCTCCTAATATCTGACTCTTGGTTTTTTTTATTATTAAGACCATTTAGAACCCATGTTACAATGCAGAGGAGGGGGATCAGCATAGAGACACTGAAGAGGCCCCAGAGTTCACATCTATTTGTGAACATCACTTCAGCCCTAGCCCCATTAGGTTTCTTCAGCTGTGCCTATTTATCATCCTTCCTCAGTGGATTCTATAAGAAAATTCAAAGGAAAAATAGTTTGTTTTGATTTCTATATAGATTGGAGAGCAATTTTAGGCCCTTTAGGGAAACCACTGTCCAAAGGCACCAGCAATGCCAAGCTTCAGCTTTTCTCTGACTCAGTGTGGCTGTCTGGATGTTTCTTCAGAGATCCCGGCTTTCTTCCTGAGCCCCAAGAGTCACAACCGACAAAGTGAATGTTTACAAATGCTTTCCCAGTCCAGTAATGCTGTGATAAAGAGTTAGAGCTATTTGACTTGGGTTTATCTGCTCTGCACACCCAAGAAGATGTGGCCTTGCCTGTGATTAGGTAGAATTTTATGAAGGAAGATTGTGTGCTGGATGTAACTACTCCTGGCTATGCTGACCAGGCCACCAAAGCTTGCTCCACTCTGAATCGCTAGGACAGAAAGGGAAGTGAGGGAAGACATATTCAGTGATCACTGTGGGCAATGGACTTAGCAGACTGGTGACAGGTAGTATGGACTGAGGGCCAGAAAGTCATAACTCTGAGTTCCACCTGTGTGACTTTGGGCAGGTTCTCTTCTTTAATCTATTAGCATCAGTTATCTGCTAGCTTTTAATCAATTATTAGTAAATTAGTCAATGTATTAATCAATGTATAGTGACTGTAACAAATACTTTGATATAACAGCTTAAAAAATAAATAAAGGCTTATTTTGGCTATAAATTTTTGAAGTCCCAGCACAGGTTTGGGCTTGTGGGAAAACAGTACACCATATTGGGGAGTGTGTGGTAAAGAAGCAAAAGAAGAGGACAGGAAGAGGAAGAGGTCTCAGTATCCCAGGATCAGGCCCCATCATCCTCTTATATAATATGACTCTGATGGCATGGACACCTCACAAAAGAATCCAGCCTCTTACAGGATCCAATACTTTCTAATATTTCATGCTGCAGACCATGCTTTTACTATTATAGACCCTGGTGGGGGTTCACATTAAGATTCAAATAATAGCAAAGAATAACCTTTAGTTAATGAATTTGCAATTAGGGCTCAGCAGGTGTGGCTAATCTTTTCCCCATATAGGTGAGAGGCGGAGACTGTACTTGCAAAAAAGCAAATACACTCAGCTGGCAACTTGATAGCTGGTGGCTGGGAGTTCAGGTGGACCAAGGGCCTCTTTATGAACTGCTTTGGCTTTTTTTGTGGTGTCCAAATATGTCCTAAGTGTGAGATCCCCAACATAGCAAGGAAGGAATGGAAGCATTTTGTAACCCGGCCCTGAAAAATCTATAGCATCATTTCTGTGTGTTGCTTGACATAGTGACAGAGTCAAGAGACAAAGAAACAGAAACATTTCTTGTTTGTGGGGTGTTGGTAAGGTCTAGAAGAGATTGTAAAATGGGAGAGATTTAGGTGCCATATTCAGAAGATATACTCTACTATCTTATCTGACTGACCCTTAGTACTTTAAATGTGACAGCAATCTTTTAATTTGTAAGGAAAACATGGTAGTTTTAAAAGTAGAGGTTTATAACAATGAAGGTGACAGATGAAACCCAACCTGAATTCATCCACATTTATTTTCTGAAACTTGGTGGCATAGTAGTTTTATGCTGTTCCCTTATACTAGATTCCTAGCATGTTAGAGACACTAATGGACCTTAAACAACAGCAGAGCTGAGGAGACAGCAGAATTATATTCTGTGTATGATAGAGTGGATGAGCTGGGTTTAGAGAGAAGGCGGTCCCCTGGGTAGGGAGAGTTGAGACATGGAGAAACTGGCATATGCATGGAACCAAATTATATGTGCTGTAGGCTTCCTCTGCTACCTCTCTCTCCCCCTCAGGAACATATGCTATAATCTCTTATGCCTTTGTGTGAACGGGTGCTAGTGGAGGCATAGAGGAGTTCTTGGAATGCCCTGGATTTAGTCTTCAGAACAGTGCAGTGCAGACTGAAAAGGATATCAATGGGAGGGAGGAATGGGGCAAAGATGGAGATTGAAGTAGAAGGAGGAATTTTGACCACAAGAAAGTAAGTCACTCCACCACACTCATGCAGAGGAATTCACAACAGAGGACCTGAGCTCATCTAACTCAGATAGCAGGAAGCCTTCAGTCATATGTCCATCAAGAAGTACTGTTCTTAATAGTAGGCACGGGTCTCAGTAATTGCAAGCCTGGTTATGGGGCTGGTGCCCTTGGAGAGATAACCACCATTAAATCAACTCAAAGAGAACATTTGAAGTGTCTTCTAGCTTTCATTCAGCAGGGAACAAGACTGATACCATATTACTCCCAGAAAGCCTAGATCCTGTCTCATTCTGGTGTAGGTGATCTGGACGACACAGCAGTTCTGATACAGGATTAGTGTATAGAGGAGCTCAGGCTTGCATATTGTTGGATATTCTTGAACTGAGACAGCCAGCAGGACTTTGTAACAAAAGACAAAGTTGGAGGCCTTTCCTCCTTAGGTACCTGTAAGGCTCATAGACAATCCTAACAGAAGGAAGCATAACTATTAATGTGAGGAAAGAACTCTAGCAGACAGGCTTTGGTGGCGATATTAAGGCTGTCTGCGTAAAGCTTCCAGCAGAGCATCTAATATGTAAATTGGCCTTGCCACTTCCCACTTAAAGCCTTCCAATTACACTTCAATATAGGTAGAAGAAAATCCACACACTTCACCATCACCTGTGGATCCCCATCCTGATCTAGTCCCTTCTACTGACTCACTGGCATTCTCTTATTCCTCAGACACAACAACAGCATTCCTATCCAGCATCTCCCCATGCTCTGATCTTTGACAAGACTGTTCTTCAGTCAGCTCTCTGAAGTATCCGTACATCAAAGGAGCACAGTGTGGAAGATGAGATCCATAACTTTACTTTATGATAACTGAGTTTTAAAACTGTTTCAGTGGTGGTCATCTCCACCTGATTCTAAATGGAAACTAGAAATGTCCTGTTTTCCTGCATGCCCTTGGGCAATGGACAGTTCTGTACCTGCTTTCAGTTGTAAGTTGTGAATGTGTCTGACCCCAAATATTAACCAGCACTTTAGGAAGGGAAGACTTTCCCATTTCCTTCACATGCAGAGTTGTACCTAGAGCCCCCATCTTTGAGGAAGAGCACAGTTGGCTCCTCCATTCTCTTTGCTCAGTTCCCCTTTCATTTGTTGGCTCTGTTTCCATTCTTGGAAGGGTAGACACAGGGGTAGCCAGGTGGCTTGCTTCCCTCTGAACCTGTGATGAGCAAATTTGCTTACCTCATGGCAGCCAAGAGCAAGGATCGGGGATACTGCAATGCCCCCAATAGTATACTACCATTGATATACTCCCTTCAACTGAATCCTATTGCCTCCGTTTCCCTCACTTTCCCATAGCCTGTTAAACTATGAATCCATCAAAAGACTAATCCACTGTTGAGGTCAAAGTCCTCATGATCCAATCGTCTCTCAGAAGCCCCACTTACAAACATCGCTGTACTTAGGATGAAGTTTTCACTATATGAGCCCTTCTGGGCACATTTCAGGTCCAACTATTAAAGAAAAAAAAAAGAGCCTAAAAAGTTAGAGGCCCTCTCTCTTGAAGAGCCATGGTGCCAACAGTCTCATTGACTATATGAACTTGGAGAGGGCATGAGCAGAGATCCCAGTCCCAGCTGATCAAAGATTCTCAATTGACATCCAATCTAAGCCACCCAGATACTCAACAGGCATAAAGGGAAATAATAAACATGGTATTTTGTGATACAAAATGTCTGCTGTCTTATTAATCACCAAAGGAAAAATCAAGACACTTGAATGGTTGCAATGGTTGTTTTAATATCCACTTTGCTCTGCTCTGAACCAATGCATTTAAATGGTTGCATTGGTCACTTAATACCCACCCCACTCTTCCCTTGCCTTTCTTGAGTTTGTGAGTGGTCAAAATTCAGCAACCATATACTCAAGCTTTGCCACAAAGTATCCACACCTTAGGCATCCTTCTATAACCCCCATAACTTTCTATCCCAAATGAGATGATTTTTTTTCATAGTCTCAAAAAGTATCCCTGCTCAAAAAATGTTAACAGAAGACCTGACTGAGGCATTGATGGCAAGCCACAGAACTGAAAGGGCTGGTGGGGTTGCCCTCTCTGTGGCCCTTCTTTGGAATCCTAGCCCCGACAATATATTTCTCCAAGCATCTGGAGATAACTACTTCTCTTTCTATTTCCCACAGCCCCACTTCCCATGCTGTGTTTGAAATAACTGCTGTGGCTTCTGTTTTCCTGGCTGTCTCACTCCTCTTCCCCAGTCAGCCTGAACCTTTGACCATAACAACGCTTTCATGACTGATTATTGATAGGGATAGATTGTACTGGAGATTGGAATCCAGGTTTGCACTCCACATTGCACCATCCTGGGATCACACCAAGAGAAAACAAATTAAGGCTTGTGGAGTGGATGAAGGAACACAATACCAACCACAGGCACTGTGTGCTCTGACCCTCTTCCCTTGGACCTACAATGGATTAACTGTTGCCTGCCTGAAGGAGTTTAAATTACCTATCCATCAGCCAAACGCCCAGACATTAGGCTCTTGTCCAAACTCCTCTCACACCTCAGCCTGCAATTTCCTCTGAACAAAGTGATTGCACTACCCTTTCACAGGGGAAGATTAGTCTTCTCAGTCAGGTGACAGGAGCCAAATGGGAGGTGAAGTGTTCTGCCTGCTCGACACCATCTGTGAACATAACCCAAGCTACCCTCAGATTGGTGCTGTCCCTGCTTCACTTGCTCTGAACAGGGATGTCGATGCCTTGATTGCTTTTCTTGTGGTGTGTGCACACTCTGAGTGCACCCCACATTCCCACTTGCTTCTCTTGCCTCTTTTGGAGGAAGCATCTGATGTTGTGTGCATCTGTCAGCTGAGCACTGGTCCAGGACGGATGGGAGTGATGACAGGCAATGGGAATCAGCACCAAGCACGGTGATTGCACATTCAGGATTCTTTGTTTCTTATTGCTTTGTGGGTTTCTCTCCATATGTTATTCGTAGTCTGAGATGTCATGAATCCTGGCCCATTGGGGTTGAGCTGAATTCGACAAGACCATCTTTTATTAAAATATGACCTGACAAATTTAGCCTGTCTCTCTTTGGAAGCTCAGAAGTAGCATAAATTTGATAATATAAAGGGCCCAATATCCAATCCAAACAATTCCCCTCAAGTCTACTTAGAAGAAAGATGCAGGGAAGGACAGTGTCCCATCACTGCTGTGACACACCATCTTCCTTTGTGTGTGTGAAGATAAAAGTGAAATGGACATTACTATCTGTGGCAAATGACGTCTTCTCAAATCATTTTATACCACCACCAAGACAAGAGTCAAGAGAGACAGGAAATTCAATCCTTTCTGATGTCCACACAGAAGATTAACCACCTCAGAGAGATTAGGGAAGTGTCTTCCTCCCAGGGACTTAAAGACATAACTATGCAGTGTGCTAATGAAAACCCCATTGATGTTTGGCATTTTACCAACTGTCAAAAATTAGATTTAGCCATCCTGTGATTTTAATTAGTGTTAACCTAGTTAAGCCAGCAGGTGGCCTTCATTCAAGCAACTGCCTTCATCTGCATAAACTTTCATTGGCTACAGCTCAGAGGAAGGCAAGGGTGGAGGTAGGGCTTCACTAGACTTCACTGTTTGAACTGGACTTTGAAGGTGTTTGATAATTGTTCAAAGAGGAGAAGCTCCTTCCAGGAAGAATGAGCTGCACATACAAAGAGTAGACCATAAAAGAACATGACACCCAGAATAGCAAAGAGTCCAGTTTGTCTAAGGATGAGAGAGAAGAGGCGGGTGGGGCTCCAGTGGTAAAAGGGTCTCGAAGTCAGAGTCAAAGTCATCTTGGTAGAATTGGAGAGTTATTGAAAGCTGTGGGGCAAAAATGTGACTTGGTTCCATCTGGACTTTAGCAAGAGAATTCAGAGAGAAAGGAGAAAGCTAGGAAGGAAAAACTCGGGGCTTGCTCCAGGAACTTCTTACAAGTCTGTTCTCTTAATGGAACAGAGTTAGCCAGTGAGCTGATCTTGAGCTTGTATGAAGCCAACATATCACTGTGGAATAATGGAAGGCAAGAGTTTTACACTAGTTAGTTAGTGCATGTGGGGACAGGGTTTAGGATTCTGTGATATTTGGTGAAATCCAAGGACAAGGATGTAACATCAGAGCTGGAGAAGCAAGGGCTGTTTGACGAAGCAGAGTGATGGGACAGGTGACAGTCTCTCTAGAGCTTTGACAATCCCAGGAGGGAAGCCAGACTTTGGGGTGGGGATAGGAGTGGGAGGAGTGGGGAAATGGTAGGTAAAGGTTTGCACACTCGCCCGTGGGTCACAGTCTAAGTTCTCTAAAAAATAACAGAAACTGTAGAATCAGAAAAGATGTGTTTTAGTTTTCAGATATGTGTGCAAATTCTTCAACACTTCTTTCTTCAAAGCGTGGCCTTAAACCCTTTACACATAGACTGGATCTCATGACTTTCTTCTAATGAGTGGAACAAGAAAGAACTGGTAGGGTGTCACTTTCACAGCTGGATCATGAAGGCAAGCCTATGAGCTTAGCTTGAGGCCAAGAAAGGAAAATGGCAAGTTGAAGACATGCTTGGTCTCTAGAGAGAGTTCAGTGACAATCCGGGGAATTTAGTAAAACTGACTCAAAGCAAAAGTAAAAAGTGGTCTGGGGATATAACTCCCGGGCAGAGTGCTTGCCTAGCATATGAAAGGCCCTTGGTTCTGTCCCCAATAACCCTAAAACAAAACTCTAGATCCTGGGACATCAATTCTCCCTCTGGGTTCTGTGTCAGATCACTTACCTAGAGAAGCCAGACTCCATACCCAAAGACACTCCTGGCTTGAGGAACTGAGGCTTCTAGCTGATAGGCACGTGGAGGCACCATCTTGTGAACAGGTTGTCTACCCTCATACAAGCCTATGGGTGACTGAAGCCTTGGCTGTTTTAATTGTAGCTTCATGAAATAAATCTTGAACTACAACCCATAGAAATACAAGAGTAATACATTGTCTGCTACGGCTTGGGATAATAGACCATTAATTACATCCTGGGTTCAGATGCAACCTCTAACATATACATTATGTAAATGATTTTAAACATCTGTTTACTAAATTGTAAAATATGGTGAGACTCACAGCCCAAGTTTGATGTAAAAATTGAATAAAATGAACAGATATGAAGCATACTTGTGGTCTTCCACCTACTGGGGATAACCAAACACCTGCCTAGTTATGGCCACGTTGAGAAACTTATCAAGCATAGCTTACTCCTGACCTGAAAGGTCTGAGTGAGGTTTCAGAAATATGGGCTGGATGTTAGAAATGCCACAGTTTTCAGTGTCCTCAACTGGCCTCCCAGGTGACTATGGTTTACTAGGATCCCGGGTAAATGCACAGAGGCCTAAAGCACCATGGTGACTTCTGCTTGACCATCACAAATAAAGGAGAGAGTATGACCTCTCTGGACAGGTATGCGACAAAGTAAACAGTTTGTGGATAGGTCTTCTCAGTTTTATTCTAGTTTAATCAATTTGCCTTTACTATGACAATCAACATCCCATAGGCTGATTGGGAGGAATATCTATATGGAGTTTTATCTAGTGGCTGCAAGTTCTTGTGACCTCTTGGACACACGTCTATTAACACTAACAAGACTTGAGCACAGGAAACCTGTTGGTCCCCAAACCCCCAAATGGCTGAGATGCACTAATGTTTCTTAAATTGGAAGGATACAATCCAATTTACAAGAAGAGGTTGGATAACCCCAGCAGGTTTGAATTGTTCCTCAATGAAGAGCAGTTCCATGACAACTCTCAACTCCATCAGTGTTGCTTTAGGAGATGGTAACAGCAGGATACATCCCAACTCCCTTTGAATACCATCCTTTACACACATGCCAACAGTGCAAATATCAGCTACCTAGCTAAGTTGAGAATTTTATACAAATCATATGGATGCACACTGAGGCAGATCCCAGACCCCGAGAGAGATTACAGAGAAGGCTAGGATGTCTCATGATCTCATGTAGTCCTGGGAAGACACTGAGTGTTTAAAGTGAGCAGTGAGCTTCTCAAAGAGTTGAGGGAGGAAACAAAATTGGTTCCGAAACTTCTGGGCCTCCCAGCTTCACCTAGTATAAGAAATCCAGGCAGAGGGCTCAAGGGTGGCAAATCACCATAGGAGCATACAGATAAGCTGCCAATGCCCTATGTGAGACAGTATCTGGCATTTCTACTCTCAGAAGCAGAGCAGAATGACCATTGCAAAACTTTGTTGTGTTAGAGTCAGGGTTTTCAGAGGTAAATAGTGGGGGCTTCATAGCTCTAGGCCAGACACTCCTCCACCAACCTCCTTATAGAAATTTATTCACTGATCTTTGCAAGTGGCTTTTCCAGTCCCACAACAGGACTGCCCCATGTGGTGGACAGCTCCTGATGCTACTAAAATGACCCACAGATACCTGATGTTCCTCATTAGTGGCTGCCTGAAGCCCAGTTCACAGCATCCATTCTGTCCCTTCTGCCATGGAGGCCAGAGAGTAATAACTTTGGTAGCCTAGCCAAGATGGGAGTGAGATATGGCAGAGAAAGCCACTCTTCAAGCAGCTTTTGCAGCATAGCAAGCTGCAGAGAGATCTTTATCTATGCATAGAGGCATGCATTTTTTTGGTGTTGTCCTTTCTAAAAGCAAAATAATGGAAACTGGTTGAATGTCCATAAGAAAGGAGAGGAGCCGCTAGTTCTTGATACTGAAAGACACTGAAGCATTTCTGTAATGAGATGGATATGTGGACTAACATTTTCCCAGGGAAAAAGGAAATCAAGCTGCATAATTATACTTATATATGATGCTGTTTATGAAAAATTCAAAGGCTACCAAAAGTTTTCAAAATATATATTCATATATACAATTATAGAAAATATTTGACACTACAGAGACTCTGATAGCTACCACTGTAAAGTAGAGCAGTGATGGCCAGCACAAATGGATCTTAGTTTATTGTTAGATTTTTTTGCCATGAGGCTCAATAAATACATTCTTTATGCAATTAAAGTTAATTTACATAAATTCATATGATTTTAAGTAAATACACCAGGGCCAGATTTACTCTATTCTATTTAAATGGACCAAGAAAACACAACAGATTTCTTTCTTTCTCTCCAGTGATTTGATATCCCTCACCACCCAGGGAGCACCCTGGCTCACTCACCTAAAGACAAGAGGAGACATGTGGGTGAAGGTTGCACTTGCCAATGAACAGTGCCTCTGCCTCAGACAGGGTGGTGTGCTCTTCTGAGTGGCTCAGCTCCTTTCTGACACAGTCTTCATCTCCAGGACTTCTTTCTCTGCATCTGCATCTTTCTGGGGTGGTGTCTGAGCATCTGGGGGCCTCCCCACCTTTGTGGCTGAGAACAGAAGGTGCTATCGGTCTTGGCTCTCTTGCTGGGTGCCAGCTGCACTCCGTCTTCACAAGCATCATGTTGACACCTCTTTGGGACCCAGATTTCTAGTTATACCCACTTTGCATCTTCAGAAATGCTGCCCCCTTCAAGGTATGCAAAAGCTAGAGTGGAGGTCATGGGCAGGCATGCTGCCAGGGACCTCATCTGTTAGAATTTCTCCTCAGCTTAGAACTTCATCCAACTGCCTAAGTCCATGGTGGCCTGTCTGGGAGCCAGAGCTGGGTTGCCTGTTGAGAATGAGAGCTCCCTTCTAATTGTACCAGAGGGGTCATCCATATCCTTTATCATTTTCAGATAGCTCTGTGATCCTTCTTTTGCTCTTAACAGGTAAAATGCAGGAGCCTGGGGACATTTGTCTCTGGACCCTCCTGTATCCCTCTCCTCTATCCCTTGACTAGGATGGGGTGTGGACTTCAATCCCTTTTCCTCTCATGCCCAGCTCCAGTTTTCTGTGTGGCCGGCAGTGTTCATACATGCTTCACCTGCATGACAGGGTTTCTGCAAACAGGAAACCGATTAGCTCTACTTTTTAGCCCAGAGAACCTAAGGAGACTGCCTCTTGGAAAAAAAAAAAAAAAAAAAAAGGAAGAGATTGTTGTCTTCCCCAGATCCATTGGAAAATTTCTCTTACCTCAGTTCCTCTCCCACAATCCCTTTCCATTTCTGATCCCAGTCAGAAGTGCCATTTTGGTAGCATTCAATCCAAATCTTTCTCATATGCCTACAGGTTAGCAGGAGATTTGGGTACAGCCCACTTCTAATTTTTGAATCACAATGGGATATCTTATTTGGACTGGACAATGGCTAGGTGATGAGGAACTGCAGATATCAGCCTCTAACATTTGGAAAGCAACAAACCAAACCACAAACAAACCCAGGAAAGGTTAAACATGGAGGGCCAAGAACATGACCTCGCTAGCCTCCGAGTTCTCACTTGCCTACACTCTAGCTATCTGCCCAGATGCCTTCGTAGCATGGTGACAGAGGGGGGCTTTGTTTATTTGGGGTGTGATGAGACAGTGACCTGGCATAGCAAGTGGACAGCTGGGCCCCTGCCTGTGGCTCACAAGTGTGGGTTTTCCCTTTGTAACAGAAGCTCTCTCAGTCATAGGTAATTAATCTCTTCCTGAAGTGACAGGTGGTGGGGGCAGCATCTTTTACTTTCAGAACACTAAGCCTCCAGCACAGAAGGAACTTGTCAAAAGCAACAGTTGTGATCTAATTCCTCAGCAGCCAAATAAAAAGTAGGAAAAGAGACCTGGGATTTTGAAAAATCTCTTTTATAGCTTTTGGGGAAACATTTCCAACAAGCCTACAGTTTCCCGTTGCCAGTGGCAGAACACCCAGAATAAGATTGACATATAGCTGAGCATCAGGCATGGGCTGATGTTTTCCACCCCCCTACTCCCCCCTCCGTCTCTTGGTTGACCCCTTTCTCACTGAGTTCTTTCCTCAGGCCTTAAAAACAGTCATCAGAAGATAGAGCAACCCCTAATTTCTAGGTTCAAAGACAGTGGAGACAGGAGGCAGAAGATATCTTTACGTTCACGAAAAACTGTGATGTTCTCTGATCCTTTGTTCAGGAGCTAGTCATGATGGGGTCATTAACTGGTTTAGCCTGGCTGCATGCTGCATCTTGTCTCATGACTGAAACTAACAGAGGGACAATCCAGAAACAAAATTGGAACTGTTGCCAGGAGACCAGAGAGGCAGTGTACAAGCGCTAAACAGGAAAACAACCATTGTTCTTTAAAAGCATTGGTATGCAATAAGGTGCAGTCCCATGCAGAGGACATTCTGTGCCTTTCCCAATAGCCCTCTGTCTTTGTTTCCTTTCCTGTTGCTGTGATAAAATACCAGGCAAAAGCAACTTCAGGAAGGAAGGGTTCCTCTGGCTTACAGTTCAAGGTACATAGTCCATCAAGTTGGTGAAGTCAAGGCAGCAAGAGGGTGAAGCTGATCATGAATGAATGTTAGCTCTCAATGCACTTTCACCTCTTAATGCAATCCAGGATCCCAAGCAGGGAATGGCTTCCTAGCTTTTTTAATGAAATCATGATAATCTCCCATAGTCATGCTCAGAGGCCATCTCCCAGGAGAGTCTAAATTCTGCCAGTTTGACAATTAACACTATCAAACCCCAACCTAATTTTATAAATGGACCCACTTGTGTGACCCAGCTCTATGGGGCAGGAGGAGGATTTGAAATTCTCCATAAATTGGTGCTTGAATTAGTGTTAGATTTACCTTGAGCATGATGGTGAAGATTGCTTGAGATGCCCAGAATTGGAGCTTCTTCTTGGGATCCACCTGCACGATTCATCCTTTTATGCTACAGTTACCTGATAGCACATTTGTTGCTGTTGTTAAATGAGTTTAGTCTGGGTTTTCTACCACTGAAAAATGGAAAGATCCCTGATGAACACAGAACTCACATTCAGTGCATCTGCTCTGTTTTTAGAAAGAGAAGTTATGCTGCTTCCCAGAGACTGAGCTTCTGCAAAGTCAACACTCTTTCTAGTCCAGGCATCCAAACACTACCAAATATGTACCATCAAGTTCAGGTTCATTCTCCATTCATTTATTTTCTAAGTGAATTACTTTTGCTCCATTCCCACCATCTTCCTGCTAATCACAACTCGGATGGGCTGCTGCTTATGTTCCTGCCCTTTACTGAATTGAGATGTCTCTTATCTTATCTTATCTGGACCAGATATAGTCCTTTTAGGATGTCATCAGACATCAAGATGCAGGAGATCTTCTGCATGGAACAACCACATCTGGATGCCACTGCAACATCCATCTTTATGATGAGCTGCAAGAAGATGCCTTAGAGGGTTGTAGGCATCCATAGGGCAGCAAAGATAAGTATCCAAATGGGGGGACTGAAATGAATGACAGTTGTCACACTTGTTCCTAGTGTCCCAAATTTAGACTATCAAAGCCAAGTTGAGAAATGCAAGCTCTGAATCTAGCAATTGTGCCTGTAGTTGAAACACGATGAAGACCCGCACTAGTCTATGCTTTGACTGCCTATTCCTTAGTCCTGGGAAGCTCAAGCTCCCCGTGCCCTGCTCTTGCCCAACACTGAGCACTGTAGGTGCAGAGGAAAGAGGGAGATAGTACAACAGTTCAACAGTGCTCTCTCCTTCTTTACCCTGTGTTGGGATACATTCCTTCTTCCACCTACTCTTACCACCCCCTCTACCACTCCTTCAATGTGGTTCCATAGGTAGGTAGGTAGATGGATAGAAAATAGATAGACAGACAGACAGACAGACAGACAGACAGATAGGCTGGCTATTAGGGTGAACAATTTGATTTATGTCCCTTACCAGCTCAGTCACTGAACCAGAAGTCTCCAGGCTGAACTATAAATTAGATTACTTGAAACTCCCCTCACCCTGCCTTGTGCTGTGTGTGTATGTGTGTGTGATGTATGTTTATGTATCTGTAGGGGAAACATGTTTATGTCCTTCTCTGTCATTCTGCATTGTTCCCTTTAAGCATGGTCTCTTACTGAGCCTGTACCTTCTATAGCACACATACATGTGCTCAACCATGCCCACCTTTTTTGTGGGTACTAGCATCCAAACTTAGGTCCTCATGCTTCCAAGTCAAGAAATCTTTTACACTGAGTCATCTCCTCAGGTCATAGATTTGCTTTTATAAGAAGCTTGCCTACCCTTATTGGGTAGGATAGCATACATTCTCAACTGTGTTCCACAAAGAATGTTAGGTAATTTCAAATGAAGACAAGGCACAAAGGATCCCTGAGCAGACAGAACCAGACTCTGGTGCCCTCCATCTGCTTGATTTCCATGATATCCACACAAAAGCTAAAGGAAACTACAGTCCTTTGTGTAATTGCTTCTGTTTTAGACAAAAATAAACTGTAGCTTTGGTCAATCAAGAAGAAAAGGGGTGTGTTTTAAGCTGTCTTGACATCATCACCATAAGCACCTTATAAATGTTGCTTTCCTGTGAGTGGGACTGACATAGCAGGCCCCTGTGAGATGGCAGTGGCCAGACCCTCGGCTCACATGGCCCGCAGAGAGGCACTGTCAGTTGAGCACCTGACCTCTGCTAACTGGCCAGCAGGGCAGCTTGACTGTTCTGAGTACCTTATGTTCATCCCTACTCTCGGAACATTCCAACTGTGGGGAAGCTTGCAGCTGAAGAATGGCACTTGCTTCTGGACACCATCATAGCTACCCAGACAACACAACCTGTGCTCTCTCTCTCTCTCTCTCTCTCTCTCTCTCTCTCTCTCTCTCTCTCTCTCTCTCTGTCTCTATCGCTTCTGCCCTTTGGTTATTGTGAATGAAACATCTGTAAATACAGGTGGACATATTTCCCCCAAGACCCTATCAATTCTTTTGAGTACTGACTCAGAAATAGAATTGGTAGATTTGATGGCAAATCTATTTTTAATTTTGGGAGGAACTTTCATACTGTTTTCCATAGGGGCTAAGAGAGAATTTTTAGGGATTTTTTAAGAATTGAAAATGATTGGGAAATGAAGCTGACCTTCACCTGCTAGTCTGAGCAGTAAGATTTATGTCTTAACTTCTGGAAGGTGACCGGAACCTGCATAAAACATTAATGCAGAGTGTTTCACTTAACTAAATCATCATCGGCCTGAGCTAGCTGCTCTGAACATGATGCTGTGTTCCATCTGATTCTTGGGCCTTAGAATAGGCTTTCTCTTGAACCTTGGTGGATTTCCTGTCCTCTGGGCCAAAGTCACAACATGCACACACACAGCACACCCATAACACACTCATAGCACGTGTATACACACCCAACATGCAATATACATACCACATAATATGAAACACATGTATACACACTCACATACACACACACTACCATATATACATGCTTATTCACACCCAATAAACATACCACATACCACAACACCCAGTAACACACACAATACCACACTATACCATACACACACATATGTGTGTGTATAATTACATCAAACACATACATACCACACACACACATAGCACATACACATTGTGCACTCACACACAAAAAATAAAACACAAATACCACACTACACACACACATACACACACACACACACACACACAAAACACATATACACATGGCAATTTTTAGTAACAGCAGGGTCTTAGGAAAGTTCAACAAGAAATACCATTCATTGATGACCAAAGCCACAGTCCCTTCATCTGTCTTTCTCCCATTAGGGACCTCTCAAGGCCATGTCCAGACTTGCAGTCTAGGATCTTTGGGAAATTCCCCTTTCCTCCTGTGTCATCATGATCCTCCTGCCTTGACACTCTGCCATCTATGAACCCAACAGTGAGTCGAACCCTTGTTCATACACCTTGGAGATATGAATGAGAAGCCATTACAAGATTCGTAGAGAGCAAAGACATACAAGTAAAAGTATGTCTCTCACAAGCAAAAACAAGTAGCCTTTGTTTTTGCTTCCAGTCACAGGATAGCTCACATTTGTCATTGCCCTTCCTCTTAGCTGCTTGTAGCTATGGTGTGACCTCCCCAGAGTACATCTCTCTTGGCAACTGGGGTTTTCTCTTCTCTACTTGCTCATATTTGGCCAAGCCCACCTGGGGCTTGTACTTCCTGGGGCTTTTGTATCACCCTGTACCTCAGTTCTTTGAAAAGATACTGCACCTGGTTGACTCAGATTGTTCACCCGGTAAATAAACACAAATCGCTGCATCATTGCGAATCTTCCAATACTGATATGCCCACATTATCTCCTGTTTACTCTAGCTCAGGTCCCATAGAAGAACCCAGACTCTAGATCCTGCTCCCATAGAGCAACCATCTCTTCTCCCTCAGAGATGTTATTCCTCTAATGACACCAGGAAGTTAAAAATAACCAGGGTGACCCTGGATTCCAACATGACTTCCTGTGGAAGCACCCTTTCCTTTCCCTGGGTAACTAAAACTTACAAGCAGGTGCATGAGGAAAGCCAGGCACATTATGAATGCGGGTCCATGTAGGGACACAGCTTCTCCGCTAAATATCAGGCATGGGCTCAGAGTGCCCATCCTGTAGCTCCCCAGGGTTCTCAACTGTTACTATCTCACTAGATGAGTTCTCATTAGAGAATTCATGTTTTTATTTACTTATATTTTATAGATTTATTTTTAAGTGTGCATACAAGAGTACATGAATGCACACATGAGTGCAGGTGCCTGTGGTGATCAGAGACAACATATTCATGGAGCTGCTGTTACAGGGGTCTGTCTGTCACTCCACATGGGCACTGGGAACCGAGCTTGGGTCCTCTGCAAGAGAAACATGTATTTTTGACTGCTGAGCTATCCCCCTAGCCTCCCCTCCCATGGTTTTAAAGGAAGCTACTTGTTGAAAACAGAGTGTGACATAAAATCAAGGGACTCATGGGGTTTAGCCATCTGTGTCTGCTCCTTCAAAGTTCCTGGCTTTTTACATAGAATTGAGATGCAGTATGGTATAAAAGCCACAAGGTAGTCCCTAAGTGGTGGGCTTGATCAAGGCAGAGCATGAAAACTAGAGAAAACCTAAATTACCAAAAGGAAAAAGTGCTCCAAGGGTGTCTCACCACAGTCCCTTCCACAATAACCTGCAGGAAATCAGGCTGCCTCTGCATTTCGATCCCAGGCTCTGGTGCTCCCAGGTCTGCAGTGGATGGTCCACCATTCATGTTCTTCTGCTAAATGGCAATGATAACAGACTCCACCAAGGATTAAGTAAACCAGTGGATGTAAAGCAGAAATAACAATGCCTGGGGTCTGAAGGCACAAGACACCTCTGTTCTTATTTCCATGTCATGTTGGGAGCATTTTCTGTAGGTCTCCTCATTGCAGGGCTTTGGAGAAGACGGCTTTTGTGTAGACTCTCAAGGATATTTGTACAGCAAACAACCTTGGGAGATACATCATCTCCCTCCAAGGAAGAAAGAAGATTCGATTGTTGTCCAGGATAATAGAGAAATTTTCCATCTGGGGCAAAGATTGAACTGGATTTGCTTTCAGCGGATTCATAAGATGCTGGAGTCTGTTCAGCTGTGACACAAACTCACTTCATAGACAGTATCCACTTGGCTCTTGAACTTAGGGGTCAAAGGAACCGGTTCAAATAGGGGTCTCATAATGCCCATTGTGCAAACCTTCAGTGGTCCAGGACTCTCTGTCAGCTGCTACCTCCATGTCACTGTAGCCAACTGTAGTTAGCTTTCAGGCAAGGTCAGGCCATCACAGACTTCAGATTTCTGACAAAGTTGACTCAGTGATAGTGAATTCTAGGACAACCTTGATCCACAGCATTTATCCAGGCCTACATAGACACTTGAAGACCCATTTGAGAGGTTCTCTTCCTGTGTATATCATAACTTTCTTGACTGAGTGCCACTGGAAAAAACTGGACATCATGGCTAAGTGAATTGATAACTCCTGGACACGTGAGCTGCATGTCTCTGTCTCTCAAGCAGCAAGCTGGTATCTATTTCTCTAAAGAATTTTATATGCTAATGTATAAACTTGTAAAGGGCTTCACTGTCATTTTTCTGGTTAGGGCTTATCCTGCCTGCGATGGGGTTTCCCAATTCGCTATGACATTTTAAGCATCGTGGACTTTATTTTCTCAAAAGGCCAAGTGACAAAGTAACTTGAACCACAGTCTAGAACAACTGGAGGACAGTGACAGGGAGATTAATATTCTCCGTATCTACCACCCAAGGTGTCTACAACTCCATCTCCTGTGCATATGTGATTTGACAAAGGGAATTGCAATAGCACACAGAATGTAGGTTGCTAATCAGAAGACCTGAATTAGAAAGCTTGTCCAGTATTCAATTAGAGAGGTTGAAAGGCCAAGAGGCATGTTTCTGGTTTTGAAGATGGAAGGCATCAAGTGGAAATTTCTATAAAATGAAAAGAGGCAAGGAAATAGATTTCTCAGGAGTTTTCAGAAAGGGACACAGTCCTGTCTGCACCTTGATTTTAACCAAGTGAGTCTTTTCCAACCTCCGGCCCTGTGAGATAGACTGGGTCATTTGTAGCCACTGTGTTCCTCGCAATTGGATACAATAGTCATAGGGCTGGATGTAAGGCAAGGACCAATAAACAGTCAAGTCACACAGCAATGCCGCCATACTCCACAGAGGAACACATGTACACACACCATGCTTCTCATGGTGGGTCCCCTCCAAGGTTCATCACTTCCCAATAGCGTCACAGGCTGGTGACCAGAACACTTAATCCAAAACACAGCTCTCACCTTAAAGGGAGTAAGAAGATAGTGTATCCTAAAGCCAAATGTGAGGGACTGTGGGCCAGGAACACAGATTTAAGTTACCTCAAATTCCATGATTCAATGCAGTGACAGTTTCATAAAGTCTGTACACCTACAGAACAAAGGAAGCCATCAAACAGCACATTTTACAAGTCTATTGTCACAAGGATCAGGTAGGTCCATGACAGGAAAGTGGGGAGTCTCCAATATGGGCCTCAGGTACTATAATCTGATGACTTCCTTAACCTTTGGGTTGGTGGAAACTCCAGGGGGTTTGTACAAACATTCCAAAGGATTTACCCACAGCCTCCAGAATATTAGGGTCATATACAAAGTGGGCAATAAATGACCATTTAGGGGGCCTAAGATAGCACAAGATAATTTGGCTCTGGACTTGCAGCCATAATCATTGACATTCTAGATGGTTAATCAGCCTTGGAGAATTCAACACAGCTCCTTTTTAGGAGAGCTGGTTAACAGTCCAGAACAGGGAGGAAGCACTAGATCAGGAGATAGGAGACTGGGCTGTTGTCCAGGTTCTGCATGGGCCTAGACAGGTTTTTTTTGTTTGTTTGTTTTTTGTTTTGTTGTAGTTGTTGTTGTTTTTCATTCGCTGGTTCCTTCAGACTTTGAAAACAAACACACAAAACCCTTAGGCTCCGTGACTCTGTCTGTGGTCCCAGAGGTGCCACTATGGAAGCCAAGAGCAGCCTCACACAGGACACAGAAAACTCCATCTTTCCTGGCTGGGCATCAGGCAGAAAGGATGAGCTCCTAATTCAGGAGGAGACACCTGGCACCAAGAGGAGTCTCAGGTACTTGCCACCTGCAGAGACAGTAAGAGTTTGTGACTCTGAAACTCACCAGAAGGTCATCTGGGTCAGGGTCGCAGCTCGAGCATTTGCTTAAATCTCTGTCCAAGATTCTTTCAGTTTGCTGCGAGAAGATAATGAGCTCTGAGCCACAGCAGAGGCAGGCCCTCGGTGAGTTTGACACTAGCTGCTCTTTGATGAGAAACCCATGCATATTAATCACATAAAGGGGGGGGGGAGGACAGAAAACCACCATTGCCCACTCAGAAAGTATTTACTGAGTACTGCCATGTGTAAGATTCTTCTTGGCACTGGAGACTAGTTATAGGTGAAGCAAGAGGCCAGTCTCCATCCTCGGAGACAGCATTCTCATGAATGCTGATGAGAACGTCGGGAGGGGGAGGAAGGGCGACCAAGATGGGCTGAGGAAATGTTGTCTGAGACAAAGCTTGGGTTGTGAACAGAGTCACTGTGCATATAACCACAGAGGAAGCACCACAGCGTGGCCCCTTAGGTGGGGAATGGCCTGCATCAGCGTCTTGTGAAGAGCATTCTCCAGAGACTGTCGAAAGTACAGGCTGAGTGTGGGCAACTTAGTAGGAATGGGATAAAACAACTCACCACCACCAGGGTCCCAGAGTAAACTGTGACTTGGGTACTGTCTGACCACAGTGGACCAGAGCGTGAAGAAGAAAGAATGAAGGCAGGGGCACATGGGGAGATCAGCCTCAGGAAAAGGCCATTGAGCCCTGAGACTCTGGTCTCCCAGATCTAGCCATGCACTAATATTTTGAAAGATACTAGAAACTTGGTAGTTAAGTGTTGAACCCAGAGGAGGGAAGGTGGCTGAGGGTGTACCTAAAATGGTTGTACATGACTATCCTTCTCCCTGACTCTTCTTCTCATTGGCCATGAAGCAATTAACCTCTGCTGCTCGCTTATCCAGCCATACTGTTTCACCTCATCAGGGATTTAAGTCAACACTGACAAGGACCACAGACCTAGACCTTGGAAACAGTGAGATAAAACAAATTCCCCTCCCTCTAAGTTGTTTATGTTGGCTGTAGTGTCACAAAGTGTGGCTGACACAGGAGGGAGGAGGGCTGTCTAGAAAATGACAAGCATGGAGAGGAAGGCTCCTGCCCGCTCCTCAGGCTCCTGCCCGCTCCTCAGGCTCCTGCCCGCTCCTCAGGCTCCTGCCCGCTCCTCAGGCTCCTCAGGATGAACTGAATTAAACAGCATGGCCTGAAAGGCTTAGAAAATAGCAGAAGCACAAGGAATCCACCTGCTCCTGCCCCAGCAGGATGGCCAAGGGGCGGGACTTGTCTCACCATGACCCTAAGCATATGCTTAGAGATGGCCAGGACTATTCTCTACTAAAATCCTGTTGCAGCCCTAGGCCTTTTGAGGCATTGGGGTCACCTCCCACTCCCCTTTGCAGATGGGGTGCCCTTCAGGGATTGTGAGGATCAGTCTTTGTAGAGGGAAGGAACATTGTCCTCTTCTCACACTTGGAGCCTCTTCTTTCCTATACTGGTAAAGGATGAATCTCATGGTCCAAGTGTCCCTGCCAATCATGACTTACTTCTTCCTTTATCTTTAAATCTTATGTCTTGAGTTTTATTGCAGCCTTAAGCAAGACACAAAAGCCACCAGCACACGAGCTTCCTTCTGTCTCCTCTCCAAGAACCCACACCACATCCCCAGCAGCACTGTGGCCATCTCTCAACTCTTACCCGCTTAAATCCCAACTGCTTTAAAGTCTCCTCCAGTGCTCCCACCTCCAGAAAGCCTTTCAGAATGCTCAGATAGTTACATTCCTGGTGGTTTCCTGCCCTATACTTGGGAGCTTACTGTCTATTTCATTCTCCTACTCTCAGAGTGCTGGGATGGTCTCTGGTCCATCAGGCTAAGATCCACCATCTCCTGCCATAGTCTAGGACAGGGTGCAGAGCAGTCTTTTTTATCTTAGTAGTTTTGCTGTATTGAAGGATGAATGTGGGGACTCACATATGCTACACAGGAGAACTACCATGAATGCACTCCCAGTCCAGAACAACCTCTAATCTAAATAAAGGGCAATTACCTACTGACAAAAGCCAGGACAGCAAAGGGAGTTGTGAATCTTGCTATCTCCCTCATCTTCTTAACAGGTCTTAACAAATCACATAAAAATTTATCAATCATATAAATTAGATTTTTATTGCATACACAGATCACCTACAAGACACCTGTGGAACTGCCAGGGAGGCAGAGGTGCTACCTAGACAGACAAGCATTTACCAGAGCCTGGACTCCAGCTCCTCATCCTGTATGGATGCCAACACATTGCTGTCCAGAAGGATTTAAAGGGGAGATTTGGTACTGCAGGATGGGGCCTGGAACATTATGGGTTGACATCCCTTATCCTCTTTGAGCTGGCTGTGCAAGAAAACAGATCCACTCCCTAGCCTGGAGCTTCATCTACACAGGGAAACCATGACACCTAATTCTTAGGTCTGCTGTAAAGACAGACAGATGGGGTGGGGGAGGAGGGGAGACAGAGACACAGAGAGAGACAGAGCCGGGGGAGAGGGAACTTGTCCATTACAAAGTGCTATATACATTTGTTAGCATCAATGCATTGATTTCCAGGCCTTTCAAGAGAGGTTGTTAGGAATTAGGTCTGTGTCGCTGCAGCATCAATACTTTGCTGTAGAATATGATCAAGTCTTTTGCCTGGAGAATTATAAAAAGGTCAAGAAAAAAACTTGGACTCTAGAGCAGACCATGCCCTGGTTGAAACACCCTGGGCCAGTCCCTTATCTTTTTCAGATCCTGTTATCTCTATACAGTAAGGATTAATAGTGGCCACTAAAGGAATTTTAATAGGACAGAGTAGCATAGGAAAGTCCATGGCATGTCATTGACCCACAGGAGAAATCCAAACACTATTGGTTCCCCTTTTCTCCCATGAATAGGCTTCCTTTCCATCTTGAGGATGTGAATTCTAATGAGATAACAGATATGAATATGGCTTTCTGCTTAGGAAGTATTATGTGCGGCTACAAGGAACTCACAGGAAGAGAGGAATTTGCTGGAGAAAATTAGCACACATTACCTTGAACAAGGTATCCTGTTCCTAAGAGCTCAGGGACTCCAAAAACTCCGGGGAATTCAGAATTGAGGAGCCCGGGCCACTCAGATCCTTCAGGACAGTCATTCATGACATCAGAATCCTCAAGGCCTCAGCACCCTCATGATCAATCCTCAGGCCCTTCTTGGGTTCTGTGTAGACCCAGCCTGGTCTTGCTCTCTCGATGCTCCTGCCTCTGCCTTCCCAGTGTTAGGTTCCCCAGCATGCATTCTCAGGTGTGTGCTACCACACCCAGTAATCATAGAATGTAAGATGAATGTGAGAGCCTCTCTCACTTCATCCCGGCACAGTCTTACCTCCCCTTCATACCCATAGCCACACTCACTGAACTTCCTCTGTTGGCCCCTCTCTCCTTAAGAATGGATTCCATTGTGGTGTTATACAAAAGGACTCTTCAGGGAAGTGTCTACAGACTTCCCTCCCCTTCTCAGACCCTGAACAGATCCTTCCAAGAAGTGGCAGGCCTCAGAGGATTCAGCTCCTTGCCAGAGCCTTAGGAAGGCAGACTGCATTGTCTTCCTCCATAGCTCTTAGGATCTGCAGGACTTCAGGTTGTCAAATCACTCTGGGACCCAAACCCCACAGTACTCTCAGGGTCTTAGGACCCCAGGAATTCAGCATCTAGACCCCATATCCTCAAAAGAAAAGTCCTGGTTGCCTGGTCCTAGAAAAGATGTGGCCATGTTTTTGGGTGAAAGGTCCCTGAAACCTTCCCATTCACTCCAACTGCCTTGTCATGCAGCAGGGGAAACTGAGGCCCAGAGAGAACAAGGAGCCAATCGAAATCTTAGAAAGAAAGAATCAGAGTTAGGGCTCAGTACAGAGTGGGCTATTATTCCCTGTGAGCCCAAATCACTGTTATGAAAATATTTCAGGTGCTGTGTCCTTGATCATATCACCTTGACTTGAAACCATCTATGTAGAGCTGAAACCCCACACTTCCCATAGACTTGAATTCTAAGTCACCTTCTACCACAGTAGTCTGTGTACCTCATGCTTGCCCCATGGATCAGCCCAGCTATATCATCTACATTCATGTAAGTTCACTCTGTGATGGCCACACAATGGCGAAGTCACCTAACATTTAGCAGAATGTAGCCCTGCCATTAAGCATGGAATTACATTACTATTATTAGTTTTTATTCTTATTTATGTATCTGTGGGAGTGTATGTCCCATATGAGCAGGTGCTTAAGGAGGCCAGAAGAAAGCATTAGATCCCCCTGAGTTGGAACTACATGTGGTTGTGAACTTCCTGATATTGGTGCTGGGAACCAAACTTGAGTCCTCTGCAAAAGCAGTAAGTGTTCATCACTGAGCCATTTTTTCAGCCTCATCATACTATTATTATTGCACAGTATTTGTCCTGCTGTACATGAGGTTCACTGCTAGGAGCTGGGAATGCAGGATGACTCACTCACATGTCCCTACCCTCAAGGAAAGTACCCCTCATCCACTGTTCCCAATTTAGTCAGATTCGGCCCTTATATGTAGTTCTTCCAAAGCTATTCCACCCCGTCATTCATTCCTAAATAGAATGTGCTAGAATGCGTGTTTCCATTTTTGGCCCTGTGATCAAGGCCTTCAGATCATAAACAGGTTTTGATGACAGTCAGCCAATGTCCCTCTTCCTTTGGGAATTTCCTTTACATCAATCCCCAAGAGTGGGATCATCAAGTCAGAGGTTGTGGACTTCTAATGACTCTTGATGTGGATTATCAAATTGCTTTCCAAGGGGTATGCACCCAATTTACACACTGCCACTGGCCGTGTGTGGACACCGTGGTGAGATCATGACTGGCTCAGCCCTGGGTGTGATAATTAGATTTCTTAATTTGTGCTAAATTAATAGGTGTAAAATTGCATCTCGTTTTAATTTGCTTTTCTTTGAGAGTTACGAAGGTTGAGCACTCTCTCTAATAAACATACACTTGGATGGCTTTGTTCATTTATTCATTCATTTAAAGTTTTACACATTAGCCCTGCACCTCATGGCAGATCCTGTAAAGTGCCAAAGACAGAAATACAGAGAACACAGTCCTCCCCCTACCCTGGCATCTTTATCCAGGAAGGAAGGCTAACAGATGAGTCAACAGTCCCAAGACACTGAGCAGACAGTGTCTGTGTATTGAAAGAGGAGAGAAGAGGGATGGAGAGCCAAGGAACTAAGGAGGGCACTTGGCCCACACCAAGGGTTTGGAAAGGGAGCTTCAGCTGTTTGGATCAGAACTGACTGTATGGTGGATGTGCTGGCGAGGACCTCATACTGTTTATCTGTTAGTTTCCAGTGCTGGACTTATGTGTACCTTATCCTTGTTTGAAGATTTATTTTTAGTTTTAAAATCATACATAAATGTATACATGTATGTATTATGTTGGGCTATTGCATATGGGTGTAGCTGCCTATGAAGTACAGAAGAGGGCAGCAGATCCCCTGGAGGTGGAGTTACAGAAGTGTTGTTAGCTCATATAGGTGGTGGGAACTGAATTCAGGCCCTCTCCAAGAACAATACTCAGTCTTGATCACTGAGCAAGCCCCTCATGTGTACCCTATTCTATTTATGCATTTGTGTAAGTCTGTGCCCAGGACTGTAGCCTGTGGTTGGTGTGAATTAATGGTATGGTGGACAGGACTGTAGTCTCTGGTTGGTGTGAATTGGTGGTCTGGTGGACAGGACTGTAGTCTCTGGTTGGTGTGAATTGGTGGTCTGGTGGACAGGACTGTAGTCTCTGGTTGGTTTGAATTGGTGGTATGGTGGACAGGACTGTAGTCTCTGGTTGGTGTGAATTGGTGGTCTGGTGGACAGGACTGTAGTCTCTGGTTGGTGTGAATTGGTGGTCTGGTGGACAGGACTGTAGTCTCTGGTTGGTGTGAATTGGTGGTCTGGTGGGCAGGGCTGTAGTCTCTGGTTGGTGTGAATTGGTGGTATGGTGGACAGGACTGTAGTCTCTGGTTGGTGTGAATTGGTGGTATGGTGGACAGGACTATTCTTTGAGTATGCACCGGCTGCTTTGTGCTATAGGTGTACTGAGGGTGTCAGTCTCAGTTCCGTGTGAGGTGTGCTGTGGGCTCTGCTGTTCTGTACAAAGAGTTCCTGCTGGTGGATTGTGGTGACTTGCATGGCCCTCTTGCCTGCAGAGGTGTTCCACTGTGTTCACTCCCTCTGGCCTGTGGGCCCTGTGCCAGCCAGCCTTGGAGCTGGTCTCCACCTCTGTCTTCAGGGGAAAGAAAGACCACCAAGTCTTTGCGTGAGCTCAACTTCCGCAGGCACACTCTGTCAACTTTGGCTGTCCAGTCTGCTCTCTCTCACCACAATACCTGATTAGTTCAGTGCCCCTTCTTCCTGTGATCCTCCCTGGGACAGGGAATTGACAGAAATGAGTGGGTCAGAAAGAACTTGGCATTGGCTTTCCAAGAACTTGGGAGATTTGATGAGCTCCTGGGGCAGAAAGAAGCTTGGCAATTCCCATGTGTGTGTATGTGTGTGCGTGTGCTGCTGCTGCTGTGGGCCTTGTGTCACTTGTGGAGGAAAGACATTGGCCCCAGTGGTAGAGGAGGGGTGGAATGGAACTGGCTTTGACAAAGGATTAGACTCCCATCTATCAGCTGCCTGGATCTCCTCCTTCAAAGCCCAAGTCATTAGTCTTTCCACCTGATGCAAATCACCAGCACCAGACAAGGACATTACCTCACTTCCTAACACAGCACCCTGCTCCCTGGAATATGAATACTACTAGTAATCATTTAAAAAGCTACTGAAGAGCTGGCTGGGGATGAGGCTTGGCTGTGACCCTAGCATTGCAGATGCTGAGGCAGGAGGATAGCAAGTTCAAGGCCACCCTGGGCTACATAACATGTTTGTTGAGATATGAATATGCCACACAGTGCACCCACTTAAAGTGCACAGCCTGATGCTTTTTAATGTGTTCTAAGTTGAACAGCCATCAATGCAGTTTAAAACATAGAACCGTTCATTGTGCCAGAGAGAAGATTATCACCCTCAGCATCAATTTCTACTTTTTACTCAAGCTCAAAGTAACCCAAAGCCAATTTCTGCCCTCTATAAATTTTCCCACTCTGGTATTTTCACAGAAAAGTACATTGTTAGCATGCAATTCTTGATGATTGCTTTGATTAACTTAATGCAGTCATTTCAAATTTCATTCTTGCTATAGTCTGGTTCAGAATTTAATTCTTTGTCATGGGCAAATACTATTCCACTCCACAGGGACATACCACATTTAGATTCATGAACATTTACATTGCTTTTACCTTTTGCTTGTTGTCTATGATACAGCTATGAATAGTAACACACAAGCTTCTGTATAAGTGTATGATTTTATTTTACTTGCATTCATGTATACCTGGGCATGGAATTGCTGTGGCTCATGGTGATTCTGTGTTTTTACCTTCCAAGGAATGGCTGTACTGTTTTCTAAAGTGGCCACATTTCATTCCAACCAACAGGGAATGAAGGGTCTGATTGATTCCTCTATAACTTTGCCAAAATTTGTTATTAAAGCAAAACAAAAAACCAGTAGCTATCCTGGTGAAAGCAGCATCTTGTGATATGTATTTGTGTATTTCTAATGACTAGTCGTCAGCAAGGTAATAGATACTGACTTTTTTCCTGTGTATTTTTCATCTTTAGTTCCCACGCATGGATGGGCCTGAGGCTTTGTTGTTGCCACGGCTATTGACAGTCTGTACACACACAAGCTCAGTGCTAACTCATTCCCTTGTAGACACTTACCATTACTATGTCTTAGAAGTTAATGTTGCCTGAATGAATCATATAAAACTCACTTGTTGGACCCTGACTCCCAAACCACACGCTAGTGTATTTGGAAGCAGAACTTTAGGCTAGATGAACTTGTCAGAACGGCCCCCATGACAGCGTAGCAGCCTTCTACAAAGAGGAAGTGACATCTGGGCTACCAACTTGTCCATCTTACCATGTGGTACCCTTGACCATGTTCTGAGGCAGTAGGGACACCCTCACCAGATGGTTAGCAGGTGTTGGCAGTCTCCAACAATAAATAAAACAAATAAATGAAACAAATAAACCTGCTTTCTTTGTAAATTGCCTTATCATGGGTATTTTGTTCTAGCAATAGAAAATGAACTAAGATAGAGAAAAGTCTTTCCCCTTTAGTACATCTGCATGCATTATCCTGTAGTACCAATCTGTCATAGTTTCATGGCTTGTGGGCAACCCTCTGTGAACCTGTATTTAAGTTGCTTTAGATGCTCACTATTGCAAACTATGCTTCCACATAAACAAACCTGGACATGTGTCTGTACATGAAGGGGAGTGGCGCTGATTTCCTAGAAGGGAGTCTGCTGGTTCAAAAGAACAAAGATTTCAAACTGTGGCAGGCCTCTGCAGTGAAGCCCAATGGGGCCATAACAATTCACACCATTAATAGAGCTGAGAGTGTGGATGGGCAAGTCTACGTTACATTCTGATGGAAGCAGCTTTCTCTACAGGCAGTGGATTCCCTTTCAGAGGGCTTTAGAAGCAGAAGATGGACCTAACACTACCACTAAGCTATTTCCCAACATCTAAGATCCCTGGTGCTAAAACCCCTTCCCCCTCTGAGAGTTCAGGAGTCTATGAAACCAACCACCTGCACCAGATGGCAAAAGGCTTCCCAGTTCTCACTTCTGTCAGTCGCATCCAGTCCAGGCTGAGCAGTAGCTTCCAAATATAACTGGGATCCCCAATGCATGAGTCTCTTCATAGGGAACAGCCCGACAGAAGACTGTAGCTGAGAACAATAGCAATCCATGTGCTGCTTCTTGAGAAAGCCATGAAGTGCGTGTACAGGGGAAGAAGGGTGCCTTGTTCACATGCAGCAAATACCTTATGAACTCTTCCCCTTCCATCTGCCACTCTCCATAGCCATGTGACTATCAAATGTTCCTCAAATGCCTTTCTCTTTTCTCCCTCCATTTCTCTATCATCTTCCCTTCCTACCACCCTCTCTCTTTCTTTTTTTCCTCTTTTACTCACTGAATGCTTTCTTTTTTTCTTTTTTATTCCAATGCAAATCTCTAGCCCTCCCTCCCTCCCTTCTCAGATCCCCAGCTTCCTGTCAGCATCCAATTCTGCTCTGTCTAAAATCGTTGACACTGAGTTGGCAAATCCAGGGCTTTGCTCAGAAGAGAGGTTGCTGGTAGATAAAGTGGGGAAGAAGAAATGGCCTTCCACTATTTGGAGAGGGAAAGAGAAGGGAAACTGGGAATGGTTGCCCATGGGCAATCTGCCCTGTGTTAGAGCAGGACCAGTTCTGAAGACAGACATCTGTTTGGGGGTGTTGGTGGTGGGTGGATGGAATGGAGCAGGTGAGTCCTGAAAAGTTAAGTCAAGCAACATGTGATTCTGAACTAGCCAGTCATCTTGAGTTACTGCTATTTGATTGAAGGTAGCTCAGCTGTGTCTTAGATGGTCTGGTCTCTGTGTACAGACAGAGCTAGGATCTGGAAAATTCTCCAGTTGATTGATTTTCTTATTTGTCTTAAGTTTTATTTGCAGGGGGGCTGGGAGTGATTGCACCCATAGAAGACAGAAACAGGCTTAAGATCTCTTGGAGCTGGTGGTACAAGCATTTTGTGAGCAGCCCGATGTGGGTGCTTAGACATGAAATGGTCTGAACTCCGTCCTCTGTAGAGAAGAAAGCACTCTTAACAGACCAGAGACAAAGCAAGCTTTGCCCAAGGCAACACAGCAAATCAGTTGTCCAGACTGGTGAGTCTAGAACCCAGGTCCTCTATTCAGATCCAGCTATAGAATTTGTGAGACAAAATGAAAATGTAAAGCTCTTTAGTGATTCAGAATTTCCAGACAAACTACAAGGGGACTTGAATACAAGCACATGTTCCTCTATGTTCAAGGCTCCATGACTATCCAGGTTGCTATTCTATGAAGCTACCCATGAAGTTTAGATTAGACTCAAAGCTCTTTCCTTTTTGTTTGGCAAATTCAGAGAAGAATGAATGTACCAACCAAGTGCTTTGTCTACCTGGTCCGGTCCCCAAACCTTGCTATACAGTAGATCATCTGTGAGGCTGGGCAAGGTTCCCATGTTGAGATCATTCTCAAACATCTCTAATCTCTGCAGACAGGATAAAGACTGAAGTATTATTTTTTAAAATGTCCCAGGTGACTCCAATATGAAACCAAGTTTGAGAATCTCAAATCCCAGAGGCACAGACTTGAAAGAAAGGCATCATGAGTATGGAGACTGTGAGGTTCTGGCAGCCAGTCCCTAATCCCATCCAGGGAGCAGGGGATCAGACCAAGTGCAATCTAATTACTGTCTCCTGTTGTTAACACCGGCAAAGCCCATACCCTGGAGATGACTGAATACATAAATAAACAGGCCTGAGCCCTTCTTAGCTTAGTCAGTCTTCCCTGATAAATATGTATTTGGGGGAATTTCTAAGAAATGTAATATTGTGTCTCTTTGGAGTGGTTCAGGACTATTGGGAAAAGAAATTTTGAAGAGGTTCATCAGACTCAGCAGCAAAAGATGCTCTAACTGCATCCCTGCCTACACCCCATTGTCACCTTGAAGGAGAAGCCCTTAGAGAGACAGGGGGATTTAAGCACTAACCTGTCCAGCAAATATGCCTTTGAGAGGCAGAGATATGTTCTGGCCCTTTCTTGGTTCCCAGGTTCTATGTGGCCAGAGCTGTGTCTGCTTCAAGCTGTAGCTCTCAGCCCAGCTTTGTGACCCTGGAGAGATTGTTCCTCTTTCTGAGTTATGGTATCGTCTGTTCTTGTGGCTTGCACACCCTTTTAAAGTAGCTCATTCGCTGGATAACTCAGACTTGTAGAAAATTCTGCATGACAGGATGGCCCCCTCCCTGTTTTTTAGTGCTCTGACTTGGCATGCAGGGCTCCTGTTTCCTGGGCCCAGAGAGTCTGGTAAGGTTAGTGGATGGAGTTTGCTGCCACTTCAATTTGTCCCCAGACCTGAGCCAGCAACTTAATCCCTGAAGTCTAGTGTTAGGAAAGGATTGGAAATGAATGCTACTGTGTGGCTAGAAAAAGTAGATCTTTGAGAGAAGTGAACTTTGAAACTAAATAAATGTCTTTTTTTTTTTTTAAGTAAATACTTTGTCACTGTTTATCTTGTGATAATGAAAAAACAGACTATTAAAATGTGTGTATTGCAGGGTGGTGGGGTGGTGGGGTGGGGGTGTCTTTGCCCTCCCCTGCCAGGGATGGCTGTTAACTGTCCTCCAAGTTCTGCTAGGTCCAAATTTGAGGTTGAAGCAGTGTAATCTCCTAAAAGCATCTTCTACCGTCGATAGGAAAAGCTTAAAAGCTCACATTTAGAGAAACCAGCTAGAATATTTGATCCACAGAGTCCTTCATACATGATTATAAAAACATAATTTGCATAAACATCATGATTTTATTTTATTTTTGCTGATAGCATAATAAAATAGAGAGAAGGCTGTGAAGTGATCCGAGGAGAAAGGCTGCAGACATCAGCGCCTGTTCCCATCACCTTTGGAAAGAATCGTTTATTGCCAAAACCTAAGGAGGGATAAAGATGCAGTGAAAGGCTCATCCATCTTTCACAGTCTATGATTAGACACGCCCTGTCAGCCAGCATCCCCACAACCGCTGATTGCAAGTGTCTGGTGGGACAGTGGACTGACTGACTTTAGTGGTCTGGAAGTGCACACATCCAAGGGGGAGCAGCCAGGAAAATTGTCACTGGATGCTCTGTATGTCCCTGAGGCTTCAGGAGTAGGGGGGGCATCAACTACGCTAACCCACAGCTAGAGAAGATGCCTCTCTTGGAATGAGAGCCCCTCCCTCATCACAGAAATGCTAGAACCGAATGAAGAATTGTGTTTAAAATTTCTTCACCATAGAGACCATGCAGGAATTAGATCCATTGGTTGATGCTGGGGCTTTACTTTGCACCAGGATGAGCAGCAACTATTGTTCAGGATCCCCCCCCCCACCTGCTGTGTACAAGCCATTGCCACACTGGGTGGTAGACAGCAATGGTAAAATGTACATGGTTCTGAATGTGACATGGCTAGGACCCACATGACTCAGGGAAGGCCCATGCCTATGGCTGAAATTCACAGGCAGCTCAAATGAAGCTGGGATGTTCATGGCAACCATCCACCTCCACCTGTGTGTCTCTATGGGACCACCCTTTGGTTAGTGGTGTCACTTTTCAAGAGGTGGAGGCCAATTTCAAGGAGTGTAGAAACTGTCAGGTCTTATAAGGACAAGTTTGAACTCATTTAGCCATACCTTTAGCACACTTTATTGGCAAAGATAAGCCATATGGTAAAACTGAGTTGATGTGGGAGAGGATGATATCAATGAGGTAGAGAACAGTGGCAACTATCAACATCCCTGTCATGAGCCCAGTGGCAACCACCCAAGCACTCCCCTTACTTCATACTGATCCTGCATCCAGGGTGAACCATGCTTATGGGCTGCCATTGAATGCCATTCTATCTTACCTTTCAGTAGTAGAAGAGGGAGAATAGTCTAAGGAATTGGATTGAAGTTTAATATGATAAAAGTCTTTCTGCCGAAAGGGATCCAGTTGGCTCAGCAAAGAGTCCTGTCCTTGTCATGTATGTTGGGGGGAGGATTATAATGACAATGGAATGGAATGGCCACCAGGCAAAGTTCTCTAAGCTTTGGAAGGTAGGGAGTGGGAAGGCCTTAGGAACTTAGCTTTCAGTCAGATTCCTGCTACATTCCTAGAATAGGTTGGAAACAATGGGCAGAGAACCTAAAAGCCAGCGTTCTAGGCAAGGACCAGTAAGAAGCAGAGCTCTAATCATGCTGACCTATTGGCTATACCCCAGAGCTAGTTCCCCACCAAGAAAACATCATTTAACAATTATCAATTCCCTTAGCCAGGGCAATGATTCTTTAACACAGATCC
This sequence comes from Phodopus roborovskii, assembly GCF_943737965.1. Classification (NCBI taxonomy): domain Eukaryota; kingdom Metazoa; phylum Chordata; class Mammalia; order Rodentia; family Cricetidae; genus Phodopus; species Phodopus roborovskii. The sequence goes on from NW_026126407.1 coordinate 10,137,483, forward strand.
TCCAGTGTCTCCCATCTTCCTCTCAGCCAGTCCCTAAACTTAGCTGTCCCCATACTGGAATGGCTTTGACCCTACTGCTGTCTCTGCTTATGGTCCCATTCTTTGAGCTCCAGCCATAAGAGATAGAATTAACATTCCATAAGACCCAAACCTCCCCCTGTTACAAACATATGCTCATCACAGATTCCTAGGATGCTCATTTTCCTAGTCAGGTGGACTCACTCAACCTCCAAAATCTAAAGGAGGTGGAGAGTAGGCTTGTAGGACCTAGAGGGACCCAGATTCCAAGAACCAAGAAAAGCAACAAAATGAGTTAACAATGACAGAAAACTCTAATTCCTATAAGGTACCTACTTCCTACCAGACAGTTCTAAGAGCTCACACAATAACCCCACAAGAAAGGCACTAGCTTATCCCCATTCTGTGGGCAGGAATGTTGAGACTCATAGCCATGAAGTAACTTGCCATATCCAAATACAGAGCATATATGTGTTTGTCCCCCTTACTTTCCAAGCTCTTTCACCAATATGTCAATGGTTCTCCCTTTTCACATGAATTATTCTCCTTTCTTTACCCTCTTACTTAAATCTACACAGTTCTCTCTTCTCTGGAGAAAATAGTTTCTTTATTCACTCCAAAATATTTGTTGGGTATTATTCTTTGCTATATCCAAGTTATCTTCTACTCATCTCTGATTTCATCATTCAGGTACTGAAACTTGTTGAGTGGATAGAGGGCTGGTTGTATGGATGGTGGAACTATCAAAGATAATAATGGATATACAGATGGATAATGATGAGTTAATGAAGAATGGGTGGGTGGATGGATGGATTGATGGTATGTAGATGATGGATGATAATGAATGTGTGAATGAATAGATGGTGAATGTATGAATGGAGAAGTGTGAATGAATGGACATCTTCATGAAATTCTGGTTTGTTTGTATTGATCAGAAAAAAAAATCAAGCTTTAATACTCAAGAGTCCCCATGTAATCCCATCCCAGCCCCTAATGGCTTTTTTGTTCTGTTCCAAGAATAGACAGGATTACTCTACCCATCTCCAAGTTCCCACAGAGGCCATTTGTCTTAAGTGTTGAGGGCAGCTCTGCGGTGGTACAATTAGTTCTCGTTAGCAGCCACTGTAACCGGACTGTAATTTCCAGGCTGTTGGATGGTAATTGCACATGAACAGCTCGCCGAGGCTCTGCACCTGTAATGACAAGCGGAGCCTCTTCCCCTCTCCAAATGCTGCTCCGAATGCCAACAAGCAGGTGAGCTCCTGATGCCATATTAGCACACGGTGATCTTCATTACTAAATGACTCCAGGGCTGTCCAAATGAGGAGAGCAATTAGGCCGACCAGGGGAGACAAAGCAGCCCTTGATGAGCATAATGATGACACAGGCAGAATCGCTTTGGCCCCAGGCAAAGTATGAAACTTGAGCCCAGGACTCTATAGTGGTGTAAATCAGCCAGGCTCAGCTCCTAGGCCCCTCTCTAAATCACCTGGGCATCCATCACCACTCCCAGGGCTACTGTGCACACAGAGAAGAAACAACCAGTATTGCTATGTAATCAGAAGAAAGTGTATAATCAGAACTCCTTACTGAAATCAGCAGTTATGGGATGGACTCTTTCCAAGAAAAATGTTAGTAGCTAAAGGGAGTTAAATAACTGAGAATTGTTTCTTTCAAAGTGTGCATTGTTTAGTGCAGCAAGGAAAAAGGCCCTAAGATCTGGTTTTACCTTATCCTCCAACCAGCAAGTCCCACAACTTTTTGACAACACAGCAGAGACAACCATGACTCGGGCTTCTGCCCATGTGGCCCGGACTTTCTGGAATGTCTTTCACCTCACCTTTCATGACTGTTACTATTGTGTAGCAATTTCCCTGCATTAAATCATCCATCTTTTGGTGAAGCTCCTTAAAACACAGGATGTTTACAAGGAAACATTCCATCTTCCATGGATACTCACTAAGCTCAGGAAGTAGACGATTCAATAGCTTCAGGAAGTCCCCCAAACTGGCCAGATTCACTAGATCCCCAGGCACAATCATAAACTGTAAAAATTATTGTGAGATACTATCATTCAAGCCGAGTTATCTAGAAGAGGTTCAGATGAGAGGAATACCATTGGCAAGAAGTGAAGACCGGCTAATCCACCTGAAAAGCAGGTCAGCAGAGCTAGATGAGACTCAGACCATCTGATCTTCCCGAAAGAGGCTGCTGAGCTGTCCGCAAACTATGCATTAAGCTTTAGCTTCCCAGCTTTCTTGAGCCATCACCCATGCTAGGGTGGGTGTTGATAATGCAGCTGTCTTTGAGTCATTTCTGCTCCTGTTAGTAGACCCCCTCACCCATATTCATGAAAGTAACCCTAGTAAAACTCATCTGGTCACCAAGTTGGGCTTGGGTGGTATCTGTACTTGAATCTGTTATCAGTTCCTATCTTGGGTAAGTAGATATTTGTCCACATATTCCTAGGGATAGTGTCACACAACAGGCACCCACTCTACTGTGGTCTAACTTTTGAGTCAGTCCCTCGTGCCCCTAACTATGGCACTGTGCCTATTTCAGCACTCTACACCATTTCACTTTGTTCATCACTCTGTAGGTCTTGGGTTCACATGGATGGCTTTTTTTTTTATCAGGCTGTGATGTATATCTGTGTCTCTGGCACCTGGAATTTTGAGTTTATTCAGACAAAAAGACATAAATGATGCTATTCCCTATTTTTATTAATAAAGTTTTATTGAGACACAACCACTTTCATTTGCTAGCCTCTTGTCTACAACTTTTTTCATAGACCAAATGTAGAGTTAAGTGGCTGGGCAGAATCATGTGGGCTACAAAGCATGTTTTTGCCTGGCCATTTACAAAACAAGTTTACCAAGCCTGGTCCAGGGTGAAAGAAGCCTACAGGGTCTCTCAGGTACAAACCTCACCATATAGGTTAGGTGCCATCTTGAGCAAGGGTGAGAATGCAGGGGCATGAGGGACTAACTCAACAGTTAGACCACAGGACAGTGGGTGACTGTTGTGTGACACTATTCCTAGAATATGTGGACTAGTATCTACTTACCTAAGACAGGGAACTGACAACAGATTCAAGTACAGATACCACCCAAGTCACACAGCTGGACCAAGGCAGATCTGGGGACAGATCCTGGATATGACACTCTTATAGATGTGTCACCCTCTCAGGGCCAGGGAATGGAACAGTACAATTCCCCTTGACTTCAGAGTCAATCTGTCTTTGACAAAACTCAGTATTAAATTTCAACCCCTGGCTGTCCAATATCCAACTCCAAGTTCAGCTGCCTTCTGCTCACTCCTACTTGCTTGAGTGGTGAGTGGTGGCTCTATGAGTAAGACTGTTTTGAAGTCTCTAGGGTTCCCTAGAGGCACACAGGCACATCCTGCTTACCCTGGAGCCCTTCAGATACTACTTATTAATACATGGGCACTATCTGCTATTGTTCCTCAGTTCTCCATGCCTGAGGGTGTTCCTCCATCCCAGTGTGTCTCTGCATGCTCACGACTATGTGACACCTAGGAAGATGCATGTGTTGTCTGTGCTCACTACATGTAGGCTTTGGAAGAAGGGGTTTCTATTAATGTGTGTGTACATTTACCTGTGTCTGTACCTGCATATCTTTGGGCCTCTTGTGGCCATGTGAGTGAAGTATAGGTGCACACTTCTAGTCAGATGGACAGACAAATGTGTGACTATACTGTCCATGTGTTTTATGCCATATGCTTATGCCTGTATATGGACATGAGTAGGATTGTGGTCTGAGGAGATGGCTCAGTGGATCAAGTGTTTGCTGCATAAGTGTGGGGATACAAGTTCGGATGCCAAATCAATATTAAAAAGCTTGGTGTGACTGTGTGTGTCTGCAGTCCCAGTGCTGAGAGGCAGAAGCCTGAGGATTAATGTCTAGTCAGTCTAATCAATCTGTGACAGACCATGTATCAAAAAAGTAAGATAAATGGTGAGTGATTGAATACCCTACATCAACCCCTGGTCTCCACATCATGTACACAGGAAGCTATGTGTCCCTTCACAGACCACATAGACACTCACACACACATATATCAAGTCATTTTATCTGATAGTCCAGAGGGGCTGGCTCTCCTCGTAACAACCATCTGTTATAATCACCTCTAAGGAGTTAAAATGATAGCAATTGGTCTCTTTTCTTTCCTACAGAACTCCTGGTACATCCAGAATTCCTTCAGTCTGCTTAATGTGGCCTCGGCACATTACTTAAAGGCAGTAAACTGTATCTGCACAGAAGTGGTATCTAGAGTACAGAGTATGGAAGGGTCACATAGAAAGTTGGTCAATGAACAGAAGAGGACTCTCCTGACCCCCAGACCAGTGACTTTTATGTACCTACTGTATTTTGGCTACCTGGGATGTCATCAGAAAACCAGGGCTAGTGTAGATATGGGATCAATTTTTTTTCCCATTAGAAAATTGAATTTGTTTCTTGTTTTCTTTTTCTCTCCCTCCCTTCTTCCCTTCCTTCATTTCTTCCTGTATGGAGTGGGTGAGTAGGTATGTTGTATGGTGTATGGTCTATGGCATATATACTTGTCAGCATCAGTGCATGTGAGTGCCTGTTCACATGTATGATTGTATGTGGAAGCCACAGAGTGATGTTGAGTGTATTTCCTCATTTACTCTTCACCTTGTTTATTGAGACAGAGAAGCTTATTGGCTTTGATAGGCTGCCCAGCCAATGAGCTTCAGGAACCCACCTGTCTCTGCCTTCCAAATACTGGGGTAACACATACACTACTGTGCCAAGATTTTTATGTCAGTTCTAGGGAACTGTACTGGATGGTTTTGTGTGTCAACTTAACACAAGCTAGAGTTACCAGAGGGGAAGGAACCTCAGTTGAGGAAATGCCTCCTTGAGATCCAGCTATAAGGCATTTTCTCAATTAGTGAGCAATAGGGCAGGGCCCAGCACATAGTGGGTGGCACCAGGCTAGTGGTCCTGGGTTCTATAAGAAAGCAGGCTGAGCAAGCAATGCTGAGCAATTCAGTAAGCAGCACCCCTCCATGGCCTCTACATCAGCTCCTGCCTTAAGGATACTGCTCTGCTTGAGTTCCTGTTCAGACTTCCTTCAATGATAAACAGCAATGTGGAAGTATAAATCAAATAAATTCTTTCCTCTCTGATTTACTTTTTGACCATGGTGTTTTGATGCAGCAATAGAAACCCTAACTAAGACAGGATCCAAATTCAGTTCTTCATAATTATGTGGCAGGCATTTTACCAACTGTTCTTTTTCACAAGCCTGGGCTCACTTATCTTGCTATTGAGTTGTTGGTTCTATGTTGAGAATATAATATTTTTGTCATATTTATTAATGATGTGTTTAGAATAATGAAGTTTTTAATGTATATGAAGTCAAGTATTGGGGGTTCTTTTGCATTTTCATTCTGTGAGTCATACTTCTTGTGTCCTTCTTTTTATTTATTTACTTACTTACTTACTTACTTACTTACTTACTTACTTACTTATTCTTCTACAAGCACTACATCTGGGCCACAGCTTCCCCTCCTTCATTCCTCCCAGTTCGTTCCCTCCAGTTCCCCTCTCCCCAGATCCACTCCCCCTCCGTTTCCCTTCAGAAAAGAGCAAGCCTCCTAGGGATATCAACTAAAGTTGGCATAAAAAAGTTACAATGAGACTAGACACAAATCCTCATATCAAGGGCAGATGAGGGAACCCAGTAGTAGGAAAAGGGTACCAAGAGCAAGCAAAAAAGCCAAAGACACCCCCCCACTCCTACTGTTAGGAATCTCACAAGAACATCAAGCTATACAAGCACAACATTTATGCAGAGGAGCTAGTGCAGAGTACCTAGTGCATAGAGATTCCTTGATTGTGGCTTCAGCTTCTGTGAGCCCCTATGGGCCCAGCCCTGTTTAGTTGACTCTATGGGCTGTGTTCTTGTGGTGTCCTCCAAGAACCCGTGGCTCCTACAGTTCTCCCTCCCTTCTTCTTCAGGGTTCCATGAGCTCTGCCTAATATTTGGATGTGGATCTCTGCATCTGCCCCCATCCGTTACTGGATGAAGCCTCTCTGGTGATGATTGGGTGAGGCTCTGATCTATGAGTATAGCCACAAAATATCATTAAGAATCATTTCATTCATTTCTTTTTCTTTTTTCTTTTTGCCAATCATGTTTAATTCTATCCTGTATCTCTGGGATATCCAGCCTCTGATTTCCTAGCCATCCAGGCAGTGTCTGGAGTGGGCTCCATCTTGGGGAGAGGGCCTCAAGTTGGACCAGTCATGGGTTGGGCACTCCCACAAGTTCTGCACCATCATTACCCCAGAACGTCTTGCAGCCCTGACAAATTGAGGTTGAAGGTTTTGTGGTGGGTTGATGTCCTAGTTCCATCATGGATTCCTTGCCTAGTTAAAGATGGCCAGTTCAGATTCTGTACTCCCTACTACTAGGAGTCTTTATTAGTCACCCTCAGATTCTAGGGAGTTTCCTCTGTAATAGGTTTCCACATTACCCCCCAAATGCCCTCCAATTTCAGTCATCTTTCCCAGTACTCTCCCCCTCTGTTCTCCCTTGCAACTTAATCCCTCCTATTCCCATCTCCACCTGCTGCCAGTCCACCTACAAAATCTATTTCCCCTTCCCAGGGAGATCCATGCATCCATCCTTGTTATCTAGCCTCTCTGGGTCTGTGGATTGTACCATTATTATTCTTTACTTAACAACTAATATCCACTTATAATTGAGTACATACCATGTTTGTCTTTCTGGGTGTGAGTTACCTCACTCAGGGTGATTTTTTTTTTAATTTCCATCCGTTTCTCTGTTAGTTTCATGATGTCATTTTTTTTTTAAACAACTGAGTAATACTTCATTGTCTAAATGTCACCACATTTTCTTTATCTCTATTCTTTGGTTGAAAGACATCTAGGTTGTTTCCAGTTTATGACAATTATGAATAAAGTTGATATGAACATAGTTAAGCAAGTGTCTTAGTGGTATATGCCCAGGAGTGGTATAGCTGGGTCTTGAGATAGATTGATTCCCAGTTTTCTGTGACCTCAATATCGGTTTCCATAGTGGCTGTGAAAGTTGGAATTCCTATCAGCAATGGAGCAGTGTTCCCTTTGCTCCATATCCTCCCCAGCATGAGTTATCACTTGTGATTTTGGTCTTAGACAATCTGACAGATGTAAGATGGAATATCAAAGTCATTTCCATGATGGCTAAGGATGTTGAACTTTTCTTTGATTCTCAACCATTTGAAATTTCTCTGTTGAGAATTCTGTTTAAATCTGTACCCCCATTTTTAAATTAGATTATTTGGTTTGTTACTTTCCAGTTTCTTGAGTTCTTTGCAGCATTTGTGTCCTTTATAAGAAGCCTTAGCTATGAAGATTTCTCCTCTGTTTCTGTTAAACCAATTTTTAGTTTCATTTCTGTGTTCAAGAATATAATCCATTTTGATTTTGTTCTTGTTTGTTTTGGTGTGAGGAAGGGAGTCAAGGTTTATTTTCTTCATAGAGCTATTTGTTGAAAAGATTTTCTTCTCACAACTGGGTTACCAAGAATTCTTGTTGAAAAACTTATGACCATACACACACACACACACACACACACACACACACACACACACGTGTGCACAATAACACACATGTACACAACATGCATATGCAAACATATGCATATGCACACACATACTATACATACACACAATATATATATGTATGTATGTATTCCAATGATCTTTGGGTCTATCTATATGCCACCATTAGTCTAACTTTATTTTATCTAGGTAGAAGATTAGGAGTCAGAGAGTACACATCATTCTTAAACTTTTTCAAAATTATTTTAGGTCAATCCTTTATATTTCCATGTAGTTTTTAAAAACCAGTTTTTAATTAAAAATCTCCACTGGAATAATGGTTATAATTGAATTGGATCTATTGATAAAATTGTAGAGAATAAATTCTTCAATAAAACTGAGTTTTCCTATCTACAAACATGGCATATTTCTCCATTTATATATAGCATTACTTAACTAAACATTGTGTCAGGTCTTCTACATATTTTTAATTATTATATTTTATATTCACTGTACTATTGAAATAGCATATTTTTAATTTTATATTTTCAAGTTGAGTCAATACAGAGAAACACAATAGATTTTGTGAGTTTGAGTTAATATCTGCCAAAGAATTTTAACCTTGCTCTATGGTTCATTTGTACTTAGTGTAATTTTTGGTCAGCTTATATTTAAGCCTACAGTTGTTTTCCCTTTCTAGAGGGCAGCATGGGGTGTCTCCCTCAATAGCTATTCACTGACTATTTGAATCAGAGTCTCTTACTGAACACAGACAGAGCTCACCACTTTGTCTAGGCTAGCTGAACAATGGTTCTCTGGGGATCCTCCTATGTCTGCCTCCCTAGTACTGAAGTTACAGATATATAAAACCATAACAGGTGTTTTACATGCATTCTGGGGGCTTCCTGCTTGTGTGCCATGAACTTTTCCAACTGACCTATCTCTCCAAACCCTGAAACTTTGTATTCTCCCTTTTTCTTAACCTTGTACCTGATGTTTTTAGAACCCATCATTTTACTCATTTTCCATGAGTTTGATTTTATTTAGATTATAGGTATATAAGAAATCTTGGCCTGGATTATTTACACTCATTTTTTTGTAGAATGCTTTTACTAAATATAGATTTTATGCTTGTACTAAATTAGAATTAAGAGTAATTTTTATTCTTTATTTTTGTTTAATCACTTTAAAGATGCTAGTTCCAAGCCTAGAAAAATGGCTCAACTGGTTAAGAACATGCATTCTTACAATCACCTGTAACTCCAGCTCCAGGGGAACCTGATGCCCCTGACCTCCATAGTCACCTGCATTCATGTACATGTACCCCCATATACACATAATTAAATAATACTAATAATGAGTAATAACTTTTAAGAATGATGTTAGTTCTTTTTTTTTTTTTTTGACCTGTGCTATTTTTGGTAAGTCGCTGGTAATTTTTGTCATTGGGCTACATATATAATGTGACACATGCCAAGAATATGTATAAATATTCTGGAAGTTCTCTGGACATTTTGGAACTGTGTGTGTCTATATTTATGCTGTCAAATTTGGGGGGAATTTTAGCAACTTATTTCTGCTAGTATTATGTCTAGCCTATTTTGTTTATAATTTTGACTTACCTGTACATAGGTGCATATAAACATGTGTACATATATGTATTAGTTTTGACAAAATGTGTTATATCTGACCGATGTTCTCTTTGTAGTGCTTCTGCTGCATGTGTTAGACTACCTGACATTGTTGTATGAGTTTCTGAGGCTGTGCTCATTTTTCTTCAGTCTTGTTCCTGTCTGCTCTCTAAAGATTGTCTCATGTCTGGTGATCTGTCTTCACACTCCTTTATTCATTCTGCTGTCACCTCTAATCTGGTATTAAGCCCATCTGGTACATTTTTAATTTTAATTACTATAAATCTCATTTCCAAAATTTCCAGCGGGTTCCCATCTCTCTGTTGAGAGTCCCTGTCTTTGGGCCCAGCACAACTGTATTTTTCTCTAGATTTCTGATTGTATTTGTACAGCTGCTTGAAGCTCAAAGAGCATGGCATGTTCCTTTAGAGTCCGTGAGCTGCTTTTACTGCAGGGTTGAGGAAAGCCGCTAAGGCTGGTGATATGACTCACCAGCTTCTGCCAAACTTGACAACCTGAGTTCAATTCCTGGGGCCTACATGGTGAAAGGCAAAAATTGATTTCCCAAAGTTGTCCTCTGGCCATCACATGTACACATTCATGCACATGCATACACTCACTAAATGCATGCATGCGTGCATAATACACACATACATGGATGTAATTTTTAAAGGAAAAACCTTGAGGTTCATCCACTGGGCTGTTCTATTGAATTCACATGTGTAGCTCTGGAGCAGATGGAACCTAAGCTTTGTGGAAGCTTCTAATCAGGTGACTCTGAACATTCCCAGCACAGATCCTCCCCCAGGAGAGGCTTGCATAGTGCACAGCCTGCTTATGGTGGCTGAGTACAGATCACGGCAGCCCAGGCTGCTGCGCTTCTCCTCTGGGTGACATTTACCTTTAAGCAGCAGAGAGTTCCAGTTTCAGGGTCTGAGGCTGAAAATTGCTCCTGCCATCTCCGAATAGGCAAGGAAATGTTTCTTTGCTGAAAACCACATTTGCTGGTTATGAAAATGATCCTGAGCGTTTCTTCACATCTCTGTATTGATTCCCAGCCTTCTTGTTTTATTGTACAATAACAGGCCCCAGTACACAGAATATATTACCGCGCGAACATAGAAGAATCTCTTCCCAGGGAATTACGCGAAACCCAAGCGCTGTGGCTCACTCAGGTCTCGAGCCTAAAACAAAGGCACCAGCAAGTGTTCTGTGCCAGCAAATGGCCAGAACAGCATCTGCATTCTCTCTGTTTGTCATTTGTGTATTGGGGTCCAAATGGATCGCAAATTAGGACTGGTTTCATATCCAGCCACAATAGGACCAGTGCTGAGTCCTGGGGAAAAGACAGTGAGCCCCCAGACTGATTGAAGCCAGGGAGTTTTCTTCATCATCACAGCCTTCAAGGAGACTAATCTGTCCTCAGCCACCCCGACTGTGACACTAGGGAAAGGCCTTAATTGTGTTCTTGGTGAAACCTCATATCCCCCACCCCAGTGCAACTAAATGACTGAGTAATGGCTTTATAAACATCCATCTGATTAGCCTGATCCCAATGGGAGGAATGCACAGGTGGCCAGTGTGTGCTGGGACCATGAGCAAGGGTTTTCATCCATCTCTGTCACCGGAGGTGCCCACCAGCATTTGTCAAGCTCTGACAGAAATAGCTAGTCAGGGGTAAAAGGAAAAACAACTGGGCTTTTTGTTCTGTGCCAGCTCCCCTCCTGCCAACTTCCTACAAAGGAGTCAGGCTCAATAGGGAAGAGAGATGGATTTCAGACCAAGGAGAGGCATGAAAATCTGGGAGTGCTAAGGAGGCCATGATGAAAGGAAAGCAACAGGTCTCTTGGGTATTTTGACTTGTACTGCATGGGCACAATTGCCTCTGTATACCATCTCTGGATTATGGAGCAAGCAGCCCATGACCCCCTCCCTGGATACAAGGCCAAGGAGATGCTGAGAAGGAGAGAACAGCAAGATGCCCTTTCTTCTAGATCATTATTTGGAGATGGGTACATCAGACTAGAGCCACGATTCCTAACCAGGTTTGTTGTTCCTCCAAAATCCCAGGATCCTTCTGTTGGAGCCACCTGTGTGCTGGTGCTGGGCCACATGGTCTCATGGGGCAGTGATTTGATTACCTTGACCAAAGGCTGTCTCTATGCCTCTGAACACCAGAACAATCTACTCCTCAGCCTTCTTTCTAGATAGACCCGGGGAGCTAGCTACCTTCGGTCTTCTTGTGGGGTAGATAGCCTGTTCTGTTCATTGTTCTCTCCATACAGAATTTCCTCTGATGAAAGCATCTCAAAGCTGACCAGGGTAGGTAGAGCCAAGCTCAGACCTGGCTACCCTGTCTCTGAGCACTCAAGTCAAATGAACTGGGTCTTTGGGACTAGGACAATGGCTCAGTCAGTGAAGCACCTGCAAGAGCTGCATGGGAACCTGAGTTCACTTCCCAGAACTCAGAAGAAAACAAAGCCAACCAGGCATAGTCATGTTTCCTTGCAATCATATAATGGGGAAGATGGAGACAGGTGCATCCCCATGAATTGCTTTACAACCAGTTCAGCCTAATTAGTGAGCCCCAGCTCTCCCATCACAGAACTTATTTCAAAACAAACAAACAAACAAAAAACAAGGGGCTAGCTCCTAAGAATACCAAAGGTTGACTTCTGTCCACCACACACACACACACACACACACACACACACACACACACACACAAAGATGTGTTTCCCCTAAAGCCTCCCTCCAAGAAATGGCTCCCTGACCATTTGAGTTTGCTCCTCTGTCCTGTGGAGAATCTCAATTTGTTAAAAATGATGTCCAAACCAAAGAGACACATGTATCTCTAGATGTGAAGAAACAGGGCTTCCATCTTCCCTGTACATAAAAGCAAGGATAATAATCCCTAATTCCATGCAACCATTAACAAAGTCTGGCTAGCTTACCCACAAAAGTGCCCAGCACAGTGCTGTCGGAGCAGAGGGCACTGTCCTGAGGAACTGGCAGGAACCCAGTGAAAAGTTAAGTTCAAGCCAGAGACTTGCTCCCCACAGTCTGAGGCTTGCTACACGTGGGCAAAGCAAGAGGGCTCACTTTTTGTTAAGTCAGCCTAGTTTGATTTGCTCAGAGGGTGACTAGACAAGCCATACAAGAGAAAAACAGGGCTCTCCTAGAAACAGACATCCTAATCTCCTGAACAAACCCCTACCCAGTCAGAGACTGCAAGTATGTCTTCTCAGTCAAACTCAGGCACTATTTCCCAGTCTGAACCTTTGGACATAAGTGAGTCCTGATCCTGTTGTGAGCAGGTTGCTGTGTCTGTCCATCTCCTTCCAAAAACCTGCTTGGGCCTGGAGGGGAAAGTGGATAGCTCCCTGAAGTCCATTTCTGACACTGGAGGGGACAGATACAAACACTCTGTGAATTCATAAGTTCTCGCTCCACATCCCACATGCTAGCAGCTGGGAGTATCAGCGAGGAAACCACCCTGCCCTCTTATTCTCTTCTGCAGTCTTTAATGCAGATACAAATACCAGAGGCTGGTGCTTATATTCCCAATTAAGCAAGAAGCCAGCCCATCTAAAAGAGGACAGCAGACCTTGATGTGTCCTGGCACCAGAGTTCTCTGCCATGGCTCCCAGCTCTATTTTAGCCAATCAGACAACTAAAACCAAAAATAACAACAAGACAAACAAACAAATCCCAAACAAATGAAAACTCATTACCCCAGAGATGCCATGGCTACTGGAGACTCTATCAGTCACAGTTTGGGGCTCTCCATTTTGAATCCACTTTTCCGTCAGACTGCCTTCCTATTACTAGCCTAGTGCATACTCTAATCTCCCAGCCATCTCGTCCATCTCCGTGATAGCCATGGGTTGCTCCCTGCCATGGATACCCAAGCACCAGATGTCTCTCCAGCCTCTCTGAAGACCTGCCTGACATATCTAGTCACAGGCCACCCCTCCATCCTCAGCCTTTGCCTCTGGATGGCTCAAGTGATCTCAGCAACAGGAACTGGGGAGGACTTTCTGGTCCAGCTGCACCTAGATCAAGTGACAATAGAGTTGTGGCAGCTCTCCTGGAGGTACAAAGCACAACCAAGGAAGCCTAGAATGGAAGACTGAAACCAAATCTGGGCCCATAGCCAGGACTGAGAGCTGGGCAGTGGGAACAGTGCACATGGGAGATGGGTGGCCAGTACACTTGGCAGCATTACCAGGGATGAGGAACCTCCCCAGTGGCCCCTCATCTGCAGTAATAACAGGTACTGTATGGATCCCAGGGCCAGCCAGGTTGGGAAACACTGTGTTAGAAACAGACCACAAGCTGTCAGGACTGCCAGAACCTCCCCAGGACAGTGTCAGGTTCCTTCTTACATTTATAGGGATAACCGTAATCCAAAAAAAAAAAAAAAAAAAAAAAAAAAAAGGCTTCACACCATACTTTCTTCAAATTTCAAGTTAAGATGTTTAAGTGTCCATCTGACAGCTCTGTTCAGAGGCCTGAGAATAGTCTGACACCTACTGTGCCCATTATGCCTCCCAGGCCTTTCTCCATTGCCCTCATGACAACTGCAGCTGCCAGGTATGCTAGCCAAAAAAAAAAAAAAAAAAAAAAAAAAAAAAAAAACTGGTATCATCCTACCCGCTTCTCCTTCATACCCTAGGCTCTGAATTCACCGCTCATTCAGAGAGCAACCACTTCTTCTCTGTCCACGGCATTCTTTAGAGTTTCAAAGACCATCCCTTCCTGTCCCCCTGGCTACCTCTCTCTCTACCATCATGGCTCTGTAGACTGGTTTTAATTACAGTGTTCATACTACTTCTGTTCCCCCACATCCCCCAGGACCTACACTTGACAAGAAAACCAAGGTCTCTACCATGGACCATGAATCCACTATCAACACCAGCCCCTATTTGTGCTGCACTAGCCACACCACAAACACACCAGTCCTTATGAACTCCTTCACCTCCTCACGGAGTGTCCCTAGCTTCCTTATTTCAGCGTTAAGCAAGGCACCCCAGCTACAGTCTCTGGGCATTTGTAATATTCCTTTATGCTGTTGTTTTGTATAGTCTGATAGCCATTTTTTGATTTTGAATTAGTGAATTTATTAAGTAAACAGCAGGCCAAAGTACAACAATGCATAGCAGGTAGTTAGCAAAGCAGCATCACCAGATGGAGTGCTGAAAACCCACAGCAGAAATCAGTTGTGAACGTCCTGTTTAGGAAGGCAGCTAGAGTTCCCAAGAGAGGGAATCCCAGAGAGAACACAACTCCCCCTCCAGCGATGCTTCCAGGTAAAGGAACAAATAACATAACATCATCAAGCCAGGTGCTTAGCAAATAACATAACATCATCAAGCCAGGTGCTTTTAGCATCTAGCAGTTACTGTCTGGGGAAGTCGAGGCAGCCAGCTGGGGTTCCCAGTTGCACCTCCTTTCCATGACTGAGTGTTCAACTTCTATCCTGTGCAGGAACTTTTATATGGTGGAATAAATGACAGCTGTCTGTCGGAGACTGCTTACCTTCTAGCTCTTCTCAGGAGCACATTGCTTTCATTCTTGGGGTGTTGTACAGTAATCTTTTTTCCCTGTGTGTCACAGTAGGGGCAGCCCATCCCATAACAAGGGGGCTAGAAGGACACTTACAGAAATGTGCTTGGGTCTTAAATGGGTTGTGGGTGCCCTGACTCGAGCGCTAGCTTCTTGGCAAGCTCAAACAGCATATGACAACTTAGCAATCTGATGTGTTTTATAACCATGCAGCTCTTTGTTTTCCTCTAGGCACCTGGTATTGTGCCTAAGGCATGACTGGTTCAGTTCATTCACTGTATGTATCTGTTGTTGCCTGGGTGCTCATGGTAACAGAAAGCTTTAACACTGGTGGATGCAAACACCTGGCATATATGTGGTTGCTTAATAAATATTTATGGAATCAAGCAGCTAGAATTCATTTTGGATTGAATTGGACTTCAGTTCAAGTCCTGTCCGTGCAGCTGGAACTCTATGCCTTTGTCTGGTTGACTTCTTGCCTCGGAACCTTACCTCAGTTTCCACAGGTGTAGAGTGAGATTTGTGTTATATACCCCTCGCTGGAGGTCATCTCCACCTGGAGATGAATGTGGAGCATCCCAGACCTTGGCAGGGAACCTGCCATCTCTGCAGTGGTACTAGGGAGTAAAGGGTTTGTTTAAACATCACAGGCTGTAGTTCTAGGGTGTGAGGCTAGATTCTCTGCTGTTACTCAGTTAGAAGCACTCTTTCCACATGAACGGACTTTCAGCAGAAGAAATGATTTTAGTCAGTTGAAGAAACAGGAAGTCCATTTATCTTCCATTGCTTAAGGGAAGAATTAATCTCAGGAGTGGGTGGTGATAGGAGGAAAGCTGGGGGAGATTTAAATGATAAGGAGAATTCTCCATAAAGCACCAGAAGAAGAGGCCACTGGGGTCCAGGCAATGCAGGACCTGCTGTCATCATTGTGCATGCCCTTCTCAGTGGGTGGAACATGGGGGTAATGACAATGATCATAACAACTACCTTTTCAGGTTACCAAATACTTCCATAGTCTTTGTCTCATACAATTTTCATAAGAATCATTTGGGGCCAGCACTCATTGTGCAGATGTGAGTAGGATACAGTCATAGATGCCCTGCTGGCATGGCTTTCAGCTATATCAGACTTTCTCCAGGTTGATCATAACAAGCTTTGTGCCTTTGTAACCTCCCTCGTGGTGTGTAGCATCTATTTCGGAAAGCACCCATACCAGGGGGATTTCCTCTCCAGATGCTCTTACCCACAGGTAGCAGCATCCCTGTCACATGTAGACAGAGTTGATTTGATGTACTTTGTGCATTTTACTTTAATACTGTGTTCCAGTGTGAAAAGTGGCTGTCTAGAACAGGCATATGAATTTATTGACCAGTGCCCCATACACACTGAGAGCAAAGTGTTAACATTACTCCACCTTGATAACTAGGTGCTGGCAGTCTTTCAAGTTAACCCATCCGGTGAGCATTTCACTGTGTTTCAGGTTTTGTTTGTTCATTTGTTTGTTGAGAAAGGGTCTCACTATATAGCTCTGGCTGGCTCGAAAGTCATTATGTAGATCAGACTGGCCTCAAACTCAGAACACATGCTTCTGCCCCCTGAGTGCTGGGACCAAAGGCGTGAGCTGCATGCCAGCCTCTGCTGTTGTTTTAAAAGAGCCCCATTTCTGACACGTGTCTGCTCTTCAGACAACTACTGTTACGAAATGACTTTTCAAGTGTTGCATCCATTCCCCATTGATTTATAGGGGTTATTCATCTATTCTGAAAGTGAATACTTTATTGGCAATATAAGTTATAGCCAGGAGAGGAGGACTGAGGTTGCTTTTCTCTAGATGGCTAGAGAGTTGTCTCATGAAATTCTACAAAAGAAACACTCCTTTGTTCTAGACTTTGCTTCTAGAATCCATCTAGATTGTTTTACACTGGAGTATGTTCTAGACGCCTGCATCTTCCCCAGTTGCAAACTCGTTGAACTGAATCCTCAGCGTTTCTGCCCTTAATGAGGCTGGCCCCAATTTAGTACTGTTTTCCCGTTAGAACTTTCTAGCTATTTTTGAAGGCTTTTTGTCCACATAAACTTTGGTTTTATTTTTACCAGATTCCCAAGCAGTCCTGTGAAATTCTAATTAGAATTTCATTTATTGGTTAATTTTAAAGCTGTGCTTATCCCTCCTATGTTTAATATTACCACAAACAGCAGGGTTGGCATTGTTGTTCGAAATCTCCTTCTAGGTGACTCTGAAGAGACACCAGAAGTCTACAGCGTGGTCCTGATCGCCCCAGGATAATTTGTACCCAAACATTCTGGAATTTTCAATATTTTTCAGTGGCAAGTTTTAGCATCAGGAAAAATGATTGGTCTTGAATATTAATACTGAAATCCACCATTTTCCCCATGTTTCCCATTGTGTCAGACAGCCTTTATTCAGTTGCCTTGGAATATATAGTCATGTCATTTGTAAAGAGCCACACCTGAGCTCCTCATGCTACTGGCTTGTGCTATGAGATCATGGCTCAGGGCTATTTGGGAATTCACTCAGGAGGCCATGCAAGAATCATGGACACTAGGATGCTCAGACTCAGTACTACTGACAGTTTGAGCTGGATAATTTCCCATGGAGGGTGGGGAATGGAGCAAGTGCAAACATCTCCAGATCTTTCGGAACTTCTGGAGCTGAAAAGCACTGGCTGAAGTAAAGCAGCTTGATCCCCAAACCCAAAAACTGGCCAAATGGCCTCAGGGCAGCTGCCTCCTCAGATCTCTTGATTTATTTCAGAGTCCCTACCCAGGGACTTTGTTGTTTTCTTCATGTGGAATATCTTATGTCCATTTATATCCTCAGTCAATCACTGCACTGAGCAGTAGGAAAATCATATACCAACCAATATGGGAGTCCTCCCTCAGGACAGAATAAGAGCAGTGACGCCAAGTCTTGGCTACCCATAAGGAGGAGAGCCAGACAGATGCTGAAAAGTGAATTACCCATTGCCAAGATGTGAGCAAGTTTCAAAGAAGCATTGGAGATCCGATTCGGCAAACCCTCCCTGGCAACTACTAAGTCTGTCCTCTGCTATTCTCCATAGGAGAATTAAGATAACACAGTATGTCTTAGTAACAGATTTCATAACTTTGAAAGGCTGCTGGTTTGGGAAATGGGTGCCACCTGAAAGTAGTCTTTTATTCTTTAAAAAAAAAAAAACGTGCTATGGAAATTTCTTCCATTGTTTCATTACATTTTTTTCTTCACTCTTAAAACCATGGTCACAAGTGAGATTTGTCCAACATTTTCTATTTTTGTGCTCTGTCAAATTTAGGTATCTGTGCTATGCTGGTTTTGAGGGAAAAAAAAGTAAAAAGAAAAAGCATTTGGAAGCCTTCCTTACTTCTCTAGGCTCTGAGAGAGTTTAAATAGTATCACAATCATCTGTTCCTTCAACATTTCAAAGAACTTACCTTTGAGACCATCTGGGCTTACCGCTTTTGAGGAGAAGATGCAATTTTATAACTTTCTCCAAATTTTTCATTGTTTTTAATATAGATTTTGCTCCTTATGGAATCAATTTTGATCACTTATAATTCTTGGAAAATATTTCTTATCTTTCTAATGTATTTTCATTAATTTTTTATTTAAAATTATTTTTATATAATGTATTATGATTATGTTTTCCTTTTCCCTAACTTCTCCCAGATACTCCCCCACCCTACTTTATGTTCTTTCTCTCTCTTTCAAAAATACCCCACAAAAAACCCCCCACAAAAATGAAAATAAAAACAAACCAATAAGACAAAATAAAGGAACAAACAAAAACCATGCCAAAACAAAACAAAAGAAGCAACCTTCCCCTGGTGCACAAGCATATAAACACTATGGAATTTGTTTTGTGTTACCCAACTACTCCTGGGCATGGAGGTTGATCTACCTCACGACACTCCATAAAGAAATAAACTGATTTGTTCTTTTCCAGCTGGGATCAATTGTGAATAGCTTTTTGGTTAGGTCTGGGGTCCCATGTCCACTTTCACCTCTCAGTGCTGGAACTCCATTCGGCTTGAACCTGAACAGGGCTTCTGCATGCTGCCATCATCTCTATAAATTCATATGTGCATCATTCCTCTTGTGGCTGGAAGACATTGTTTCTTGGAGTCATCCATCCCATCTGGCTCTTATAATCTTTCTGCCACCTCTTCTGAATAGATCTCTGAGTCTTGAGGGGAGGGGCTTGATAAATGTATCCCATTTAGAATTGAGTACTCCAAGGCTATTGCCTGCTCTGCACAATCTGATAGTAAGGCCCTATTGCTGAATACAGTACTTACTTAAGTTATAGAACATGAAAAGATCAAGCTAGTACTCAGCTAGCAGCCCCACTCCCAGGAGTAGCATTCACAGTGCTAGAAAGTACTTTGTACACTGCTGGAGGGGAAAGGTAATCATCCGATCATCCAGCTACAAACCCTGCAAGTTACAACAGCAGCCTGCCTACAAGATAATGTTGCAATAGTAGCATGAAGGTTGTAATGGGAACCGCAATTTTCCTGATTGAATTTAAAGCCCACTCTATAAGATGGAAACCGTACCTGATACTGCTAAAGTGTCCAAGAAGCTAAGACTGGATAGGTCACAGGCCTAGGGGAAAACCTACTGATCTCATTCTACTAAAGAAACATAGCAGTAAAATGACTCCTAATGGCATAATGCTATACTACACAGATCACTGCCTTCCTTCTTAACTCTACTAGATAAGCAGCTTCTTGTAGTATATGGGAATCAACATGGAGAACAACAACCAGACAATGTGCAGAGTGAGAGATTTTGGAGCAGTTAGTCCACTAATTTTTTTTCTTTTCCTTTTTTCATAAAAAGAAAAATTGTTTGGGTCAATAGTGTTTTCTCCTTTTGTCCCCCTGTAGTAGTACATTTGAGTTATTCCCTGGTAATCTGTCAATTTTATTGGGTTTCCTGCCCCCTTGTAAACTACTGCTTACATTTATTGGCTAATGCTACTCCTTTTGTTTCCTAATTATTGTCTTTTTTCCAGTTTCTTTGAATTTACCTAGTTGATCTTTTTTTTTTCTTCTTTTCAAAGTACAGTCTTATTTGTTTGTTTATGACTCTGCTGTGTAAAGTGCTCTTAAACAGCAGGGTTGACTGAGGAAGTGCGATATTCAAACACAACAGAGACCTGAACAGGATGTTTAAAGAAGGCTAAGAACTCACTAGCAAAATGACCATGAAAAAGAAGCAACAGGGCTGAACAATGAGGTGTAAAACATAGATCAGATTTGTATTTATTTGCAGAGAGCTATGCTTTCAGTCAGACCTTTCTCCAGGGGCCAGCATGAACAATGTTATATGCTGACGCCAAGTTAGTATATGGCTAGAGGAGTGTTTATAAATTCTCTGTAGAGAGAACTACACAGATGCCTGGCCCACCTCTAAGAAAACTATAGAAGCCTACGGCAACAGAGGAGAGGAATGCCTTAGAGAGTTATAGAATCCCCATCCCCGTGGAGCTGAAGCTGAGAGGGGTCATGAAAGGCCAGGAAATAAGCCATGCTAGGTAAAGAATAGCTTTATTGATCAAGGACTCATCAGAAGAATTGTACTGTCTGTCTTGTTACTTTGACCAAATATTTGACAGAAAGCAACTTAAGGGGGGGGGGGAAGATTTATCTTTGTTCAAAGTTTGAGGAGATACAGACCATCATCCCAGGAAAGGTGTGGTGATAGGAGCTGGAAATGGCTGGTCACGTTGGGTTGGTGGTCAAGAAGCAGAAAGCAAACTGAAAATGGGGCACAAAGCTCAAAGCTATGGCCCTAAGTGACCCATTTCCTAAAGCTTCCATGACCTTCGAAAACACTGCTGCCAGCTGGAGACCAAGTGTTTGAACACATGAGCCTATGGGGAACATTTCACACTTAATTCTCTACAGGAACCTTTTAAGAAACCATGAAAATGAAACTCATTTGGAAAGGACTTAAATTTAAACACATTCTAAGAACAATGCACATGGGTACAACTTAGAAGGGTTCAACATTCTCTTAATAACTATCTTAAATTTTCTGCACTCTGTTTCTTTCCTTCCTTTTCCTCAGCTGCAGACCAAAATGAGCTGGGAGCAGAGGAAGGCAGAAG
Organism: Phodopus roborovskii; assembly: GCF_943737965.1. Lineage (NCBI taxonomy): Eukaryota > Metazoa > Chordata > Mammalia > Rodentia > Cricetidae > Phodopus > Phodopus roborovskii. The sequence goes on from NW_026126407.1 coordinate 10,158,440, forward strand.
GGGAGGTATCAAAAACATGGAGTTACTTAAGACAACAGCTGTGGACTGGGTCAGTATAATGTTGAAGGCTTGATGTCAGCTTCAAAGTTGAAGTCTAACGGGGAGGTCTTGGGGTCATAGGCAGTGTGTCCTTGCAGATCAATATCATGTAGTCTTTCTTCTTTTCTCAATTCTTATTCATGAAGTCATTGATTCTGACCCACCACATCCTCCTGCAGTGACATATTTCCTCACTACAGATCCCCAAACAGTATCAACTACCCATAGGCTAAAACCCATGAGCCAAAACCAACCCTTAGTCTTTTGTAAGTTGATTTTCTCAGGTATTGTCCTAGTGATGGAGAGATAATTCAGCCATATTTGGTCTCTGAGGTGATTATAAAATACTGACCTAGTGAGAGTAATCAGGAAAGCAACACATGCCACATCTTCAGTGGTCCTTGGTACAGAATAGGTTAATAGAATAGGCAAAAATTAATGTTCCCTAATAAAAGGAGTCCTTTTTTTTTGACGTGCTAATTACATTTGTTTAGTTTATAAATGTATAATTTTTCTTCCGGTTATATTTCTAAGGGCCGAAATTTAGTATTTTCATTCTCATACATTCTTCCCCTCAAGGTAGTCTTCAATATCAAGTGTAATTTATTATTGGATGAAGTAGTTGTTTGTAAAGATTTCTCTTTAGCTCCAGGCAGCTGATTTGTGGGGGCTGTTCCCATCTTGGTTTTCCTTCTAAACTTTAGTGTCTGGAAGTCAGATAACATGAATGAGGTAGCATAGTCCTAACTCACATGGGAGTTGGTTCTAAGGATAATGTGTGAGGGGGAAATGTGTATTCTCATTTGCCCACAGTTTTGCTTTTCATGCTGCCTTCCTCCCTTCTCTGGAAGCTTTAATAATCCCCTCCACCCCTGGTGACTTGGAATGCACAGTGGTTTGTGTTACTGTGGGTCTTTTTTTCTGGTCCTTTGAATGTCTGAGTCCCCTCAGGAGGTTTGATATTGTTTCTTTCATAAGTTGGTCCTATCCATTTTCTCTGCTTCTCTTGGAACTTTTATTGGATGTTAGACTCTCAAAGAATGAAAACATATATATGTATTAGAGTCTCGGGTTACTCTCCTAGCTGTACCATTTCCTCCCTGCCTCTTTATGTTCTGTCTTAGAGTTTTTCTAATTTTGTTTCTAATACTTTTAATAATTAAAAAATAGAAGACAACTAAAAACATGCTGAGAAAAAAAAGAATGCCACACACAAAAATCACACGCTGTGTGATTCTGTCTACCTGAAATACCCAGAGCAGAAGTATCTGCAGAGCCAGAGAGCAAGGGGAGAGATTGCCAAACAAGTGAAATGTACACAGGCTCTCCAATGAAGTGCTGAGAACATTCTATAGCTAGGAAGAAAAAGGATGGTTGCACAAAACTGTTGATATACCAAATACCAGTATCTTAATTAGGGTTTCGATTGCTGTGAAGAGACAGTACAACCACAGCAACTCTTATAAAGGGAAAAAAAATTTAATTGGGGTGGTTTACATTTTCAGAGGTTTAATGCATTGGGGTTGTGGTGCAACAAGGTGGCATTCAGGTAGACATGGTGCTGGAGAAATGGGCAAGGATCCTACATCTTGACTTGCAGGCAATAGGAAGTGATCCAAGTGTCACAATGAGAAAAGCTTGAACACATATTAGACTTCAAAACCCATCTCCACAGTGGTTCTCCAACAAAACCACATCTTCTGATAGTGCACACCCTTTGGGGGCCATTTTCTTTCAAACAACCACAGTGATCAAATGTAAACTTCAAAATGCTTTCTTTTGTTGTATGGATTCTCCTACCCCCCCTCTCAACACAGAGTCTCACTATGTAGCCCTGACTGGCCTGGAACTCATAGAGATTAACCTGTTCCTGTCTTCCAAGTTCTGGGATTAAAAGTGTGCGTCAACACATCTGGACCTTAAAAATAATTTTCAGGGCCTGGTGAGAAGGTCAACCATTAAGAGCACTGAATGCTCATGCAGAGAACCTGGGTTCAGTTTCCAGCATACACATGGTGGCTCACAACTCTCTGTTACTCTAGTTCCAAGAGATCCAGTGCCCTCTTCTGGATTCTATGGCCACCAGGAATGTACATGAGATATATATGCAAATACTTATACACATAAAATAAATAAATCTAAAAATGTTTTAAATAACTTTTTTAAAAAGTAAAGGAAAATGAAAAGGAGTATCTATCAACACACGTTAGCTCCCAGCATCTTCTTTTTCTCTCAATTTTGTTTTCCACAACATTCATTTCATTGTTTAGCTATCAGACATAATTCACCCTGAAAACTTTCTTATTCTCTATGATCACCTGAATTACTTTAGTTCACTCTAAAATAATTTTTTTTGTATTTACTTATTTTTTTCTTAGTGGTATGATGCACAAACACAAGTCTTAGTCTTTTCATACGTTTATCTTAAGCTCCTCTCACATAGAACTTACAGTTTAATTAGTCCTTTAACCAAATATGAGTTTTTATTTTAATCCCTGCTTCTTGGATGACCTAACATTTGATTCTAAAGCAGATGTGCTATAATTTGGATGTTGAATGTCCCCCAAAGTCTTATGTGCTAAGGCTTGGTCCTCAAGATAACACTACTGAAGATGATGGCCTTAAGATCATTGAGGTATGCTCAAATGGGATTCTGGTACTTCAGCTTCCTTTTATCCCTCCTTTAATTTGGAACCATGACATCATCAGATATGTGTGTACCTCACACTCCCATTATCATATTGAACCCCAGAGGGAACCTCAAAACTGGGTCATCCAGATTATGGCACTGGACCACTAAAACCATGAGGCAAAACAAAACTTTTCTCTTTATAGTTCAGTTACCCCAGAAGGTAATTTGTCATTGTCATAGTAACATGGCTTGCATAAGAGATCTCTGATAAAATAAGGTTAGACTTTGAAGATGGTTTGGCTCTGTCAAACCTACCTACTTCTGTGTTTCTGCCATGGTAGTACAAGAGTAGCCATAGACTACACTCAGGTGTGTGTGTGTGTGTGTGTGTGTGTGTGTGTGTGTGTGTGTTCCAGTAGTAATTTATTTACTAAACTCTACTAAAAACAGGTGGCAACAGAAAGAATAGGTGACTAAGCTGAATTTGGCCTAGAGGCCTCTATTTGTCTACCTGTGTTTTAAAATAAGAGGAAACAATCATGTGAGCTGTCACAGTATTACTATTGCACAGTGCTAGGCAAGATGTGAACACTGGGGAGGAAGACTGAAGCTACACATTTCCTTGCAACTTCCAGTGAGTCTCTATTCAAAACTAAGAAATATCTTTAAAGTCTCAGGGATTGAAATAAAAGGGGAGTCCTTTTAATGGGAACAACTTTGTAGAAGGGCAGTATTGTGCTAGGCTCAGATTGGACCCAGGCTGATGATATCATGATGGTAGAAACAGGGAATTCATAGGATCCTAGAGTTCATGGCTCACAGCCAGACTTATCTGACACAGCTTTGGGTTGCAGATCCCTATGTTTCATTTAGTCCTGAGAGATTAGCAATAGGTTGCTCAAGGGAATAGCTGACCTATATAGCCATAGAGTACAGAGTTTTAGCAAAACATACAAAATCTCTCATATGGGAGCTTAGACAGTCAGACCATTGTTGGGGGAAGTGATCTAAAAGGTCAACAGTATATGCTTGGTTAGACAAATTATAGCAATGCAGCATATGGGATGTGTATATCCTCCAGTTGTGATAATAGTTAAAGATGAGTGTGATAGTACAGCTGTAGTCCCAGGACAAGGGAAGCTGTGGGTAGGGTAATAAGTTCAAGGCCTACTTGTCCCCAAACAAAACAAAAATAAGAATAATACAAAGACTCCAAGTATACTCAATATATAATTTGAGCATAAAATAAGTAGAGAATGAGGTTAAAAAAAAGAAATGGCTAGAAATTCAGTTAAAAATGTTAAGTTTTTGTGACTATTCCCCCTAGCAACTGAATTTTCTACAGTTATATTACCTTTATGATCAATTTTTATATGCACAAGAAGAGACATTTTTAGGTACATAACTTATTTATAAAAGCCAAACCTGAATGATTAAGAATCTCAGGACTCCATTCCATAAATGATTCAGGATCTGGGAGTACCTGATCTTGAGAGACATCAGGCCCCCATCCCCATCCTTCAGCATATGTGTCCTGTCTTGTGAGAAAAAATGAGCTTCATTCTTGAGAGGAAAGTGTACCATAGGCTATCAGGCAATACCTCCGTGCAGCATAAAAGATTCGCCAGTACAAGACTTGGCTTCCTCTGGGGGGGTGGAGTGCTTGATTTCTGGAGGCTCCCAAGATGTCATAGCTCTGACTATGGGATATCAAGAAAAATTAGAAACAGATAGGAGAGCTCCATGGTGCTAGATACTTGTAATACTGGCTACTTGGAAGTCTGAAACAGGAGCTCACTTAAGTCCACAAGTTCTAGACTAGCCTATACCATCTCAGGAGAAAAGGGAAAAAAAGGAGAAGTAGAAAGAGAGGGGAAACAAATGAAAATCAACAGGAAGCAGAAATAGAATTAACTGTGTGGTTGAGGCAGGACCAGAAGCCTTGAAAATAAAAGAAACTTTATTTTCCTTGTGGGAGAAATCTCACAAGTGTAGAAAATGTCACAGACAGTAAGAACTAGGGGACCTCAAAGGTCATTTAAACTAGAGTCCCCTATTGCTTAAGATGTTTGTTCTGGTTAGATTTTTGTCAACTTGGCACAAGCTAAGGTCATCTGGGTAGCAGAAACCTCAATAGAGAAAATGTCCCCATCAGATTGGCTTCAGGCAAGTCTGGGAAGCATTTTCTTAACTAATAATTGATGTGGTAGGATCCACATATGGTAGTTTGAAAGAAAATGGTCCCCAACAAGTGTGGCACTATTTGGAGGTATGGCTTTGTTGGGGTAGGTGTGGTCTTGTTGGAGAAAATGTGTCACTGTGGAGTCCGGCTCTGAGGTCTCATATATGCTCAAAATAACACCCAGTGTCTGAGATCTCTTCCTGTGTTGCCTGCAAAATGCAGGACTGTCAGTTACTTCTCCAGCACCATGTCTGCCTACATGCCATCATGTTGCACCATGATGATAATGGACTGAACCTCTGAACTGTGAGCCAAGTCATGGTGTCTCTTCACAGCAATAGAAACCCCAACCAAGATATCATCCCACTGTGAGCTGAGTGGTGCCGCTTTGGGGCAGATGGTCCTGAGTTGTAGAAGAAAACAGGCTGAACAAGCCATGTTGAGCAGCAATCCTCTACAGCTTCTGTTCAGTTCCTACCTTGATGTCCTGCCCTGATGTCTCTTCATGATGGAATACAACTTGTAAGCTGAAATAAATCCTTTCCTCCCCAGTTGCTTTTAGTTATGATGTTTAGGGTAGCAACATGAAGCACATTATGATAAGTACAGAGAGGGTCAGAAATAGCCAGAGTAAGCATAGCATGGTGATAGGCACTAATAATCCCAGCTCTATAGATGCTAAGATTGGAGGATGGACAGTACAAGGACAGCTGGGGTCACATAACAAGATGCTCTTTCAACAAACAAACAAAGCACCTAAAGAACTAAGAAGATGTTCAGTGCGGACTCAGGGCACACAGCCAGTGTGTTTTTACAGATTGTTAGGTGACTGATTCTCAGGCCACCTACTCAATTGATACAGTACCCCATCAGGTAACTGGACTTCCCCTCCAGCCCTGCCCCACAGGACATTTCTGGTTTTTGTTTGTTTGTTTGTTTTTAAGAAATGAGGACAAAATCATTGAGTGCTATGGGCTCATGCTGGAAAATTGAGGACAGGAACATGTTGAGTTAGAAGTTGGCAGCTTTGCCAATCTATTTGACTCACTTTGTGTGTTCTCTCTGTGTGTCTTTATTTTGCTGTGTCTCTGCCTCTGTCAGTCTTTGTCTATCTCTGTCTCTCTCTCTCTATCTTTTACACACACACACACACACACACGAACTGAATGAACCCCGGGCTACTCACTGTTCTTGGAGTCTGTTGACAACAGCTCTTATGATCGCTCTGCTTTTGTTCACAGTCAATATTTGAATGTAGGGGATGTTTGTTTGGAAGTAATGAAATATCTGCCCGAGACTGGCACCACACTGCTCAGAGGTGAGAACACAATGTGTCCCACTTCATATTTCATTCCACAGAAATGCCCTCCTATAATGAAAACAGTCGTGTTCATGTCATGGGCCACGCAAAGGAGCGGGAGTGTTTCTTGGGGAAACGTGGGACGAGCCGATCAATAAAAGCCATCAGCCACGCTACGTTCCTCAGGCACTTTCTATATTCATTTATCTTGGACCTGGGAGTGATTATGTTAGGATCTTTTTCCAAGGACATTGAGAAAATCAAAACAACTTTGTGGCCCAGTTCTCTCAGGAAAGGTTTCCTGTTTATTTTAGTCCTCTGGGTGTCTGAGGAGCCATTCATCTAGTTTCTCACAAAACCAGGTGTCACAGGTCTGCCTTCACCTCTTACAGGCTCTGACTTCTGGATAAAGGAAATACAAGAGCAAGCATCACAGAAGGCTACCCCGGCCCTTCTGAGTGCTGGGGCAAAGCTCTCTGGAAAACTTCATTAACCCTTTTGAGAATTAGAAGCCATTCCTATCACCAAACACATGGTAGGTGCCAACAGCTGCACAGTAGCCCCTGCTCTGAAAACAAATGCATATTCACGTCCCACCATAAGGAAGATGTAGCTGATCCCTGTACAGCTTGTCCCTTTTTTCTCAATGGTAATATCTCATGAAACTATAGTATAGTATCACATTCTGATCTAGACACTGATAGAATCCACTGATCTTACTCAGATCCTAATTTTCTTGACATCATATATATATATATATATATATATATATATATATATATATATGTATGTATGTATGCTCCCCACACGCTATCAGACATATAAGTCCATGCACAGAAACCAGAGACAAGAATTATTTCCTTTCTTCCTTCCTCATGAAACCTCATTCAGTTCACCATATACTTACCTACCGAAACCACTGACACCCAAAGCCCCCAGCAGCCACACATCTTTTTTCTATTTTTATAATTCTGCCTTTTCAAAGATATCATATAAATGGAGTCATGCAGTAAGAACCCATTGGAACTGGCATTTCCGTTTGTCTGTACTGTCTGTAGCTCCACCAGCCGGTCTACCATTGATTGGTTGCTTGTTTCTTGTGCTGTTGAGTACTGGTCACCGCTATGGGGGTTTATTGTTTAGTGGGCCATGTACCTGTTGAATGACATCTGGGCCGATTCCAGTTTTCAATTATAATCAATGAAAAGCCATGAAAAGTTGTGTGCATTACATTTTCATTATTCTGGGATAAACCCTTGGGACTGCAATTTATTGGGTCCTATGGTAGCTTCTAAAGCGCTGTCACACTGTTGTTCCTAATGGCCACACTTATTTTCAATTCCCTACAACAATGCCAGGGTAACCCAGTCCCTGCCACCCCTCCCAGCCCTTTGTTGTTATAACTGTTTTGTAATGTTTGTCATTCTGAGTGGTAGGCAGTGAGGTCACACTGTGAGCTTAATTTACATTTTCCTAATGGCCAGGGATGCCAAACAGCTTTTGATATTTATTTGTCATCTGGACAGTTTCGTGGCCAAATGTCCATTCGTGTGGTCTATTTTCTGAAGGGGTGCTTTTAGACATCTGTTGTCTAATAGCACAACACAAATTTCACAGCAAACCCATGCTGGCCTTTCCTCATAAGCAACTGTGCACTGTCCCCAAGCTCCCCAGAGCAAGAAAAAGCAAGCCATGGAGGAGAGCTACCTTCCACCGAGCACACACTTTCTTTCTTGCCTGTGTATTAGCATAATATCCTATAGCAAGCCTCAGAAGAGTGACCTTGAAACCAGCTCTGCCATGTGCCCATTGCCCAGCTCTGGTACTTCCCCTCCCTGACCTATTTTCCCATCTGAGTAAAGGTAATGAACTTCAGGCCTCTAGCAACAAAGATCTTGTTTCTTTCTTGTCCCTGCCTTGGGCTATCCACACACCCACTGGACCCACATTTATACAGAGAGAAGGTTCTGGTTGTTTTCTTGTATTTGATACTGCCCAGCAACAACCTTTGTTGTCTTGATCAACGACACTGGTCTTCAGTTAGGCATCCCCACTCCAACCCTGCTGCAACTCAACATCTGTCCTAATGTTCCAGTGGGAACAGGCTCCACCCCCAACTTCAAATTCCTCCCTGATCAGCCAGCAACATACAACCAGTGATAACCAGAGAGTCTCCAGCCTCCCCGCCCTCTTGCCCCATTGCTGAAGCCCAGGATGGGAGCAAGAATAGCACTTTCCTAGGATAAGGCCGTGGTAGGGTAAGTTACATGCTTGCCCTGCATGTGACAGCATGATTTCAGATCCTTAGACCCCAACGGAGCTGGAAGCTGTAGCACACAGCTGTAATCCCAGCACTCCTCTTGTGGAGGCAGTGGTGGTGAAAGGCAAAGGCTGAGTCTCAGGACCATCCTCTGAGGCTACAGAATCAATCAAGATCATTCCTTCAGCCCAAGTTAAGACAGTTACCCTGAGTAGACTTAGTTTTCTGAAACTTGCAAAAAAAAAAAAAAAAAAAAAAAAAAGGCTCAAGTATGTAAAGATGCCAACTCTGGGTCACTTTCCAGTCTCAAAGTTCAGGGATTCTGCTGCCTTTGCGAGTGCTGCCAAGCACACATAATGTAGGCTGCACTGCCCCTTATATGCTTGACAATAACTGCCCTTATCTCCCCCAGAGTCTGAAGTCTCCATATCCTGCCTTCCCTTCTAACCACCATCTGCCTACAATGTACAAATTGAGGAGACACCTCTGCTTCATACAAGCAGAGAGGTCGTCAGGAGGGTGACACAGGCCAGTACCTTGTGCAGTCAGATAGAGAAGGATAATGTAGCTGTATGACCAGCAGCACCACATACTCAGGCTTCACCTGAAGGTATATTCATAGTGAAACAATCAGTTCTCTCCATTCAGTCTCACTATTGCTTTTCACCTGCAGCCATATATCATGAAATTAGTAGCAAGTCCACCCTGACTACCTGTCCTCTGAGGTCTCTGAAGAGATTTTCTATCACCCAGCAGCTATGACTCATGTATTTCTCTGTCCCACTTTCCAGCCACCAAATCGGTTAGAAGCATGAACCACTCTATCTGCCAGCAGTAAACAGCACAGCCTGTAACCTACAGAGCCTAGCACCTGCTTGCTGAGCTCATTAACGTCAGCATGCTAGTCCACACAATGGGAGAATGCTTTGTCCTTTAAAGGCACATGTGTGGTCTGAGTGCTAGCTAGCTCAGTACATAGAGAAATTCCAGAACTTCTTGTGTGTTTCCAGACTTACCACCTATTCACTTGCCAAGACATATAATCTTGGCAGCTGAGACTAGTGTAAGAGGAACAAGGATCTGGACCATGGGCCACTTAGCCTATGACAGCCACCCACCAGGCTGGTCCAGTGCCACAGCCACTCTTTGTCTGGAAGACAGTGCTGGGACATTGACCCTGTAGCTCTGTCCTAGGTAGCATCATGTCCCAGTCTCCAAACTATCAGGCTTCCTGTAAGGTCAGCTCAGTGCATTCCAAATCTACATATCCCCCAATTACACTTCCCAAGGGTAAGTTTCCTTTGAAAGCTAGACCAGTACTTTGGGAGAAAGGACAAAGGCCGATTCATTCCTGGGTACCTCTAAGAGCCAATGCACAGACAAGCAGGCAACATTTTTTTATTCCAGTAAAATAAAGCTTCTCTTCCATTCCAGGCCAGGGTTCCATCATAGCCAGACACAATGAGGGGGCTAATGCTTCATCCCCTCAATCTTTAGGTTCCTAAATGTTGGACTTCACAGTCAATGACACTACACTTTTAAGGCACTACTGTTAGCCAGACACAGGATGAAGTGAGGGGACTTAACCACAATTACATCCCCTGCTCTCATGGTGTTTACAGTCTGGAGGGAAGTGGGACAATAGCAGAGCAATGGATCATGGGAAAGCATGGGATACTGTAAAATAGAAAGCCAAGGCTATAGCTGTTGGGTCCTGGATGTGGGGTGAGGGCACTTCCTGGAAGAAGTAGCACCTAAGATGTGTGCTAAGAGATGAGTGGGATTATGCAGAGGGAGGGAGAACAAGAGTAGTAAAGGAGTGTTGTATCCAGAAGACAAGAGACAGACTGTGAGAACCTCTGTTGGTGAACATCTGGCTGCCACTGGGCAGAAGGTAGCAAAGAAGAAAGCCAGGATCCAATCTGAGGCAAGTGGGGCTACAGTAAGAGAACCTGAGTGTCACCAAAAGGTCACTGAAAGCCATAGAATAGTCCCTCTAGACACAAAGTAGAAAGTGGATTGTGAGGAGCCAGTGAGGGGCACTAGGGAAAAGATGACAAGCTCATATTTGAAGTCTTAACTATTCTTTATCAATAAAAAATCAGGGGTGAGAGCCTGAATGATCAGAAAAGTAGGGAAGCAGCCATCAGTCACCTCCTTCCTCCTCCTTCCTCCAAAAAAGGCAGAGATACTCTCTCAGCCCTACTTTATTCCTTCCTGTCTCCTATCTGTCTACAGTCCTCCAAATCTCTATGGTTAATTTCGGTCAGCTAGTGGCTAGCTCTGTCTTATTTCTCCAAGCAAGTTTGTTTGTCGGAACACAATCAAAATAGCACACAACACATGTTTGGAACAAGGATTAGTAAAAAGTTTCTTTGATGTCTCAGAACAAGAAAGAAAGGCCTATGGCCCCAGAGTAGTGGCTACTATGCTCAGTCCCCAGACACTGACTGGGGATGGGTGTCAAAATCCAGGAAAGAAAAGCTGTGGCTTTGTGAGATGCCACTTTGACAACAGTGGCTACTCCTTGAGTGGGAACCTGGAAGAAGCAAAGAATTCCTAAGGCAGAAAGGACACTTCGTTCCGATGTTGAGTCCATCTAGCCATACTAACAAGAAGCTTTTTAGAAGGGAGACCATGTCAACTGACAGTAGTCCCCACACTGGGCATACCCAGCATGGTAGCAGGGACTACAGGAAAAGAACGATGGCCTTATCTTCAGACTGCCCCTTGACTTTCAGGAAAGGTTGAGCATCACATGCAGAGGCAGGAGTACATAACCACTCCCCCAGGTCAAGTGTGTGTTCTCTGAGATGTTCCCTCAGTTTTCTTGACATCTCCATGGTTCACCAGAGAAACTACCTTTGTTCATTTTCTCATTTTAGGCGGAGACATGTGATCTCATTAAAAATATATGACTAGAGAAAACAGAATAGAAATAAATGATTCATCTCTCCCACCGAACATTCATTCTCACACTTGACACATGGGTCAGGTGCAGAAAATGGCAGTGGATGAATTGAGCATTTAAGGCTTAGTATTGTGTAGACAATATATCCACATAGATCACTAACTTTTCCTTTTGCCTTCTGAATTATTGATCTTGGAGATTACAACTCTGAGTCTTAGACATCCCATTAGAAATAGAAAGATGATTTTAATAACCAGAAGAGTGAAATGGTCAGGCATTCCAGAAACCACTGAAATTGGATCCAGCTTGTTCATTGTAGTTAAACCAAGTGACATTAGGTGAGTTTTAAACATCAAGGTTTCCAGATGAGGAACAGGAGAATCATCAATGTTTAAAGTTTGAGCCAGCTGTAGCATCACATCTGGATTCCCGGCAGTTGGATGGTGCAGGCAGGACGTGAGTTTTAGACAAACCTGGACTACAATGAGAAGCTGTCTTTAAAACAAACAATAACTACTATTCAATGCGTGGGCTTACTTAACAAGTTAAACAAATGATGTCTGAAAAGCACACAGGATGGAGTGGGTACAGTAGCTGTGGCTATTTAGATATCATGATTAATGTTTTGGGAGAACTGTGAGTATCTGTTGTTTCCAGTCTGAATGTGGCCCTCAGGCCAAGGAAGCATCCTGCAGCTGTAAAGTGTGGGTACCTTTTCCAAGAAGCCATTGCACACTGTCCCATCCACTCAGGGTGCCATAACAAAATACTGCAGACTGGGTGACATAAACCATGGACATTTATTTTCCCACTGTTCTGAAGCCTGAAAGTCATAGATCATTGTGCCATTTAGACAATATTCTCTAAAGCCTCTTATCTTGGCCTGTCCTCAGCTGTCAACACACAGTGTACTCATGTGGCTTCATGCTTGTGTGGCCAATAGACAATTCCCGTTGCTTATAAGGGTACCTATCCTGTTGGAATCAGGCTCCACCTCTATAATGTCATTTAACTTGGATAATTTTTTTTTTTGAAATCCCAACTACTTACTGTTGGGGCTCTGGCACATGAAGTGAGAAGGGCAGAAATGTTCTGTCTATATTACCCACTTTAGGCTGATAATGGGAGTAGATGAGCCAAGAGGCCTACCTGCCCAAACCCCAGCCATTGTCCTGAGATCATTCCAGAAAATAAGTAAGGAGCCCCAGCTCCTTACTGCAGAGAGATGCAATATTGAAATCGCTCCCCCTAATCTTTATGCGATTGCCTTCTCCCTGATAGAAATATTGCCTCTTGCTGGGTATTTATTGTCTGCTTCTCTCCAAAGTATTGACTTTATGTAACAGTTTGATATACATCAAATCCTTTACAGATTTAATAAACTCCTCTGGTCAGCCTTCTGTTGTGAACACAATGAGATTTATGGTCATCTTGGTGTAAAATCCTTTTTCCTTGAAATTTTCTACTTCCAGATATCAAAAGATAAGAAGGGGGACATCCATCATATTGGAAATCATCCCCCATGTCTGCTGCTGGGTATTAGTCAGAAATGACTGGTGGTTAAAGTACTAAAATGTGACAAACGTTTCTCTGCCAAGCTGCTGGGAGAAGAGGAGGGACCTTAAAATCCTTCCCTTCAGAAAGGGGTTTTCTTTGCAATTAATCACAGGAGCCTGTGAAACAGAGAACAGCCTAATTTAAGTTAGATGCATAACCTCAGCAGGACTTGACTAAGAACTCAGAGATGAGTCAGTCCAGGATCCGCTTAGCAAATACTGTGTTGACCAGGTAAGCCATGAACCACTGCAAGGGAAACAGGGGGTGCAGACAGGTAGAAAGTCACCTGCATGTAAGATAGCTTTCCTGTAGGGGCTTCTAGCTCCTTCTGTACTGTTCTGGGTATACACGGTGCATCTGCTTTGTCTGTTCACTTCTCATTGTTTCAATTAGCTGTTGTCAACCATAGCCTCCAAATGGAAAGTTCCACAGAAAATTCCTGAACAGCATGTGCTTCCGAGCTGTTTGATGAATTCTCATGCTGTAATGCTTTGCGAATCATCCTTCTGTTCAGAGTGTCCACACTGTATGTATTATCCACCCATGAGTAACTTAGTAACCATTAAGTACTTACAAATAGTCTAATATGCATAATTTACATCACTTCATTTCCCTATATAGATAGTGCCTTATCTCATGTCACCCCAAGATAAGGAAGGGTGTGGGCAGTACCATAAGATACTTTGTGTGAGAGATACAACACATTCACATAACATTCACACATGTGCAGTGCCATAAGATATTTTGTGTGACAGATACAACACATTCATATAACTTTTATTATGTGTTGTATCTCTTGTTAACCATCTAATGCACCTAATTTATATCTTAACCTTCATGATAGCTAGGAAACCCCACTACATAAAGAGTTTAAGTTTTGGAGCATCCCCTGGGAATCTTAGAGATTATTACCTGCCAATAACAGAGAGCCTCTTTAAGCACTTACTGGTGTCCTTCTTAGGCTAGACATTATGCAAGAAGAATCATCCTTTCCCAGCAGTCACCAGGGCAGCTAGGGTGCTTGTCTGCTGAAAATGGCCAGAATAAATCTGGCTGGGGTTGAAAAGACTCAGCCAGGAACAGAAAGTCCTTCTAGGTAGCTAGTGAAACATATCAGGATTTAGAATTCTCCCTGATCTCACATAGATGTTTCTGAACAGAAGTGTAATCTGAACAAGTAGGCAGAGGGGGCCTGGGTGCAGGCTCTCAAATGTTCTAGGTATTTCTCTGAAGAACTTATGGGAAAGTGGAGAAGAAACAGGAAAGAGATTTATGGAGTCTCAAAGCCTCCTGTTAAAATTAAGTGTGGCGAGGAGACTGGGTTTCCGCATTTAATTGTCTTTCTCACAGTAGTGGCTTGTCACTCTTTCCTAAGAGCCTATTAATTCTCTAATTTAGTGCAGCAAGAGCACAGGGATCAGCGGAGCCAGTGTGGTTTTTTTTTTTTTTTTTTTTTCTCTCCTCCTCATTGACTAGCTGTCATCTGACATGAGTGTTAGGGTAGCTTTAGCTTTCACCTTGAACACTCTAAATATCCCCAAATTAAAAAGTTTTTACAGTCAGTTTAATGAAAAAAAAAAAAGCCTGCTCGCATATCAGTCAGCAGAAATGGGGTCCACAGCACTGTATGTTATGATTTTAATTATAACTAAAAATAACCAGGTTTATTGTATGGGCCCCTTGGAAACCAAGTAGTGGAGAGAGAGATGGGTCAAGTACTGGGTGGTGCAAGTGGCTTTTAAATTAAAAAAAAATAGAGGATGATTTATGAATGTGGCCCCCAAACCTGCTGAGCAGGGCAAGAGCGAATATCTGATAAATGGCTGGTTTGCCTTGTTCTGGCTCTTTTCCCTATCAAAGGCATCAGTGCAGATATGCTGTGTCCTTTGTTTAATTAGGACCTCCAGCTGGACAGATGCCTTTATAAAAGGTGCTCAACATTCCAGGATGATCCTGAGGCACTACCCCAGCAGACAGGGCTACAATGCCCTAAGCAAAGCCCAGGAGTTGCTGGTACTCTGAACTTGCACATTTGATGGAACAGCACCAAGCACACACAAGAACCCAGACCATCAGGCTTTATTATATACAGCATGGGGGGCTGGGTTAACTAGTCTGGGTAGAGGTCTCTTCAGGAAAGAAGTCTCATGCTGCTAGCAGCATGGAGAAGGAAGCTACAGTTTGTGCACACACTGTCAACACTGGAATTCAGACAGAGGGAGGCTTTGCCATCAGTACAGAATACTTACTTCATGGGAAAGAAGATGTCCTTACAATGTTGTCTCTGTCCCTACACATTCTGTTCCGTGACCTGTCAGTCCATGATGTGGTAATGGATTTTCATTGTCTTGTAGATTCATAATTCTTTTTAAAATTCATACATGGTACTATTGTGAAGTGTCAAAGCACCACATCAAACAAATTGTGAAAACTACTGAAAGGGGGGAAACTTCAGCAGAAATGACTCATGAGTGGTACCTGGGGTGGGGCCAGGAGTGAAGAGCTGGGATGTGGAAGAACACAATGGCTACTGCAATATTGGTCTTGTCCTAATTGTCACTAAGGGGTCTATTCCCAGGTACATGTCCTGATCATTATATGTCATTATGCTTTATTACATATGTACTTTTGTATATTCTATAGGCCCCCATTTGCAGTTTTGCCTTTGGCAGTTTATGATTTGTGATTAACTGAAATCTGTAAAAATTAGACCAAAAATTCCAGAGAGAAACTTTTTTAAATTATATGTCATTCCAGTAGCCTTATGATAGCTCATATCATCCTGCTCCATCCCCCCACCCCAAATGTGAGTTATCACTTTGTCTAACATATTCACCCTGTATACTCTATCCACTCCTTAGTAATTTAGTAGTTAAATTAGCCATCTAATCTCCTATGGAATTATCACAGTGCTTTTATGCAGGGCTCAGTACAGTTCTCTGCTCCAGGCACTCGCCAAGGCTCTTGGAACATAGCTCCCACACTCAAAGATGGGGGACTATTGAACTGCTTACTTTATTGTAATGATGAATAGAAGTTGGTCAACTAAGGCAATCAAAGTCCTCGTGTAGCACTGAGGAAAACACGCCCACATACTCAAAAACAAGGAAGAGGAATCTTTGTAGTTCCTAAAGCAAGGCTTCTTAAAAGAAACACTGCACAGGCAGTGTAACAGCAGCAATTGAGGCTAGGACCACACAGCCCTCTGCAGGTCTGTGCTTTCTGAGGGCTGAAAACCACTTCCTACCTGCTCAAGGTAGCACCAGGAGACCCGAGTGCTAATGGGATCAGGGCCTAGGGATGTGACAGGGGCTGCCAGGGTCTCCACACTAGAGGCCAGCTCCACTAGAGATCCAGCAAGTGAAGTCTCAATGCGAGACTCTAAGCAGCTGAGGAGGGCAGTCAGCATGAAAACCTGAGAACAGAGATCGTGTGCTTTTGAGGGACTGTGAATCAGTTAGGACACCGAGGAGGATTACAGATGAGGCATGTGAGAGAGAGGCTTGAAGAGGTCAGGAAGGGAATGGCAGCCTAGGCAGAAGAAATGCAACGGCAGAGCAGAAAGGAAGCAACCCCGAGACGTGCCAACCAGAAACAGAAGAAAGGTCAGGGGAATCTAAAACTCAGCAGGGAGACTAACCGGATGCTGGAAGCAGGAAAAAGAAAAAAAAAAAAAAAACTGGAATTCAGAGATCAAGCAGAGTGCAGCAAAAAGGAGAGAGGTAAAAGCTGTAAAGACAAAACTGAGAGACATACAAAGCTGCCTTGAAAGCTCCTGTTGGGGTTCAGCCATTCTCAAAGGATCAACAGAGATAGTGGATGGCGGTGCCTAGACAACACACAAGAGTCAAAAAATGCCAGAATTGAAATAAGACGAAGTTCACAGACCCTCCCCCCAAAATATACCAAGAGTTGAGTGGGTTAAATGAAAACTCTATGTTTAGATCCACAGTGATAAGACTCTAGAACCTGAGGGACAAGAGAGCTGTTATGAGGGAGAAAGGGAGCAGCCCTCCTCAGGAGACCTTGCAGCAAGGGCTGAGTGTGTGAGACCCACAGCCTGGGGCTGGGTGTGTTGTGTGGAGTATGCCAGGTTTCCTGGAGCTTCTCCCTGCCAAACAAGAGTATTGGGAGTACCTCCCACAAACATTAAATGATTCAATCCACCCGAAGCCCACGGAACATTTTCTTCTGACAGTAAAAGAGGAGGAGAATTATTAGCTTTTTAAAAACTGTTATGTGCATATGTATGTACATTTGTGTGCAGTATGCCTGTGGAAGCTAAGAGGACAAACTCTGGGTTCCTTCCTCGAGAATGCCATACATCCCCTTTTGAGACAGGACCTTTCATTAGCCCAGGGACTCACCATTGAAATAGTACGTCAATGTGCCTGTGATACTCCTGTCTCCACATTGCTAGGACTGGGTTTATAAGAATGTTCCACCAAGTCCAGCATTTTTATGTAGGTTCTGGGGATTGAACTCAGGTCCTTGTGCTTGCCTAGCAAGCAATGTATCCACTGACCTATCCCCCGGTAAAGAAATGCTCTCTTCTCTTCTTTCTCTTCTCTTCTCTTCTCTTTTTTCTCTTCTCTTCTCTTCTCTTTTTTCTCTTCTCTTCTCCCTCTCTCTCTCTTTTTTCCCTAGGCAACATATTGGAAGTAAAAAATGAAGTCTGGTTCAATTCCTGTCTGGGGTTGAGGCAGTCTTCTTGTTTGGGAGAAGAGAATAGGACTGTATTTGTGACTTACCCTTTATGAGTTGAACTTTTAAACATTTGTTTAATCTTTGCAATGCCTTGAAATGTATCATTGGATCATCACTCAGAAGAACAAAATTGGATAACGAGAAACTAATGGGTTTCCTCGAAGTCCTTTGGTGAGGAAACAAGGGGGCTCCGTGACCCCAGTTCCATGGTCCCATAGCCTTGTGTGAAGGTACACACTAGGGCAGACAAGAGCCCTGGGCTGGAGTCTGGTCTCTGAGTTTCTGCTTTCAGAAGCACTTCCTCTGGCCTCGGAAAATGGAGTGCTCCCTCCGAGCAGGAAGGAAATAAACCATCATGATTTCTTCTAACAGCTTCAATAACCAACATGACATTGTGAAGGACGTGCCAATATTTGTAATCTCTCCTGACAAGTTGTTAAGTATTTATAGAAACATTTTCTCCTGGCCCTGCTTAAGGAAAGTACTGTATCTAATTTCCTCTGGAGACATGTGCTGGGGAAAATCAGAAGGATGATCTGTCATCATAAATAGCAATAAATAGTCACCCTGAAAGACTTGCTTGTTGGGCAAGGTTGCTTGAATATTAACATCTCCCTTTAATCTTGCCTCTGGGGGAAGGAGTTCACGACTTGGACATGTGCTGAGCTCCAGGTTGGAGGGGAGCTCAAGGCTAAGGGATGATGACTTCTAAAGCCTGGATCCATCTGGGGAAACCAAGGCAGGATTGAGGAGATGAACCTACAAATACTAGGGATCAAGGGAAAGCGTGAAATATGATCACACTGGAAGTGAATGCTGTAAGATTTTGTCTTGAGTGCTTTTCTCTACCACGGGCAATTCTTTTCCTCTTTCTGGGACTCACTCACCCACCCATCTTCCTCATCTATAACTAGGGTTAGAGGCTAAGATGAAGGGTCTATTTGCTCTCCAATTCTATAAGAAAGTCCAAGAAAGAACTAATAGCAATGGGTAATTCATTCTGGTCCAGTGGGTCACAGTCAAGCCAGATCCTTTTTGATCATTACTGGATCTCAGTGTCGCAGCACAAAACCAAATGGCTGGAACCCACCTTGTACCTCCTCTGCAAACATCTTTGAGAAAATGGCTTTTCTTAGGGCAGTACTGAATTGAGCTGGACTTTTAACTTCATGTGAGCCAAGTGACACCTTAAAAACTGACCCATCTGAACCTTCCCAATAAGCAGAGACTCCGCAGCTGGGATCTTAGCAGAACAGTTACTGGAGACAAAAGGATTCTGGTAAATGAGCTTAGTTTGTAAATCTCTGCACAAATGAATTGGTGAGCCAAGGTTCATCCTCATGTAGGTGGCCCTAAGGGGAACCAACCTTGGCTCCATCCATGCAGCAAACTGATGATATCAGCAATTCTCATATGATGAATAAGCAATTTGGGGTGTAATGAGCTCCTCATTACTTGTGCTATACAAACAAGGGTTTGTTTGTTGCCTCTTGATGATGTTGAAGGCAAAATCCCAAGCTTAGTTGTGTGTGTGTGGGGGGAGGTGTTCAGGTAATTTTCTGTGACGAAAACCTTTTAAATTACTGACTGATTTTATCTCTTGCATTTCCAACAATTTTTGGTTTGTTCTACCTTTTGTTTGTTTGTTTATTTGTTTGTTTTCCCAAGACAGTGTTTCTCTGTGTAGCTTTGGAGGCTGTCCTGGAACTTGCTCTGTAGAGCAGGCCGGCCTTGAACTCACAGAGATCTGCCTGCCTCTGCCTCCTGATTGCTGGGATTAATGGCATGTGCTACCAACACCCAGTTCTAGCTCTTCTTTTAAAGATGCATACTCTAAGATACTGACAAGAAGAGAGCAGTCCTGATGCCCCAGAACCTGGAGCATCAAAGGAGGACACTGCCTGCATATCCTCTTTCTTTTTCAGGCTCCAACATCTGTGCTTAT
The DNA here is from genome assembly GCF_943737965.1 of Phodopus roborovskii. Taxonomy (NCBI): domain Eukaryota; kingdom Metazoa; phylum Chordata; class Mammalia; order Rodentia; family Cricetidae; genus Phodopus; species Phodopus roborovskii. The sequence continues at coordinate 10,177,973 of NW_026126407.1, forward strand.
CAACATAGAGCAAGCACCAAGTCACGGAACCCAGAAAAGAGGAAAGAGGCTCAAGAATCCAGGACCTGAGCTAATTCATTGATGGGAGATGTCATTCTGTAAATATGTTTCTCTTATTGGTTAATGAATAAAGCACTGTTGGTAAATAGGAAAGCAAAATAGGAGACAAGGAGGATGTAGTAGATATTCAAGATGTAGGATCCTTTCTCTGGTAAGATAAGACCACGTGGAAACACTTAGATATAGAAATGTGTTAGTATTTAAGACAGAGTTAGCCAATAAGAAACACTAGTAACAGGACAACAGCTTTATATCTAATATAGTGTCTCTGTATGTTATCTGGGGCTTGAGCGACAATGAGACCAGGCTGGTGGGAAAACTGCCTGTAACAATTCATGGTTTATTCTAGATTTGTATTTTGGAAGATGAGAGACAATGAGTGCCTTATGGCTGGATCCTGTAGAGAGCAAGTCATGTATGTCTTGCTGTCCCATGAAGCTAAAGAGAGAGGAAGGGCTGGGGTCCTATTGTCCCTTGCCTGGACACACTCTCAGTGACCCAGCTTCTTCCCATTTGGCCAAACTCTTGAAGATTCCACCATATGTCGCCAGCACCATGGCTTGGATTTTATCTGTGGGTCTCTGCACAGGGACCATTGGGGGGACTCTAATCCAAACCTCATCAAACAGACAAAGGAGGCAGAAGAGCTGCACAGGGCCCTGCACATCTGAACCCACGGAGGTCCCTCACCAGCCCTGCTTCATCTCAGTGGCTTTCGTGCATCTTTCCAAATGAAGTAAAAAAGACAGAGGCACAAAAAATTTACAAAATGGTGAGCTGTCAGCCCACCTTAGGAAGATTGCACTACAATATTGCCCAAATTTAAGCCTGTAGCTATCTCGTTCTCTAAAGGACCAGATAGCAAATGCTTTAAGCTTTGGCCACGTGGTTCTGTTGCAGCCCAAAATTAGCCGCTGATAATATACAAGAGACTGTGTGTGGTTGTGTTCCAGTATGATTTCATTTATGAACTCAGGCTTTAAAGGCTGGGAAATGGCTCAGTGGGTAGAGTGCTTACTGTGCAAGCATGGGGATCTGAGTTTGGATCTCTGGCACCCATGTGGCAGCACATGTCTATAACCCCGAGGCATGGGAGGTGGGCAGGCAGATCTCAATAGCCCATTGGCCAAGTAGCATAGACAAATTAGCAAGTTTTGGGATGTGGGAAAGACCCTGTCTCAAATATGAAGTGGAGAATAAAAGAAGAAGAAAGCCAATGTCAACCTCTGGCCTCTACATATTCACACAAATGTGCACATATCACACACACACACATACACAAAGAGAAAGAGAGAAAGAGAGAGAGAGAGAGAGGCAGTGGGGGACAACAGGCCATAATCTGGGTCTGACCCATAAGCAGTAGGGAACCAAGACTCCACTGTCAATTGTTAGCAAACATTCAATTCCTTGGTGACTGCTTGCCTCCGAGAACAAACTCTAATATTCCCTCTAAAATCTTTATATTCATAATGTGTACACTGACCAGTGAGAGTTTTCCATACACTCAAATTAAAATCACCAAACTAATTGATTTTCCAAGTGAGAAATAATTCTAATAAGAATACCCCGAGAGTCCATCTAGAATTACTGTACATTAATGCTAGGAGAAATAATAGCCCCGTTTCATTTTGTAAATGTTCTAATTTAATGTCACCTAAAAGGTACATAAAGCACTCTTCAATTTCCTCTTCCTATGAATCCGAAGTCAGCTCTTCCCTATTCATCTATTCTGTTAAAAAAAAAAAAAAAGAAAGAAAAGAAAAAAGAAAAATGGTATTGAATACTTGCTGTAAATTAGTCTTTGTGTGAGGTGCTCAATATGCAATGGAGTACCTGAAATATGAAGCCCAGAGAAGGGTGACATCATTGATGCTATAGATGTTATAGATATACACAGGTACAATCGTTATGGTCCCAGGATGGTGGCGGTGTTAAGAGGTGCAGTTAGCATCTCCAGAATGTGTCTGGGAAAACCTCATGGAAAATGACTCTGTAATATGAGGATAACATGGGGGAGTTCACTGAGTATCAAGAAGACACAGGCACTCCAGGATAGGAAGTGTGGGACATGAAACTACACCTTATGCCTGGGAACACAGAAAAGCTTAACTTTGCTTAGAAAATAAAAAACAAAAAGACAAAAAGAAGAAACAAAGGTAGGGCCACTAGGAAGGTTCTAAATCACAAAGGCTGTGCACAGACTCAGACTTTCTCCAGCGGTACAGGGCCCTAGAGGATAGTTAGCTTTCACTTAGATTTGCATCTAGATAGGTCTACTAACCTGGGAATCTTTGAAAGTGTAAAAAGCAAGAACAAACAAGAGGAGGATGTTTTTGAAAGAGCATAAAAGCACTGGGCATTCCTGAGCCAGAGCCATGCCCAGGAGGTGGAAGGACGCTCATGACCTCACGACCCCATGATCTGAAGCAGCCCTATGATTGGTTCTTTTCACACCCTTTGCCCTTTGCATGATTCCTGAAGAAAACGGATCATCAGCCTCAGCTGCAAGTAATATGTCCCCAAGATATTCATTTTCATTCTTGAGACGCTTGCTAAATCAAGGCAGCAGTGAAAACAGACCAAGGCCAGAACATTCATATAAAGACTGTGGGGGACCTACTGTTCCCCCTTCATGCATGCCAGCAGTGGGCACATCAGTGTCATCTGCAAGAGAACCTGCTTCCTGTAATGTGCTAAGTCAGCCATCCCTTCCAATGCTGAGAATACATTGACGATACATTACTTGTGTATTCTCACCTATAAAAGCCCTCTTCCAGGGGCACAGAGTACAAGAGGAGCACTAAGAAAGAACCTTCAGTCTGGCCCTTGTCACCAACCTCCTATTATGTTAATTAAGAAGCACTGTGGGACAGAGTATATCTTGGTCCAGCTGCTGTCACTGGACTTTGCAGTGACCACTAGCCTCTTTGGCATGATTTTCTGCCTACTCCACTTAACAAACTGAGGTAGTGTGAATGAAAATGGCCGCTATTAGCCCATATATTTCAATGTTTTGTTCCTTAACTGCTTAGTTCAGCCATGACTAGACATTTGCCATTATTAGTAAATGTATCTCCCTCTCAGTAAGTTTTGATAAACCCATCTTGTTAGCCTTCTCAGTGTCCTCTTTGGTCTTTGAAAATTCCATCTTTTACCTTCACAGCTCCTCTCATTGAATAGGCAAAGTTTAGAGTTCCCCCACCCCCCATGGTGCTTTATTGACTAACAGAGGTATAGTATCTCTTGGTGCCCTGAACCAAAGCCTTGAGAGACTATGTTTCTATTGCCTAGGAGGAAGGAGGAGAGACCCAAAGAATAGGACAACTCAGCCATGCCAGTGCAGCTTTCTCAACTTCCAGAAATAACTAGAATAGTCGTTTTAGTCTATTGACTTATAGCTACAGTAACAAAGACTATAGGGCTGGGCCAAGAAGAAAGAGTTCCCAGTCACTTACAGACATGGTTACTTGTGATGTCTTAGTTAGGGTTTCTATTGCTGTGAAGAGATATCATAACCATACCAATTCTTATAAAGAAAAAGCATTTAATTGGGGTGATTTACATTTTCAGAGGTTGAGTCTATTATCATATGGTGTGACATGGTGGTGTGCAGGCAAACATGGAGCTGGAGCTGAGAATCCTAAATCTTGGTCGGTGAGCACCAGGAAATAGTCTCATTCCTGAGCATATATAAGACCTCAAAGCCTGCCTCCACAGTTATATACTTCATATATATATATATATATATATATATATATATATATATATATATTTCAACAATGTCATACCTCCAAATATGTGGGTCATTTTTTTCAAACCACCACATACAGGGTAGACAGAGATTCCATTAACCAGAATATGAATTATAGGGACAGGATACAAGACCGGGACAGAGGGATTCCAAAGTTAGTCTTGACTTAGATGAGTGTGGAGGGTAAGGAAGACATTCAGCAGTCAGAGACAGGGGAGGAGAATTTTAGCTTGAAACACGGTTTTGGGGGCATTGTATAGAGCTGCGAGAAGAATGGGAGAAACTCTGGACAAGGATGAGCTAGTGGTAGTGGGGAATGTCAACATTTATGCATCAGATGAAAAATACCTGACTCTCAGACCAATGTACCCTCCCTTTCTATGTGACAGTGTCCAGGGCACACATAACAGGCTCTTGAGAAGTACTTTTGACTAATGGATCTACCAAGCTATGGCCAATTAGGAATTCTCACACATGAGCTTTCTAAGAGAGCTAGGGGAGTCCCATGAAGCATGTCAGCAGGAAAAAGAGGAGAAAATTAATAAGGACCTTCTCTTAGATTTAACCCATTACTTGCCATTTATCCCATCACTGCTTCTCAGAAACAAAGCTTATGATACTATGCAAAAATGAGTCAACATAGAAGGGCAGAGGCCACTGCCCTTGCTAAGTTTGCCCTTCACTGGTACCTCTGAATTGGAATGGCTAGTGGGTCCTTACTCTGATGTAAATCTTGCTCTAAATGATAGCTGCTGCTTATTGCCTAAGCCATTTGCAGTCACAACCATGTTTTGTGATGAATACCTCCTTCCATCATGGGAAGCTACAGGCTGGAGAGAAGATGTCTAATGATAAGCCCCCAACAACAACTTGAAGCAGTAGGTCTCTCATGACCCTCCCTAGCAGACCACATTTCATGCATGTTGTTACAACTCTCTGCAGCTGGCATGAGCTATGGCCTGTATATTCCACTGGAGAAGGCTTCTCCCAGCCTTCTCCTGTACAAATATCTTTTCCCTCGTATCCTTTGCAACAAGGAGCCATGATCATGATAGCTACTATATACTGCATGCTGTGAGTCCCCAAGCAAATGAACACAAGGACAATATCAATCTTGAGGACTCCCAACTTACATCGTCACCGAGCTCAAATTGGGCAAAACTAAGTTCCTTTATCTAAATCACATCATATTGGCTGGTAACTGGATCCTTTCTTTCTAACACACACCAAAGTCCTCATATATGCAAATTACAATAACATAACACTCAAAAGTTGTTTTTGCATGCTTTTGATATATGTTCTCACTGTGTAGCTCAAGCTGGCCTGGAACTTACTCTGGAATTCAGGCTAAATTCCAAATGCTAGGATTTCAGTCATTGTGCCACTATGCTTAGACAGGAAAAAAAAGTTAATTTTTAAATGAACAAACTTCCAAAGACAAAATTATAAAGACAAATAGATAATTTTCATTTGTATATTTTCTGGCCTCAGTACTCTAACCTGGAGCCACCCAATTCATGCTAGAGGCCTAATTCATATTCTCAACACGGGGCTCTCTGCAGAGATTTGAATTCATGGGAGGATATTCACTTTATACTGTGAAATGCTTCTAGATGGCTAGCATCAGCTCTGTCTCTCAGAGCTCCTACTTCTAATGTAAAGATGCAATATTTTCAAGTGTGTATGGTGCTTGCGATTAATATAATAGGAATTTCTTTAAAAATGAAAACATATTTTAGCAGTGAAGATGAATACATATTAAATCTTTGCAATGAAATAAAGTGATTTTCAAAATCTACAATAGGCCAGGAAGACAATATGAAGAGATACCCCTGTTTCTGAAGCAGTGAGAATGTGTTGATGAATGCAGATAGGATTTGGTCAAAAAAAAAAATCAGAAGAAAATTTCTAAAGGAAAAGATACTGAAGTGATACCAGAGAGCTTCAAACTCAGAGGCATTAGGAGAGGGGAATCTGGCCATCTAGATCATGTAGGCTGGCCAAGCATAGTGGCCCATATCCTACACCAGCACACAGAAGACAAGAGCAGAGGATCTACAAAGACTAATCTTGGCTACAAAGAGAATTCCAGACCAGCCTAGGTTCCATAGTGAGACCCTGACTTTAAAAACTAAGAAAGTAAAATTAAGAAAGGAAAGAAAAAAGACAAGGATAATTGTGGAGAAGAATGAGGCCAGTCACTGGCCAGGCCTTCCTGTGACTTCAGATGACAGTGACTCTGTGAGTGTGCCACACTGAGCCCTCTGAAGATCCTGGACTGCAAGGAAGAATGTCCCTATGCATCCACAAAGACCTCCCTGTGAAGTCCTTCCCACCCCAGCTTCATTTCAATGAAGGCCAACAAGGGAAACATTGAAACAATTGTGAGTACACCTCTGAGTCTCACCGAGCAATTAAAGACCAGCACAGTGAAAAGCAGAAGGAGACTCAATGTTGTAATATAGTAAAGTTCAAAGGCACACAAAACAGACAGCATCATATTACCTTAAAATTAATTAGATCTTCTGAAGAGCAAAGTTTAAAATCATTAAAAAAGAAACACCCAATCAGCAGTGGAGCTCAAGACAGGAAACTGTGACCCCATGAGCTGCTGTATGCTGTAGGTGCTACCGAAAAGTAAACAAAATCATTCCAGCCCAAACAGTCTCAAGATGATATATTAAAATATGTTCTCTCTGGACAGAGAATGAGAACATAATGTGTGAAAGTAAGGGTGGCCCAGAACACACACACACACACACACACACACACACACACACCATAATTAGCAAATCAAAGCCGTCCTTTGGTTTTGAAAAACCACAACCAAATGTATAAATATTCAGTCACAGCAGTGAGGACGTAAGAGAAATTGACAAAACAAAGAGCACCAAAATCACAGCATCTAACCAACTACAGATATGAAAAAAACTATTTGAAGTGTAAGTGGAGGGCCACACATCTAATGATACACAGGGAGCAAAAATTGGACTGGACAGGTGAGAAAAGGAAAACTGATACAAAGTTGGGTGGGTAGGGGAGAGGGGTGAGTCGAGGGGGTAAATGAGATCAAACTGTATCGTACAAGACTCTTCAAGAACATATAGAAAGAAAAAGAAAATAAAATAACATTTTCTAGATTCTTTTTTCTCCTCCCCCTCCCCACCACCTCACATCTCACTGAGGCAGGACCAAGGCACCTCTTCGCTCCCCAATACACCCCTGTGTCTCTCTCTGTGTTTGTGCCTGTAAATTTTAGGATGTCATTGTTTCTTATTGCTGAATAGTACTTCATTATGTAAATGTACCAGTTTTCTTTATCCCTTCTTCAGTTGTGGGGTATCTAGGCTGTTTCCAAGATCTGGCTATTATGAACAATGTTGCTGTGAACATAGTTAAGCAAGAATAACATTTTTTTAAACAGAAACTTTAGGGTCTAAAGAGATGGCTCAGAGGTTTAGAGCACTGCCTTCTCTTCCAGAGGATCTGGGTTTGAGCCCCTGCATCAACACAGCAGCTAAAAATGGTTTTCAACTCCGATCCTAGTGTGTCTAACATCCTCTTCTGGCCTCCATGGACACTGAATTCATGTGGTACATAGGCATGCATGCAGGTTAAAAAAAAAAAAAAAGCAAAAAAATAACCATACACAAAATATTAAAACAATTTTTAAGTTCTTTAAAAAAGAAAGGGAAAATTGGTAACATTATATACTAGATTTGTAAATCTTCATAAAATAAAAAATTTCTTTGGGAAGTTACCCAATGGACATAAGCAGAGGCAGAAATTGTGGATGGATTAAGTGTAGAAGAAATTGAAGTAGTAGTCAATTAAACTCCAAACAGACATAAACTTACATGAGAAAAATCATACCCATTGTCTCAAGTAAACGGGAAAATTTCCAATTTTTGTTTCTGAAACAAAGTTCCATTATTTAGCTTCAAATGATCTGGAACTTACTTAACCAAGGTCTCAAACTTATAGCAATCCTCCCGTCTCAGCTTCCCAAGTGTTGGAATTATAGGCATATACCACCATGACCAGATTTTTTTTCTTGTTATTTTGCGATAATGTCTCACTCCATATTTCTAGCTGACCTGGAACTCATTAAAATTACTAGTCACACAAGAGATTCCAGAGTGCACAGAAAGGAAGCCGTATTCATTTATAAGGTGAGGAAGCATGACATACTGAGGAAGCATGACAGTGCTTGCTACCTGTCAATCACAAAGCAGTGCTACCTGCCAACCTCACTTAAGTTCTTAACTCTTCACAGTTTTCAAACTTAAATAACACATTAACACATCAAGAGTCTTAAGTATCAATGTATTATCTTCAAGAAGAGTTTTGCTTAGAAATCAGTCATTACAAATCATCATATTAATAAAAATTTAAGATTATCTCAATTGAAGGTGGAAACGTATTTGACCAAATTCAACATTTCATAACCTTCAGTACACTAAGAATAAAAGAAAACCTTCTTGAATCTTACAAACCCATATGTCACTAAAGTGACAAACACAGCTAATGGCGAAAACACATAAAAAGTTGTATTCGAAAATAGAAAAGCTTCAAAGTCTGAAGATGATGCTGTTGCCATGATTACTGTGCCAGAGGGTTAGCAATTGCCGAAGAAAGAGAAATTAGATGGGTGCATAATTATCAAGAAGGAAGAGGGAGGCTCGCCAGCACTTGTGGACCACATATTCCCTTCTCTTGAAAATTAGGGAGAATCGAAAGGAAAGGGAATACATGCAATTAGAAAGTTTAAATTTGCTAACCAGAAATAAATAAACAATTGGGGGGAGCAGAAATAGAGCCAAGTTTAATGTTCTCTAGCCCAGGAGCCAACCCCAATCTACACCCTGTTCTCATAACAAAGCTTTATGACAATGCAGATCTGCCAGCTTGTTCATACAACGTCTGTAGCTGCTTTCCCAACTGCAGCCGCAGAGCCCATTGCTTGAAGCAGAGACCATATGGCCTGACAAGCCTGAAGTATTTACTGTCTGTCCCTTCATGACAGGATTGCCAGCCCATGGAATCCAGTCCCATGCTCACTCACAAAGTGTTCAGAAATAAATTCATAACAAGCAGACAACTTATGTGGTAATAAAAGTATTAAACAGTAAACTGAGATCTAAGAGAAATTTAATAAGTAAATATAAATATTATATATTAGATAACATATAATATGTTCTGTAATATATAAGTAGAACCTATACATATTGTGTACATCATAATATATGACTTATGGAATAAATATATACATATATTTGTACATATATATTATATATAATGTCCTGGAATAACAATATTCAATTTCATCAATGTCTATTTTCCAAATTAATCAATTAACATAATATAATTCTACTTAAACTCCATGTTGAACATGACACTGTACTGCCAAAATTCAAACAAAAGATAAAAGGAGAGAAAGAAAGAACTCCACTCTGGTAAACCACCTTGCTTCATCCCCCCTCCCCCACTAGCCCCATGTACACACATCAACCTAAAAGTCAAACAAACAAGGCTGGACCCAGCATTTGAAAACAGCATCCTAAATTCACCAAATCATCCGCAAGATGGAAATTATGGAAGCAAGATCTGATAAAAGTTGGAAATCCAAAGCAGTTAGCCTGGCCTCAAAGCATGCCTCTGCCCAGCAAGTTCCACATCCAGAAAAGATGGTGTATGAAGTAAGAGATGCTTTTGAAGTCTTTACAAGACAGAGGGAACAAGCCTTGGAGCTGCCCACACCCAGCTTGAGATGTCAAATAGCTACGTCCAAAGATGTAAGACATCCAGAAGTAAACATGCCCTGAAGAAGGCTCCTTTTAGCCTCAGATTCCCAAAGCTAGACCAAGGTGATCTGAGATCACAACTATTTGGCAGATTCAAATATCAAGGGGCAGCTGATGTGCAGCACTTTAGAGTAGATTAGTAAAAGAGCCAAGTAGAAATTCTAGGCTTAAACATAAAATGAAATTAAGACTTCAAGGCCTGGATCGAAGGAGAATTGGTGAACTCAAATATTCATGAGGGAAAAAAATACTTAAAGTGTAGACAGTGAGCAAAGGAAATAGTGTTACAGAGAAGAGGTTGAGAGACATAGAAAACACAGTGAGAAAAGCTCTCATGGGTTTAGCTGAGTCCCAGAACAGGGAAGAGAAAGCAGGTCAGGAACAAAATATGAACACATAAAACAACCTTTTAAATCCCCAAAACTAATGAAAGAAATTAATCCATGGATCCAAGGTCTAATGAATACTTAGAAAACTAAGTGAAAAATTATAACCCCCAGAAGCATAATAGTGAAATGGGGTAAGAGGATGATAGCTAGTCATGGGGACCAATGCATTTCTTCTAAGAAGAAATGGGTGCACAGCAGAATGTCTACAGCAACAATGCCAGGTATGACAGGAGCGGTGGCTCAGAGGTTGAGGAAGCACACTGTTTGTCCATCACTGTGATAAGGACTATGACCAAACACAAACTGGGGGAGAAAAGAATTATTTCAGCTTACAAGTCTCAGGTTATACTCCATCACTGAGTGAAGCCAAGGCAGGAATCTGGAGGCAGGAACACATGTAGAAGCCATCAAGACACACTGTTTTCTGGCTTGTTTTCCCTGTATTGTTCACTTTTCTTTCTTGAACATTCCAGATGGGGCACAGCCTATGCTGTGCTGGACACTTCTACATCAACAAATTAAGAAAAATCTCCTATGAACTTGCTTACAGGCCAATCTGATGGGGGGATTTTCTCAGCTGGGTGCCCTACTCTTGGATGACTATAGTCTGTGTCAAGTTGACATAAAACTAACCAGAATACTATCCTTGCTTGTAGAGTCTCCCTAGTTAAGTTTCCAACACTCACAACCATCTGTAACCCAGATCCAAGGGTAATCTGATGCCCTCTTTTGGCCTCTGTGGGCACTGTAAGCACACACACACACACACACACACACACACACACAAACTAAAATTGAAAAGTACACAGTAAGAGAATACCCAGTGTACTAAAAGAAAACATCTATCAATCTATCAATATAGAACTCTGAAGCCAGTAAGAATGCTCTCAAGAACAAAGTGCATTAAAAATATTTCAGAATAGATTTCAGCTACTTCCATCAGATGCCAAATGGAAATGATCTTAGTTCACCACTGGCAGTGAGGAACAAAACCCAAAAAGTAATGCATATAAATGATAATGAGTGACTACAAAGGAAGAAGTTAGTGACACTGCCTCGTGAGCTCCTAAGTACAGTGGCATTTAGAATATGCAACAGAAAGCATAAGTAAATAGAGGACTTAGTGGGACCGAAGCATTCTGAGGCTATTAGATGGTGCAAGAGGGAAATGAGGGCACTAGCTAATGGTAGACTTGGTGAGTCACTGAGGGTGGTGAAAACTAGAGAAACCATTGAAGAACAAGAGAGTGCATTACTCCTGATCACTAGAGCAACCGACATGGAGCAATGTATATGTAAATATATGCAAGGGTCTTTGAAATAACAGAAATATTATTGAAGAATATTTAATCAAATGTTTGGATAAATATTAAACTCCTATTCAATGGTATGGTGTAGGTACAGGGACAGTGCAATGGGATACATGGTTTACCCCTTGAATTCATATATTGAAACTCTAACTGCCAGTATGACTCTATCTGAAGATAGGGACTTTTGGAAACATTTGGATCAAACAGCAGTGCTCTCCTGGCGGGGGGGGGGGGGAGACTTGTAAGATGACAGGGAAAAACTCAACTTCTCTCAGGACTTGGTGCCCTGTGAGGATACAGCACAAGTCCAGCCATCTGTGCCCAGAAAAATTTCTTTCTGAAATCCTACCACTCACCACTCTAAGGTCAGATTTTCCAGCCTTTAGAATGGTGAGAAAATGTCTGTTGACTCCATGACAATAGTGGAAAATGACTGAAGCAAACTGATGGCTAAATCCCATGGAGAGTGTCTCAGTTACTTTTCTATTGCTATGATAAAGCACCATGACCAAGGCTACTTATAAAATTAAGTGTTTAGTTTGGCTTACAGTTTTGGAGGGTTAAAATCTATGATGGTGGAGTGGCAGAGTGAAGAAACAGCTGAGAGCTCATGTCTTGATCTATAGCCAAAAGGGACAGAGAGAGAAAGGAGAGAGAGAGAGAGAGAGAGAGAGAGAGAGAGAGAGAGAGAGAGAGAGAGAGAGATGAGAGAGGGCAGGGAATGGCATAAGTCTTTTGAAGCCCACTCCCAATGACAGATGACACACTTCCTTCAACATGGCCACTCCTCCCAGCTCCAACCTCCAAATCCTTCCCAAATAGTTTCCCAACAGGGGACAAACTTTCATATACATGAACTCATAGGAGATATTCTCATTTAAACCATCACAGAGGGGGAAACACAGTTTTACCCATATGAGAGTTTCACCTGTAGTGACAGCAATAATTGTACTAAGGGAGCAGAGATGATCTACATGTTTTAGTTGAGCTAATTTGATAATGCACTCATAATTAGTATTAGACTATTTCCTGCTGTCATGACAGCACTTCAAATGTCTAACAAAGAAAGAGCTACTCAGTACATAGTTTAAAGATAACTCCATCATGGAGAGGGGTAGTGGCCCAAGATGTCCCATCCCCTAGCTGAGGAGCTATTGGCAATCAAGAGGCCCTGAGAGAGGCACTGGGAGAAGGAGAATTTGTTTTCTTTAACAACATGGCCACTGGTAACTGGGCCATGTTTTATTAGGGTCCCACATTCCTAAGACTATATAGGCAGCACTAATTGGTCTCAGGGAGTTTACAGTGATAAAGGACATGAGGTTAATTGGGTGAGTAGGGAAAGGGATGTACAAGGAGCTAGGGGAAGGGGTGGATATGATCAAAATAAAATTTGTTGTATGAAGTTCTCAAAGAACTAATGAGTAAAATGGAAATTGCATATTGAAAAAATTATTTATAACAGGTATTATATCCAAAATAAATTCCTGCTACATAAAAATGCCAACAATAAGATGAGATAGTAGAGAAGATTTGATGTAAAACTACCAAAGGATTCTAAAATCTTCAAGTTAGAACGAGTTTTCTATGATAAGGCATTTTATCCAAAAGCCACAGCATACATGATTCATATTTTTAGTCTTACAAAAAATGTTTAAGTTTTATTGAAAAAAATTACAGCTCAAATGCGAAGTTAAAGTCCAAGCAACAATTAGGAGATGTTCTACATAATATACTTAACACAAACAGAAGTTACTATCAGAATCTGTCAATATGTTCTACAAGTCAATGAGATAAACACAGCTCAATAAAAATCTGCAGATGATTTGAATTGAATTTTCACTGAAAAAAGTACAAATGTCAATAATCATATAAAAATGAACTACTTCTACCAATCAGGGAAATGGAAATTAAAAGAATAAAAAGATTTTATTTTTCCCACTCATTATATCGCCAGAGTTAAGAAGATTGATAGTAACAAATGTTAGCACAGATTCAGGGAAATGGAAGCTTTCAGGTACTTGCTGGAAGCTGTGAACTTGTGAGATCATTCAGAGCCCATTAAGCACCATCGACCAATGTGAAAATTTGCATCCCCACTATCCCAGCAATTTCACTGCCTGAGCAAAAACTGGGGCTCACACAAAGATGAGCATACACCATTATTGTAGGTTGTGAGAGCAAAACTGTGGGGCTTTGGGATGTTTTACATAGGAATAAAAAAAAAAGTAGTAGGAAATAAACTATGACAACATGGAGTTGTCTACACACATTGAAATCATGCAATAGATCTTCATGGATTGACAGAAGAATGTACAAGACACAACATCAAAGAAAATCAAATTGAAAAATAGTAATTTATGTAGTATGATTTTTTTGTTTGTTTGGTGTGTGTGTGTGTTTTCCAGGATATTAGGAACATGTACACCAACCTTTTGATATCAGTTACCCATCGAGAAGAGAGAATAAGTAATGAGCAGAAAAATGATAACACCATGCAAGAAAGAAATGTTTTGCCCCAAACTGAGACTGAAGTGAACCAAGTGTTCAGCATTTTGAAGGACTTGCTGGTCATTGTCAGAGATTTGAGGGAAGGCTAGACCTTTGGTCTCTGAGAGCTGACATCTTGTGGTGAATGGACTCCTTGTCAGGGACATAGCCTTGTTGCTTGGTATATCCAATTAATAACACAGATCAATTCGTGATTCCCTTACATCTCAGATATATGACCCGGTGTTTTTGATTAATGAGTCATGTCTGATGGTGATTCCAAATTATCCATGCCACAGATTTAACCCCGCAGCTGAGAGGAAGCCAATTTCTTTATGGCCATTGTGAAGTCAGACTGTAAGAACTGTCTAGCCATGCAACGTGGAGGCAAGGAAGACAGATGCTCAGCCTGCCAGGGGAGGTAAATCTCTCTCCCAGGACATTTGGACAGCTCACTCCCTTTGCTGTCCATGCTAAATCCTTCATTAATAAGCAGTAAAACTTGACTCATGTCTGGAAGTTTTAATAGACCATGATTTGTGCTGTGCTACTTAAATCTTAGGGAACTCTTAAGACTGTAACTGACGTAATGCCTGTAGAGAATATAGTTATATAGATGTTCCCAGATGCAGTTTTTATTGGATGTTTTCTTAACCAATGGATATTAAATAATTATTTTTACCTGAAAACATAAAAGAATACAATTTGATGTTTAAAATAGGTTTTGGGGGACTGGAGAGATGGCTCAGCCATTAAGACCACTTTCTGCTTTTCTAGAACTTAGATCAGTTCCTAGCACATACACGAAACACCCCATAACTCCTTGTAACTCAAGACCCAGATCTGATGCCCTGAGTACTGCAATCATGTGCACATACCCACACACAGACACCCAAACATATAATTAAAAAAATAAAACAAATCCTTTAAAAAAAAAAAGTGGGCCTTTGTCCTAAAAAAAAAAAATGATTCTGAATTATTTTATGTGTTTTACAATAGCACTATAATAGATGAAAGGGAAGGAGGTGGAGAAAAGATGTGTAAAAATAAACACATTTTGTAATCTGAAGTACAATTTCAAAAGGGGAAGGGCCACACCAAATCCAAGGTCACCCGAATCTCACGTACTTCGAGTGTCCTTTATACACACCAAATGGCCTGAGAATCCTGGCTACTGTCACAGGACTCCATAGACTACTTGACCCTGCCATCCCTGTGTTATACTAGCCCAGTAAGATCCCAGCTGCTCTTAATGGAGTAAAGTCTTATGGGAACCAGTTGTTTCAAAAGTAAATTCAGTTTCTTCAAGTTTGTTCTGTTTTCTTTTCTGACATATTGTGAAGCCCCAAGAAGGCCCTTACCAGAAAATTACACAATGCTCTTGGATTTCAAGGCATCCAGGATCACAAGCTCATGTCCACTTATTTCCTTATAAATTATTCAACCTGTAGTGTTTTGTTATAGCAACTGAAAATAGTGTACAGTAGTCACTGTCTCAGAATGGTTCTCTAGCATCTCTGTCTTTTAAGTCATTCCTATTTTGGTCAATGAGGCCACTTCATTCTTGTTTGAAATAAAGGTAACAATCAAAAATAGAAACTCCCCCTCTTCCCAGCACTCAGCCGGCTGGTGTACCATGACGGAGCTATCACTCCTGTGATACCTCAGAAGCTGTGACAGAGCCAGCACTCAGGGGAGGCCAGGGCACTGGCACTGGGGACATCTCTGGAATCTTCATTCACTCTCCATATAAGAACCTGTGGCTTTATTCTGAAGGACTAATCAGAGAGGCAATGATCTGGAAAGGCACTGGGGGAATGGGGAAGCTTGATGCACACTAAACAGCTTGGTGCTGAAAGCTAAAGCAGCCTTCCTCAAGTCTTCATCTTTCCAAGGCTTACCTAACCATTACAAGAGCCCACCCATGGGGATGTGTGTGCTCAACTGAATCTCTAGCCACAGAGGAGGGAGATATAGATGTATATTTCCCCTTGTTTGTCCCTTTCCAGTTTAGTCAGATGGCAGAGTATGGGCTTGAAAAGGTCCAAAGATAAGAATTAGTCTGCATGTATGATCAGAGATTGATCTGTGATTATGACCAAGGTTTAGGCCTTGGTTATTGGCAGAGGTCAGTACACAGCAAGAAATGGAGAAAAGTCCAGTTGTCCCTCAATATGCTCTAGAGATTGGTTCCTTGACACCTGACACACATCCTGCAGGTACCAAAATCTATGTGTACATATAGTCCTTGTATAGAATGGCATAATATTTACACTTCACCCACGCATCTTTCCAAATACTTCAGCTCATCTCTGAGATACTCATAAATTGTAATACAATGTAAATGCTATATTATTATTTAAGGAATAAAGACCAAAATGTTCTTTATAAAAATGGTTTTGATATGCAATTGGTTAAATTCATAGGGGCAGATACCTGCAGTGCCAGAAGACCCATCATGGCCAGGATTAGATTCTGTCTGAGACCAGTATCAGGGCTCTGCCTCTGTCTTCATTAATGAACAAAGTGCTCATCTCATGCTCATGGTCAAGGCTAAGCTGTGGTTGGAGTAAAGATACCAGGAAAACCAGCTAGAAACCAGATGTTCCTGAAGTTGATCCACTGAGGGTGTCAAATCATAGACAAGAACTCAGCTGTAACAGGATGGGGTCAATTACATCAAAATGACTAAGGGATTTTAAATGTGGATGTTATCACCTCATCCAACTACCAATGGACTGGGGAAACTGCACTTCCACCAATTTCCCTAATAGTTCTACTGCACATAAGTTGTGAGACTCTGCTTCAGGTTCCCAAGGCTTTCCTTCTGGGAGCTACCAAAGCCATTTTTTACTGAACCTAAGCATTTGCATGCAATTCCACCCCTTCCCTCTTAAAGACTCAGAGCAATGGGGGAATGCAATGTTCATTCCCAGCCATGGAAATGCATGTGCCTCCAAAGTTGGATTTGACTGTGTACATCTCTGGGTAGCTTTCTTTAGCCACAGAAGTCAGAGTTCAGGACAGCAATGGTGACAGAGATAATTAACTAAGAACTCACTATGCCCTCTGCATGGTACTGAAGCTGTGTATCAGCTGTTTTCATCCCTACAGCTTGGAGGTTGGAACTACCCCATTCCTACACCAGAGAGGAAAAGATTGAGCTTCAGAGAGATTAAAAAACCCAGCCAGGGCCATATAACAATGAAAGAGAAGCAGAGAGGGGACTCATCCCTGAGTGAACCCTCATATGGCCTTTCTAAGCCATGATAATCTGTGATATTCTCTCAACACAGCAAAAACTGCTAACACGGACTCTATAATAAGAAGCCATGTCCCCAACAACTCCCAGAAGTAAGACACACTTGGTCCATCAAACACTGAATGCATTGTGTCTTTTCAACACGGAGCCTGTGCCTCTTGTTTTTCTGAATTTGTCTGCAGCTTGGGGAAAGTGGAACCTTACACCCTGTTTCTGGATATGCAGATAGATGGCTTCTACTCTCCAGATCACAGCTGTCTTCCTCTCGAGACAGGTTGGAAGGGGGTTCAGGTCTTACACCCATGGCAAACCTCTCCTAGGAAATTTCTCAGCAGAAATATTGTTCCTTCCTCTGAGTCACTGCAGACATTTGGACATAATTGGGATGCATGGCTTGTTTCCACTCTTAGGGCACCAAGTGGGTTAGCTGAGATTGACTCTTACAAGAAGTATATCAAGCCAGTGGCAATCTGGTTCATTGTTCTGTAGGTGATTCCAGTGGGAGAGGAAAGAAAATGTCACTTGTTTCTTTATTTGTTAAATGCATGTGTTAAATCATAATCATACATGCACATCCTTCCAAAAGTCAAGAGCCTATGAGAGCATTCACCCTGACTCCTCCTAGCCACCTTCCAGATAATAAGGACTTCTCAGAAAAGTATTATTTATCTTCTCAGACCCCAAGTAATACATTCACTCATTTATTTCAATTAACATGTTTGTGTAGAATGTCCAGTCCCTGCTGACTGAGGCCCAAGACAGAGAATAATTAAATATGCCCCCCCCATTTTGAAACAGCATCAGTCTACAGGATGAAGGGCTAGTTGGGCATTGCAACAGTTATTTTGTAAGGCCAGACTGGTAAAATGAGGGTACCATAGAAACCAGGCATGGTAGCACAGGCTTATAAATTTTACACTCAAGAAACTTAGATAGGAGAATGAGAAGTTTTAGGACAGCCTGGGCTGCACAGTAAAGCCTGAGAGACCTTATCTTCAAAGTCTAAAACTAAGCAAATGAAAATGCAAGTGGGATTTGTGGAAGGGGACAATGCTGGACCCCAATATTTCAACCTAACTGTGAAGGACAGCATGGAAGGAAAGGACAGGTCCTTGTAGATGAGAGAAAAATGTAGGATTTAGGGAAAGAATAGGTAAGAGTCCAGTACAGGAAAATCCAGAAACTACTGTGGCTTTCATCCCATGGGGCTTGGAGAGCCATAGGTCAAGGAACCATGATTTCTTCATCTGTAGGATGGAGGAAATGGTATTAGTCACCATCAATTGAGAAGTAGTAAGTCCAGCAGATCCTAGCCAGTGACATCCTACCCTTCTTGTCCTACCTCACCCACCTGCCCCAGGCATACTCTCTCTTTTTCCCCCAATGGCATGGGATTGTCTCACTGAGGTTGTCACTCATGTAAGTGACATGCTGGTGCCTTAAAATAGTGGAAGGTGGCTCTGGAAGAGCTGTTAAAGTGGTGGGTGGTGTGTTCTTGCTCAGGACAAGCAGCCCAGGACGTCTGAAACAGGCTGGACAGGGTCTACAGGTTCTATTAGATGCTGTGATGCAACATCTCTGCACACAAATATTTGACAGTGGGTCCTAATATGAAGATGATTTCTGCAGAGGTACTAACTCCATGGCATTGCTGCCTTCAGTCTGTGTCTTATTGTTGGAGGGACAGATTCAGTGTGGTGCCACATGTCTATCCCAGTTGTCAGGGGGCTGAGGCATTAGAATTATGAGTCCAAGGTGAGTTTGGGCTATATAAGAAGACCGTGTTAATATACATATGTATATCTATATAGTCTATAGATAAATCTATATATTACTCATATATGAATAATATATATAGATAGACCTACACACACACATATATATGTATATATGTATATACATATACATATATATACATGTATATATACATATATATATATGGAGATCACTCTCTCAATGAAGTACTTGCTTGTTTTACAAGCAAAAGAATCCCAATTCACTCCTTAGAATCCACATAAAAATCTAGATAAGTGACACATGTTTGTAATCTTAGCACTGAGATGGCAGAGCCAAGGGGATTTCTAGAGCTCCTTGGGCTTGGCCAGCCAGTCTATTCTGTTTGGCAAATTTAGAATCAGTCTCTCCAAACAATAGGAACTACGGTGATTAAAGAATAATACACAAGGCTGTTATCTGGCTTCAATGCCTGTGTACACACAAGTGAACGTGAATACACATAAACATGCACCTATGCAGCTACACACAAACCCACACACACACATACACATACACACAAGCAACCTCAAACCATAGCCCCAGGATGCTATGTCTGTGAGTTAGGTCACCCTGCTTCTCCTGACATTTCATGGGACAGAGACAATGAATCCTAGAGCTGGCATGTCCTTAAAGGCACCGTTGCCCCATCAGCGATGCAAATGACTAACATATTTAACTTCCCTTCTCATCTAACATCTGCTTGCATGGCTCCCATAATAGGGTTCTTACCATCATTTCAAGCACACTATTCATCTGTGGACAGATCAGATTAGAAGAGACCCTGAAGTTGAGCTGAAATCCATCCATCTTGGGAAGGGTTAATGAGACAATCACAAAATGCTTCTTGTTGAAGCTTTCCTATCCGTCACTCAGCCTAGAGGCATTAATTCCATCATCAAATGGGCAACCCTGGGGAATGAACTTTTAAGGGCTTAAAACAAGGTAGGTTAATTAAAATCTTTGATCATAGCCCCATAAACAGAGTAAAACTTCTCTCCCTTAATTATCTTGGATAGTCTCACAAGCATTAAAGCTAAAGGAAAGAAGATGAAGAGGCAGGGGGTGGGGTGCATGGTAAGGAGCTGGGGTAAGAATATTCCAGAAAGAAATGGCCACCAGCCAGGAACTGCCATGTTAACCTTGTCACCAGCTTTCTTACCCCAGGATTCCTGGGGAAATAGGGGAGCCAGTCTTGCTTAATTGATAATGACACCCAGAACTTTCTGTGACAGTTGCTCTACTGAATGCCACAACACAAGAAGACCTACCTGTGGCCAGTAAGGAGGATCCAGGGTCTCACTGAAAGACAGAGAGTTGATAGTTGAAGTTAAAGGTGATTAGCACCCACAGCAGAGCTTCAGGAATGGGCTGCAGAGCACAATGCAGAAGCACTAAGCTAAGCTGGGAAGTTCAAGGTCAAGGAACACTTCCAGAACAGCAGCAGCCTTGAGTTGGGACATGGAAGATATGTTGTTGAAGTCAGGGAGGTGTTGGTCAAGAGTAAGTGCTGTCTGGAGAAATTTGGAGGCAAGAATGTTCTAGCTGGACAGGAATGGGAGGTTGAGTCAGATGGCAGCACAAAGGATAAGACCAGAGCCTAGGGATCATGGACTGTGAGTGCTAAGGATAGTTTCAAAGGAGAACCAGAGGAGGATCTGGGGATTTAGGGTGGTCAAATGGGGATAGGTGAGAGGAAAGAAATGGGACAGAAAGTCTGGGTTGTACATACTTAATATCCAAGGAAGAGAAAGTTTATTCAATCTCAGTTAATGGCCAGAGTGGAGAGGGGGAAGGGGTGGATTTGGTCAAGGTTCAAGTGTCTAGGTGAGGGCCAGGGATAGGATTCCTGATAAAGTGTCTGTGTGGGTGGTGGTCCTCTTTGACTTGCTGCCATATCAGTGAGATGCAGGTAGAGGTTTGAACACTTGGAATGTGATGGACCAGTGACAAAGTGCAACCTCATTTCTACTCATCCCAACTCAAGCTCACATTGACTACCTGCATCTGTACATCTGTAAGAATGAGTTCAAAATGCCCAGGGAAATCTTCCAGGCAATGTTTGGCCTTGTGGAGCTCTTGCTGCTTCCCTGCCAGCTTCTCTGCAGCCACCAGGACTTCTGTCTGGTCTACCAGTGTCCTAGGTTCCTTCCTGCCTCCAGGCCCTCATACACTATGTTCCACATATTAGAAATGCCTTCTTTCACTCTTGGTCCTTACATATTTTTTTCAGTCTCACTGACTTCATCCTGTTGATAGGAAGAACTTCTATGACTCCACCCACCAAGGTCTAGAGAACTGGACCAACATTTAGATTGATAGTCCTTCCTGAAGCATAGATTTTGATTCAACAGCTCCTGGATGGGGCCCAAGAATCTGCATTTTAGCAAGCATACAGGTGGTTTTACCCATAAAGTCTATAGACTAACATCCAAGAAGCCCAACCTGCAGCAAATCTCAGCTATGAAGTAAAGCATGATAGTGCTACAGAGTGACTGCAGGGGCCTTCACTGTGACCTCCACTCTTTACCCTCTGATCCATTATTGACTTGCATACCAATTACTAATGATATTATGTTTATTGCAATTAAAATTTCTGATGTGGAAAACTCATGCTTTTATACTATATACAATATAAATAAGGTCATTTTTTGTTATGAGCATTTTCCTGCCAGCCTGGTCCCAGAGACACGTCAGTCCCAAAATAACACACAGAGAGTCTATTATAAAGCTGTTGGCCAATGGACACAGCTTCTAATTGGCTAGCTCTGTCTTAAATAGTAACCCATTTCTATCAATCTAAGTGTTTCCACGTGGTCTTATCTTACTGGAGAAAGGGTCCGGACCTCTTATTTCTCTCAGGTCCTACATCTTGACTCCTCTCCACTACATCTCTCAGAATCCTCCTTGTCTCCTACTCCCACCTATCTTGCTTTCCTATAGGCCAACAGTGCTTTAGTTTTTCTCTTTTGTAACATTAATTGAAGCACTGCTAGTCACTTAAGTCTTTTTAAAGCACCAAATTTTAATATCTTAGTCAATTTGGGGGTGGGAGGAGAAACACTATCAGGAACTTCTCTCCAGATCAAAACAATGATGTCCATTTCTCCACATGTCCAAATTAAAGTCTACTGAAACAAAAACTAAAACCCAAACCCCATACAGAGAAAACAAAGAAACTGAAATCACATTCTAGGGGGTCAGTGTATTCTGAAGTCTTTGCTGGGCTGTCTAATTGTCCTTCAGCTGACTTTCAAAAATTAACACCCTAGCTCATAAAAATATACATTTTCCCTTTGGCTTTTTAAAATTAAAAACAAAATAGAAACACTTGAAGGAATTCATGACCAGTTGCCTGACTCAGTTGATGGCAAATAGGGCATATGGAAGTCAGAAAGGTGGCTTGCTTGCAGCACACGGCATTCAGGGGATGCTAACCTTTAAGGCTTAGCTTTCTTCCAAACAGTGTAAAATACCCACAATTCCAAGTATGAAGGGACACAGACAATTTCTTTTGAGAATTCCGCAAGGCAATATAGGCACCCCAGCTGTTCTTCATAGAGCAACGGGGCTTCAGTCAAATTGACACAATTCCCCTGTATGCAGTATTTCCCATCTTTGTTTCATAACTTTCATTGACAGGTCAAGAATCAGTCTGAGAAACTCCCGTGTGGGATCTTCTTCTGGAGATGGAGAAATTGGATAGCTGTCAAATCATTAACCACATAATCAAACTCTCTCCCTTCTTTGGCGTACCTCTTCAGTATTGGAATAGAGTCTTCTTTGAGAACCTGATAGCAGTCTCCTTTAAGATTGTCTAAGACATCTCTACATGTTCTTCGCATGTATTTCTTACATCCATCAATTACCATTTGGTCAGTCTTTACTATGGTGACCATCTTTGGTTCAGTTTGACAATATCACACAATATGCCCCCATCTCCACCTCCCAGAGTCAGTACAGTGTAATCTTCTTTTCCACTGCCCATGGTGGCTCGGGTGTACACCAAGTCACTCTTTGCCAAATTAACATCACCACTGAGGATGAGAATATTTCCAAACTGCTTTGAGTGTAGAATTTTGATGTTCTGATAAGGTGAATCTTCATCATACACCACTTCACCTATGCGGTATTCAACCAGGTGTCCATCAGCAGTAGGCCAAGATCTGTCAATGACCCCTCCTCAAACTCTGGGTGGTAAATACTTTACTCACCCAGTACTGTCCTGATTCATTTCTTTCATTTTTTTCTTCTATTTTGTTCAAAAGGATGTCAGTTTCTTGTTTGTCTTGCGCATCACTGTCATGACTCTGAAGGTCCAGCAACACCAATCAATGGGGATAAATCCTCAAATTGGCAAAGCTGCCATTTTTGTTTGTGTAGGTTGCTAAATCGCCCTGGTCCTGCCAGGTGTACCCTGATTCTGCCAACCCCTGTTTCTGAAAAATGGACTGAAGGCCTTTCAGAATGGCCTCACCATCAGCTTTGGCGCCAAGTGTGAAGTTGAGTGTGCTTTGCCTTGCTGGTGCCAGAGTGTTGTTGGGCCCTGTGCCATGCCTGGGGAGGCGACCTCGGGAAACTGAGGGACCATGATGTGTGTCAGACTGTGGGTCGGCAGGGAGTGGGCTGGGCAGGGTGAGGCCCCAACAGTGCTTTATTCATTAACCAAAAAGAGAATGACATCTCCTATAATTTCCTCTTTTCTGTCTAAATAAAAAGAAGAGCTTTAACTTTAACATAGTAAAATGAGATATAACAAAACGGTTATCAAATAGTTAACAATATTTAGTCTATTAACATAATCAGGAATTAAAGAAAATGTTCTATCATTTATCCTACATTTGTGAGTCTAAAGTTTTAAATGTAACATCTTTAATCCTAACAAAGGAAAACTATAACCATAACTATCTGTCTTCAATTCCATCAAAGACCACAGAAGGATAATATATGAACTCTAGAATTGACAAAGACAACTTGCTGCCTGGTCAGTCACTCCATCTCTGGCCCATAGCCAATTGTGTGTCTGAAAGACTCTTCAGCAAAGCAGGAAAATTTAAACTGTCCACCTGTATTGGCAGTTTGTCAGTCACTTTTCTCCACGTCCTGTAGAATGTCTGACAGAGTCTTCCATGAAGCAGGAACCCTGCAGCAATGTCCATTTTGTTTCACAGTCATTTTCCTGTGGGTCCTATATGTCCATTTTATAGAGCATAAAGAGCAGTATCTTGCCCAAATGGCTAGTCTTGCCATATTGGAAGTAAACTCTATAACGAGTTTCTTCAATGTCCATCTTCCCTTCTAACACAGTTGGTGTTGACAGAAGCAGTTTTGCCTCACTGTCAAAAAAAAAAAAAAAAAAAAAAAAAAAGCCTAACCATTTTAAATGCCATATTCTGTGGGTCTTTGAAAGGTTTGAAGAAGGCCTATGCATTTGAAATACATCTCTATATATCTAGAAAACCTAACCAATCTAACTATAAGCTTTGACTATCATAGGTAACTATCTACAATCTTTACTTAATTATAGATTACATTTTTCAAATGAGCTATGCAAACACAATACCTAAACAAGAGGAGAAATATACATATAATAACATTGACCTTAAATTTGTATCAAGAACTGAAAATCCATTCCAACACAAAATGTTCATTTCTATACCATAATCCTCTTTTACCTTAAAAAAGAGATTGGTTGTTAGCCATTTATAACCAATCCCACTTAAATGAAAACAAACATTTATAGACAATATTTGGGAATTTGGGCATCATTCTTTCCCAACTGCTTCCTGCTGGTTGGAGACTCTGTAATACCATGAGAATCCTATGAAGAGGCAGAAATCCTGGCTGCAGTATTTAAGACAGAGCTATCCAATAAGAAATGCTAGTAACCAACCAACAGTTTTATATTTAATACAGTGTCTCTACATGTTATTTGGGGCTGATGCAGCTGTGGGATCAGGCTGGCCAGAAAGTGCTCATAATGGCATCCTGAGGAAACTCTGTGGTTTGTATTGATCTTTATTAATATGTAACTCAACACATGATGTCTATGGAATTGGAACTTTAAGGACCCCACCTTCCCTCAGCAGCCACTTGCTTCTTCAGGCCTCCGTGTGCAGAAATCTTGACATGATGTTATTGACATTTCCCTAAGCTCTACACTTTAGTAAATCAGCAATAAAAACTCCCACCCTTTCTTTAAAAAAAAACAAAACATATAATAACAAAGAAAACCTTACAGCTAAGAACCACCCTTTTCCAAAGAATTTAAGTGGACTTAAGGATGGCCCACTGGGTTACTAAGACAAAAACACGCCATCTCTCCAAGTTCTTAGCCTCATAAAAGCTCAGTTGAGTTGTTTGTCTCCCTGAAACCAGCCAGACTCAGAGATGAACATTTCCTGTTTGGTTGCCTGATGTTTGTTTATCTTCTTCCAACTGTGAAACCCTCCACGAGTGGCTTGGCGCTTCCTCATTATTATAGCCCAAGTCACCCCTGACACACCCCAGGACCAACAAGACACAGTCCATTTCTTTATTGTCATATGTTATCTGACAGACGTCATCACCACAGTTAGTGCCTATATTTCAGAAAGTTGATTTACCACCAAGGAAAGCATAGCAAATGGGGACAAGGTCACATTATGGCTTCCAGTTTTACCCAGGGTTACTGGCCCAGGAGGGCTTCTCTGTGTTCCACAGTCCAGAGCTCTATGAGTCCTTCTTATAGGTCAGGAACAGGACAATTAGGGGACCACAGATCAGAGGGTACCATGGGATAACAACATTTCCTAAATGGAGATAGATTCAAAGGACCTCTCTAAACAGATCCATTTTTTAAAAACCTTGAAGTTATGTTGGGGAGATGACCACTTCCTCAGCAGCCAGACTGAGGAGAAAACAAAGATTTCCTGAGTCACCATTAACTTGCCTGGAATTGTTGTTATTGTTGAATTTAAATCCAGGAGACCACAGTCATCAAGAAGAGGCTCTGGGTGAGGAGTCAGTGGCCTGGGATCAGTCTGATGTTGTCTTTCCTCTTAGGTCTTTGTTGATACTGGTCTACTGACTGAGATGACCCTGGTCCTGAACCACACATCAACAAGAAAGACAGTCTCTCCTCAGTTTCCTGGAGGAACAGAGAGTCTTAAAGGGTCAAGCTCCTGGGAGGAGTTGAATAAGTTGAAGGCATCTACATCCCTGCATCTGGTGTGCAATGAGTGCTGGCTAATAGTCTCTGCTACCTGAGGAGTGTCCTGCAGGCAGGATTTGAGCCCAATTCCTTCCATCCAAATGTGTTGCACATTGAAAGCTATACTGTGTATCTGTGAGGAAAGAAGCCAAAGCACTCTCTGGAGTTTGGGATAGAGGTTCCTTTTTCTGTGTCCTGAGTGTATGGGCAGAAGGGACACCACCCACTGCCTGTCCTGCCCTGCCAACCTCATCCTGAAGAATGAACCAGGTTTCTCCTAGACACCTCCACCCTCTGGAGCCAGTTTGGAATGGAAATGAGCTCTTGCCTGGATGCATCTGTACATGGAGGGAAACAGTTGGCATCATAACCTTGGGGGTAAAAAAGACAAATAAAGGAGTCTCCAGAGATCTATCAGAGACCTCAGGAAGCTGTAAAACATATGCTGCAACATATTGATCCTTGACAAACCGCAGCAGTAGAGGAAGTCCTTTCCTGCCCACACTGGCTAATGAAGACCTGGGGCAGCATCTTGTTTTCCCTTTCCCTCCCCCGGCAGGACTCCAAAAGCAGAGTCCCCATCTCCAGCTTGGCAAGCCTCTGAGGAGAAATCCACATGCAGCTGGGAGTCTCTGGACTCAATGGCCGAAGTGCAGGTGTACAGCTTCCCCCACCCCAGGTGCCAGAACACTTAAAGCAGTGATTCTCAACCTGTGGGTCTCAACCTCTTTGGGGGTCAAACAACCCTTTCACAGAAGTTGAATATCAAATATCCATCAGATACTTACATTACAATTCATAACAGTAGCAAAATTACAGTTATGAAGTAGCAATGAAATAATTTTATGGTTGGGGGTCACCACAATATGAGGAACTAAAAGGTCGCAACATTTGGGAGGTTGAGAACCACTGCCTTAAAGCAACCATTGTTGAGGTTAGGTGGGTTGTCACTGGATAAAGAGGGAGTTACCCAGTGAATCCTCTAACCCAGTGACATTACAGCCACCTAGATGCCCATGGCCTTCTGGGGTGCTGCCTGGGACTCAGGAATTTTACAGCTCTCAGATTAATTCTTATGAACACCCCAGGGCACAAACTACCTGGTTTAGGGAGAAATGAAAGGTTATTGCTCAGATCTCCATTCTCTAAAGTTAGCTTTGAAAGATTTTCCTGTAATAAGAGTTAAAGTTCTTTTTGGTTTGCCAAAAAACAATTTCCTTTGCAAGAGCCACAAAAAGAATCAAATCCTGGCTGGGTAAGATCACAGAGTAGGAAAGATGCAGGACCCTTGTGAGAGCAGCTTTTCCCTCTCAACAGGAAATTAAATTCTCTTAGAAGAAGAGCCAGGAGTAAGGGATTCAAGCCCCTTGCCCCTTCATAATGCTAAGAGAGAAAGGGTCTGTGTGTATCCCATTCACAGCCTTGTCATCCCCCTAGAAGGCCAATGGGATAGCATATACAGAGCAGGTGTGTGACAGAGTCTACAGTGTGTGGACATCTCAAAGGGTCTCAGGTACCTGTGCCCTAGTCTAGATTCCAACCTGTGAGTTGGGGAGGGATGTAGACAGCAGGGGCAGGAGCATCAGCAGATGCCACCAAAGGCACCCTTCAAAGACCAAAGCACTAAAGAGGAGCAGACAGACAAAAGGATGTTAGGAAAAAAGACCTTGACTGCCTTCACCCGGAAGTGACCACACAGGAAGAATTTATTGTGGGTTAAACATAGGTTTGTTTCTGCTGAGTTGCAAATGGAGGAAATTCAGGAGCAAATTAAGTTTGGTAATAAAAAACAAAAGACAGTTACCTTCTGCACAACTGAATATAACTATAAATCTTAAGCCTGCTGTGAAGTCTGTTCAAAAAAGAAGAAATATACACAGCCAAGGAATAGGAAGAGGTGCTCAGGCTGGGCAGTAACCCAGCAAGTACAAATCAAGGAAGGAGCAGCACCCAGCCTGGGCTGCTGGGATGGGAGGCATTCTAAAACCTAAGGCTGACCTTAGGGCAGGTAAGCGAGTCTCTGCTCCACTGGTGGTGAGCTACATGTGATTTCTCAGACAGACACCTGAGAATGAAAATTAAAAGAATTATGGTAGAATCACCCCGGGACAGTGATCTTAAGAATTTATTCTAAGGAAGTAACAAAGGATGGGGAGAGATTTGGGAATACATTTGTTCATCACAGCTCTTAGAGTGATTACCCCCAAATTGGTGAGCAAAACCCAAACAGCCAGAGATGGACAGATGGCTCAGCAATTAAAAGCATTGGCTACTGAAGAAACTGACATTGGCAAAAGACACCCCAAGACCAAGCTCTTAGCACACAGGAGATTTATTTGCCCCAGAAGGACAAAGGCAAGGAATATGAGACAATGACAGGAGACAGGGCACAAGGGAGATGGGAAAGGGACAAAGGGAAAGGAGGGAGGGATTTTTTTTCAGAAGGACAAAGGACTGCCTCTGGTTAGAGAGGAAACAGATGCGGCCTCTAGAAAAATGGCAGTTTATAAAGGTAAAAAGAAAAACTCCATGTTAGGTGCATTGGTAGCTCATGCCTTTAATCACAGAACTCGGGAGGCAGAGGCAGGTGGATCTCTGAGAGTTTGAGGCCAGCCTGGTCTACAGAGCTAGTTCCAGGATAAGCTCCAAAACAATACAGAGAAATCCTGTCTGGAAAAACAAAACAAAAAAATAAAATGTAATCTAGACCCAGAACCTGGGTTATGAGTTGGCCCACCCCAACATCCACACTATCTGTGATCTGCTAGAGCACATAAAGGGACTGGTCCCCTGCAGATCCAAAGCTGCAGGATCTCCACCACACAGGGCAAAATAGGATAATCAAGAGGAGTCCCATTGAGGGCCCAGCATTAGTAGTGTAGCAGAAACCAGAGGCCTCAAACCAGACCAATGACTTTGCAATGAACACTTGCAAGTAAAGATATATGGATAAAAGGGTTTATTGTATGACACACTGCATCACACTACAGCTTCCATGACAAGACTGATTTTTCCTTTTTTTTTCCTCTTAAAATTTATTTTTGGGTTAGGGGCTTCAAGGAAGAGGGTGGATCAAAAGGAATGGGGAAATGAATGGGATAGAGAAGCATAATATAAAAGACACAGAGAATAAATTTAAAAATACAGTTACAAAAGAATGTAATCTAATGGTTTTTAGCAAGGCAGAGGAAATAGGGGAGAAGGGCAAGGCCTGCCAGAGCCCTGCTCAAGCTGGCTAGAGTCCCTTCAGCTCTTCTTCCAAAACAACCTGGCTTTGATTCTAGCATCCATATGAATGCTCATGGCCATATGTAACTGCAGTTATAGGGGCTCAGATCCCCTCTTCTGGCATCCCAGGACACTAGGCATGCATGTGGTACAGAGACATATATGCAGGCAAAGCATCCACACATATAAAATAAAATACATTAAACCAAATAGTTGATAATTACATCTGGATAAAGCTACCTGTCATAAACAAAAAGGAAGTATCAGAGTTGCTTTAGAAACAGGTTCTGTAACTTGGATAGGGTTTTATAATATTAAGTGAAAATGGGTTAAAATAATATTTATTGATTCCCAATTATTGCATAGATAGATAATGAGAAATTATATGCTTATAAATGCAACCCACAAGCATGAAATATTAAAAGAAGCTTCCTTTTCTATATTTATTGTTATTGTGTGTGCATTATTTGTGTGTATAACATATGTGTGAGTACATGTGTCATAGCACATATGTTGAGGTCGAATGATAACTTTCTATAATTGATTTTTTTCCCATCTACCTTTAAAATGGGTTCTGGGGTAAAAAATGGATAAAATTAAAATAACCAGGCTTAAACAGCAAGCACTTTAACCCAATGAGACATCTTGCTGGCCCAATTTTTACATTTTTTATTCACCATCATTATTATTAGATCTCTGTGTGTGTGCATGTGCATGTGTGCACATATATGTGTCTGAAGAGACAAGGACCAACTTCAGCAATACTAATGGTCTTGTGGAATTGTTGTCCTGACTGTGCCTCCCTTTCTCTTCACTATGTTCCTAATGTTTCTACAGTAAACATGTATTACACATGTGCTGTGGTTTGAATGTGGATTGCTGCCCTTAGCCTCATGTTTGACACTGACAGAAGTTTGCAGAACCTTCAGGAGGCAGAACCTCACTGGAGATAATGGATCACTGACATGGTATTAGACCTGCAGGCTTTCTAAAGTGGCCTCACTTCCTGTCTCCTGGCTGCTTCCTGTTCTGCCACGATGTGATGGAAGAGTCCCTGCTGCAGGCTCCTGCCACCATGTTTGCAGCCAAGTTCTTCCGCAGCCCCTGTGATGGACTGGACCCCCTCTAACTATGAGCCCAAATAAGCCACTTCTTCCTTCATCTGCTCCTGGCCAGGTACTGGGCACAGAGACAAGGAAAATGACTAATACAGGACGCTTTCTAAAGGTGGAAAGTGAAACACATGTGCTCAGTTCTGCTCCTTCTTAAACCCCGCTTGGGCAGTAAAAATATTTCCTTTTCAGGGATAATTCTATAGCATTTTAGTAAATGAGAGGACTTAACTGAAACAAAGATTTGGAGACTGAAAATCAACAGTAAGGAATGTTAAAAAGCAACCTAGTGTATAGCTCTGACTACCTGCTACCACCAAATTATAACTCTGTAAACGGAGATTAAAATGCAGAGAAAACAAGGGCACGTTTGTCTATTTATGAAGCGAGATCCCGGGTCTCACTGCTCTTCCCTGCAGAAAACTGAAGGCTCAGTCTTTGAAAAGACTAGTCACTGGAGAAATTAAGAAGGTGGGGGGAGTAGAGCCACTCCCCCCCCAAGGACAGGTGGGAGCAGGGAGTATTAGTGAGAGATGACACACAATTACAGTCTGAACATGAAATACCAGTGGATATGGATCTCTGCTCTCCCCTCTCCTCTTCCTCTTCTTTCTGTAGGTCATGAATAACTTCCTCAGCCACACATTCTCACTGTCATGGTGTTCTGCCTGAGTACCTGGGCAAGCAAACATGGACAATTCCTTCTGCAACCATGAGCTAAAATAACCCTTTCTTGCTTTTCTTTCCCTGTGGTAGGTGCACTAGCCAACTTCTCATCACTGGGACAGAATACCTGAGAAGAAGGAACCTAAAGGAGGAAGAGTTTATCTTGACTTGCAGTTCGATGGGGGTGAAGTCGGTTATGATAGGGAAAGCATGGCTCCAGGAGCCTGAGGTAGCTGGGCGCATTGCCTCGATGTAGGATCTGGGCCTGACTTTAAAACATGAAGACACCTCACCAGTAATCCCTGCAGTGAGGTTCTACTTTCTGAAGGTTCCATAGCCTTCCCCAAAAGTACTGCCAGCTGGAAACCAAATGTTCAAACACTGTGAGCCCACGATGGGCATTTTCCACTCAAAACACAAGAGCAAATAATTTGAGCACAGAAACAGTGAGGTAAACAAATCATATACTGTGAGGGAAAATTAATAACTAAAAGATATGGGACTCATAGCAAGAAGGGAAAACTACAAAGAACAAGTGCTTCTGCCAATAGATACAGATGACTCCCTGACTGGAGAACACATTCTCCATGCTCCCCATTATCTTAATGACAAGGCCACTGAGCCTACTGGTCCTAGAGAAAGAAAAACCCCTAACCTTTTAGGTGCACTAAACAATCCCACCTTGTAAAAACTTTGTCCTCTATGAAATCTCTGTAACCTTGAAAACCTTATGGGCTGAGACTAGCAGTCTTAAATCTCCCTTTCCTTTTAAAAAAACGCTTCACAATAGTAAGCGGGCACCTTACTCTTCTGATGAGTGAGGTCCCAGCTGGTTCGCTTCTTAGCAATAAAAACCTTTTGCTTTTGCAGTCAGGAGTTACTTCCTTGGAAGTTGAGGAAACCCAGTAGGCACAACAATACTTGGTATGTAACCCTCTCCCCCACCCCCCAGCCATCTTCTCTCCCTCCATCTCCTAGACTGCCATGTGAGACATGGAGATATCTTTTCTAGATTATCTGCAACCCCACAAGGAAAAGCCTTAGGATACTAACTCTAGAATTCCTCAATACCAGCCACCCCAAAACCTACCTGTCACTAGCTCTATCCAAAAGTATAACTCACTGAGCAGGCAGCTTTCAACTTCAACAGAAATCAACAACTGTATCCTGCCCCCAGGCATGTGAGTAAAACTTTAATGTGAAAGACAGAAACTAGAGCAAGCATGATCAAAAGACAAACTTAGAGGCAGTAAGAGAGGAAGCTGTATCAATCAGGCCTCAAGACCGCCTTCAAAAGCACACTCCCAGTTCCCTGAAGGTGTTCACCAGGCTCCACATCTTACAGGTTCCACCTTCCTCAGTGGCACTATACAGGAGTCTTTGGAGCATTCCAAACCCAAGGCGGGGCCCAGAGTGAGTTCAGAGAAGTCACAGTCTGTTGGAAAGAGAAAGGTATCAGGGGAGGTGAAAGGGCTAAGATCCCATCATCCCCAGGAGATAGTTCCCAGAGTGGGTAAGTAAAAAACTACTGCCTATTTATAAATGGCCAGTGACCACAAAAACAGGCAAGGAATTGGAAGTTGCAAACACTAAGATACCAACGATTAGAGTTTTAGAATGGATATGGATAGAGGAGAAGTAATTAAGGGTGTGTGTGTGTGTGTGGAAATGCTGGATATGAATTCCCAAACAGAAGGAACCATAATGAAGGGAAGATGGGTCCCAACCTGTAGACTGTACAGAGCTAACCTATCAATTATATGTAAAGGCCAAATAGAATGGCTCTGGAAATGAACAAAAAGGAGGATTAAAATGTTTTATTGCATTTATTTATGTGGGTAGAGGATGATGGAGGCACCCGTGCCATGCTGTACATGTGGAGATCAGAGCACAACTTGTAGCAGTTGGTTATCTGGCTCTACTATGTAGGTTCCAGGGATTGAACTCAGTCCAGTCAGTCTTGGCAGCAAGTGCTTTTATTGCCGAGCCATCTTGCTGGCCCGGAGAGTTTCTATATAAACAATAACAAATGTATAATGTATTGGGCTCTTTGGGTTATGCACATGTGTAACTTGGATACCAATAAAGCAAATTCTACACTTTTCTTTAACTTGGCAATTGATTGAACTAAACAATTTCCCAAGTTTCTTTTGGCTGTAGAGATACACTACTCAAAGTGAGCTTTTTAGAAGTCACTATTGGGGGCTGAAAAAATGTCTCAGTGAGTGCTTGCTGGGCAAGCATGAAGACCCAAGTCCAGAGCCCCAGCATCTACATATAAGCCAAGCATCTATAGCCCCAGTATGGGGGAAGTGAAGGGAGGAAGATTCCAGGGGCTTGCTTCCCAGCCAAACTAGCCAAAACACCAAGCTTTAGGTTCAATGATAAGACTCTATTTCAAAAAATAAAGCAGAAGAACCCTATAGAGAAAGACACTGAAAGTCAACTTCTAGCTTCCACACACCCACACACGAGTTGAGGGCACTTCCTCCATAAACAAACAAAAGAACTAAGAGTGGGAAGCTTTGTAACTAGGAAGTCTTCTAGTATCACTTGCTCATTGTCAAATGACCCTAGAACAACAAGCAAAGCCTGTCTTCACTCCTACTGTTGTTCCTGCTTGGGTGTGTGCTGTTATGACATTGCCTGTGAGACCTGAGGTTCAACAGCAAAGCACAGAGCTATTGAGAAGGTGGAGCAGGTCACCTACCCAGCATCACTCCCAACTCCACCCGCAGACAGACCTCTGATCCTGGCCAGTCAAGGGCAGCCCCTCTGTCTGTTCAGATACTCCCAGCCAGTTTGCTCTGCTCCCTTCTGTCACCATGGATATTTCCAAGGCTGCTGCACATATACTCCCCAACTGAGATGGCTGTGTCAGTCTTATCTCAACAACCTGCTCATCACAGCATGGCATCTGTACCCACTTCACACCCACACAGAGTGCTGGGGCCATAGCCTTGGGCTGAGTCACTGCCAGGAAAACGCTCTGCGGCTTCCAGCCAGGGAGCAGACAGACCGAGCAGCCACCCTGCCTGGCCACCCCGCCAACACAGCAGCAGGGGTTTCTCCACCGTACAGCTAGCATTTATTATTCTTAAAATAAAGTGGTGCCACGCGGCATTAATTCAGGAGGAGAAGCTGCAAATTCCAGGCCTCTTTGAAAGCTTGTTTTCACAGTGAATTAATGGGCCTTAATTTAACACTGCATCAACAAGCTGGGTTTTGGAAAGAATTCTAAGTAGCTGCTATCTGCATCAGCTCTACCCCTGGCTTCCAGGGTCACTTGGGCACATGACCACAACAGCCCTGCCCACCACTTTGCCACATCGAATGCCTATCGGGTGCTGGCTACCATGGTCAAGAGCTGTGCTAAATACCTTGCATGTGTGTGTGCCTGACCTTCACTGAGTCCTTTGAAACAAGCTCTTCCACTATCTTCTTAGAGGAGGAAGACTTAGGAATT
This sequence comes from Phodopus roborovskii, assembly GCF_943737965.1. Lineage (NCBI taxonomy): Eukaryota > Metazoa > Chordata > Mammalia > Rodentia > Cricetidae > Phodopus > Phodopus roborovskii. The sequence goes on from NW_026126407.1 coordinate 10,212,476, forward strand.
TGAACATCACATAGGTAGGGCCTGACAGAACCCATGGGCACCTGGGTGCTGGTAGAAATCCAAGAGAAAATGAAAGAGCTTAGATGACCCAGCCTTCCTAAACTCACCATTGTGTCATTTACTATTGCTAGCCATATTGTTTAAGTTAGATGGAACTTATTATTCTTAAATATAATATAGGCTGGTAAAAATTGATTATAATGTAGCTACTTGCTCAGCAGCCCATAGACTGCCAATAAGCCCCAAGTATCTGAAGAGGGAGAAGCTCAGAGCCATCCAATTACCACTGAGCTGTCCCTCAGAGGTAGGTAGGAAAACTTGGTCAGATTGCTGCCAGACACATTTATTTGAATAATAATGGAGCTGTTCTTACTTTGAGCTCAGAACTAGAAGTTTGGGGGTTTTAATCCATGACTACCTCCCTATTTTCTTAACTTCTTCCAGCTGCTGCCTCCCTTCCCCATCCTAGTCTCTGATACCATTTGGCCACATCTTTTGCAGCATTTTCCATCTTGTTCTAGTCTTCTATTACTATGATTAAGACACACAAAAAAAAAAAAAAGAAAGAAAGAAAAAGAAAAAGAAAAGAAAAGAAGAAAGAAAGAAAGAAAGAAGAAAGAAAAGAAAAAAGCAGATTTTGGAGAAAAGGACTTACTTAATCGTATCTAGTCTGCTATTTAGAGAATCTAGGGTAGGATCTCAAAACAGGATCCCTAGAACAGGAACTTAAGTTGAGACCATGGAGGAATGCTTCTCACTGGCTTGACCCATGGCTGGCTCAGCTTCTTTTTTAAAACATCCAAGAAACATGTGCCTGGAGGTGATGCCATCTTCAGTGGGTTAACCTTTCACACGTCAATCATTATTCAACAAAGAGCTCCACAGACTTGCCAATAGGCCAGTCTGATGGAAGGCATTTTCTCAACTGAGGTTTCCTCTTCCCAGATGATCCTGTCTTTTGTCAAGCTGAAAACAAACAAACAAACATATGTGTGGAACTCTTTTGGCAGCCTTGGAAACATAGAGATGAGCCAAGAGTTTCTGGTTTATAAAGAAGCACAGAAGCCAGTGGGTGAGCCTGACCCACATGGTTCTCTGGCCAATAGAAGCTAAACAGTGATGAAGCTTACAGAAGGGCCAAAGGACAGGACATAGACGCTACTGGTCTCCCCAGGATTAGTCCTGTAAGGTGTCAGAGAAACAGATGTGTGATCTAGCCTTGAAAGATAAGTCATGTGTCAACCAGGCAGACATGAGGGAAGGGAGCATTGGACCCCAAAGGCAGCAGGGCACAGGGTGGGAGAGGAATGGTAAATGTGCCTTAGTTCCTGCAGAGATCAGGAAAAGGCCTGGGAAGGGAGCATAGAGAGGAATAAAGTGACAAATGAGGGTCAGGAAGGCTTGAGCTAGAAATGCTCAGCCAAGGATTTGGATGCGGTTCTCCAGTCAGCAGGGAGCAAAGCGCATGTGCAGCTAAGCAGGCGCACAGAATGATGTGATCTTTTTAGGAAGAGCCCACCTGTGTCCATATGGAAGGCCTGTGGTAAGGAGAGCGACTGAAGGTAGACAGACGTTTGGAAATCTGAGAATAACTTCAGGCAATGCCGTTTTAGTCTTGGATGGAAATGGCATGTTTTAGGACACAGATTTTGCACAGGGGCAACCATAAAACTGCTTTCAAGACTCTTTGAACTTTGTGTATAGAAAAATAACCTCACTATTCAGTCTTCCTGTGATGGAAACTGAAAGATGAGGTTTGTGTTTATGAGTGAAACAAAAAAGACAGCGATTGAGGTTGGAGATGGCTGGTTGAATATTCATAGGTACCTCCACTTCCTGACAAAATCGCATTAAAATGACAGGAGAAAAATAAAATACATTTTTCAGCTGATGGTTGCACTAGGGGCTAGGCGGGATGCCATGGATGAGAATTAACTGCCATGTCCAAAACGCAGAGTTAAAATATAGAAGAGACAGAAAAATAAAAATGGGAAGGTAGGCAGGTTGGATGCATTAAAAAATGCCCCTCTTTATTACACCAATTATATTCACAAGGAGACAGAATCTGATCATGGTCATAATTAACAAATACAACTCAACAGATATTGATAGAAGCTGATAAAAGAAAGGCATTGTATATTTATATAAGCCTTCTAAGATATAATCATAAAGAAATGTCTGTAAACTTCGAAACCACAGAATGATCTGGAGTGAGGTATTCCTTACTTAACAAAGGTATAATATAAAGAACTAAGCACAAACATTTTATTTTGTTTTATTTTATAAGTGTATGTACGTATATGGTATGAATGTGTTCCTATTTTCATGTGTATGGGCACATATATATGTGTGATGTGTGTGCATGAATATGTGCCCAAGTTTATCTATGTGTGCCGGGAATCCCCTGCCTCTGTCTCCTGAGTGATGGGTTTACAGCCAGCTGCCCTGCCTGATTGGCTTTTTCTGAGAGCTCTGGGGATCAAAACTCCTGTCCTTACATTTGTGGGGCAAGCACCTTCCAATGAGTTATCTATCTGCCCAGCCCCAACAAAAAGTTTAAAAGCACTATCCAATGGTAAGTAAAAATCAAATGTACAAAGCATTTAAAAATGAAAGACACAAGGTGTGGGGACACATGGAACTCTGAGAAGTTTCTTTCCATAGCAGTCAACACTGAGGTACACAACTGATCAAGGAGCAGAGGAGAGACAGAGTGCCAACCCTAAATGGGTCTTTATTAATCCTACAACACCGGCAAGGCTCAGGAAACATCACCAAAGAGGGACCAGACAGCATGTAAGAACTGGAAAATGGGAAGAAGTGCTGTGCTCTGTCTTCAGTCCATGACCTGGTTATTAAACCCATGAACTCATAACAACTGTGCTTATGTAATGTGCATTACCTGCCCAAGATCAAGCCTACCTAAGTCCCGGCATGGATGGGGGAGATGATCTCCAAAACCCACTGCCTCACTAAGGAGCTATTGGTAGTGGATAACTGCTGGGGAAGGAGAATCATTCTTCTCTGTGGGACCACTGATAGGGCGCCCATAGTCTAGAACAGTGGTTCTCAACCTGTGGGTCGCAAACCCTTTGTCAAACCTCTCTTTCAAAAAAAAATTCATTACAATTCATAACAGTAACAAATTTATGATGCAGTTGTGAAGTAGCAACAGAATTAAACTTATGGTTGAGGGTCATTACAACACAAGGAACTGTATTAAAGGGTCACAGGGTTAAGAAGGTTAAGAGTTGCTGATCTAGAGGATCACCTCACACCCACACACATATGAACAGCTACAACTGGACTTAGTAGGTTATCCAAAAGAAGAAGAAAAAGGCAGGAATTTAGGAGAAAGGGTATTGGGTTGAGGAGTTGGAATGGAGAAATGGGGAGTACACATGATTTATTTCATTTCATCATAAGAAATTTTTAAGGAATAAAAAAGACACAAACATAACTACATATAAAAATCATATAAAACGAGGAACAAAGCTCACCTCAAAGAAAGACTGATCGCCCCAAACACTGTTGCTACTAAAGGAAAGAATGGAGATGAATAAGCCCAGCTTTCACTTCAGTAAGTTAGATAATAAACTGTGGAATGTTTTAAAAGGTGGAACGGAAGATTGAATCTTTGTGGTATAAAGCAAACAAGAATACATTTAAAATGTCTATGGAACTGGATAAGCTAAAACTGGTTATTTGAAAATTCTAATAAAATATACAAGCTTCTGGAAAGCTTGCAAAGAATCAAAGAATGGAAACACAAATACTCAATATTTCAAAAAGTAAATGTGCCTAAAAAGAGACTGAAGGTTACTAGTGAATACTACTTACAAGTAAATTTGAAATAATGATTTTTCCCCTAGAAAATAAATATTTCAAACATGACTGAATGTAAAGCAAGAATCTAGGACGATAGAGAAGGCAGAGGAGAAACTGATTGCCCAGAAGATGTGCCGAAACAGGACCAAGGTCAAAGGCTACACAGGGAAAGCTATTTGGTATTCAGTTTGAATGCTTCCTAGTGGCTAAACTCTCCCATAGCATAGGGGAATGTGGAAAGCTTCTCTAGTTACATAAACCACTGAAAATTGCAGTGTGCAGTGTGCAGATGTGCCAGGCATGCCTGTGCACACAGCATGGCCTGCACACAGTTGCACCAAGGATCTATAAGCCAGCTCACTTAGGAATACAGATACAGCAATTTTAAATAAAACATTAGCAAATTAAACTTATTTGTGCATTAAAAGACATCAGCATGTATGGCTAGGAGTTATTCTAACAATACAAGGATCATTCAACACCAGCAAAAATCCTTACATAACTTACTATAATAATAGACTACGAAACATCTACCAGGGAATTCTGCTTCCAATGAGATGAAATAGGTTTGCTTTTGCTCATTCCCCTCAATATATGCAACTAAAATATAAAATACCTGGGAGCTACACACACACACACACACACACACACACACACACACACACACACACACACAGAGTCTGGAAGGCAGAGAGAAGACACAAGGCCCATAAGATGACACAGTAGTAAACCCTTGAGTTCTCTTTGATCACATGCATCTGGTCACCTAAACACCAATCGGAAAGAGAACACATTGATAAAAAACCTTTACTAAGCAAAAATATCACCTAAAATACAATGGTCTCTACCCTGTGCACATCAGCAAATGCTCCATGGATCCCCAAGACTTCCATCCCATCAAGCAATAAGGGTTTCCCTCCCCAGTGATATAGTATCACAGAAAAATTAATGGAGAACCAAAATGTGCAAAATACACCAGGAATAACAAAGGACACACAACCCTATGATGTTCCTGCAAACTTCATGAAAACCAAATGAGGCACATGTGCATGCCCTGTGCCCTCTACACGAAGAGCTATTGTGCTATCAGCAGAAGCCTAAGAAATCCTACTTACCACCAGCAATAGAGAGCTGCACCAATTCTGATTTGATGGGAACGAAGCATGGAACCTGGAATTCTGTGCCCACACAGCAGTAATGAGGCAGTATGCAGAGGAAGGCAGATAAAACAGAAGCCCAATGATGATCAGAGGCTGCTGAGGTTTGAATGAGGCCTCCCAAAATGTGCTGGAAGCTTGATCTCCACACAGTGGTGTTAGGAGGTGAGACCTACTGAGCAGTGCTAGACAATGAGGTGGAGTATGAATTATGCCATTAACAAAGGAATGGGCTCATAAAATAACCTTCATAACCTGCTTCTTTCTCCACATCCTCTCTTCTGTTTTAAACTCCCTCTCTCTCTTAACAAGAAGGCCCTCATCACACACTGGCCCTTTGATCTTGGACTTCTCAGCTTCTTAAGTTTTATTTGTGAAATTAAAACTATTTTGTAATTCCCCAGGGTGTGCTATTCTCTTAATAGCAATACCAAATGAACTAAGGTGTTGCCTGTTATAGTTATCTTGCCATTGCTGTGGTAGAAACCATGACCAAAAGCAACTTGGTAAAGAAAGTGTTTTTCATCTTACAGCTTACACTCCATCATGAAGGAAAGTAAAGACAGGAATCAAGATAGGAACCCAGAGTCAGGAACTGAAGAATAGACCGTGGAGGAATGTTATTTCCTTGATTAATCCAGCTACACTTTTCTTATACCACCCAAGATCAAAGGGTAACTGTGGCTCCCAGTGAGATAGGCTCTCCCACACTAACCATCAATCAAGATAAACTATACCACAAGCATGCCTACAGGCCAATCTGAGGGTAGCAATTTCCTCAGTTGAGTTTCCCCTTTCCTAAATGACTCTACCTTATGTCAAGTTGACAAAAAAATTAGCCAGCTCAATCCCATAGCATAATATCTAAGCTTCCCAGACTTCAAGAAGGTTAGTCATCATAGTAGGAAGTGGGAACATCTCAACCTGAATGAAAATCAGATAATAAAATTTCTTAGGGATTGAACCATGTCAATCTGAAAGATACATTGAAATTCTAGTTCCAAGTACCACACTCTGTGCATCTATTTCCAAGTTGGGTCTTTGCAGATATAATTAATTGTGGAAAGGTCATGAGAGAGATGTCAATTTTAACTGTTTTCCCTGCTTAAAGAAAGAGATGGGCTGGAGAAGTGCTTAGTGGTTAAGAACACCTTCTTTTTTCTCAAGAAACTAAGTTTGTTCTTATTACACACGTCAGTTGCCTCACAACTGCCATTAACTCCAACTCCAGGTGATTTAAAGCCCTCATGTAAGAACAGGTTTATCATGGAGTGAATATCATGGAGTGATCAATCTATAATCCAAGGAATGCTAAGAACTGTCCATTGTCATCCAACACTAGATGAGAAGCTTAGGCCAGATCCTAGAAGAAACAATTCTGACCCCTCCACTGTAGGCTTCTAGCTACCTAAGTGGGTGGAACTTTGTTACCACAGTGCTGGGAAACTAAAACAGACTACAACATGGGTAGAATATACATGACAGTTTTTAAATCAGTTGTAATCAATGAGTAATTACAAATGCAGTGCAAACTGAACAAAGTAGTTTTAACAAAGAAAGTTCCACGGAATAAACTGAAAAGTTACATAATAATAGTCAGATGGAAATTTTAGAATAAAAAACACAATACTTACAATAAAAGTCTCAATGGATCAGCTAATGGCAAGATGGAGGAAATACAGGAAAGAACTTGTGGGCTTAAGTGGAAAATATTATACATTATTCATATGAACAATGAAGATAATATATGACTCAAAAAAACTAGACCTTATGGTCATGTACAGCTGTACAGCCATGAGATGGCTGTACATCTCAAAAGGCCTAAAGTTCATATCAGCATAGTCCCAGAAGAACAGGAACAATAAGGTATTCAAAAATTATTCCAAAATGGCTAAAATACCTGAATTTGGCAAAAGACACATACTTACAAATTCAAAAACTATAAAAAAACTTAACAGAACAAATCTAAAGAAATCCATACAAACACACAATAAAACCATACTCTGAAAATTAAATGCAAACAAGAATCTTGAAAAAAAAGACACTGAGCACAAGGGAAAATAGTATGAATGACAGCAGAGTTTGCAGCAGAAACCATGGAAACTAGAGGAAATAACATTGAGGGCTTCAAATGCCCAAAGAGAAGAATTGTTTGCCCATAATTGTAGGCCTAGTACAAGTGACCTTTAGGAACACTGTAGAAAAATATGAAAGCTGATTTGGGAAGGCAGAAGAATGAAAAGTTTTAAAAATTTAAAGCAGAGTGCACACAGAAAATAGAAAATGACATGTAAATCCCAATATACCAATAATTACACTAAATATGAATAATATAAAACATTGGGTTGGCTAGCTTTTGTCTATTTGACACAGACCTAGACATGAGGCAATCTTAATTGATAATATGCCTTCAGAAGCTTGCCTATAGGCAAATCTGTGGGGTATTTTAATTAATGATTGATGTAGGAGGGCTCAGACCATTGTGGGTGGTACCACCCTTGAGCAAGTGGTCTTGGAGTATAAAACAAAGGAGGCTTAGCAAGCCATGTGGAGCAATAAGCAGCATTCCTTCAAGGCCTCTGCACCCATTCCTACTTCCAGATTCCTGCCTTGAAATCCTACCCTGAGTGATGGACTGTGATATGGAACTGTAAGTTAAGATAAACCCTTTCCTCCCCAAATTGCTTTTGGTCATGGTGTTTTATCACAGCAATAGAAACACTAAGCCATCCACTCAGAAGACAAATTTCAAAGTAGATTTTAAAACTTGGCCCAACTGCATTCTTTCCCCCACCCACTCCCCCAAAATAACTTCAAATATGATGTCAGAAAATTAAAAGTAAAATAGTGCAAAAATCAAATCATTCAAATATGATCCAATAGTAATTAAGAGTGTCTGAATTAACTGTAGATAAACTAGATTCCAGAACAAAGAAAATGATGAGATCAAGGGGACAGCATGGCACAATAAGAGATATTTCTAAATATTTAAAAACTGAGGCTCAAGATTTGTAAACCCAGAAGCTGTGGTTGACCTTCCAAGACTTGGAAAAAATCAAGTCAGTCAGCATTTCAGCATGGAGGTAAAGGGCTCAGAATTTGGCTGAAGATCTAGAGTAACAGGCAATAGTTTCTGGGATATGGGGAGTCAGTTTCCTTTAGAATGTGAGTATTGATAGGTTTCCATGTGCCAGGGAATGGCCCATGTACATTTGGGCAGCATTAACTGGACTAAGTAGATTATAAAAGAAGGAGGAAGTGGGTGATGGGGTGGGGAATGAAGAGAGAGAAGGTAAAGAGGAGGAGAAAAGGAAAGTTGGAGAAAATGAGGTAAAATTGGGAGAGGAACAATTGGGGAGGGATGGCCCAGAAGTTAGAGAGTGTCAGGTGTGAGGAATGAGGGAATATGATCAAAATAAATTGTGTACATCTATGAAATTCTCAAAGAATAAATTGAAAGATTATATGAAGCAAAAACTATAGAAACAAACCAGTGAAGCATATAGATTTTATTTTGTCCTGTGTGTGTGTGTGTGTGTGTGTGTGATCACAAGCATGAATGCCATGGCACATGTGTGAACATCAGAAGATGACTCTATGGATTCTGTTCTCTTCTCCCATCACATGGGTACCAGGGATTAAACTCAGGTCATCAGAGTTGGCGACAGGCAACTTTATCCACTGGCCTTGAATTACACAGTTATATTTGAAGACTTTGATACTCTAGTCTCTACAACTCATAAATAAACTAAGAGAAAATCAGAAAGAATGTAGACTAAATGAAAACTATTAACCAACAGGAACTAATCAACATTTATAGGACATTGCACTCAAAATGCAAAATACACATTCCTTTCAAATTCTCATGGAACATATAACAAGGTAGACCATATCATGGGTCATAAAGCAAACCTCAACAAATTTCAGAGAACTGAAATCATACACATAATGTTTTCTGAGTGCAATGGAATCAAACTAGAAATCAGTGCAATAAAAATAGCTGGAAGATTCCTGAACACTAGAAACCTAAACAATGCACATCTTTAAAAACATGTTGTGAAAGAAGAAATCTCAAAAGAAGAAAAAAATAAATGAAGATGAAACTACCATACACTAACTCATGAAGACACTGACACTGCCCGCAAGAAATTTACAGTTCTAAATGTGTGCATAGAAGTCTCAGATTGACATCTAAACCTCCACTTCAAGAGCCAAGGGGAAAAACAGCAGAATAAACTCAAGTCAAGGAGGAGGGAGGATAATATAACCAGAAAAACAAAAATCAATAAGTTATAAACAGAAAAACAACACAGAAAAAAAACAATGAAACAAGGAACCTGGTTTTGAAAGAACAAAATTGCTAGCAATACTGACCCTCAAAATTAAAAATATAAATTGGTGCAGACATCCAAGCTGGGCTGCACATAAATTTGACAACATAGATAAAGGAAGCAGTATTTACCAATAAATAGAAAAACTCAATGACACAGAAAAGCAGTTTACAGAGCAAACACATACATATGACTCATACATGCACTCAGTGTCAGCCATAATTCAAACCTGTAAGCATTTTTTTGTCCCAAATTGACAAATTTGTAAAAGTTTTAAAAAGAGGATTGAGAAGCAAGTTCTCAAGTGCACAGTCTGCCACAGAGCATGAAATTTCCTTATGTTTCACTGAAAAGTACAATGTAAATTGTGATAAACAGAAATTTTCTAAGGGTATTTTAGAATTGTTGACTCTATGCCCCCCTGTATCTGTATCCCCAGAAGACAGAGGACACAAGCTGCATCACCCTTAGATGAGAATTTAAGACTTTACAACAGAGGCAACATTTTCCCTTTAGTTGGATTTTTTTTCTAGTTACAATAAACTGAAGAATGCAGAGATTCATAAAGAAAAGCTGATAAACTTTCCTCACCCATCTGTTCAACTTTTTATTTAATTATGTTTGTACATGTATGTATGTATTCTGTGGTAGGGGCAGGCAGGTGTGCCATGTGGAGATAAGAGGACAACTTTCAGGAGTCTGGTCTCTCCTTCCAGGGTAGGATCCAGGGAATGAACTCAGGTTCTGAAGCTTGCATGGTAGTCATTTTAACCACTGAGCCATCTCACTAGCCCCTGCCCATCAATGTTGCATCTCACTCCCCAAGTTATTGATGTTATCATTCTGCTGGATAACCTTACAGACTTCCCTCTGTTATGTACAAACACACCAAAGTAGTTAAAGGAATTTAATTTATTTTTGATATGTGCATGTAGTATATTCGTGTGTGTGTGTGTGTGTGTGTGTGTGTGTGCGCGCGCGAGCGTGCGCGCACGCACATCAGAGATCAACACTATGTTTCTTCCTCAGTACTCTCCACTTTATTTTTTAAGACAGAATGTCTTCACTGACCCTGGAGATCACTGATTTGATTAGACTGGCTGAGCAGTGAGATTCAGTGATCAGACTGTCTCTTCTATCCTCAAGAGCTACAGACATATGCTACTTTACCCTGCTTTTCTGTGGGTCTCCTACACTGAGGCCTGGAGAACATCACTCCTGATCAGAAAGACAGAGGTTGACCAGGCCCAGAGTAATGATGCTCAAGTAGCTCAAGAAACCCTAGGCAAAGGGAATATAGAAGCATTTGTATGTTGCATCAAGAGAGAAAGTGGAAGAAGAGAGAGAAAGAGAGAGAGAGAGAGAGAGAGAGAGAGAGGGGCATGCACACACATGTACTTACATGTGTACCAAGATAAAGGGCAGAACTGTAGAGAGAACAAAGATTAAAAAATGAGACTTACTCCATGTCCAGCTTGAACTCACCAAAGGCAAAGGCTTTTAAAAGGAGAGTTGTCAGGTCTATTTTAACAATCACTAAGGGAGGAATATCATCATCAACAGAGTTTAGAGGGCAAGGAAGTAACCCTTTAAATAGAATGCCCTTACAAGCAAGCTCTTGCAGATGGATAAGGTGGAAAGGAATGTTGGCTCCTAGGAAACTGAAGGCACACTGTTCACATAAATGTTTCTGAGACTCCACTAGCATGCTCCAGAGTCCCTTGCCACTGGTGTCTGCAAAAGCTGTGGATAAGCAGGGCTCAGTGGTGTCATATAAGCTTATCCACTTGAGTGCTCAGCTATTATGACCTGCAGCCTTCACTGCCTGCTCTGGCTGAATCTTCAGATCACCCCCTGGAGCACCAGCAGAGGATCATAGACTCCTCAGCATGTTTGCAACCCATACGACCTCACCCAACTTCACCATGAATCCTCAAGGGCCAAGCTCCCAGTTGACCATCCATGTTCCTGAAAAGATGGAATTGAGGCTCCAACACACAGGAGTTAAGGACACATGGGCTGAGGATTTGGTGATTGCTTATTTGTAGGTGTTTTTCTGTCCCACCAGCCCACTTCCAAATAACCACACAATCTTAATATTAATTATAAACGCTAGGCCAATAACTCAGACTCATTACTAAATAGCTCTTAAAATTTACATTAACCCATTTCTATTAATCTACCTTCTGCCATGTGGCTTGTAGCTTTACTTGTCCTCTAGCACGCCCTGTTCCCTCTGAAGATTCTGGTGAGTCCTCTCAATCCCATGACTGGGTCCTTCTTCCCTGAATCCTCTCTGGCTTTAGCAGTCCTACCTATATTTCCTGCCTAGCTACTGGTCAGTCAGTTTTTTATTAAGACAATCCAGGTGACAAATCAGTGTATAAAAGGATTATTCCACAGCACTTGTGGATTGACTGGTGATTTCTTCTGTAGCCTGAAGTTGGATGGTTTTGACACCAAAGAAGGAGAGAGTTTGCCATTACCCCACATCACCTTCTTTTGTGACACAGACACAGACAGACAGACACACACACACACACACACACACACACACACACACACACACACACACACGACCCATACTTCCTAGCTTGACCCCTTTCTGACAGGAGAACCAGCTCTGAGTTATGTTCACAGCACAAAACATGGACACCAGAAGTTACCTGTGCACTTTTGCATTTGTTACCCAGTGCAAAGGGCTCACTGGGTCTTAAAGTACAACAGCAAACTCTCTGCCTGTGGATAGATCAGGGTCATATCAGTGGCTGAAGTCAAAGTCCAGACAGAGGCCAAGGACAGGGCTCAGCCTGTGACTTCCTGCAACTCTCTGACCCTCTGACAATATAAGCATCTAAGACTCTGAGGTTCACCCAGCACTGGGAAGCCTGAACCCTTGGGATCCAAGTCCTGGATGTCCCCTAACCCTTAGTACTGTTTGCAGAGAAAACCTGGTGACATTAAGGCCACCCCAGTGTCCACACTGGTGAGCAGCTTGACTAGTGCCATCCCCTCTCAAAGGTGGGTTCAGTGCCCAGCCTGGAACCTTTTCTCAGAGAGGCTGACTGAGTGCTTGCCAAAGACAGCAGGGTCTCACACTGGCTTCATACTGGCATGGCACTTCCTCCTCTATGTCTTCATCTAGGACCATGGGCTGCCTTTCAATATCAAATACAAAAAAAAAAAAAAGTCAATTGACAAAGGAAATGCCTGGGCAGGTTGTTCCCCAATGGCATTTCTAATTCTAGCTACCCTGAAGTCATTTAGGGCATCCTAGGGGTATCTCTGGTCATAGCCCAGCCACATAATGAACTATCAGTTTCCTACATCCCAAAAGATGGTCCCTCAAAGGCAGGAATAAACAAAGAAAGGATGCTAAGTTGATACAGGGGAGTGTGGAGAAGACTTGGTTTGTTCGTAATCTTTATTTTAGCTCTTCCTCCCTCGTGGGTGCCCTTTCCCTTGGTCATAAATAGGAAGCTTGAGGACTGTTTCTGATGACAGGGACAACTAGCAGGCTGAGGCTTCTGGGGTGGGGTGGGGTGCAGTGGGATGGGGTTGGTGGGGGTGGGGAAAAGGTTAGCCTGCTGGAGTTTCTGTTTCATCTCTGCCAAAAGCCAGGCTGCCTCATGCTTTGCTTTCTCAGCTCATCAAAGCTGTCAACTGTCAAGACAATGAAAGCCAGAAGTGACCAGCAAGTTCCTGTTGCAGTTGAGGATCTCTCCAGTGCCTTCACATCATTCTGACTTATGTGGGAGCTATTCCTTTCCACCATACTTTATTTCAGATTCTGACCCTAACCAAGCATGCTCAACGGTATGCATCTTAAATTGAGCACATGTAGAAAACACCCTCCCCAAAGTGCTTCCTCCATACAAATATACATAGACCTCCCCTAATAAACTCCTCTCTTTTTCTCTTACCAAGGAAAGCATGCCATCTTTGGAAGCTGTGCCCTGAAGGCAATAAAATTCCCTCTTTCCTCTTGTGTGAGATGGCTGTAATTTTTGGCTTTGCTCTTGAAATTGTGAACCCACTGTATTTGCTTAGAAGCCCTCTAGAGGTGAAGGACAGTGCCCCTGTGTTGACCAAAGGCAGAAGGACTTCAGGTCTCCTGCCATGCAGTTTGTTCTACAGTTTGGGCAGATGCAGCTCAGTAGTAGAGCGCTAGCCTAGCATGTCCAAGCCCCACCCTCCATCCCTAGTACTGTAAGAGTATGGGGAAATATTTGACAGTCAGGTGTAAAGTTCATTTGTGGCCTCAGGCCAGGGAAAGAATATTTGCCCCTGGGAAGGAAATGCATTTTGTGCTAACTGGCTCTCATCGCACAAAATGCCCCTGGCTTAGTAAAATTCAAGAAAGTTGCTGTTGCCTAGAGAAAGTTTTATGGAGACAGAAACCTAGTGGTCTAGAGCCTTGGAGAGAAGAGGTCAGGATCTGACAGCAGCTGCTTCTCACAAAGAGATGAAATGAATGGCCACTGGGCCAAATTTGTGAGCTAAGGTGCTCTTTATATTTACATTTTTCTCCCCATCTCCCTAGAGAAAAAGATGAATAGCAGTTGGGCCATGTCTTAGGTGGGATAAGTATTACCATGATGAAACAGAGTTTATTTGGCTTATACTTCCACACTGCTGTTCATTATCTAAGGAAGCCAGGATGGGAACTCAAATAGGTCAGGAACCTGGAGACAGGAGCTGATGTAGGGGCTTTGGAGGGGTATTACTTAGTGCCTTGCCCATCATGGCTTGCCCAGCCTGCTTACAGAACTCAGGACCACCATCCCAGGGATGGCATCACCCACAATGGGCTGGGTCCTTTTCCATCAATCACCAATTAGGAAAATGCCCCACAGGCTTGCCCACAGCTCAGTCTTATGGAGACATTTTCCCAACTGAGATTTCCTCCTCTCAAATGACTTCAGTTTGTATCAAGTTGACATAAAACTCTCCAGAATAGTTCACAAAGGAAACTGACATACAACTTCCTTCTGTGAGGTTTATTAGAATAAAAGGGCCTCAAGGTATGGAAAGAGGAGAATATTAGAAACAGTAAAAGACCTAAGCCCAATGGAGCCTTATGTGGAAGGAGAAGCTTCTCTCTACACTCTGCAGCCTAGAGGAGAGAGAGAGGAAGAGAGAGACAGAGACAGAGAGGAGCCTCTTGGGAAATCAGCCTTCAGAGTGTCTCTTCAGCAGTCCCACTGAAGAATCTCAGTGGAGCCTTCAGAGCAAATGAAAAGTCCTTTTGTAGCCTTTTAGGGGTGGCATGTCACATTATGTGGTTTAGTCCAATATAGCATACATGACAGGAAGCAGGGAGGAGCCAGGTACCCTAAATTGAGAAACGTCAAGTCACAGAACACATTGTTTATCTCTCTGTCCCAGAGAGAGCTGCAAAGAGCTGATTCATGCTGCAATAGCAGGCCCAAGGGGCCAGGCCTCCTCCTCCTTCACCTCCTTTTCCTTCTCTTCATTCTCTTTCTTTTTAAAGACAGGAACCCATGTTGCACAGGCTGAACCTTAACATGCTATGTAGTTGAAGATGACCTTGAACTCTGATCCTCCCACTTCTGTCTCCTAGGGGCTGGATCTATAGACCTGCACCACCATACTTGCCTCTTCACATTTTTCAAATGGAAGGAGAGGAGGAATCAGTATCACTGACTGTCTAAGGTCGTCACCACCTAAGATACACGACATCTGATCCTTTACAGGAAAATGTTCTACAGCAGAGGTTTGTAATTCCAATCACACCCTATAAACTAGGGCCTAACAACCATGGCTAACTTAATTTCTTTGTAATTTTATTTAGTTTCCACCTTCGTAGTCTGCGAGAATGGTGTCAGGCAGACAAGCCAGAGGCCTGCCCCTTTCATTCTCACCATAATCACATCCCTGTGCAGCAAGATGTGACGTGGCTATGCAGCATCCCTGTGATTCCCATCATGCTCTCTGCTCCTCATAAGTACCACATATCAGGCTTTTCCAGGTCTTCAGACTTCTCATTTACCTTATCTGTAACTTACTTGGGCATGTCCTAGGCTTCCCCAAGGGAATGGCCATCTTTGTTCCTGTGCCCCAATGCTTCTGCAGGTCTGTCTAGAAGGCAGGGGCCAGGTTACTCTACCTGGAACACAGAACTCAGCCTTTCTTCAATGTTTTTGCTTTTCCATCACCTACAACCTAGAGATAGATGACTGTTCTAGAGATGAGGTGGTGGCTATTCCTCTCAACCTCCCAGTCTTACAACATTTGTGTCTAAGAATCCCAAAGAGCGTTCAGTTCCATCTAATAACATTGGTTAAGAACATAAAATCTGGGGCGATAATTCAGAATATGTTTTCTTCCCACTCCCTCAACCCCACCCCATGTACCTTCTCTGAGGCAGTGAACCCAGAATGCCTTGCTGCTTAGACCTTGAGGGAGGCCATGCTAAAGGAGAAAAAGGCAAGTCTGAAGGTTTTGAAGCTCTTCCATGTCATCTTACTATTTTTAACTGATATATTTGTGTCTTCCAATTATTGACAACTTCTAAATGGTCAGAACACTTCCAAGCTTATTGGTAACTTACACCTGGTTACACTACAGAAGTAGGAAACATTGACATCAGGACTCTCAGCCCACCCTTCCTGAGAGCCAGCAGTTAGCACTGACCAACGCTATACCGCTTACACTCCACTTAGGGAAGTTTTAAGATGTGTCAGAAATATTCATGGTTTCTATGACCCTGTCCTACCTTACCCTACATGTAGCCATTGCTAAATACCCCATGAGGCTGGATGAACACAAGGCCAGGTGATCCATACACTAATCAAAATCCATGTCCTAGAGACTTTGGCTCCACTTGGGCTTTGTACCAGCCAAGATCTGCAGATGTGACTCTGCTGGAATGACTTGGCACCATGGTGGGACCCTCCTATTTGGCTTTATAGTCCAGTTGCTGTACCTCCAACCACTGTGGTAGATAAGGGATGCTATGGATTGAATCAAGCTTCTGTTTTGAGCACTTGGTCCCAGCTGCTGGTGGTGTTTGGCAAGGTCGTAGAAATTTCAGAAGGCTGGCCTTCAACAAGAAGGTGATCATTGGTGGCTGACAGGGTTCTTTGAGCCTTG
Organism: Phodopus roborovskii; assembly: GCF_943737965.1. Taxonomy (NCBI): domain Eukaryota; kingdom Metazoa; phylum Chordata; class Mammalia; order Rodentia; family Cricetidae; genus Phodopus; species Phodopus roborovskii. The sequence goes on from NW_026126407.1 coordinate 10,228,908, forward strand.
GTGCTTCCTGCCTCACACTCTGCTTCCTGATCAACTGTATTGTGAACATCTCCCCTCCAGCACATGCCACCACTGCCCCTGAGCAAGCTCCTGGTTAGGGAGCTGTGAACTAACTACTTTAGAAGTGAGGGAGGTGGGCTGGTTCCACAGAACCTGGGATAAAGCAGGAAGCCCAGACATCATAGTTCCCCTGCATCGTTTGTTCCTCCACGCTGTAATAAAACAGCACTGGAGGCAGGTATCACCATCGCTACAGAGATGCAGTGGTTGGGAATCAACATCCTATGGACTAATTCCAAAAGGTATGCTCTAGAGACTTTGAACTTGCCATAGGCATCATAGAAAAGAGTGTCAGCTGGAAACATAATAATGCTGCTAGCCAATGCTTGCAAGGCAGGGGGAGGAACAGAGCCCTACTCGAGAGTGTCATATCAGTCTCCAAGTCAAGCCACATTGATCCTAGAAACATTGACAATTATTACTCAAGAACAGTAAGGAAAACTGAAGCATAGTACACCCAAGGAGCCCGCCAATGATCACTAGTTTATAAACAGTTGCTATCTAACTGGCTTCTTGATGTGGCATATATTTCTCCCACCTAGGAGTCTCAAGCCACAAAGCAAAGACATTTTTTTCCTGCCCCTCAATACTTCACTTCCACCCTTATCATAATCACAGTTTGGTTTAGAGTGCCTTTGGCTCATGGGACGTCCCAGTTCCAGTCCCTTTTGATTTGCACACTGGCTCTCAGACAGTATGGTGGATGTCCTTGAACACAGGCACCAACCACACAGGGCTCTGAAGCCTGGGTCTGCCTCTGGGTTGGCCACTTCACTCCACTCTGACAAGGGCAGCTATTTGGGGTGAGAAATGGGGTAGGAAATTTTTTCTTCACTCAAGCAATTAAGGAATCACTGAATCTCTCATGATTAACTTCCTGTGCTCAGATGGAATGCAAAAATGCTGTTAGCCGAGTGCTTTCATTTCTGTACCTGACATGAGCAATGGGAATATTTGTTCTGCCCGGGAGGATCACACCTTCCATTAATCTCCGTTTTATTGAAAGTTTAAATAACAGAGAGACACAATGTGATCAATTAGCAGTGTAATTCCAAGGAGATGTCATAGCAAAATGAAATCTCCAGCACATTCACTGCAACGACTCGGGGAGTTCTCTCTACTTTCTCTGCACACAACGCACTGTGTATATTTTAATTGAAAGTTTATTCTGCTATGTGCCTCATCTACTAAATTTTAATTTAACATTGTAATGAGGAGGGTGTTTCTGAGGAGCTCTTCACAGGCAAGTAGAGAGGGTTGCACAAATTAAGAAAACAAGAGAATTGGCAGTACTTTCCAGAAGATAAGAAAGGAAAGGGGCACTCTCCTCGGTCCTTTGGCAGGGGGCACAGACACTCAGAGGACCAAGCCAGCAGACATTTAGTATCTGTGGCAGCCGGGCCTAAGGGTGAGTGAAGGCAGCGAGGCTTCTGGGAGACTAATGTCTCCAATGGTCTCTTACAGGAGTAACTGGCCAAAATAGGAGTCAGGAACCACACCTCCCTCCTGGTCTTAATTGCTAAGGTGTGTTCTAAATCATAGATGTGTACACCACATCTGTACTCAAATATGTTATGATATCCTATTAAACTAAGAGAACCACAAATAGGCCATCAGTGTGCTCAAGGACCCAAATGCCAGGGGCCACAGGCCTTGAGAACCCTGGAGTAGTATGTAGGAATATCAGTGCCCATATTCATGATCTGGTTACCTTCTTTGTGCCCACATAGGGATGAACACCTCATCCTCCTGACATCTTTGGCTTCAAAGAAATCAATAGAAAATTAGGATCCAATCATAGACAATGACTTTGCCTTTGGCCTAGTGAAAATAGAATTCATTCTGGGGAACAAAGAACACCCTGAATCTGCCATGATCCATCCCAGCCAGGAGAATCTATGCCATTGGTAATTTTGGTGCAGAGAATATAATTGACAGTAGAAACAGAGTTGGATAGAGATCAACACGTTTCCCCTTGAACAGTTAATAGTACATTTGTGAGACCGCAGACCATGCCGAAGGTGAAGCATCTTCCTTTATAAACCTCAGTCCTCTTTGGCCAAGTTAATCCTGTGCATCAGCTCCTGGCCTGGGTCTTCCAATAGAAGCTCCCATGTCTCCAGAAGCAGTCTGATCCCATGCCCCAGAGATAGCCATGCCCAAGGGAGCTGGGGGTAGATAGCTTCCTCTGGTCCCTACTTCTCCCAGAAGCAGATGATACTACACCCCATGGGGAATGTACTCCTACCTTCTGTACTAAGAACTTTCTGAATCTTTCCTACTGTGACCTCCACGAGTCCCTCTCCAGAATGTTCTCTCAGGGTGGGTGAGTCTGTTCTCTCTTAAGAGCCCTCCCAGCTCGCAGACACACCTTCCCCTGGCATCTCCTTCCACAGACCTCTCAGTTCTCTCACTTGTCACGGTGGCCTTAATTGCTCATATTGTGCCTCTAGATTCCAAGGGAACGTTCTGCACATAAAAGGTCTCCAAGTAGCCTATGGTTTGTCTGAATAGAAATGCCATTTTACCACTGTAAATGCCAATTGAATGTTTCCTCCAGCAGTTTTGCTCCAGGCCTTCCTTAGTCGAAAGGATTCCCGGGTCTCCTGAAAGTTGGGGTACCACATAGACCCTCCTTGGCATCCCTATGGGACCCAGTGAGGAGGATAGACCTTCAGTTTCTCTTTGCAACCTCTTACTGTATTACCCCTTCCTTTTCAGCCTTCACTCCACTCCTATATTGTCCCAAGGTCAGAGCAAGCTAGTATCAGTGGAAAGATGCCTTGCTCCAGGTGGCAAAGCCCAGAGAACAGAAGCTCTGTCAGTCGGATGGTGGCAGGACACAGAACTCAACTTAGATGAAGTGAAGGAACAGCCCCAAATCTAACAGCCTTCTCCAAGAATTGTGGGTTGGAGTGACATCCCAGATACCGAGAAGATGGTGCCATCATGGAGCTGGAAGGGCAGAAGGAGGAAGTCAGGTGAGTAACCCAGTGAAATCTAGAGTCACCCAAAACAGCTTCAGTTTTCCATAGATGTTACATTGGTCCAACCCAACAAACAAGCTGTTCAGCAAGGAACCATGGGCAGTATTTCCTTTTACAGGATAGCCTCTGGGACACATCACAGGACACAAGAGGGGAGGCCATGTGCTGGCTTCCTTCTATGGAGTTACTATCTTCATGCCTCCATACTATCCAAATAAGCCTTGAAGAAACCCTCCAAGGAAGGAGCAACAGGGCTGAAAGCAGCTGATCATTCCCTGGGGTCGCTGCTGTCCTGAGCATGAACCACACTGACTTGAGCTTTGGACAGACCTCAGGTGAGATCCCCATTCTGTCACTTTGCCCGCCCCCAAGTTGAGCCACACTTCCCTCCTCCTCCTTCTCTTCCTCTTCCTCCTTTCCCTCTTCCTCCTCAATAAGGCATGCCCCTGTGTTTCCATGGGTCCCTCACCCAGCAGGGTTGGCTATAAAAAATAAGGTTCGCTGGCTACTCCACAAATCCATGGCTTCGCCTGACAGCTAACAAGCACTATGGCAGGAAGCGCAGCAGAGTGAAGGCCCAATTACACAGAGGAGAGCCTCCTACAAAGGGCTTAAATGTGCTAACAAGCCATCACGGAAGGCCAGGGAGCCCCTAATGGCCTGCCTGCTGTCAGAGAGGCAGCAAAGACTGAAAAGGAGCAGGCCTGCCACAGCTGCAGCTCAGTGATGTCTGTCAAGAATCCCTCTTTCAAAATCAGTCTTGTTGACCCAAAGGGCCGTGGGGAGGGGCGGAGTCACTGGGCAAATTTTATAAAGCACAGCCCCAGACTACTTCCTACCCCCTCCTCACATCCTCTGGGTGGTTCCCCACTGTGTATAGAATAAAATACCAAGTCTTCTGCCCTGGTGATGAGCAGAGTCCACTTTCCTGGAGGCAGTTTTGTTTTGTTTTTTTTTGGGGGGGGGCGTGGATGGGGTAGGAGGAAGGGCATGGATGAGCAGCAAAAGTTACTAGGTACTTGGTTTAAAGGCAGGTTTTAGAGGGAGTGCCGGTACCCACCTTTAATACCAGCACATGCAAGCTTGACCATAACCTGAGCAACACAACCAAACATCTTCCCCTCCCCACACCAAACTTTGGGGGCTGGAGGCATTGCTTAGTGGTAGAAGATCTGCCCAGCATATATAGGCTATGGGTTAGAATCCTAGGACAGGAAAGAAGGGAAGGAGGGAGAGGGACAGAGGAAGGGGGAAGGAGAAGAGAAAGAATGGAAGACACAGACAGACAGATCCCCCCCCCCAGAAGTCCTGAACTAGTATCTTGGAGTTGAGGCAGGCAATGCATTCTGGGTATTTAACAAGCTTTCCTGGGTGATTCTAGACAAATTCACAAGCCCACACATCAGTCAGTAGGCACTCAGTGGGCACTATGAGCCAGGTGCTATGCTGAGAGTCAGAGAGAAGAGGGAAGCCAGAGCATACTACTCTCTAGGAGGCACCACTGGGGGTCTGAGTTAATAACTTATTATCAGCCCTGGGAATGGCCGGAACACAATGGCAGCATCCTGTAGGATCAGCAGCCTCACTTTGGAGATAAACTCCAGCTTCTTAAGAAACCCTAGCCAAGACACTGCATATCTCTCCAACTGTCAGTTTTTCCTTCCGTAACATGACCCTTGCACTTTTGAGAAAAGGATGAGGTGACCCAGATGAAGACTTTTCATTATGTCTGGTCTGGACCTCATAGGTACAAAAAAGATGTGGGTGGGCATGGGAGAGATGGCTATGGTGGTGGGCTGGATGTTTTCCTTAATAACATGTGTAGTAAGGCTTTCATGAAATTGAACTAAACTTTTACCATTGCCTCTGGTGCTACATTGGAGAAATTCAGTTAAAAACACCATAACTTTCTCTCCCTGGGAAGGTAGGGGAAAAACAGTCATCTAAACCTAGGCAAGGGCCAGCACCTACTTCTAGAGCTCCAGGAGGTAGGGACAGCTGTATGACCTTGGTAAGTTCACTTGTCCTGTACTAGGAACTTCCTCATGTCATCTTTGTCATCATCAGTAAGGGATGCAAAGAATGAGCAAGTGGCCTAAGTGACATCTGAGTATGTCATACGGACTCTAGGTAGCCTCTTGTTTTGCCAGATGGGGCAATCACCTTAACTTAATGTTCCATTTAAGAATGATGTTCTAATACTAAAAAGAATAGCAAAAATATTGTTTCAGGAGGAGAGACAAACATCCCCCAAGATAAATATTGACCAGTTGCAGATACGTAACACAGACACCTGGCTCTCAGTTTGACCACATTCTGGAAGTTTCTCTCACATGCCTACTTCAGTCCACAGACACATTTGAGACTGATGTGCTAGCACAGTAATGATGATGAAGATGTAATAGATATTTTACACTGCACTTGTTACATCTCAGAAAGTGTGTGTGTGTGAAAATATATGTGTGTGGAATCATTTAATATTCACAACAGATCTATGAAGTAGAACTATGACAAGTCTGCTTTTTTAGGAAAAGTAGCTTTTTCATGGTCTTCCTTATTATAATAAAAAAAAAAAGCTTAAAAATTACCAAATTGTAATCTTATCCTGGGTAACACTTAAATGCTATACTATACGCACATGGAAACTGAGTTCTAGAGAGGGAAAGGAACTGTTCAATGTCACACAATGACATGACAACTGAGGACATGATTCCAGCCTTCAACCATTCCCAGAACCATGGCTGTCCGAGCCAGCTCTCGCTAGCCCAAGCCCTGCCCTTTGAACAGTGGCCTGTACCCTGACTGCCCCGGGATGGATCTTTAAATGATACCGTGTACACTGGCTGCCCTCAGGATGGATGTTGGAGCAGTGGTGAATATCTCTACCACCCCTGGGATGGGCGTTTGAGTGGTGGTGTGTAACCCTGCTGCCCTGGGAATGGACATTTATTTCTTATGGGGAGTCAACTCATTGCTGAGATGCTTGACAGTTCTTTCCTGCCATCAATCCAGTTCCTTCCAGGGGCTAGTCAGCTCTCAGTGAACTCTGCTTGCCACCAGGTAAGTAGAGCACCATCTGCACACGGGAAAGATCTCCATGGAGCCCTGGAACAAGGCTGTCTTTGGAAATCAGTTATTACTCAGCTTCTTTATAGAATATTGTGACAAGCTGTATCCTAGTCTCATGTGGAGACATCCAGGACAGGTCACTTGGATGCTGTTGGGTAGGAAGTGGGGTGTTGGTTTCTTTCTTTTCTGCCTCCAGCACTTCCTCTGGCATGGGTTGGTCTTCTGCTGTGCATCAGGGGTCTTGGGAATCAATTATAGCCAAGACCGGAGTTACTCACAGCTTGGAAGCAGGAAAAAGGAACAAACAATTCATTGCCACCCCATGTGGCAAGAGTAACAGCAAACAGGTAACCGAGTATCAAGCAGCTGTGAGAAAAGCAACTACTGCATCATGATAACTTCAAAGATGAGTTAATCCACATGGGATGTGAAGGATGTGGAAACCAGCCAGAGAAAGATGAGGTCATGTCCAGTGTGGCCCCTGGGAGTCCAGAAGAACCTGCAGAGCCAAAGAACCCTCTGACATCAGAGCTGGACTGGGGATCCATGTGAGCCCTCGCTCCTTCTCCTGGGGGTGACCAGCTCCCTCCAGTCATAGATGACAGACTAAGTCCACAGCAGAGCCAGGCTGGACCACCACTCAGAGGGGTCATAGCAACAGTGAAGAGGCACAGATGACTGTCCATGGGACCTGCTTCCTCCATCGAGAGCTTTCTTGTATTATACTGAGACCCACAGAAGCATAAAACAGGCAATTTGGATTTGACCTCAGAGGTTATTGTCTTATGCTGGGAAGTAGCAATCTTACCCAGTAGAAATAACAATCCTTTAAATTTGCCTAACATTACACAGTTACACTTCATTTCATTTGGCTGGTACCTGCAGATGTAATCAGTGCTCACATTCACCCCGTGATTGCCCAAAGTGATCCTTCATGGGACTTGGTATAAACCATGCCTTTGGGCACCAGCCGTGACTTCTTATCCTGATCTTACCATTCTTTTGTGGATTGTGTCTCTATCTCTAGATCTGAAGCTCAAAGAAACCAACAGTCTGGTCCTTATACAGGAGAATAAACTGACCTGAGTAGCTGAAGAGAGTCTGAGATAATAAGCAACTATAATGAGCAGCTCCCATGGCAGCCAGCTCAGAGAAGCACAAAGAAGCTGACAGGAAATGTCTCTCTAAACACAAATGTGATGTCCAGCAAAAACCCAGGCAGCACAGGGGACATGCTTGACTGAGAAAGAGAAAAGTGATTATGACTAGATGGAGAAAATAAAATCCCAATTATCCCAAACTTGGCAACTAAGCCTTTTTGCATGAATGGAGCTCAGCTAGGCATGGAGACCCAAGGGATCTCTTGGGAGAGGGATGGGGGCTCTTAGAGAAAGGGGACTCAATCCTGATTGCTATAAATCCCCGTGGGGCTTAAGGACATAATAGACTGGCTTTTGACTCATGAATGTGTCAAAGTAGTAAAGGGTGGGCTGAATTGCTGGTGAAAGTACTTTAGGAATCTGAGGAGAGGTAGCCCAGAGCGGTCTTAGCAAAAACTACCCTAGAGGCTTCCTGGAGGGGCAACAGGAACCCAGAATATGTATAATGGACATAGCTGGAATCAGAGGCCAAAGAGGAGGCTCTAGATGGTCCATGGAGAGTAAATACCTAAGAGAGACAGGCTTCATGCAATATGTTGAGTTATAGGCCCAATCCTTGCTTTATGACGGGAAAATATAGTCACAGCCTGCCTGTAGCCACTGGTAAGAGAGTTGACTCTCGTGATCCCTCTGGACATTCTAATTACTGAGCTACACTGTCCAGAGGTTAAGGGGAACATTATGTGATCAAAATTACTTCAACCAAGACCAGTGACAGTCTTTGGCCATTGCAGTGTGTGTATGTGTGTGTGGGGTATCCTATACCAGTGAGATGTAGGTGAGCTGAACAAAACTGCAAACATCTTTATATGATGCTGAGATTTCTCCCCTCCTGTGTTGTAGGGACCCATCATGTAAAGAATCTGCTTGGGCAGTTTTGAACCTAGGTTTGGACCAGAGATTTGGACACAGAAACAACTATGAACCAAATCCACAACCTGGAGCCATGGTCAGCTGGAGCCATAGTCTCAAACAGCCCCAGCAGCCAAGCAGGGTCCAAGTCAGCCAAACTCTAATCAACCTGCAGGCCCATGACTGTGATAATAAATTCTGGTTCCAAGCCAGCGAGTCTTAGACCCATGTGCTATGTAGTGCAGCCCAGCAGAATGCATGGTATCAGGAGTGCAAAAAGCTCTGAGAAATTCATGATAAAGGTCAGATACAGTCTGAGCTGATGCCAGCGGAAACTACTGTCCAGACCGCCAGTCAGTGTGATCATTCCTGCTATCTTATCTCTTCTTTTGCTCCAGCCCATACCTCCTGTCCCCATTCAAGTGCCTCATTAGCTCGTGAGATAGCAACAGGGAGAGGATAAGTGATGGCAGCTAGTTGTGTATGTCAACTTGGCCAGGCTATAGCACCCAGCTATAAAACAATAATCTGTATGTTGTTGTGAAGGTATTTTGTAGAAGTGATTAAAGTCCATGATCAGTTGGCTTTATGTAAGGGAGTCAGTTTTAGATAACACGTTGTTCTATCTGTTGAAAACCTTATACGGAAAAAAAGCTCAGAACTTTCCATAAAGAAGAAGAAATTCTGCCAGTTTTTATCCATGCTGACAAGTTCCATCTTTCCCCTCCTGATGATTGGAGGCTTGCCTTACCAGCCCCTAAAGCCACACAGATCAGGATCAGGCAACAACCCTGTCAGTTTGTATCCTGTGTTGGTTTTCTTCTTTGGGTTACACTCTAATACAAATTGTCCCCTGTTCCTACAAGAGTAAAGTGGAGAAGACAAGAGGCATGACCTGGGACCTGTGTGAGCCAGAGCTCAGCAGTGCTTAGGAGGGAGACGCTGTTGCCATGGTCACAGCAGGGTCCCATCAAGGAGAGATGAAAACACACCGTAACTGGACCTCTTCATGGTCTTGGCTGCTGGGCTCCTCATCCCTTGAGCGATTTCCATTTTTCAACCTGAGAGCATTTAGTGCCTATGAATTTTGCCTTCTTGAAGGCCTCTGAGCTGCACCCCATGGAAGGGCATAAGCCATTCCTTTGGGTCCTGGAGACTTTGAGAAGCAATTTGCCACTGTTTTCCTGACACACACAGTCCAGGTTTAGAACCAGAGATCAAACTGCTAGATATGAAAACAAAACAAAATAAAAAAACAACACATTTAACATACTTTTGGTGCCATAGTAAATAAGCATAATAAGTGAGGCTGGAGCCCCAGCCCGTGGCTTGGCATGTGGGCAGGACTAACCCCATAACCCAGTATTTCACCCCTTAGGAGTGCCTGGAGTTTTCTGTTTTTACTGCCAGAGTAAAAATAGCCAGGGGTTTTGCAAGGACAGAGGCCAGCACTCTGGGTGCCTGACTGGTAAGGGTTCAACACACTGAAGCTGAGGTCATGATAGCATTCCTATTAGCTGCCTCCCCCCCACACATCTGTCCTTTGGCTGTCCCCAGTGTACTCCTCTGCTGCCACTGCACCTGCCCTAGGCTGTCCCCCACCTGCTCCTCCACCTTCTGCTGCACCGGCCCTGAGCCATCCTCCACCTGCCCCTCTCTCCACCTGGCCCTGAGTTACCATTGCCCCTTCTGCTGCCATTCTCAGCAACACAGCCCTCCGCAGGCTAACCCAAGGACTTTGGTTCTGAAAGCCCGATGGCCATAAACAGTTAATGTGATTATTGCATTTAGCCATATTCCAATAGCTTCTTCTCTTTAATCGCTTTGAAAGTGTTTCAAATTCCTTTCCTACGTGACTGAAATCAAAGTGGCACCTGCAAAGGCAGGAAGGCTGCCTGCCAGAGTGAGGTGGAGATGTAAAACAGACAGGCTTTGATGGAGAGAAATTATGTCTTTCTTAATTCCTTTTACCCTATAATTACCTGGTACAACCACGTGGCTTCACAGCAAAAATAACTTGCCACATAAAGGGTGTTGTCTATAGAATCCTGGTTCAAGAGCTCAGGGACAATGCATGCAGGAGGCTCCCACACAACCTTGCTCCAGGCATCTGCAGCCCATTTCTGTATCCAGCTCCCCAAGCCACCACTTGGTTCTCAACCACCAGGGGGCAACCACAAAGCCTCCACTATTCCTCCTCCTCCCAGCTCAGCAGCTAGACCACTTCCTGCCCACACCTCTCCTGCCCTTGACCTCCCTATTGCTGTCTTCCTTCCTGCCCCAACATCAACCTCCTAGGAGCCTCCCTTCTCCCCATGAAGCCTGATCAATCAGTGTCTCTGTTTACCTCTCCCCACCACTCCCCTACTTCCTCATCCCCCATCTAGCCTGCTCTCTTCCAAGCCTTTCCTCTGCTTCCTTCCTGGTTTCTGCTCCCATTGTTCTAAGCTAGGGACAACCCTGAAGATTCTGTTATCTCTGAACTCCAGCAGAATGGAAAGTGACTAACTGTCTGCTGAGACCAAACCTGCCCTACCCCATCCTGATTTTCCTCTCTCTGAGTAAGGACCCCCTACCAAGTCTTAAATCTCAGAACATTCTCCACCATTTCTTTCTCCTCAGGTTGGTATCCAATCTAAAGCCACCCACACAGGAGTAATCACAATGCAACTGAAAGGACCTCGTGGGAAACTTTGAGTCATAGAAACCCTAGTTCAGATCCTGCCTGTGAGCTACAGGTTATGTGACTTTCAGCAATTTATGTTCTTATTTGTAAAACAGCAAGGAAAAAATCTTACCTCCAAATAGGGTTTTGAACACTGACTTGCACAGCAGATGAATGCAATCGGCAAAGGCTCCCTGTACCTCCTGCTCTACCAGAAACCCTGTGAGTGTGAAGCTCACTGGTGCTGCAGGCATTCATCTCAAACCCTTGTTCCTCAAATCTTCAACAGCCGAGACCCCAAGCCTCCATTTTCTCAACTGTTCTGCGGGAACAATATGTATTAACTCAAGGTATCGGTGGATAGTAAGCAAATGAACAAGGCTAGGGAGATGGCCCAGTGGGTAAGAATACTTCCTGAGCAAGCATGAGGACCTGAGTTTGAATCTCCAGCACTTACATTTAAAGAAAAATAAATGGCTGTGAGTGTCTGTAACTCCAACACTGGGACAGAGGCAAGTGAATCCCAAGATCTTGCTAGCCAAACTCTCAGTGACCCTGGACATTCAGCCCTGCCCCCCACTCTTCTGGATGTAGCTTCTCCCCTTAAATATAGATTTTTTGCCACTTCAGACCAGTCAGCCAAGTCAAAATTGGGAGCTTCAATAAGGTGTGTGTGTGTATTGGGGGGGTAATAGAGGAAGATGTCTGACATCCTCCCTTGAACTCTGTTTGTACATAGGAGCATGTGCACTTGCATGTACATGCAACATATATATATATACATATATATGCAACATATATATATGTATATATACATATATATGCAACATATATATATATGTATATATATATCACATGCATGCATGCACGTACACACACACACACACAGTGCCCACCTGGATGTCAGCACATAATGAGTGGATTCCTTCCCATCCAAGGCCCTCCTTTTTTCCCTACACCCTTGATTCTGTGTCTGGCTCATTAATTCTCCTAGGCATCTGTCATTCTGCTTCCTTTCACCTCACAGTTTAGTGCCTTCCTTTCATGCCTCCTGAGACGGAGTCATGGCTTACAGGTCCTACCAATATGTTGGACAGCTGAGCTGGCAGGATAAGAATGCCACAGGATGGTGGCTGTTGAGCATGGTGCTATTCACAGCACAGCTTGGAAAAATTCCCACAGGGTAGTCAGCGTGCCTGGGACTTTGGACACAGCAGTTCCTCAATTATTTATTTACTGTCTGTGACGTTTTCCCTTAAGAAATAGCAAAATGTGATCATCTGGGTCACACCCACAGCGACAAAGGCAACAAAATCTTAAATCCCCACCTGCAGTCTCTCTGTGTGACAACTGGGCGGAGTACAGAAGGCCTGAGTTGCAGAAGGTCACAGGCGCTCAGAGCCCATCAAGGGGACGCTCTGATGAAAGCACTTAGTAAAGGCTTCACCCGGTCCAAGGTGGCTGCTGTACCGCAAGCCATTCTCCTGCCAAGTCCCCTTTCAGACTTAGAAACAAGGAAACCAAGATTTACACAGCTTTCTCAGTGACCTGGCCTCTTAGCCCCGTCCCTCGTGCTTCTGAGTGAAGCTTCTCTTAGCTGGGAGTTCGGTCACTTCAGAACTTAGAAGTGTGCCAGGAAATCCAACTTCTTTGCAGAGGTCCTTGGTAGGACAGGACATCAAGAACCAGACCTATGAGGTGAGGCTGGCTTGACCCAGAAGAAGAATCGGAATATATAAGGCTCTCCCAACCAGCCTGTTAAGAACAGGAACACAAGGAGCACCTCAAACATATCCAGGTTCTTGGACCAGTTTGCCCATGCCCCAGGGAGTAGGAAAGGGAGCCGCAGTGAGCTGTGGTGCTTTGTGGTCTCCCGGCTAGATGCCTGCAATTGCTGTCTTCTCGGGGTGCCCGGGTGGGGGGGCATATCTGTGCCAAGGTAAACTGGAACTGTATGGCAAAATAAAAGGACTTTAGACATGAGCTAAAGAGAAATGAAAGGTTGCCATCTGCGCAGGAAGCTGCAAAAGCACTGGGCTGAGAAATAAGGGTGCTTAGAGTTTTCCTAGATGGTCCCAACAGCTCCTCTGTGTTCTTCCACCAGGGGGCGCTGCGGTGCCACATGAGGCGGAGTCTATTTCTCCCTCAGGAGTCCAAGCTCACCTCACTAATGAATTGCTTTGACCAATAGAATCCAGTTGTAGTGATGCCTGTGCCTTAAGGTCTTAGGCAACCTTTAAGAGAACTTGGAGTTTCAACCTTTGGGTTCTTTTTGACCTGCAGTTGCCAAAGTGGGGAAAAAAATGTTCCTTCAGTGGCCGTGGCTGTGGAGTCATGGTTAACTGTAGCTGGCTTTACAGCCTGATTCTGCTGCAAAACTGCATGACTTTGGGGAAAATGTTGCTGTCCTCTGGGCTTCTGGTTCTGTGATAAAATTAAGAAAGTGACCAGGTAGACGTTGCCTGTTTGTAATCGCAGACACTGGAATCAGACTAAGGCAAGGGGATAACCAGCTTAAAGAGTACTTGGTAAGAACTTGTCCAATAAAGGAAGAGACTGAAGGATTGGAAAGAAATTGAAAAAACAAAAGTTAGTTTTAGGGCTAGTTTAGCAGGGAGATCCTGGTTCTGTCACTTATAGTTGTGTGGCCTTAGACAAGTCATCAAACAAGTTTCTCAGACTCATTTTCTTCATCCCTCATAGGATAGATAATGCCTGATTGGAATTCTGAAAGGGTTAAGTGCTCATTGGATAGTAGGTACTGTGGCGGAATCTTGTGTCACCTATAGATTTGAGGTACCAGCTTTAGGGTGTGGCTTTTGGTGTGCAGAAGAGTCCTTGCTCTCTTAATTGGGTAGTGGTCTGAGCATCCTGCATCACAGCTTACGCAGGCCCCTAGAATATCTGACAGACCATTGTCAGAAGAAAAGCCAGCTAGGAATGAGCCTAACTAGGGCTGGGCATTCATAAATAAGAATAAGTTTCCAGTTTCTGTGTATTTATTTGGAAGCTGAGTGGCAGGGTTCCATGGGGGGGATGGGCGGAGAGCAACTACATAAGAGTGAAAGAGAAAGTTGATAAGTTGATCCTTTCCATCTCCTCTATACCAGCCCAAACCTTACTTACCATAAACCTGCTCTAAGACATTAGTTCAAAGTAATGTGTCTTGTATGGGCTTACATTTTGAACTCTTGTTCCCTGGAGCTTATCTGGTGGAAAGAGGTCAAAAGGTAGGAGTAGCCTTTGACGGATATGCCTGTCCCTGGTCCCCTATCCTCACAGGTCTGCTCTGATGTAAATAGCCTATGTTCCTGTTGTCATGGACTGAAATCCCTCCAAAATCATGAGCCAAAATAAACCTCCTCTCCCTGAAGTTGATTCTGTCAGGTCTTTTGTCATAGTGACAAGGAAAATGACTGACATACCACCTACACTGAGTTCCCAGGAGCCAGCTCTGGGAAACAGACAAGCAAAGTTTGAATTAATTCAAGGCACTGATAGCTAAACCTCAAATCCAAAAAATTATACAAGGTTTGAAGTGTGCTTGAAGGTGAATGGTCTGGCTTAACTCCATCCATTGGTGAACAGTGGAAGGCAGAAATAGAAACAGTTCAGTCCAAAGTGTGAAGTCTTGAGCCTCCAGAGGACAACTGTGTGCTGGGTATGGCTCTTGCCCACACTTTGGTGTTGGGATGTGAGTGCACCCATCATCCACAGGACCAAGCCTTCTCAGGACAGCTGAATGCACACATTTGCCTGCTCCATAATTCTGTGTTGAAGGACTCAAATAAATCACGCATCTCGACAAGTATGTGACCTGTGGGGAAAATCCATCTGGGCTCTTGAATTCTCATTTCCAATGATCCTCAGGAAGTTATTGGGAAAATCAAAACACTGTGTTTCCAAGTGCTGCTCAAGACTCACCAAGTTCAAACGCTTGCCGTAAATCCAGAATGCAAAAGGCGTTTTTCAAAGGTTTACTGTTCCCCAACTGACAATAATGCCACATTGACCGACTTCAGGGGTGCCCTGGGAGTTTGGAAAAATCAGCCAAGCAAGCAAGCTATTTAGTTGAAGAAAAGGGAAGAAGAAAGTTTGTGAACTTGACAGTGCTGTTAAAGTTCACAGTGTTTTTCCATTTTGACAGCAATTTTGCAGATCTCTGTGTAACGCCACTAGGTGTGGGGTAGTACCCTATCCTTACAGCTCTGGCCTCTGTTTCCAGCATCACTTCCCTGGTCTGACCTCCATGCAGCTGCCAGAGCCATCTTTCTAGAATGCAGATGAAAGGTTGCAGCTCAAAGATCACTACACCTTCTGTAGCATTCTCCAAAGAGACTGTGGAGGTTGCCAGACTTCTGTAAAATGCCCCTCCCTACCAGTGCCAGTAAAGACTAGTCCAGAATTCAAGAGACAACAGCAGGCATTTATTAGGCACCTACTATATACCAGATCCCAAAGATTCAGCAATGGGAATAAATAAGTAACATAGATGGCTTCGTGGGGGAGGCTAGCAGACCTATCTGTAAGAAAGACACATCACATGTCAGACAGCTCTGTGCGAAGCTTCAGTTGCTGGATGATGATGGCAAGACCAAGTTAGCCTGGGCCAGAGATATGAAGCAAGAAGCCATCTTGTCCCTCTTGTCCTTGACACCCACAGTGCCCCACCCAGTCATAGCTGCCCTGGAAATGGACAGGGTATCATATGACATTGGCTTCAAGATGCCCTTGTTCCCTTGATTGAACCCAGTACAGCTGTGCCATCATGAGACAAGACAAAGACACTAACTCTGCTCCTCTCTCTCTCTGCTTATGGTGACTTACATCTTGACATGTAAAGCCTTCCAAAGAATGGTGACCTGTCCCCTAGAAAAATAGCGGGCAAGGAAATCATGAGTGTCACTGTGCTGGCCTGGCCTGGGGAGCTTGGCTGAGTGTGAGAGCAGAGGGCTGGGAGAGATGGATTTGTGTGGGGACCTAGAATCTTCACTTCAACCTGATGGAGCTGGCAGAGGGGGTGAGGAGCCTAAGCGGCAGAATTGGCATTGAGGAGCAGGTCTCCTAGGGAGTGTGTAAACGTAGGAGGCTCAGAACCTGGGGTTAAAACCCACTTTTGTTTTCTGCTGAGCCTCTGCCTTAGTGCTCTGCAAGAACACCCCCAGCTGCTGTGGCAGAGAGAGGCTGTGAGGGGTGAAGAAATTAAGACAATGTGTGTTTCTACCGTAGCCTCGGGTGTGGGGCCTCAAGAGTGTGGGTCCATTATACTATCACAGAGTCTCCAATACACACACATCACAGCTGCACAGACTCTCATGGGTGTCCTTCAGTCATCCAATATTTGTCACCTTCTCTTTGTGTCTTTCCCTGTCTCCCTGCCACAGTCGTGTTTCCTACCTTTTGTGTCTCTGCGAAACTCAGTCTGTTTTTAGTACTGGCACACGTGTGGGGGTGTGTTTGAGTGGGGGTTCATATATTGTGTGTTGAGTGTGTTGTGAGGGGTGTTTGAGTGTGTAAGGAGTTGAGTGTGTTGTGGTGGATGTTTGAGTGAGGGGGTGTTGCATGCATGTTTCTGTGTCTTGTGTGTGTCTCTCTATGACTGTGACTCTAAGTCTTCTTGTCTTTCGACGTTTGTTTCTGCCCTGGCTTTCTCTGTCTTCCTCTCTTCCTTCCTCCAGTCTCTGTGTTTCTTTGTGTCTCCCTCACTGTCCTGCTTTCCCCTTCTCACTCCTCAGAGTCAGAAGTGACCTGCTGACTCTCACAGTTCATTAGAAGGAAAACACTGAACAGTCGTTCCTTGCTCTTACGAGGAGCCTGACAGCTGGAGCAAACAATGAGAAATTCAGAATTAATTGGACTCTGATTATTTGCCAGGGGGATGGAGATGTATGTGTGTGTGTGTGTGTGTGTGTGTGTGTGTGTGTGTATATATATATATATATATATATATATATATATATATATATATATGAAACAAAAGCCAGCCTAGCAACAGTGACTACCGCTGCACATAGCAACAAAGCAGTTCTAATGAAGCGTGACAATGGCAGCCTGGAGCTGACAGCGGCTAGTGCACACTGAGAACAAGGAAAACAAATGCTTGAACTGCTCAGAAGCCAAAGCAGCTTCTGTGGGGACACTCCACACCCTCAGCAGCTCAGCCACAATATCCTGAAAACTGCATATTGAAGGTTCGGAGATGTGAATGTCAGACCCTACACATTCATTCATTCTCCATGGAAACAACCAGAAACAATAATCTAGGTACAAGGGAAGCAGACACAAACCAGATTCAGTCCCCATACTCAAGTTACGACCAGTTTGGATTGGAGGGGAGAGCAAACAGGTAAGGGGCTCCAGTGCTTTAGCAGAGTTGCAGCATCAGCAACCACAGAGCACAGAAGAGGGGGCAGCATCTTCTGTCAGAAGAGTGGGTAAAACTGATGGAAGGACACTTTGATAGTTGAAAGGCACAGTGTGCACTGCATGAGAGAAGACAGGACCAGCAGGTCCAGAGGATCTAGGCCCAGGCTCCAGATAAATCCTTGGGAGGTTAGCATCCACTGTATGCCCCCAGCAGTTCTCTTTGGTTCAAACCAAACAGTTAAACATGATGCTCCAAAGAGTAGCCCAACATTGTCCACAATAGCCAAGGTTAGGAGCACCCAAGTATCTGTGGACTGATGAATGGATGAGCAAAATCAATATGCCCATGCAATGAACTATTATTTGGCCTTGAAAATGAATGAAGTATGAATATAGTTAAAAACCAACATGGATGAGCCATGCAAACATCATGGTCAGTGAAAGAAACAGGTTATAATACCACATCATGTGATCCTGTCTACATGAAATGCCCAGAATAGAAAAGTCTCCAAGTGCAGAAAGATTAGGGAGGGAATAATAGAGAAAGATCAGATTTCTTTTGATGAAACTGTCTTGGAAATTAACAGAGGTGATGGGTGGTGGCTACACACACTGGGAAAGTATGAGATGCCCCCAAAATCATGTGCTTTAGAATAGATAAAGGATAATTTTATGTGCTGCAACTTTACTCCAATAAAAGAAAGTAAAAATAAAGGAAGCTCAGGGTGGGAGACGGTGGGAGATCGAGTTGCTGAGTACCTCTGGCTTTGCCTAAGGGGTGCTGAGGGATCTTCAGATGCTCAACCATAGGAGCAATCTCACAGAATGTTCCTGGTTCCCTCAAATCCCTCACATAGGGAGGATTCATGAGATCCCAGCAGTGGCTGTGAGAGCCAGGCCTGAGGTCAGATGGGAGCATTTTAAGGAGAGTCAGAGAAGTGAGCAGGTAAGAGATGCATCTGCCGGGGACACCTAGTACCTAGGACTAGAAAAGTCTCTGGGAAAGGGAAGGCAAGATCCCTAAAGCCCTGCTGTCACATTTGTGGGAGAGGAATGCATGGCCAGGAGTGGGATCCTTGTGCCCCCTCAGCGGGTATTCAGGAGACGCCATGCCCCATCACAGCAGTACACCCCAGCAGAAGCGTGCATCCCACAGCTTTCTGTTTCCACCAGGGTCCTTCCCAAATCTGGGCTTTAAAGACCCACTTTAATTACCTCCAAATCAGTGTGTGGTGTTGGGCATTATCTCTACCCTGGCTCCTTTCGTTTGCTACTCACCTATTGACTTCCAGAAACTCTGCCAGGCATGCTCTAGCTCAGATTAGGGGTTCATAAAAAGCAAAGCAGGCAATCTGCAGCACAGAGCCCATCTCCTGGAGAGTTGAATGAAGGCTGCAGTATGGGTGCTGGCTTGACTGATCTGACAGTTCAGCGTGTCTCTGTCTGTATCCCCTGAACTAGCCCTAAGCCACATGTGCCCCTCCCTGACTTTGACTGTGACAGGCTCCCCTAAATGAATTGGTACAAGATAGTCCAGAGTCAAGGCTGGTAAGAACTAAAAACCCAGACACTGAATAGAGAGCCCAGGCAGGTGGGCAGGATCCTCAGATAGAAAGGTACCAGTAGAGGACACTGAAGGGCAGAGAGGGAACCCTGGGGTGCAAGGCAAGTTGGTCATTGTCAAAATGAACCCATAAGCCAATGTCTGCATCATCCATGTATCAGATTCACCATGGCTTTGTTATTTCATGTTCACGTCAATCCATTTATCCAGCCAGGCAGTTATGTCTTACCTGGTGCCTGCTCCGTGCTGCCAGCAGTGCCTTCACTCACCAGAACACAATGAGGGGAGATCAAAACAGAAATAGACTAGGATCATGTGACAAGCATCTTCCAGGCACCTGCAAAGAATTTGAGATCAGACCAAACTAAAAAGACCTGGAGTTTTAGGAGACCTACATGCTGGCTTCAGACTGAAGATGGGGCTGCTGAGTAGGGGTCACAGCCATGGGACCATGGCATGGCAAAAATACCCTGATGGGAATCCCTGCACAAGCCCCAAGAGTACCAGCAAAGAGACTCCTGATTCTGCATCCTCTAGCAAGGACGTGAGTGACACTTTGAGATCTCCTCTAGCTGGGCTCAGGGCTCCTCTACTGGTATCTGAGGACCCTGCCCACCTGCCTGGGCTCTCTATTCGG
The DNA here is from genome assembly GCF_943737965.1 of Phodopus roborovskii. NCBI lineage: Eukaryota > Metazoa > Chordata > Mammalia > Rodentia > Cricetidae > Phodopus > Phodopus roborovskii. The sequence goes on from NW_026126407.1 coordinate 10,248,268, forward strand.
TGTCTGGGTTTTTAGTTCTTACCAGCCTCGACTCTGGACTATCTAAACACTTCATAGGAGCTGAGTCTGTAGTGGAGCAAGGGCTGAGCCCCAGATGAGAGGATAGGGGCTAAGGCTAAGGGGTCTACCCTTCACCTTAACTTAGACAGTTCAGTGGCTTCATCCTCCTGCCATTCATTGTGGGCCGGACAGCCAGGGACCAATTGTCAGTCTGGAGCTACTTGTGTTTTAGTTGTATGTATCAGAGATAGGATGGGTCAATGCCTCAATTTGCTTAACATTCTATAGGTCTAAAACCAATGTGGACTGCCGTAGGATGCTGCTGATTTAAATTTGTTATCCAGGAGAGAGCATCCTTCCAGAATTGATGATGTGATTCTCTGGGGAAGAAGGGCCATTCCCTGAGTTCTAATGCACTCTGAGTTATGTCCAGAGTTCCCAGCCACAGGCTACAGCATTTTAGAAAAAGGAACTGCAATAAATTTCATACTTCAGCTTGTTGGGTTCTTTACACAGAGGAAATGACTTTAGAACCTCTAAACCACCCAGGAGCCAGGAGCCCTGACCTGTGCTCTCCTAGGTCTTGGGATGTCCCAACATCCTACAGATGGAAACAGAATGACACCAGGCAATGAAAGTTCATACTTGGCTTTGTCACTTGTCTTGAGCCATTTAATTAGTGGATCAACTAGGGTGACAACTCAGATCTCTAAATTCTAGCTTCAATGTTCTGACCACTCCATCTCCTGGGAAGAGTGATGAATAGAGACTAGACTACACAAGGCTTAAGTTAGCAGCAGGAAGTGCTAGAAAGCAGAGCCAAGATGAGATGCCTGTTGTCTACCACTTGAGGAGTGGAATGGCCCCTGCTATTAAATGGAGGCTTGTAACCAGTGGGGTGGAACACTCCCTGTCACAGACTTGGACAAGCCAGCAGCCTCCATCTGGAAAGTTCTCTGGGAGCTGGAGAGATGGCTCAGGGGTTAAGAACACATAATGCTCTTACAGAGGATCTGAGTTCAGTTCCTAGCACCCATTTCCAAAGGTTCACAACTGCCTATAACCTCAGCTCCAGGGATACAATGTCCTCTTCTGGCCTCCAAGACACGGGCACTCACATGTGCATACTCCAACCCATACACACAATTAAAACTAAGTCTAACAAAGAAAAAGAGGAAAGAAGAGAGGGAGGGAGGGAGGGAAGAAAGGGAGAGAGGAAGGGAAGAAAAAAGAAAGGGGAAAGAAAGAAAAGAGAGAGAGAAAGGAAAGAAGGAAAAAGGAAAGGGAAAGAAGGAGAGAAAAGGAATGAATGAGAAAGAAGAAAGGAAGGAAGGAAAGAAAGGAAGGAAGGAAGAAAGGAAGAAAGGAAGAAAGGAAGAAAGGAAGAAAGAAGAGAAAGCTCTCTGGTGATGAATTCAATATAGACAAAGATGTTTCTATTAGAAATTCTTTTTACTTTTTCAAGAATATTTGATGTAACAAGAAATAAGTGAAGTCAGTCTACAAAAGATATTTTCTCTCATCCATGGGTCCTATACTTTATGGATCCAAAAAAATCACATATGTATAGATAATGGAAATAAAGAGCCAATTGTCTAGGGAAACAAAGGAAACTAGCATAAAGGGGCAGGGAGGGGAGAGGAATACACAAATATGACCTTCAGTAACAGTATAATAAAATGGAAAGTCTTGAGTGTTTTTGGTGACCCTTGTCTTTCAGATACATGGTGAGTGCCCAGTGCTAATCTGTAACTCACCCAGTGTGTGGTCATTCCATCTAGGTGTGATGCTGAACACTGGCTAATTCACTGTTGCCCTCTCTGGCTGAGCAGCTGCAAGTAGGAGCTCTTCCCTTCTCCTGGGGTCCCCACAGGGCAGAGAATCACTCAAACCACACAGGGTACTGCTTATTTATGGCCACTCTTGGGGCTGAGCCCCAAGATACCCCTGAAAGCAGAGAGATACTTCCCTTACCACTCTACCGAGAGAAGAAACAACATAGATGCAGATGAGCCACTAGTGGTGTAATATGCAAGGGTTCAGAAGCCTGGTATTGCCCAAATGTCTACTGTCCCAGCCTGATTTGTATATAGCCTCATGATCTATCCTCCAACAGTGGGGTCTGATGCCACCACAGACTCTGCAGAACAAGGAAGCAAGGAAGATAGAAGGAAACCCTTGTGCTTCATCTTTGAGTAGATCCCCAGTTCCCAGACAAGACACCACAGTGCTCCCCAGTAGCCAGAGGATGCGCCATTGCCACACATGCCACTAGTCAAGGGTAAAAGAAGGGGATGTTACAATTCAGGGTGTCTCAGGAAAACCATAGGAAAGGTCATTGTGGAATGAATTACGGAGATTAAAAGAATTCCTAGGTCTCCGGAGGTCGCACCTGCACCTCAGCCTCTTGACTTCCTCTTTAATCATCAATCTCTAATTCTGGAACATAAAATTATAAGATCATTGATAATGATGGGTGATTTACTGAAGGGAGCCCAGTCCTAATTAAGAGCAGAAGAAGCTGACACTGCTTTTCAACTTCCCACTAAAGTCCAGAAAGGAAATTACCTGGTTCTGCAGAGCAAATAACACTGGCAGGCAGACAGTGGGTCCAGGTTATCTTACGGGTGTGTGCTTGGCCATATTAATATGCAGAGAGAGTTGCTTCAAGTGTTAGCAATTTACTGGTAACTGGGACATGGACAGACACTTCGGAAAGAGGCTGAGCTGGTGCCTGAACACAGAGCTGTGGTATCTGTTCTTGGAAGATGAAGACAGGCAGGCAAAGGCCATGGCCAGCTGGCAGCAGCTGCCTAGGGTCAAAAGTCAAGGTTCAATCAGTGATTAGATTCTCAGTCTTTGATAAGAGTCAAAGGTCAGATTTGAATCAGTGTTCATCCTGTGGCCAATGAGAGGTGAGTCCCTGTCTGGGGTGAGGGACCCAAACTTAGTCTCCATTGGGGAAATCAGAGTCAGGCTGAGTCTCCATCAGGGACTCAGGCTCAGACTGAGCCTCCCTGCCTCTCTCTCATGCTCTGAAGCAGCAGGGGATGTTTCTCACCCCCTGATTATGGATGTTGAGTCATCGGAGACCTGCAATCCTGGAGTGGGCAAAGCACCTCTTTGGGCATTTTTAGGTAAAGGCTCTATCTACTTGTGAGTGGTGGTGTCCCCAGGACATGCTGGACTCCCCAGGAACATCACCAGGGAATGATGGAGGGCATGTAGAGTTGCACAGTTCACACTAAGAAGTACCACACCCTTGGTACTCAAAACAGACAAAATGCTAGAAGCAGAACTGACCCTACAACAGTGCTATCAACCCATGTTTCTTAGTGGGTCTCTCTAGGGAGTTGCAGCTTGGAAGTGAGCAGGCTACCACACCCATGCCACAGCCGGACAGGATGACTGGCCATCCTGGTTGCCTGGAGAATAGAGTTCTCCTGGGACAATGAGCTTTCAGGGCTAAGATTTTTTTTTTTTTTTAAACTGGGATGGTTGGTTACAACAGAGTCCCTGAAACCTCGTTCCTAGGAACCATGTCCTGAGACCCCTCCTGTAGTCACCAAAGCTTCAGACTGGGACAGAAATGTCTGGTATATCAATTTCCAAGTGTGTTTGCAGGCAGCTGTTTCTGCCGAGATGGAATTAGGGATGTTCCTAGGTTTGTTTTGATTTGGCAATATTACTGACTTTAGCAATTGGTCCTCAGCAATAGCCCTGATAGCTGAGGCCCTTTGCCAGGAAGCAGCCATTTGCTCTCTGGTAACAGTAAACAACAGCAGTGCCATTATTTTAACAGCAGTTAACATGTATGGAAAGGTTGTTACCTGCCGGGTATGGCATTAGTTCCTGCATTCAAAGTTACTGGCAATCCTTAGGCCAAACGAGAAAAGCACTGTTATCAGCCCCGGTTACAAATGAAAAAATAAAGGTTAGAGATGAAGTCACTCACTAAAGCCAAAGAATGTAGAGGCATATGACTATCCAGAGAGTTCCCAGTGTCCCCAGGTGGCATGTACCACTTCTGTGTATGACAGAGGATGTGGCCCAGTTTCAGCTTGAGTCAGCCTGTAATTCTATCAAATGGGGCCAACCTCAAGGTTCTAGATATCTATTTCCACAGAGGATGGAGGAGTTTTGTACAAATAAAGACTTGAGCTCTGCTAGGGTCCTGCTCAGAAGGCCATTCCTTGTGTCTGTGAGTTTTACCAAGTCCCTGCTTCCTCCTCTATCAGGTTCAGGGTGTCAGGTCTCAGGCTGAGGTTCTTGACCATTTGGCATGAAGACCACCAATTAACAAATGCAACCACATAAACCTAAAACTTCTTACAGCAAAGCACACTGTTGTTCTAGTGAAGAGGGCTTACAGAAAAGGAAAAGGGCTTTACTAGCTACTCATTAGACAGAGGGTTGGTATCTAGAATATACAAAAAGCTCAAAGAAAACTAAACATCAAAACAACAACAACAAACAAACAAAAAAATAGGCTTTGGAGCTAAACAAGGGTCCTCAAAAATGTGGTATAAATAGCAGAGAAATATTTCTTTAAAAATGTTCAACATTCTTAGGAATCAGGAAAATGCAAATTAAAACAACTTTGAGATTTCATCTTGCCCATGTCAAAATGACTAAGGTTAAAAAAAAAAAAAAAAAAAAAAAAAAACTTTGAAAAATGCTGTCCTGTGTGGAGGAAAGTGGACACTTAATCATTGCTAGTGGGAGTGCACACTGGTTCAGCAACTTTGGAAATGAGTGTGGATGTTCATCAAAAAGCTAGACATAGATCTTCCACTGTTGGGGGTAAACCCGAAAGACTCTACCTCCCCTTCAGGGACTTTTGCTAATTCAAGTTCATTGCTGCTCAATCCACAATTGCCAGGAGACAGAAACAGACTAGATACCCATCAGTGGATGGATAAATGATCAAAAACATGATTCATTTATACAATGGAATATCGATCAGAGGTTAAGAAAAATGAAATTTACAGATAAATGGATGGAGCTGGAAACATTCTGATTAAGGTAACCCAGACCCAGAAAGACAAACATCACATTTTCTCTCATTTGTGAATCTTCAAATCTGTGTGTCTCATTTAGAACACAGAGGTCAGGAAATTAGTGACAATCAATAGTAATGGGAGTCTGTTGAGGTAAGTATAATGGTAGAATGGGAAAGAGAGGGAGGATAGAGCTGGAAGGGTTAAATATGGTGGGGGTTAGGAGAGCAGGGTAACAGAGGGATAACTACACTAAAGGCTTTCTGGTGAAGCCATATTCAAAACTACTGCTGTAGAATCTTCCTGAAATATAAACATATACTTATGTTAAATGAGTCTAAATGAGTTACCCTATAATAGGACAACAATGACTCTACTAGACACAACAAGCTAACAAAAAAAAAAAAAAAAAAAGCCCCAATGTCAAGAATGACTTGCCTCTATTTGATGTATTGGAAAGTAGTGTCCTGTAGTACATATTATTGCCATTTTTATTGCTTACCCTCCAGAACCTGATGGCAGAGGCTGTGAATCCTCTTGACTCCTCCTGTCCACAGCTTTGTCTTCTTTAGCTTCTGAGGACTCAACCCCCTTGTGCTGCCCTCATACATGGTGGAAGGAGCTTCAGTGTGAATCCCAGACCTCCTCATTCCTCTGTTGCAAAATTTAATGTCCGACATGGTTTCCTGGAGCTCCCAGGAGGACACAGCTGCTGCCCCTTGGAAACTCTCTAGGTGCCATACTTGCTTTTATTCCTCTCCCACTCTGTTTCCCTTCCTCAGCTCTACCTGAGATCACCCCACCCCAGGTACACAAGGGAACTCGGGTCTGTGTCTCAGCATCTCCTTTCAGCACAGTGCTAAACAGAATGTTTGTGAACAAGATTTGGATAATATTTTTAAAATACTTGATTTCCCTTATCAAGCCTTATAGTGACCATCTACTATATACTAGGTACTCTACTAGACTTGGAAATGAAAAGTAAGCAAGATAGTCTCGGATACCATAAAGTTTAAAATCACACACAATTTGTGAAGTGTATGTATGTACATATATACATATATGTAATTTCCAATCTAAAATTACATTAATACATACATATGTATCTTGCCAAATAATGCGAACCGTATTTCATTGCATTTCGAGCATTTTCTCGTGAGTTTTAATGATGCTGGATGTCTCCCCCCTATGCACCACCATTATTTTGCCATTTCCCAACAGTTTTCAGTGTTTCATGATTACAGATAACACCAAGATAAACCTTAATGAGATCCCAGCTAAGCTGTGATACAATCATGTGAACATTCCAGAAAAATTGCCCTGCTGTTCCTACAGAGGCTGATTAAAGGAAGATGAAAACAGGGAGACATTAGTGAACCAACAGGAACAGTCCAGGTCATTGAGGGTGAACCCCAAGTCAGAGCTGAATGGAGAAGAAGGCTGCAGGACTGGGGGAGCGCCCCTGCCTCCACTTCACCTCCAGTTATGGGCTTAGGTTCTGGTCCTTTCAGATTTGCTGTATTTCCTTTGACTTTCCTACTTAGTTGTCAGCCCTATCAAGGAAACACCTATCCGATCTGTGAGACATGGTCCAGGTTTAGATACCTATTAATCAGCTGTCTTCCCTCTATTAATAGGACAAATTGAGGGGACATGATGCTTCCTGGAACAGCCATTAGAATTCAGAAGCAAAGCAAGCCACCTTGAAGGGTGATGTATGACTAGGTATCAGCCCTAGAATCTCAGATGTGGATGGAGCTGGTCATGTCAGAAGGAACTGACTTCCTCTTTCAGTGAACCCAAGGCATGCCAATCCTCTCCACCCTGTCTACAGGTACTCTGCATGTCTATAGCCTTGACCTGGAAATGGCTCTGGTCAGACCTCAGTAGCAATATGGAGAGTAGGAAGTATCCCCAAACCATGTCCAGGGTGGTGAGAGAGATCACAGGCAGGAGCAGATGTTACAGAACCTTTGCTCAGGGACTCTCAGGGAAGAAAGGAAGGGCAACCTTGAGCAGATAAACATGTAAAACCTAAACTGAGGAGAGATGCCTTTCAGGACCTGAAGGGATTTTGTCAAGAGCTGTAGTAGCAGCCGAGTCATAGCTAAGACCCCCCCCACCTTCAAGAGCAGCCAAGAATCTCTGTTACCAGCTGTGCCTCGTGTTCTATGTTGCTGCTAGAAACAGCAGAGAGCAAGACCATGACCAAGGCCAGCATCCAGAAGGCCATCAGTTCCTTGATAGAGTAGAGGTGATTGACAGACATGTCTTTGGTCAAAGAAAAGATGGAGTCCTCTCTTGTTCTAGTGGTCTCTGGCCTATACAATGTTTCAGAAGCCCAAGAGCCAGGGTCTGAACAATGAACAATTTTAGCTGCCATACCTACTGTGTGACAGCCTTTCACTACAGGAAAATTTCAGTCAAGTTGTCAATAGTGTGCCTGGAGAGATGGCTCAGAGGTTAATAGCATTGTTGATCTTGCAGAGGACCCAGGTTTAGTTGCCAGCACCCATAGCATATAGCCCACAAACACCTGTAACTCCAGCTCCAGGGAATCTAATGCTCTCTCTGGCATCAGAAGGCACCTGCAAATACATGATACACAGGCATACATGCAGGCACATACATGCACATAAAATAAAATTTTAAAATAAATATTTTTTAATGTTGGTAGTATGGGGGCTCACAAACCCTGGACTAGTGTTCCCTAAACACCTATACATAGGGTTCAGTTCCCATCCTGCCACTCTAAGGGTTTACCTGAATTAACAGTCCATCTGATTGGGGAATCCATCTCTAAGCCAAGACCAAAGGAGACCAGGTATGCCCCAAGGTGTGGATGGTCCTACCCAAAGATACACAGGGGCAGAGAGGAGGTAAATGTGGGCAAAGAAGGAATGGGAGAATAATGTGGGTAATAAGATTCTGGGACATAATGCAGGCTGATTAAGGTTTAATCAGAGAGAATTCACTTACACAAGAAACAGATGACTGCCTCAGGTTCCCGCTGCAAGGATCTCCTCCAGTCCTCCCTGTCTTCCACCTGGAAGTAAGAGAGATCATCTGAGTCAGGATTCAGACCTAGACTCCACGGTCACACCCACACCTGTCCCCACACCCCAATGGGCGTGGTCAGTACAACAGGTGTGGGTGGGTTGGATATCTCACTACAATTTCCCTTTTAGTCTAAAGAAAAGATTTAGGCTTGATACATAACTATATACAAGGACAGTAAATATCAAATATGCTCTAGGAGAAGGAAAAATAAGAACATACACACTTAAGGTCTATTGCCAGTGAGGTAACAAGAACAAATAACAAGAACTACATATCCAGTCCTAGGGTGAAGGCATAACAGAGATTACTATGGAGTTGTCCTAAACTAGAAGGTTAAGTATTGTACCTAATATTTCTAAATAGGAAGAGAGAGAACAATAATTGTGACAGTCTAATCTTCAACCTCATCAAAGACCTGAGAAGGAAGATAACAATACTAGGTTAGGTACGAAGTGCAGGTGAGCAGCTTCCACAAGATGCAGCAAAGACAGAAACAGTATGCTACCTGGACCCCAAAGTCTCACAGCAATGTAAGGACAACCAGCTTGGCTAAGGCCTGGAGTATCTGACTGACCAACAAGAAGCAGGGAGGTAGAAAAGCTGTCTTACCCTGATTTGGCAAGGTTCAGCAGTCTCCTGCAAGCACAGTAGGACAGCATGTTCAAAGTCAGCAGTTGAGGTGGGGGTGTTCTTTGCCCAAGAGGCCATTAGCCGAGGAGAGGATGGACTCTAGAAGGAGTGACATCAGGGCCCAACATGACCACTGGCTGGGTGAAACCTAAATCCACAGACCCCGTGAAAATTCTGTATCCCACACAAGATAATGCAGGTATTAAGATTCTGGGACACAATACATGCTGATTGAGGTTTAATCAGGGAGAATTCACTTACACAAGAAACAGACGACTACAGCTGGTTCCCACTGCAAAGATCTCCTCCAATCCTCCCTGACTCTGACCCGGAAGTAAGAGAAAGCATCCTGGTCAGGATCTAGACCTAGACTCCACAGTCACCCACACCTGTCTCCAAGCACCAATGGGCGTGGCCAGTGTAACAGGTGTGGGCAGGTTGGATATCTCTCTACAGGAGACAGTAGTGAGGACCGTCTCAGAACAGCATTCCTGTCTCCAAAGCTCCATCAGCTCCAGTAGGGCTGCAGAACATAAACAGCTCCTGGAGCCACTTGCCCTCCCCCAGGACACTGCTGAACTAATATTTGCTTTAGCAAATGGCTGAGCTGTTCATCTCCTCTGGCAACTGGGATTTGTTTTCCTCTCAGGCAATCACTGGGGTTCTAAATTTGAGACGCTGAGATCTGGAAGATCAGAGTCTCCTTTAAGGCCCAATGCACAGTAAAGCACGGCCTAAGGTGATGGGGCAAGAGCAGATGCAAGCACTGACAAAATTGCCTGAGATCCTACTGTATGCTGGCTGTTGTATATGTTGCTGCATTCACAAGAGCCCTGAAAGGAAGAGGTTGATTTATTTTGTTTCCTGACTTCAGAAGTTCAAACTTCTGAGGAATGTTGAAGGCATTTGAACACCACTGCAGTCCAATTCTAAGGTACTCACATGTACTAAGTTAAGGCTGTACTAGCACAGACAAGTCATTTGGGCACTGGAGGGTATGGTGGCACACTCGTATAATCTGAGCTCTCAGGAGACAGGGGCAGGAGGAGCCGAAGTCACATGGAATGTTGCAGATGGAGACCCTGCAGGGAGTGTCTATACTGTTAACCAAGAAGCTGTTCAAATTGCCCCAAACTACAAGGATTTATCAGAACATGAACCTGTTTGTGTTTTCCAATGGTCTTTAGTGACCCCTGTATAAGTATTGTTCAACCCCTCCTCCCAAAGAAGTCACATCTTACAGGTTGAGAACCACTGCTCATAGGGAAAAAAAAGCATTACTGGGGTTGTATTTACATAAATCGAGTATCCCTAATTTGAACATTCAACCTCTGAAACACTATGAGTGTTAACATTGATGGCCACAAGTGGAACATTCATGCCTGACATCATGTGACAGGTCAGACTTCACACACAAGGACACCAAAACATCATGTACAATGACCATCAAGTGGTATATATAAGATTTGAATGAAATACCAAAAAATGGGTGAATAGACTTGGGTCTTTACTTTAGGATCTCTCATTATACATAGCACAAATATTTCTGAGCCTAAGGGAAATTAAACCCCAGCATTCTGCCTTCAAGCATTTCAGATAAAGTCTACTCCACCTGTACAATAAATGCATAGATAAATGGAGGAAAGGGAAAGATTTCCTTTAGAAACAAAACAGGAAATGGCAAAAACCTTGTGAATAACTCTTCAATCAAGATTCACCTATGGATACTGAAATAAGCCGACAAGCCCAGGAAGCATATAGAACCTCAGCCTCCTCACACAGGCTCTAGATTAAATGTCAGAATGAAGGAGCTCAGTGGCATGGCATACCAATGATTAATATTCCCAAAGGACAGCTTGCCGCCTGTGTCTCCTGATAAGTGCTGTGAAAGGCATAATGTCACTTTGGTGATATTTGTGCCCAAAACACATAATTTGGATTAATCATGAAAAAAGATCAGACCAACAAGACTTTGAGACAGACTATAGTTAGCTTCCCACTGCAGGGTATGATAGCATCCTCCTATAATCCCAGATCTCAGGAGGCAGAGTCAAGGAGGAGTCCAAGTTCAAATCCAGCTTGAGCTACATAGTGAGACCTTATATACTGTGGGTGTGCCTTTGAAAGGACACAAATCCTTATCTTTTTTCCCTTTTGGTTCCTGGCTCATGAGGTTAGTAACCCCTTCTATGTGCTCCTGCTAAGACATGCTGCCTCCACATAGATCCAAAGCAATGGAAGCTGCCAATCATAGGCTGAAAGCTCCCACACTGTGAGTCCAAGTAAACCTCTCCTATTCATAAGTTAATTACTTCAAGTGCCTCATTGTAGAGGCAGAAAACTGACTAGTAAAGGAATCGTCTTTTAAAGTGTTAGGGCATATAAGACAAACCAGGGATAATTAAATAAAACCAAGGAACTGTGACAATGAAATGTCACACAGCATCCTGAACTGGACTCTAGGCCATAGCAAAGACATTAATGGGACCAGCAGGAAATTCTGGAAAGGTCTATAGTTTAGAAAGTAGTACTGCATGAATGTTAACTGCCTGTTCCTAAAATGGCACTTGTTCCTGTCTGATGTTACCAATTAAGAAATCTGGGCAAAGGGTTTATGGAACTATTTTATATGGTCTCATAAAGGTTGGGGTTTTTTTTAAGTCCAGAAAAGTCCCAAAATTAAAAGAATGCAAAGTTTTAAACAGAAACTTCCTTTATAAAGTGTCCAATAGTCAAACTGAAGTTTGTGCTACAGTATCATCATTCAGTACTCCTCCACCGTGCCCGCAGCTTTCACACAATGTGCGCCACTGCTTCATGGTGGTGGTCTGAAATAGGCATGTTCCAGAAAGCCAGAGACTGTGACACTCACACTGATTAACCTTCACTGACAACTTGATTGGGTTGAGGGTCCCCTAGGGCATTAGTGAAGCACACACCTGGGTCAGAGGTATTTAACTATGAAGGGAAGACACACCCCTAACATGGAAGACACCGCCCCACAGGCTGTGCACCTGAGGAGAATGAAGTGTGAGGCGGGGGAGAAAACCAGCTTGTACAAAGCTCACCTCTGGTTCTTGGCTGCCATGATGTGAGCCACCCTGCCCTACCCCACTGTCCCCTGAGGAAGGGAGTGAAGAAGAGGGTGCAGGGTAAGATGAGAGAACAGAATAGAGAAAACTACGAAAGTCTCAATCAAGACAGAAGTTAAATGATGGAGATGAGGGATGTGCTTTCTGAAGGACTGTTAGAATTTGCCTAGAGGCTTCATATGTTTCTTTCTGGTCTGCCAGACAGGGTTTTCTAAGATGTAAAATGGCAGGAGAGAAAGGAAGACAACAGCTTATAAAAACAGATGAAGGGAAAGGGGGTAGTATGGAGGCTAGAGAAAGCTAAATGGGTAGGAAGGGAGGACCTGGGAAAGAACTCAAGAGAAAAGCAGAGAGAGGACAGAGGGTTCTATTAACCTCAAGCAGATGACAGTGACAGGAGCCAGCAGAAAGCTGGGAGGAAGAGAGGGGAGGGAGGTGAGGGTATTGATGTCCCATGACTGTGATCTGTGGAGTGCATCTCTCAGCAGCAGCAGGGACCAACACTGTCTCTAAGGAATCTAGGATCTGGGACATCCCCCACAAGAGCAGTGATGGCACCTTCAGGTCCTCACAGATAAATGTGGGGATCCACTTGCTCCTCCAGGAGCAGAGGGGTGAGGTGCTGTCTTCATTTCATGACTTCCTTCTGTAACCAATGTTTCTCCACACAAATCTGTCTGGCACTTATCATTTCTAGAAAGAAATGTATCAGAATTAATTTTATTTTGAGGATTATCTGAGAATTTCACAGGAGCTCTTGGGAACATCAGTAGAATCCTAGGGGAGTTGCAAACGGGACTGGGAATCCTTTGGCAGCAGACACAAGCCATCTGCTAGCTTAGAAAAATTATTTCCTTTGCCATCAGGAGTGTTTCAGTCCCCCATGGGGTCAGAGAGGCGTTCCCTTTAAGGTGAGAGCCTGGGTGACTGTCCTGATTCAGCGCTTGGCTGTGGCCAGGCAGACCCCACACTGCAGTCAGGCCACAAAGTCACAGCTTCCAAGGGAAATCCCTGTCTAGCTTTGTAGGCTCCCACCATCCCTGGGTTCCATCCCCTCACCCACCTACTTCAGCTTGCTTCCTTAGACCACCCAGCCAGCTCTTTCTCTGGGTCCATGACTCTCCCTCTGCCAGCAACCTCCCACACATGCTGTAGTTTTGTGAAGTCAGGTTGCCAGTGTGGGAATGAAAATGGGGGCTCTATCCTCATCAGAAGTTCAAGGTCATGGTGCGTTTGGCTTTAACTCTTGGAGCACCAGCCGAAAGGTCTGGACTCCCACAGAAATGCATTGCTCTGTATAGTATATGTTGGGGTGGAGCATGCATTGGAGCCTGGAGTCTTAGATCCTGACCTCAGGCCTGACCATGGGATTCCTGCACATGGGTTGCTTGCTCTCAAAGGAGTCTTGCCCACACCATCTTAAACCCTTAGCAAACTGTGTTTCACACACACAACCTTGTCCCACTGGGGTTCCGCAGACATGTGGGGTGAAGCCTAGTTAGTTCAGGTGATATCCAAAGAGGCAATCTCAGGATGGTGAATGACAGAACACAGAGGTGTAAGAGGATGATCCAGAAATCAGCAGCCCCAGTCAAGTTCAAGAGGTACTGACCTTCTAACAGCCCCTTCCCATGGCAAGGAGTGACTCTCTGATCAAAAGGTGGTGCTAGTGCCAAATCCATGGAAATTACACATGTAGATGGTATGAAAGGAGACATACATGGCCACAGCTGGAAACAAGTTTGTCAGAGACCCAAACACTGGGATTAGAGATAGCTCAGCTGTTAAAAGCACTGGCAGTTCTTCCAGAGAACCCACATTCGATTCCCAGCATCCACATGGTAGTCAGACTCAAAACCATCTATCTCAGGGGATCAAAATTCCAGTTCCAGCAGATACGATGACCTCTTCTGGGCTCCACAGGCATTGCATGCATGTATGGTTCACATATATGCAGGCAAAAGACTTGTACACACAAAATAAAATACATCTTAGAGATTCGACTACCAAAGGAATTCTATGCAAGAAGGCAAGATGTGCAGTGCTCTTCCCTGATCTACGGCCTCACTTCCCATGGTTTCAGTAGATCAGAGATCTTAAATGGACTGATCATAAAGCAAACAGTGTAAGCTGTCAGTGGCTTTGATTTATAGTACACTGTTATAATTGCTCAGTTTTATTAGTGCTCATTGTCTTCTATCATGTTCTGTGTCTAATTGATAAACTTAAGCTTCATGAGGCTGGGTATCTGGATCAATGGTACAGCATCTGTGTAGCACAGCCAAGTTTGTATGCCTGATCCCAGGTTTTGTTTCAGGGAGGTTTGCAGGGAGGTTTGCAGCAGAATAAGGCACAGTATTGTAGGGTCTCCTATGACGCACAGCTTCAGGCATCCACTGGGCATCCTGGGACACATCTGCATGGTTGAGGGTGAGCACTGTAGAAGGGGTCAAACTGGACAGAGAGACAGCTCCCAGCTGTCTGTACACAGAAGCATGTAAGAACCTGTGAGAGGAATGCTGGGAGGCTGCCCCTAAGTTGGAGCAGTGAATGTGGAAACACCAGTGGAAGGGACAGTGTCCAGAATTAGTTGGTAGAGCTTTGAAGAGCAGGCTGCACTCACCTGTAGATGATGTGCTCATTTCTGACATCACAACTTGGTGGCATTTTCACTCATATGTGCTTAATGTTAGGTAAAAATAATTCTCAGTGAGTCTGCATCCAAGTGTAAGGGAAATCTCAGGGGAGAGGGTGACACTCAATCACAGGGAGCATTCACAGGCCACTAGGTGTGCAGGCTTCAACCAGTTTAACTTGGCCTGGAAGGAAAAAGTAGGCTTAGGTAGACTGAAGACTCTGAGACAGCTAGGAAGCATCTATGACTGCTACAGTGAACTTTCACTGCTCTTGGTAGAGACAGACCCAGGCTGAATGTCCTTGAGATGGTCTGGGACTGTCACAGTCGGAGGAGAGAGGGCAGGAGAGAGGTGCAGGAGCTCGGGGTTTGTTCTCTTCACCCTGTTACCCAGATGCCTCTGATGGAGCTCCCTCATGATCCCTTTTCAACTTCAGAAAATTCTTGACATAATATTAGCATCTTGAGGGACCTTCACATGTGAAATGAAATCCTGGAGGTGAGCAGACCACATCGGGGCAGATAATGGATTACGTTCTCTAGATATCTGTTCCTGTTTGTTGCAAGCTAATGTCTATGCTGCAAATGGGGGTTTGTCCATGGAAGAGAGCATACAATGCAGCCAAATTGAAGTGCAGTTTTACTGAGGCTTCCAGACAGACGCAGCTCCTATGAGACTAAGGCATTGAATTCACGCCACTCGCCCGGTTTCTGTCTGCTACCAATGGGGAGAGGAAAGAAAAAAACCCTGGATGTTGTTCCTGTGCTCATTCACACTCCTTTACCTCAGGAGCTCCAGCTTCCAGGCCACAGCATTATTACAGAGGACCTTTGAAACTGTATGTGCCCCAGCACTCTCTGCAACCTGCATAATGACTAAAGAGAATGGCATGCTGACATAGCAATGCATGTCAATGCTTCTAGTGGGCACAGATGTGCAGCTCTTTAAATGCAAAGTGTTTCTACAATCAATAATTAATACAGATAAAGCTGCTAGTGCATGGAGTCTAAAACAGTTTCTGACATACCAAAAGGCTTCCTTATATCCCAAAATATGCAGTACTCTACCCAGGAAGGTCTCTATGTATCAAACGGCCATTTAGTTTGAAAAAAAAAAAAAGAAAAACTGCAATAACAAGTGTTTGACTAGACCTGAGAGGTCTGGGTGAGCCTGGTGGATAGGGAGATAAAAGAGCATAGCTAGATACTGCACAGATCCACAGGAGTTGGATCTGAATCTGGGTGGCTATGGGTAAGAGTGCTGGTAGGCTTGAGTGAGTGTCATGTATGTAAATGAGTGTTAAGTGAGTATGAGCATTGCTTGTGATGGAGGGTACATGCTGAGAGGTACACTGTTTGGCCTATCATTATGACATCATGAAGTCATCAAAATGTGTATCTAAAATGTACATTTAGGCTATAGGGTTCATGCTTCTCTTTCTCGTCTCTCTCTGTCTCTGTCTTTATCTCTCTCTCCGTGTGTGTGTGTGTGTGTGTGTGTGTGTGTGTGTGTGTGTGTGTGTGTAAAATTAAGTGCTGCTTCTGGTGTGACTCAGCACACTTTCTCATAGTATCATTTTCCAATGAGCAGAGCCACTCAGAGCCACTCTCTAAAATAAAAAAGTGTAGTATAGTAAGGACATTTGCTCAATGCAGTCATTCATCATTATCATCAATTACCACATGCTGTATGTGATGTTCTGTGCTATATTGTTTGTATAGCTTGCAACACAGCAAATTTATTTACCCAGTGTCACCACAAAAAGTGAGGAATTTGACTATAATGGTCTCCTGTTGTTAGACAATAGGAATTTTCCAGATCCGTTATAATCATTTTTTGTTGTTTTGAAACAGGATCTAATGTAATCCAGGTAAGTCTCAAACTCACTGTAGAGCCATGCATGACCTTGAACTTCTGATCCTCCTCACTTCACCTCCCAGATACCAGGATTGTAGGTGAACACCACCATGTCCTGTTTGGTGTAATGCTAGGATCGAACCCAGAGCTTTGTGCATGTTAGTAAATGTGCTGACTAGTTTTTGTCACCTTGACAAAATGAGAGTCACCTGGGAAGAGGGGAGGGGTTCTCAAATAAGGAATTGCCTCCATCAGATTGACTTGTGGGCAAATATCTTAGTCACTTTTCTATTGCTACACCAAGACACCATGACCAACTAACAAAACAAAGTGTTTAATTTGGGGCTCAGAGTTCTAGAGGGTTAGAGTACATCATGACCATCATGGCAGAGAACATGTCAGCGGGCAGGCAGGCATGGTGCTAGATCCACAAGAACGAGACACTGAAAACTGGATGAGCATTTGAAACCTCAGAGTTCACCCCCTGTGACACACCTCTTGTGGTAAGGTCACACCAGCTAATCGTTGCCAAACAGTTCTGTCAACTGGGGACCAAGTATTCAAACATAAGAGCCTATGGGAGACATCCTCCTTCACACCACTGCAGCTAGTCTGTGTAGTATTTTCTTGATCGATGGCTGATAAGATGGCCCAGTTCACTTTGGGTGGTGCCACCCCTGGGCAGGTGACCCTGGTTTTTATAAAACGAAGGTGGCTAAACTGAATGTGAGCCTGGAAGCAAGCCAGTAAGTAGCACTCCTCCTTAGTGTCCACTTCAGTTCCTGCCTTGGGCTTGTGCCTCAGTTCCCCTTGCTGATGGGCTGTGGCTTGGAAGTGTCAGGCAATTTAACTCTTCCCTTCCTAGGCTGCTTTTGGCTGTGGTATTTATCATAGTAACAGAAAGCAAATTGATATAGTAGGCAGGTACTTTACCAGCCTCAGATCCATCAGAATCTTACAGGACTATCAGAGTATAAACATTGTACTGCTAGCCAAACCATCGTTGTGCTGTGTATGTTTTCTACAAACATGAAAGGGCCTGAGAGGGTATGGAAGAGACAGAGAGGTTATGTTCACATTCCATCTACTTCTCACACTCCCTCTGGCTCTCCCTGCTGCAAGGCAGCTTACCATGTGAGTGCAAGTTATGAGCAGACATGACTTGCGTCCCTGTGGGCTAAAGCATAGAAAAGCCAGTGCAGTGACCATCACCACTGCAAATGAAGACCGTGCACACCCCCACCCCCACTACTGAATGGTTGGAGACATACCAAGAATGGATAACAAATTCTATTTGCAGTAAACCCCTAAGATTTCAGAGTTAACCCTCATGTCTGTGACCTTCCACACTCTGTCTAATGCAGCAGAGGAGAGGAGAATGAGTGATGATGGGTCAGGAGTATAGACTGGCACCCATCAATGCCTCCCACTTGCACCACAAAAAAAAATGGCAAATATTGGTCATTCATTAGCAAACAAAATAATAAAATGGCTGACCCTATAGAGCTTGCAATCTGGCAGGGGAGAGTAGATAAGAAATAAAATTAATTGAATAAACAGGTGTATTGGAGAATTTCAAGCATTAGGACAGGAAATGACAGTCAAGTGTAATCCTGACTGACAGCGGTTGTAGATAGCCCATAACAGAAGTGGGTCACATGACTCCAGATCCAATTCTGGATTGATGTCATGACAGCTGTTCCTTCCTGTGCGACACCCTGAGAGGGACAAAGGAGCCTTTGGAGCCCTCAGAGAACCTCACAGTTTTGGCCTCTGAGAGCAAAGGACCTGCCATAGGAGTTTGAGTGAAGTGGAGGGATGGTTACCTTCTGTCTAGTGTATCTGACATGACTCTGATGAGGCCTGGACAAAGTGAATAAAGAAAAGTGTGCCAACTTGGAACAGGGCCATCTTTCCTCCCTACTTTTTAGTTGCTGGACTTGGATCTTGAGGGCTAGAGACTTGACACCCGAAGATGCTATGACTCTTGCCCTTGTCCTAGTTAGCTTTAACTCTTGACCTCATACATCTAAACTCACCTGAGAATAGATTCTTAATTCAGTGATATCCCAGATCAGATTGTGCTCATGTCTACAGGGGATTGTCTTGATTGATTGATATGGGCCCAACCCACCATGGGTAACACCATTCCTTGGACAGGTGGACCTGAGCATCCTCCGTGGTTTCTGTCATTCTTCCTGGGCTGTGTTGTGTTTCTTGGTTGGAGGTAATAGTGTGTGGAATAGCAATCAGTTCTGACTTCAAGTTCCTGCTTGAATTTCTCTCCTGACTTCCCTCAGTTGTGGGCTGTAACCTATAAGATGAAATAAGTCACCATTTAGTAAGCAAGTCACACAAAGCTCTTGATTAATGGGATTGGACCGAGGGCCAGCCCTAGTCTCAGAAATAAAAAGAATGCAATACTTATTTTGGACTTGTCACAGGATTCAGAAATGTGAACTTCTACTTTGAAAGATTAAGTAATCCTTTGTGTTGGACATAATTAAATTAGTATGAAGCTGATAGTCCAGAAATTGTATGGACATGACATGGATACCCCAAGCCTATTGCTGTAGGATCTTCTACAGCAAGAATGGTACATGTTGGGTAGAAACTGGCATAGAATAATGAAGAAGCCAGAGATGCTTGAGATGGCCTTATGCATCTTCCATGCTGAAAACATACGAATCAGTATTTGCTCAACTTTAAAAATTGCTGTTGCCTCACTCTTAGTATTCACACCAGAGTAATAGAGTCGATTAAATGCATCTTCAATTATTCAAAGCTGCTCTTGCAGAATTATTATACCTAAATATTGTGTTTTAATGAATTATACTTAATTTCTACCCCACCAAGTAACTGCCTATGTTACATCTTCCTCCCAGGGTTCTGAGACAGTCTGTCTGGCCAGGTAGGAGACACATGGTTTCAAATGTCATTGTCAAAGCCTCTTGGCACTGCACCCTCCTTCTGGCTAAGTCAGGTTCATGTGCTCTTTCATTTACTGCAAAATGTTCTGTCTAGTAAGGGAGTGGGAGAGGAGATGGGGTGTTAGTGCTCACTATACAATTGAAAGGTCTTGACCTGGGCAAAAAGAAACAGAAGTCTAGAAACAGAGACAGGCAACTATGTGGTCTCTGAGTGCATGAAAAGTGTTCGAGTTTCCTTCTGTTACTCCAGTGAATATCTTGATCAAAGGCAGCTAAAAGGAAGGCAGGGTTTGCTTCTACTAGGGAAACCAGGGCAGGAATCCAATGATGCAGGGACTAAAGCAGAGACAGTAAGCATACACTGCTTACTGACAGAAAGCTCAGCCTACTTTCTTATATGACTCAGAGCTACCTGTTCACGGGTGACACTGCTCTGGGTGAGCTTCATCCTCCCTCATCAATCATTACCAAAAAAATGCCCTATAGACTCACCTACAGGCCAATATGATAGAGGCATTTTCTCAATTGAGGTTCCTCTTCCCAAATAACTCTAGCTTGTGACAAGCTAACAAAAAACTAATTTTCACAAAGAGCTTCTATGCAAAGAGTTCAGGGCTTAGAGTACAAAGAACTGCGTTCAAAAACTTTGTAGGGCTGGAGATGTCACTCAGTGGTCCAGTGTTTGCATAGCATGTGCCAGGACCTGCGATCTGTCTTAAGCACTGTTACAAACTTAGCTCTGGCACTCTAAGTGTGAGCTTTTAATGTCAAGCTCCATACTTGGCATTTCACAAGTGTTAAATTAGCATGTCCTTACTTTTACACTCAGTACTTTTGCTCTCACTTCTACATTTAATACTAAACATTCCAAAGTGCCACACTATGTTACAATTACACAGTGGTGGATGATGGTACAATCCTGACAATTATATATTGCAATTAAATATCACAATATTAGATACCCATTTTGTCCATGTAAGACAGCCTTTTCGAGCCTGAATATCCCCTGAAATGGGGGTGAGGTTGGAGGCCAGGTCTGCTAACTCTGTACCAGAGGCCAAGCCAACTCTGCTGAAATGCACTGGCTTGTGACCTCAGTGTTAACAGGATCTTGGTGATCTTCTTGTGTCTTCCAATTACAAACAGATAAATCAATTACACATGGATAAGTAGAAAGCTCATATACCACAGATAAAGCACAGCAAACACATAGAGAAAGACAGAGACAGAAAGGGGCTCATCCCAACAGGTGCAGCCTTTAGCAGAGAAACAGCTAACAGTAGCAAGCAGCTGTTGAGGAGTTAGATTCTATAGGCTGGAAAGCTGGGTCCTCTCTCTTGGTGTGTCAACTCTAGGTCAGTTTTTCAATTTAGAAAGCGATAAAGAAAATTCTAGAAAGTCAGAATAAGTCCCGTTTTGCCATTTTTATGAAAGTCCTGCAAAACAGGAATGAATTTAGTATGCATCACTGAAGAAGATGCTCTCTGGGGTCTGAGAATGCCAATATTCAGATCTTCCCAGGGTTGAAACTTCCAATTACCCAACTGCCAGGTATCTCAGATCACAATAGTTACAAGTTTTCATTGAGAAACAGACGACTTTCCAAAATTAACACTAGGGACTCACCAACAAAGGGGCAAGCCTGCCAACACAGGTAGAATTCAGGGCAGTGTCTGCCACCATCCTTGTCCAGGAATTCTAGCAGCTTTAAGGTATTGTCCATGAAATTGAGAGAAGACACAGTAGGATTTACAATCGTGTCTGATTGGGGTCACTAAGCAGAGTTAGGTCCAGACAATATTGACCAGGGACAAATAGACATGAAGGTCCAACCTTCTGAGTTGTGTTGTTGCTATACAGAGAGATACATGACAGATGAAGTGGCTATAGACAGATGATGAATGATAGATGATGGAAAGATAGATAGATAGATAGATAGATAGATAGATAGATAGATAGATAGGAAGGCAGACAGACAGACAGACAGACACAAGGTATAAATGATGAGTTAGGCAGATGACAAAGTGGGTACAGACAGATGATAAATGATTGATAGATAATGGATAGATAGATGATAGATTGATTTATTGATTGATAATACGTGGGTAAATAGTCAAATGATAGGTAGCTAGTAGGCAGAAAGATGATAGGAAAATCAAAAAGAAGGGGAGGGTAGGAGAGAGGAGTTTAGCCTCTAGCTACTGTTTTTTCTTGTCTAGTTTGCTCCAGCAGGCTTTTTTTTTTTTAATTCTGTTCTCCTAGAGTGCTCTGTGAAGCACTGATGGCCAGGCCAACACCACATGAATTATGATTCACATGGATGGGGACAAGAGCAGAGTCCCCACACCACCATCATTTTAAAACTTTCAAATAGACAACCTGATCTGAGAATTGCTGGACGAGGGGCCAAGCAGAGTGTGTTGAGTGGCAGAGGTTTGCATCCTTATTCCTGTACTTAGAAGGTGCTAAAGGTGAGATTTCCAAGGCATCTAGAATAGATTCTTCACAAGATGAAGGAAGTTTGCTACCGTATCTAGCTTTAAAAGATTACTTTAAAATAAGGATTAGAATTTTATTTTGTAGTTTTTCTTGCTTTTTTGAGCCGAAAGATAATTTTAAAGCAAGCTCTCTTTTATTCTTATAGAAAGTATTTATGGTTACAAAGCTTTCCTTAGAATATTCTTTCTATAACTTGTAGATTTTCTTGTTCTGTTTATATTTTTATCAATATATAAAAGGATTTTTAATTTCTATTATAATTTACCCTTCAGTTCAAAATGTGTGTATGTGTTTTCTGAAACTTTCAAGTAGGTGAGATGCTTCAGTTGTCTTTTTGTTCTTAATATCCAACTCTATTGCAGTGTATGAAAAGGCCCCATTTCTGCCCTTTAGAATTTATTGTGATTTCCTTTGTGGTCCAAGATGAGTTGATTTTTAATCTAAAATGTAATTGCAAGCAGTGTGATGGAAAACTATTATTCTCTGTTAGGCACAAAGCTACAAAATCAAGCCTTTTTTATTCACTAACATTTCCTTAATTACTTTTTGTATCTTTGATATGTCTACTTGCGAAAGAAGCTTGAAGTTCTGCCCTTCCCTCCCCCCACCCCACACACACACACATTTCTCTCTCAGCATTTCTATCATCTTTACCATGGAGACTCAAGCACTACTCCATGTGGTTTCTATGGCTTTGTTCCAGTGTGTCA
The DNA here is from genome assembly GCF_943737965.1 of Phodopus roborovskii. Lineage (NCBI taxonomy): Eukaryota > Metazoa > Chordata > Mammalia > Rodentia > Cricetidae > Phodopus > Phodopus roborovskii. The sequence continues at coordinate 10,270,682 of NW_026126407.1, forward strand.
CGCCTGTGTTACTGATGCATCATGGATGTAGGAATGTTCTCCTGGCAGATAGAGCTAATGGGAAACACTATGTAAATATAAAAGAGGAGCCTAGTAGGCTTTGCAATTGTGGAGATAGGAGAGTCCCAGGAATCATCTTGCAGGTTGTCTGCAAACTAGATTCCCTGTCCAATCCAGAAGCCTCCAAATCCAGGGAGCAGATGGTATAACTAACTGTCAGACCAGGCCCACAGGGCCACTGGAGAAGTCCTAGAGTGTAAGGGCTGCAGGGACTAGGGCTGTGATGTCCATGGAAAGGAAGAAGAGGAGAGTATCCAGCTGCAGGAGACAGACATGTTCCTCTTCCTTAGCCTTCAGCCAACTGGAGGGTGCCTGCCTACTTTGAGGGCAGCCTTCCCTTCCCTGGTCTACTCTGGTTCCCATACCAGTCTCGCCTGGAGACATCCTTTGAGACATACACAGAACTGTGCTTTCCTGCATTCTAGGCATTCAAGCTGACACCCAAAGTTGACACTTACAGTGATCCACCGCCATGATTATACATTCCTAGAGTCCTTCTGACTGTAGACTGTGCCCCAATTCACTCTCTGTTGTGCTGAAAATTACAACCGAACACAAACTAAGATCATCTTATGAAATAAACTAGAAAGACAATTGTCATGTTTTCTCTCAAATATGAAACCTAGGTATTAGGAGACCATCATAATATATGAAATCATAGACCTAGAAAGAACAATGTTTTCTCTCAAATATGAAACCTAGATTTAATACACACACACAGAGAGAGAGAGAGAGAGAGAGAGAGAGAGAGAGACAGAGACAGAGACAGACAGACAGACAGACAGACAGATTCATAGGCATATTATGTGTGTTTAGGAAATAAAAAGTGACAAGCAGGAGGAAAAGAGAGAAGAGAGGAAATATGGTCAGAGTACATGATATACTTGAACAAACCCTTAACCACCCACTTTGTAACTATGTCTATGCTAATCAAAATATCAAATTTCAGCACAGCCAGTGCTTCATGGGGGTACCCTGTCTCTAAAACAAACAAGCAAAGAAAGCATTTTACGGTTACACTCTGCTAGATGTTGATTTTAATGCTTTTAGGTTTATTTTACTTTTTATTTGCATGTGTGTACATACATTTGTCTTATTTTTATTTCCATCATTATTTGCCATTTTGTTTTAAGGTTGTATCATGTCAACAACTATCCAAATATTTGGATAGTGTGAGGCTTTTCTGCAATCCAAGATTGCAGATAAGTCATTCTAAATTATTATGGCTACTGAGACACTCCAAGATTTTCTGGATTTTTGTTTTTGTTTTGTTTTGTCTTGTTTGGTTTTTTTTTTTTTGGATGCCTTCTTATGATTTTATTTTTGTGTGTTTGTTTTGTTTGTTTGTTCATTTGTTTTATTGTTTCCTTTCTGGCTTTGGTAGGATTGTTTGAACTTGACTTTGTCTCTTTGAAATTTCATTTTATATTTATTCTCCCATTCCTTATTGTTAGCTTTTCAGCATGGCTACTTAAACTTACATTTTTCCTAGTATGATACAAGTTCAAGTTGACATCAATAAATTTTGAAACCATCTTCCCCTTGTATTCTTCTTTCTCCTCACCCTGTGTTTATCCTCACCTTCCCTCACATTCACTGACATCTCTCCCAAATTTAATTGGGTTGCCTCTCTGCTCAGTCTTACTCTTCTAATTAAATACCTTTTCCTGTATTTTCCCCCTGAAAGTTGCAGAAAATACTAGGGGAAGTTTCGTTTTTAGGAGCCCAGTGGCTTGTGGGCATTTGACCACTCTCCTTTCTTCTGAGGAAAAGACATAACTATTTGTAGAAATATTAACCAAATTTCTGGAAGTTCCGTTGTGGTGATATATTATTCATGATTTATTAAAGCTTGCCTGAGGATTCAGAAAGCAAAGTCAGCCACAAGCCATAGAAATCAGGCACACACCTCTAATCCTAGCAGCCAGAAGGTAGGAGTACACACCTTTAATCTTAGGATTCAGAATTAAGAGGTAAACAGATTTCTGTGAGTCCAAGGCCACCCAGATGTACACAAGATTGATCCAGTCCTAAAGAGAAATAGCTCACACAAAAAATGATCTCAGCACCTGTAATCACACGTCTTTAATACCAGCACCAGATGGGCATAAAACATAGGAGCAGAGCCTTCAGTAGTCAGTATCAGTCATTCATTCTTCAGTTGCATTGAGAATAGGAAGACACTGAAGTCTCAGGATTCTCCAGTTATGCTGAGGAGAGGCAGCAGTTTGGCGAAGAGCTCATGGGTTAGCCCTTTCAGTCTGAGGTAGAGTGAGAGTTAGTGCCTGCCTGCTTTGCTTTTCTTAACTTTAGCTTGGAGTTTGAACCCTAGTATTTGTCTCTGAGTCATTTGTTTTTCATGTTACATTCCACCAAAAGAGAAACAAGAAGAAAAGGGTGTGTGCTATTACCAGGCAAAGGCTTTTTCCTTGGTCCTTGACCAAGTTAAGGAACTCAGCTGAAAAACACATGGTCCGCTTAGATCTCTGTTTAGCAAAAGGAGAACACAGTGATTGCCCTCTCCAGAGACAGTCAGGTGGACTGGCCAGAGGAGGGAGGGCAGCTTCTTGGCTTCTGTGCTATGTATTTTTAAGTTTCTTATGGTCCTTTCCCTCTTGGGAAGCCATTGTTAAGCTCCTTCCCTTGGGTACCATCTTCAACTCATCCCACTCTACTATTCCTGCTCTGGACCAAGATGTCCCTGTGTTTTTCCCTCCCCTACTTATCAAGACATTTGTTGGTGAACACATGATCCCTGGGAAAATATCCAGGCATGTGAGTTTCTGATACAGCAGGAAGAACCTAATTGAAGCTTCGAGAGAATTTCTAGCCACAAGGGGAATTTCAACCTTTTAGAGACCCAGCTATAAAGACACAGCTGTAGTTTCCTTGGTTACCTCAGATTCCCATTTGTGCTAAAATGCACGTGGCATGAAATTTTATCATCTTATCCAGGTTGAACACATATGTCAGTGGCCTTTGGAATACTCACGCTTGTCCTGACCCTGACCTCATCATCACATCCACCCCTAGAGCTTTGCTGTCCCCCAAGCTGAAACTCTGCATTCATAAACACTAACTTCACAGTCCCTGCCCCACCCCATGCCCACCACTGGTAATACCATTTTACCTCTTTCACTGTAAGGCTGGCCACTCCCACTCCAGGCAGTCATGTGACCACTCATGCTGTTTGTGGTTTTCTAACTGGGCTATTTCACCCAGAGGCAATAGGAAACTGATCAAGCAAGCCCAAACCTGGGGCCAGCTTAACCTTCAAAAGCCATTTCCTACTTCCTCCAGCAAAACTGTACCTCCTACATTTTCCACAGGCTCCTGAGATAATGCTGCCTCGTGATCAACACGGCTGGGGGCATTGCATAGCAAAGTCATAACACTAGGCATCAGGCTGATTCTTCAGATCATAAAGTCCACGCCCTTCTGAGGCTTATAACTCACCATCTTCAAAGACTTTCTGTGTGTGCTTTCAAATGTTCATTCGACCTCAAACATTGCTGCCTTCTAGTTGTTATCACACCTGTGCAAAGAGCTCTGTGGCAGCCATGTGCAACATACTCTACAAACACATGTAGGAAGGCAGTGTCCCAGCTTCTCTCTTGAGGATGCAATAGTGGTGACACTTTGAGGAGAGGCATTGGCTGCATTTCTGGGCACAGGGCTCTCTGGTTATGTTGGGTCTTCAACCACCCCAGACACTCTCCTGCCTCTCTGATCTGAACAGTCACACTGGTTTCTTCCTCTTGGAATACAGTACCTTCCTATAATACCTACAAAGGAATGGCACCTCCCATCAATCCCCTATAGAGCTTTATGGCTGTCACCTCATGTTACAATGCCCAGGCTTAGCCATCCTTTTGACACCAGACATTGACATTGCTTTATAGTATTTCCCCAGCTCAAACTAAGGAACTTCTCAAGGTTCTTGTAGACAGCATCTCTTCCTCCTTCCAGAATGTTCTGGAAGCTTCTAGGAACTATTTCTCAGAGTCAGGTCAGTAGGAGGAGGCTGAAGCATGTGCATATTGTACCATCTTAAATTGGTTACCAGGAAAGTTCTGAAAGTTTCTTATCCCCAGACTTCTGTGCAAACCAGTTAAGCCTGTTACTTGAGGAAGAACAGATGCTGTGGCAGCCATGTGTTCGTCTTTGTTACAGCAAACAGGAAAATTTTTGGTGGCCAAATATTTTGACAAAAGCTCTGAGATTTCTTTTCTGTACTTTCCCCTAAGGAATAGCTTTCCTTAAGCCCAGATAGTTAATGGATAGTAGCTAGCCTAAAAATACATGTCCCTTTGTGTCTCCCTTGCCCTACCTCCTACAGAGGTTTTTGTGTACCTACAGAGTTAACAGAAATCTTTTTTCCTTAGCAACTAGTTATGAATTTATGGTTGGCCTAGGAAACCTTCATAGAAAATCCTACCAGGTATAGAAACTGAGGATTCAGAGATGGAGATTTAAGGCTGAATTTAAGGTATATGAAGAGAAAAAAAAAACAAAGAAAAAAGAAACCTCCCTCTGTTCTTGTGGTTCTTACTTGGAGCTTTGTGTATTACCCTGGCTGAACAAAGTTACAGGGAGAAGGGAGTTGTTTATCTGTGTGACAGACATGAGCTTGGGCGGGTTCTGTGGGGTGTAACTCAAATGGGAGGTGAGATTTGTATGAAATGCAATAGATCTTGGGAGAAAAGACAAGTGGGTTGTTTAGGACTATTAACAGGAGGTAGAAAATCTCTGACAGTAACTTTTCAGGTACAAGTGGTCTTCCCATCTTCTTCAGGGTCATAAAGCCCATATGGAAAGGGGTAGCTTATGATGACCTTTATCCCCTCCCCAACCAAAATTGCTGCTTTTAGGCAAAAAAAGGAAAGACTGAAAAGGTTTTTTATCCTGATTTGTTTACTATCAAATCTCTTCAATTCAAAGTAACCTTTATATCAATTCTGAAGCCTTAAGTGAGTTCCTACTTCACCTGCAATAACTATTAGCTTCGACGAGATGGGGCTGTTAACTTCTCTTCCTCCTCTCTCTCCCCCTCCTCCCCACCACTATCACCCACCAAAGGAAAAGAGAAGGGGAAAGGACAGGGACATGAGGGAAGGCCTAGGAGTCTGCAAGACTCTGCAAAGTCACAGCACTCAAAATCCACTGCTGGGGATACTCTTTAATGGAAATGAAAGCAGACTGGAGTTCCCATCCCTGCTGGCCAGAGGCTGCTGGCAGATAAAGACAGAGGAATTAGACCTTAGGGATTCTCCAGGACCTGGTGAACCCTTGGCTTTTAAGAGCTGCAGATGGAGAGGGGTGGACCAAGCTTATTTCATTTTCCAAGAGCTAGTGAATCCTACTGGCCAGGGTAATATGCAAATGTCTGCAGCTGGAGATTTTGAGCTGGCTGGCCACAGAAGAGACTCACCTCCTTCTGTTCCTCCCCCCACCCCCACCCCGTGTCCCTGGAGCTGCATCCCTCTAGGGACAGCAGTTTTTGTTTCAAGGACTTTTTAAATGTCCCGAAGTGCTGTCTTTCAGCATTTGAGCTGTGTCCAGGCTTCCCCACAGCCACCCTTTCTGTCACTACTTAGGAAAAATGTCCTTTGTCAGACCAAGTTTCCAATGGCAAGATGAGGAAAGTTCTAGAAATAATGACATTTGTACAACAATTTAAGTCTTCTTAATGTCAGAGAACTGCACACCTGAAAATGGCTAAAATGAAATAATTGCTTTGTAAGGATCACCAGCCTATATATAATTCACACTGCCAGAGAAACTAGGATACAAGGAGGAACCTAAGAGAGTCATACAAGGTCCCTCACAGAAGGGGAAAGGAACAAGATCTCCTGAGCATATTGGGAGCAGGGGGGAGGGGGGAGGGGGGGTGGGAGGGGAGTGAGGGGAGAGGGAATTAGGAGAAAGAGAAGGGGAGAGAAGGGGAGAGGAGAACATGTAAGACCAGGATGAATGAGTTGGGGAACAAATAAAAGAGAACAAGAGAGAGAGAGAGAGAGAGAGAGAGAGAGAGAGAGAGAGAGAGATACCATAATAGAGGGAGCCATTATATGTTTTAAGAGAAAACTGATTATAGAGAAATATCTAAAACCTACAAGGATGACCCCAACTAATAATCTGAGCAACTGTGGAAAGGTATCCTAAATGCCCTTCCTCGATAATGAGATTGATAACTAACTTATATGTCATCATAGAGCCCTCATCTAGTAGATGATGGAAACAGAAGCAGACACTCAGAGCTAAACACTGAGCCGAACTCCTGGAATCCAGTTGCAGAAAGGGAGGAGTAATAAGAAAAGGAGTCAAAACCAAGCTACAGAGACCCACAGAGACAGCTGAACAAGGAGGAGCTCATGAACCCCCAGATTGATAGCTGGGAAACCAGCATTGTACTGACTCAGACCCCCTGAACGTGGGTCTCAGTTAGAAGGCCTGGGCAGTCTAAGGGACCTCTGACAGTGAAACCAGGATGTATTCCTGGTGCATGAAAGGACTTTGGGAGCACATTCCCCATGGAGGGACATTCCCTTAGCCTAGAGGCAGGGGAAAGGACCTAGTCCCTACTCCAAATGACAGATTTTGATGATCCCTCCTGGAAAGCATCACCCTCCCTATAGAGTGGGATGGGAGGAGAGTCAGGGGGCATGGAAGGGAGGGAGAGGGAATTGGGATCCATATGTAAAATAAGAAAAATAAATAAATATATATAATAATTGCTTTATATATTTTACCACAGTAAAAATTCCTTTGTTTGATTTTAAAGTGACTTTTAGAGAAATAATTGCCATACCATACACTAAAATGCATATAAGTTCGTGATTTGAAGTACACTGGACAAACATATTCAGAGGGTAAACAAACTCATCACTAAGAACTCCTCCCCACTATCTGTAATCTTTTTCTTACTCTTGCCACATCCTGGCACCATTTAGCCCATGAAACCACTGGTCTGCATTATATTGTTGTGAACTGGTTTACATTTCTTATCATTTTGTATGGATGAATTGAAAGACACCTGCTCTCTTCTTGGTTGTTACCTTTGGGTTGACAAGAGATTCATCCAAATCACCATATTTACCAGTAGTGTGTTCCTTTTTGTTGCTGACTAGCCTTCTAATGCATGGATGGACCACAACTTACTTTATGCATCCATCTGTTGGGTATTCTGCCTGAGTTAAGTTTTTTCTATTAACCACAAAATCACTATGAATATTTATATAGACGTCTTTGTGTCTACATAAGCTTTGTCTCTTTTTGTAGGTAAATAGTTGTATGTGTTTGATGTTTTTTTAAAAATGACAAATAATACTCCAAAGTTAAAATCTTAAACTTTAACTGTCTACCTCACACACCCAAAAGAGGTATTGCCCAGATAAGACTAGCCTGTGAGTGTGTCTATGGATGAACGTTTTGATCACTGATTGATATAGGAGGGCCAAGTCCACAGTGGGCAGCCCCATTCCTTTGGCAGATAGTCTCAGGCTGTATGGGAAAACATGAGCCTGAGTAACCCAGCAAGCTTCATTCCTCCATGGTTTCTGCTTCAAGTTCCTGCTTTAGTTCTTGCCCTCACTTCCTCAGTGATGGAGTGTGACCTGGAATTGTGAGCCAGAGTAAATCCTTCCTCCTTTCAATTGACTACCTCAGCTTGTTTTTCTCTTGACAACAGAAAGTTGGCTGAAACAGAACTACGGTCTCAGCATACTAATAGTCATGTCATTTCTGTTAACTTCCTTTTTGTTAAAATGGGAAAACAGAAATACCTACCTTGTTGGAATCATGTGCAAGTGTATAGAAAGTAACAATAGACACATGGCAAAAGCACTCAAGAAATGAGAGCAGAGCCATCTTTCCTAATCCCAGGCACATGGGGCTATGAAGCCCACTTGATGTCATATGTGTCTTCAAAGAGACCTCCCTAGATTTTCTCCAGGAAATTCCATTGTACAGATAGGAAGCAGAAAGTCAACAGACCATACACTGAAGAAGTCATCCTTAGAAAACGCAATGACCCATCTTCATTGTCAGCTGGAGTAGAATAGGGTCACTTAGGAAACAGCTCTGTCTGTGTTTGTCTGTGAGAATGCTTCCAGAAAACTTCCCTGAGGAGGGACAACAGACCAGACTTAGATGAAGGCTATGGTTCTGGGACTGAATAAGAAGAAAAGAAGCAAAGAATGCCTGCATCTACCTTGCTGGTTCCTGACTGAGATGATTGACCAGAGACGATCCTGCCACCATACCTTCCTTGCTGTGATGGAATGTACCCAGCATTAAACAAAATAGTCTCCTTTCCCCCTCTTTTTGTCATAGCAATGGGGGCAGTAAATAATCCACAAAATCAGCATGTCCAGAGCTGGGGATGTAGGTCAACAGTAGAATGTTTGCTTCCCTAGGATCCAAGAGGCCCCAGATTCACTTTCAGCAGCACAGACAAACAAATACATAAATAAAATAAAAAACTCAGTAATTTCTAAGAATTGATATATTTATTGGGAAATGTTTCATCTTGCTGGCTACAAGTACACAGACAGTGTAAACCTTAGTTTCCTCTTCTATAAATGGGACTATAACCTTACCTCACAGGGCTGTCCTGAAGATTGAGTGATAAGACAACCTGTATACAAATTCCCACCACCTAGTCCAGCAAACAGTGGGCACTCAATAAATGTTAGTACCTATTACCTTCAACATTCTTTCCTATTCTTAGTTCACTGCAACAAAATTAGGAGTTACCCTTCCTCATCTGGAAGTCTGGAGTCCCATCCTGCTCCTTAAAATGGAGTCATTGCATTCTGCCTCCTGCAGCTTTAGTTCTGAGAAAAATCCTTCCTTCCTTTAGACAGAGCTTGCCTAGGGAGCAGGGACTTTGTCTGACCCGAGTCTGCATGCCTCAGACTGCCCACTTCACACTAGGTACACAGTAAATGTGTACCGAATTAGGTGCTGAATGAATGACTAAGTAAATGACATTGCAGTTATAACAGAAGCTGTGAGGGAAAATTAATTTGCAGATGGAAATATTACATTGTGTACCCAATCTTGCAAAACAATGAGGCACAGCTTGCAGGAGTTTCAAACACTTTTTCAGAAATTTAATTGCCAGTTAATTTTCCTGCAAAACACAATAACCTCTACAAGCTGAAGGAAATAAAGCGCAGCTTTGGAAACCTCATTAAGCTCTGCCTCAAACCGCACTGGCTTTTTCTGAGTTTGAAACCGGAAGATACAAGCTGCTCTAATTGGTACTGTCTTTGTTCACGTGTGAGGTGCCTTTATTCTACTTCCTCCCCTCCTCACATCCTGCCCAGGCCTAACCTGTGACTACAGAAGCGAGGGTAACCTAAGCAAGCCAACCCTGAAATCTGTCACAGTGTTATCCTGGGATAACTGTTAGTCTGAGACCATGATCAGTACTCAATCTGAAACCATGATTGGATTTGATTGAAGTATGTCCCCCAACCCCCAAATCCCACCCCACCACCGGTTCCTACATTCAAACACTTGAGCATCCCCTTCTTGACACCATTTAAAAAGACTATAGAGCCTTTGAAAAGCAGGGCCTAGCTGGAGGAAGTGGCTCTCTGAGGAGCCAGGCCTTGAGCTTTACACACTGACTCTACTTCCTGCCCAGACTGTACTGCCTAATCCTCTAAGATGTGACCAAGCAGCCTTTTGTTTCTGCAGCCACTAAATAAAGTAAACCGTTCCCACCACCATGCCTTCCCCACCATGAGAGACTGAACCTACACACCACTAACCAACATGAACCCTTCTCCTAAGCTGTTCTTGTCAGGTGTTTGGTTATAGCAATAAGGAAAGCAGCTAACATGGGGCCCAGGATCAGAACTCAGTTTGAGACCACCATCCAGGCTCAGTTGTGACTAGATTCAGGGCTCCATCTGGGACCATAACCTGAATACAGCCTCAGCAGTCACCCATGTTTACCATTACCCCCCCCCTCTCTCTCTCTCTCTCTCTCACACACACACACACACACACACACACACACACACACACACACACACACACACATACACCATGGAGCTACAACTCAAGCCAGAATTCAGCCAAATATTACACAAACAGGAGGTTCCTACCACACTGCTCAGTGAATACTTATTGTGTTAGAGAGAGCCTCAGGGTTCCAATAGGAGGCAAACAGGAACAAGAGGACATCACATGCCTAGAGAGAAGGGACCCAGAATTCAAGTGCACCAGATAGAGATGAAGTTTGCCTTGACCTATTTAAGTAGCCAGAGAACTGCATCTGTCACCTTCAGTTCCAAGGTCACCCACATTGAGATCTCAGAGCCCCACACAGCCAGCCTAGAGACGCGATCCCTCCAGCCAGATTGTACCAGCTCCAACACAGGCTGTCACCTGCCCATAGAACTGCTAAGTGGGTCAGCACTTTCCCATCACTCTGCTGATTGACAGTATGTAAAGTAACTGGGGTACCTCAGCCACCGCAACAGCAGTGAACTTGCATCTGTGGCCACATTGTCACTCTGGGAATAATGTAAATTCCCACCAGCCCCCTTTTGGGGACATTCATGTATTCTTGAATGTACTGTTTGTCCCTTGCTTGGTCTCCCCTCTCTGTTTCCTCCTATGTCTCGTGTGAAGGACACTTTTGAGATGAGGGTGAGCCGCAATGGAGGAAGATATAAAATTAATCAAATATGACAGACTAGATGTGGCCTGCAGCTCATCAGCTGATAGTCACCTCATTGGACTGGAATTTCTTGTTTACTATTAGCTGTGTTTGTGAAGGAGCAGCATCAGGGTCACTCCTCACAATGACGACTAGAGAAACAGAAAGTGAACACCAGCAAGTGCAGGTCCAATACTTAAATTCTCCAAGATTCATATAGGATGGTTATTTGTGTTTTGTTTGTTTCATTGGGTCTAGAAAGAAGTGTTCCTCACATCCCTGAAAATGCTTGTTGCCAAGGCTCTTACTACTAAAGGGATTTACACCAATGCAACAGAGGTCAGAGCCTGAGTGAGATATGTAACTCAAGGGCTTGAAAAAAAAAAAAAAACGAAGCTGGTTTGCTTTGCTTGCTGAGCAGACAGCCTGTCTGCCAGGGGAGAAGTTGAGAAGAAGTCCCTTCCTGGGGAGTGTCCCGCTTAGAAGCTAGGTGCACAAGAGGGGAATCATAAATTCCTCTGAAGGGCTCATCCTCTTTGTTATTCAGAGAGGGTCATTTGTATTTAAAGAATATCAAACAAACTGGCTCAGTTTGGTTTATGAGCCATAGAGAGACGGCACAGGTGAAACAAAGGGTTTGCAAAAAGAGTAGTGCTGGGAGTTATCTAGAGAGACAGAGTACCCTGAGCCCACTGAGGATTCCATTAAGGTGAGTCCTGCTGAAAGGTTTTACTCTGTTCTTGTCAATGCTGCAATCTGGCCATCTCTGTCCTGAAAATGGAACGGTGTTCATGCCGGAATAAGGACAGGACACACATCTGCTGTACAGAATCACATGTAGGCAGGAAGTATCTCAGGATGTATGCTTGTCCATGATTGGACGAAGGTTGGGAAATACATAGCCGTGTGAGTTTTGCTTTTATAAGTCCCTGACTAATGTAATTCACTGCCATACTCTGGGAATCCATGGACATGGCCAGTATTTAATAAAGCTTGATTCAAATTTGGTTCAAAAATTGTAGTAGTGGTCTTATTCTCATTGGGATTTTAACACTGTGTGTGTGTGTCCATGTGTATTTTGTGTGTGTGTATTTATGTTTACGTATTGTGTATATATTATGTGTATTGTCTGTATGTGTGTATTGTGTGTATGTATGTGTCATGTGTGTGTGTGTGTGTGTGTGTGTGTGTGTGTGTGTGTGTGTTGTGGTGATGAGGACAGAATTCTGATTCAGAAAGCCCAGATTCACACCCTGTCCAGCATCATGAAAGCTGCTGACTTCTCAGTGCCTCCGTTCCCTCAGTCATAAAATACAAACTTATAGAGACAATTGTCATGTGTCTTCCTCACATGTGGACTCCAGGTTTTACATGCATATGCCTGTGTATATACATTTAGAGATGACATATGTAGCAGGTGATTCTGATTATCAACTTGATGGGATTTGCAATCTCTGAACACATCTGTGAAGGATTCTCCAGATTAGCTTGGAAGTTCTGTTTCCCTGCCACGATGGGATGAGGCCCATCTGCCTTACTTTAAGCCCTGACCATCCTTATTATCTGGAATGCTCACTCACTGACCAGCACCGAGATGGCAAGAATGGTGTGCACAGCCTAGTCAATCCTGTCCCACGGGGGTAACTGCAATGGCTGGCACTCATAGTAGATACTGAAAGTCATCTAGAGGATTTAAGACACATGGGGAACTGTAGAAGTCATCTGTGTCAGTATGAAGCCATTGCATTTAAGGGACTTGAGTGCCCATGCAGAAGGGTAGAGACTGAGGTTTCACTGTCCACAGTAAACATCTGCTGGGCTAACAGCTCACTCGATAGTATTTCTATACCTATTTGCTTACTTCCCAGACAGACCTTCTTGCTGAATCTCCTCAAAGTCTTCTGTGTATTTTTGGTGCTTGAATCAGGACTTTATACACAAAAGAGAAAGATGAGAGACTGACTCATTAAAAAAAAATTTATTTTTTTAATCTTCATCTGTCACTTTGATAGCATATGAAATTAGGCCATAGGGTAAGATAGAAGTTCGCAAAGGTGATGTTGGAATCCAGCCTTGGTGAACTGCATGTTAGGATCCATTTCAGGCCTTAAAATTGTCAAAAGCATTCCCTGGGGAGCCACTGTCTCAGCCACCATCTCATTACACACACCCTAGGGAGAGCTAGGCGTTTGCTTCTGAGATTTCGCCCTCTGTGGTACTTAATTAGTCATAGCTCACAGTAATTGGCTTTTTTCCTCGGGATGATATTATCCAAGACCTAGGCTAACATAGGCTGCCTGGGATGGAGCTGTCAGCCAATCCAAACCCCTGAGGTCTTCATGAGCCCAGAGTCTGAATGGGGAAGAGGCCAGAATATGTTTCTTCCGATCATGGGGAATGACAGGTTGGAATTTCACAGCACATTTTCTTGAACATAAAGGAAAGAAAGGCAAGTGTAGGGATGGTTTGGCAGCAGATGGTGAGCAGCATCAGTCGGGAGAATCTCTTTGGGATAGAAAGAAGAGTGGTAGAGATGCTTGCATCAAGGATGACAGTAACTCCCACCTGCCTGTTATGTCTGTATATTCTAACCTCAAAGGCTTCCCACAGGGAACTAGGAACTAAAGAGCTGTTTCAGTCTGAACCAGTACCAGTCAATGCCTCTCAAAAAGCAACTGAATTAAAGTTAACCAGAGTCTAGCTGGGTTGCCATTCAGGACCAATAGCAATGAGCCAAGTCTTCATAGCAGAGGACTGACTCCCACAGAGGACACTGCAGAGTTTGGGCCAGGAATACCACAAGCTGAGGATGGCCAATCTTCTCCAGGAGACAGGGATGGGAAATCTGACAGCCATCAGAGAACAAGATGGTCTCTGCCTACTGAAGCCTTTGCCTTGCTGCAGCCCTGACAAGATCTCCTGAGACACACTTACATCACAAACACCCCTACTGGATGCAGAGAGAAAGACTAAGCACAGCTTCCAGAGTTAGCCTGAGAGAACAGACTAGTCTAAATGAAGCAGTGTTTTACAAGTTTCTCCATGATCTTCAGAAGATTCTAGAAAGGCAAAGGTTTAGGAACTGTCAGAAACTGGAGAAGACTAAACATATGTGACTATCAAAACAGGATTCCAAGTTAGATCCCAGACCAGAAGTTAGACATTAGTGGGAACTGGAAAAATTGAATAAAGTCTAGTCACTAGTAACCAGCGAAGTTTCTTATTTCAGTAACTGTAGTGCTCATACAAAATATTCATGTGGGCTGAGTTGAGGATAAAGTGTAGACCTTTTTGGTTGGTTGGTGTTCTTTCTTTCTTTGGTAAATTAATGGATCTGACTAAGACTTTTGTTTTTACTGAAATAAATTCAGTTATTTGATCTTTCTCCCCAAACTGAAAACCAAGATCATTATTCTCAAAACAAAATTAACTAGTAAAAATGAATTATTATGGAAGCCCACCCAGGGAGATGCTGACCAAAGGATGTAAAACTTCATGCTAGGTAGGAGGGAAAAAATAAAATCAAAGTTCCATTGTATAAAATGATGACTGATTAATGGCACTGTCCTGTACTTTGAAAATGACTAAGAATGTAGATCTTTTTGGTGCCCTCACCACAGTTGGAAGTATGCAAGAGAATTCATATGTTAATTAGCCCAATTTAGCATTCTATAATGTGTACATACTCTAAGATCTCAACTATGCAATGCATGCATGGAAACTTTGATAATTTAAGAGCAATTCAGCTAATTTAAATATGAATATGGAGTAAGATAGACACTGCTGCCCACTGGTGGCTCTGAACACCTCTGTGAAAATGGAAATTAACAACTGTGTAGGAGCCTTAAAAATCTATGTGCACCTACCCCCAGCTTCCTCCTGGATGGAAGGGGATTTGACAAGTGAATCATTTTCTCACCCTGTGAATCAGTTTTAGTGTCTTGTCTGAGAGCCCATAGTACATACACATGGGCTTCTTGTTCCTGGAAAAGGGAGCAAACACTGTGGTTCTGAGACTGAGGGACGAGTCAGCAGCCCCTGCTGGAATGCAGGTTCCCTCTAGCACAGGAGACAGGAGGTGTCCCACAACAGTGATCAGAGTCAGAACAGTATTCACAGAATATTCCCATAAAGAATTTTTTAAAGTAAGCTTATACATTATAGCAGTCAGCTATTGCTACATAACAAATGACCTCTAAACTTAGGGGCATACAACAATAACCTCTTGTTATCAGGCACTAAGATTGTACAGTTATTTGGGGCAGCCTGGGACCCCCACAAACAAATTAGAACAACTCTGACCTGGCCTGTCATTCTCCTGGGACCACTCATCTACCTGGGGCTTGCTTCTCCTCTCATGGTGAAGGCTGAAGCATGAGAGAGGAATCTCCAAGGAAACACATCTCAAATCCTTGTTCATGTCACATCACTAACATCCTGTTAGCCAGAGCAAGCCACCGTCAAGTCCAACACCACCTGAGTGGGGGTGTGCCCTTGGAAGGAAGAGAGAATGGATGTTAGTTGAATTTTTATAAAAGGCATCCATATTTTACAGATAGGTGTCTTTAGGTTTCATATGCCATGGCTTGTGCACAAATATGGGATGTGTGAATAATCTCAAGGGAGGGGTTGATGATGGGCTGTCTCTAGAGAGAAGTGAGAGATGGGCCAGCAATGGTGAGGCTTCACCACTATTAAGTCTTTGAATTTCATGGAGTTTTTTGTTGTTTGTATTTTTTTTTTTTTTTTTTTAGGGTTTTGTTGCTATTTGTTTGTTTTGAGAAGTGAAGTCCCAGCACTATATCCCAGGGCATTTCAATAGTAATTTGATGCCCACTAGGATGGTTGTGAAATAGGCAAGGAGGGGATTTCAGCTAATCGTTGGAAATGAGAATGAAATTTAAATCCCCAAAAGGTCAGAATGATAAAACCAGGTCATCCCCACATTCAGATCAGCAATGTGCCCGCCCCTGCTCTGCACCCCCCACACACTGTGGTGGTGACCCAGTGTCCACCCGTACCACTCCATGCTAGGCCCCCTCTGAGGATAAGCACATGCATAAAGCACACAGCCCTACTGAGACAACTCAGGGTGTGATAAGTCTCCTAGAAATCATTGGGTCCAACCCGGGCCTTCTACATATTTTACCCATGAATGAAGAGAGGCCAAGAAGTGGGTCTGTCCGTCTCTGTTGCTCTTGTTTCTTGTGGGACCTCATTCACACTTCTTACAAGGAAGAGCTTAGAGTAGTTGTTCTACACCTGTTGATCTCCACCCCTTTGGGGGATCCAACGACATATTCACAGGTTACCATCAGAAAACAGCTATTTATATCATGATTCATAACAGTAGCAAAATTACACTTATGAAATAGCATAAAAATAATTTTATGGTTGACCATCAGCACAACAGGAGGAACTGTATTAAAGGGCTGTAGCATTAGGAAGGTTGAGAACCACTGGCTTAAGGGATTGAAAACCTTGTAAGTGACATCATTTTGTAGAGCAGGGAGCAGGATGCATGGCTAGAACCCAGGAGGCTCTTCCTTGGCTTGCTTAGCAGGAATCTGTAATCTCACTGGAGTAGTTAACTGAGTTCTCAGAAAGCAAGAGGTTCTGCTCCCTGGAAAAGCCAAGTGTTCTGTGCCACCCGTGCAGCTTGGAGCTTGTTCTGTGATGGGGCGTGCAGATGCAGATGGCGCAAAGCTTTTCTCTACAGCAGACTTCATGCCTGAGTTGGGGTGGATAGAGTATCTTAAGTTCCTTCTCTACTACTCAATCCATATGCTTCTTACCAAAGTCCAGTGCCTGTGGAAGGGCCCAAGTGGCGACTGCCTTAACTATCTACCCCAAGCCACACGTTTCTAGATTAACTTTCCAACATCCAAGGCTCCAAGAAAGCCATATTTTCCTCTTGCCCGAGTTCCTCATTTCCCTTCTCATCTTTAGGGCCCCACAGAAGGCAACCAAGAACCGCGTGGGAGGAAAGGAAAGCCAGCGCCAGATGCTGGTGAGTGGGACCCGCAGAGTCCTGCTTAAGCCATTTTCAACTTGGTTGAAATGGGAGCATCTGCGAGCCGCGCTGAAAGCTCCTGCAATGAGTAATGTCGCAGAGCGAGCACTAGGAACAAATGGATGCTAATTATTTTGTGCAAGGCGAGACACGGGAAGAATTTAAACAGGGGGTCTGACAGAGCAGATGGTGTGGAGTTGAGAAGCTCAGGGAGGCCTGGCTGTACACTCCATGGAAGGGGCCGCCCCAGGCACTGCTCTGCCTGATACCCCACTCCACAATCCCCAGCCTGCATTCCAGTTCCAGGCCCCTGCTGATTCTGCAGCTGGCCCCAGCTGGGCTTGCCAGCTTCCTCTCTGTGGTAGGAAATCCCAGAGGCTGGAATAGAGGAAACACCCACTAGCCCCACAGGGAGACTGATCAGGAACAGCTCAGGGTTTAGGGATAGCTCTTTCGAGCCCATCCCCCAGGGAAAGTGATTCTTGCTGCCCACTCCCTCATCAGAGCTGACCCAAGGAACTGTGGTTAGTCCCTCCTCAGTTCTCCTGTTGCCCTTCAGGCCACCCCTCAGTGGATGGCCTCAATCCTGGTGACTGTCTTCTGAGGATAGTTGTTCTCCCAGCTCTGGCCACTTCCTGTGGACCTTCCTAGTTTGATGTCACATCCTCTCTACAGCCTTTCTGGCTGCCTCCTACCTGCACCCCAGCTGGGATCAACTGACATTTGTTTACACACCATCACTCTGAAGGGTGCAGTGACCAAGTCTCTCTAGGACTGGGGTCTAACCAGTTCACCCAAAGTTCCACTGGAGTTGGGTTTTGAACTTTGCCAGATGGAGAAGAGCTGGCCCCTGGAGGGCAGGATGGGCCCATGACTACTCCTCAAGATGCTTAGCCCCTTGGCAGTCAATGAGGCAACAGGGCAGAATTCCCCTGGGTGAACCCTCAACAACTCAGATCCCACACCAGGAACCATGAGAGGAAGAGACAGTTGTAGACAGGATCAGGACGAAAGTCAAGTCTCCCAGTGATCAATGCTATGACCCTTTGTCCACATCATGGGACAAACTGGCAGTCCCTGCATGTGTATCAGGCTTGAGGTGTGCCTGAGGCTACTGTGAGCACTTTACACTGATTGACTGCATCAGTCCTCTCCATGGTCCTGTGAGTCTAGAAACTATAGTCACAAGCATTTTACAAATAAGAAATCAGGATGAGAGTGATGAAGTAACTGGCCAAGGTCACATAGCAAGTAAGCCCCAGAGCTGGGGTGGAAATTGTGAGTGCATCTGTGGCCACATGACACATGGGGATCAATGCCAGTGTGTTCTGTCACTTGCTTACCCAAGTGGGCTTCCCTGACCTCCAAGAGGATGCCCAAGGCAGGGGTCAGCTTTCCAGAGAAAGCCAGGGATAAGCCAGATGTGTTTCTAAATGCCATTCCCTCAGTCACCTCCAGCCATATCCATTCATTTTTAGCAATGGGGCTATTGTCTTAAGCCTTTCAAATATATAAAACATCCTGAATTCATCCCACACTGGAGATAGCCAGTGCAGAGAAAGCCTATGGACATTTGGGATAAAGAAGACCCGAATTCTAGGGTCAGTTCTGTTTCTCTTGTTAACTGTGTGACCTTGGACAATAGCCTGAACCTCTCTGTGTCTATGACTGATTACCCAGAATATAATGAGCAATCATGGAACACTATGGGGGCACCAAGAAATGGGAGACAGATGGATGTGAAACACAAGGCTCTAAGTAGAGTAGCAGAGGTAGGTGTGAGAAAGAATTAAGTACAGAAGGGCAGGGTTTTCTTCATGGAGCCTTGAGTACGGGAATGAAATATGGTTAGTGAGTGAGTCCAATATTGCAGAGGGCTTGGGTACTCGAGGACCAAAATGCAAACTCAAGTGATTCCAGCAGGTAGGGAGGGAGATGGTACAAAAAGATATCCATTTAAAGATGTCAGAAAGACCAGCATGAAAAACTGGGGAAACTGTTTAATTCACCCAAAGCTTCCCTTTCAGAAAGAAAACACTATTCACATTTGACATGTTCTCTCTTGACTTCCCCTCTCCAAGAGTAAGCAGAGATAAAAGCATAACCATTGGGAGGGGATGGCTAGACAGAGCACTAATTCACTAATAACATATAGTTGTCTCCCATGGCACTGTAGTGCAGTTCCCAGCACCATGCCAAACACTGCACAACAGCTCCAGGACATCCATCGCCCTCTTCCAGCTGTTATGGACACCTGCACTCACATGCACATGCATGCAGAAATACACACAATTTAAAGTATAAATGTTATGTTTTAAGCATAGTCACAGAGATGAAAGTGTATCTTAGCGCCTGGAAGGTCACAGCATCTACAGCTGTGTGTCTTGCTGTTCCCACCTGTCACTGTTGCCAGCATTTTATATTTTCATTGGAATTCTTTCTATGATTTTCTAATGATTCACAATTTACCAGATGGAGACGCTACAGTCTACCGCTTCATCTTAATGGTAGACTGTTAAGACTGGATCTAATTTAGTACTACAGCATACATCTTTGTCTCCATAGGGTACATTTCTAGAAAGGGAATTCTGATGACAGTAGAAATGCCTTAAGGCTTTGACAGGCCCTTGTTGAGCACCCTCTCATCATCTAGGAGCAAGAATTCATCTATCCATAGCCTGCATATTACAGTGCTTAAGAGATTACACATATCTAGATGCATGGAATTACAAGGTTGAGACACTGGCTCTTGTTGCAGCTTCCATGAAAATGATGCTCTTTGCCTAGCCTCAGCCTCAGGAACAGTGAGACTTCCTGCTTGATGTGCTGGTTGCCGATGGCAGTCCCTGCCAGTAATGAGTTGCAAAATCCATAGCTTGCTCCTTGTCGCTCCCTGCACTGGTGACTAGGAGGTGGACAAATGGCTCTGCCTGCTGCCCTGGTTCCCAGAACCCACTTCCTAGCAATACAAGGGAGCCATTTGTCATTCTGCCACAGAGCTCAGCTCTGCCAGACATCTCATTCTGCTTCCCCTGCCAAGGACACAGCTCAGAAGAGCTCACTTGAATCTTGGGTTTTGTGGAGCAAATAGAAAACCGAGACACTGGGTCTAATTTGTTGTGTGACCTTGGGTGAGGTACTAAGTCTCTCTGGGCTTCAGCATCTTCAGTTGGACTGTGATGTCACAAGAGTCATCCTCCAACCCCCATTTTTCTCAAAGAGAAAAGTGATCACCTTGTTCTGACTGATGGCCAGAGCCTGACCCACTATGATCTAGAAGAAGGCTAAAAGTCTTATTCCTGGCCATGTAGAAGGAAGCTGTACAGTGCAGGGTGGAGCTGAGGCTGGAAACACTGATAATAGCCTGGATGTCCCAAAACCATCCACCCTGTCCTGAGGAAATGAGGCCGGGTCCAGGTGAGGTCAGCACACAGAATGATGAAACAGCAAAAAAAGGAAGAAGGCAGAGGAGGCCCTCAGCATCATCTCTGCCACAGACTCTGTGCTCTGGCCTGCTGTGGGGGAAGGTCTCTCTCCATTTGCTGGAAAATACACAGCCAACTCTTCCGTGGAAGCCTGCTTTTCTAGATGCTCAGTTCCTGCTCTTTCCTGAGAAAAACAAGTAGGGGAAAGGTTTGGGGAGGAGCAGTCTGCAGATTGAAGAAACAAACAAGGGGAGCAGTTGGCTTCAGAAGGCCCAGGAAGGAAAGAGAGCTTTTGTTTGCCTCTTTCCCCCAGTGTTCTGGTTTTAAAGGAAGTCTGTCTAAAAGGATGACAAACAAGATGCCTTGGAGTTGTGCATGGGCGTGTCTCCCAGTCTTGACGCAAAATGAAAAATGCAATTCTATTTATTTCATTGCTTTTTGAATCTGACTAGGGATTTGAATTTGTTCTAGTAAATTGCAGCTTGCAAGAGCCTCGGGTGCCAATGCAATTCCTGGAAATGAGGGATAAGATTGTGCACAGAAGACTCAAAAATAACTCGGCACACCTCCGAGGGGTTTGTGTCTTGGCAGGGGAGAAACTTGCCAGGATCCTGCCCTTGATTGCTGGTGAGCCTAAGGCTGGCAATGGGACCTTAAGTCTGCTAGCTGCAAGAGAGGGGCATATGGGCCTGCATGTTCTAGTGACCTTGCTATCAGAATTGCTCTGTGGACCTCTGAGGCTGAGCGAGTGTACAAAGGCAAGAATCCTGGAAGCAGACATCATCAGTGGCATGTTAAACATAAGTAGGTAGGTAGAACAGGTATTTGTCAGTGTGCAGGTAATAACCCTGTGTGCTCCCAGGATTCCTGGCTACCTCAGTGCTCAGTGGGGGCACACCTACAAACTCATGCTGAGGAGACCACCCACAGCACTCTCTTTAGACCCTCTTTTAGTTTTATTTCTGGCCTGATACCCCAGGACATTTTATTGTTAAGGACTGAAATAATATTCTAAGATTCTACAAAAGCAGGCAGGACAGGAAAGTCTCATAGTGGTGGAGATCTGAGACCTGGGGATCATGGAAGCCTCAGCCAGACCTTCATGTTGCACCCCCCCATACTTCCCCTTTTACAGCAGCCCTTCCCCATGTTGGTGTGTCTACTCTCTTCTCCGTTCTCCCTTTTCCAGTGCTACACTCCCCTCTGCTGAAAGAATCAAACTTCAGCCCCTGTGAGTCATGGCTGATGTCCTGAAAATTTTGCAGACTGAGACAATGAAAGCTGCTGTCAAGCAGTGGGCACAGCCCACTCAGTGTCTCTTCAATCCAAGTGTCCCAGGTTTAGTCACTCAGTTTACAGTTCCCCAGGCAGCCCTGTCCAGCTATGGTGCTGAGAAAGTGAATTCATCTAGCCCATGGATGTTTCCTGTGTACCAGCCACACACTGAGCAAGGAACTGTCTCTGCACAGTGAGTGAGTAAGGTAGGGTTGTCCTTGCTCTCATGAGGTTCAAAATGACATCAAGTTAAATAATGGCATGAATAATCAGATTGTGCTGTAACAGAGAACAGTATGTCATGAGTGTATGGGGCTGGGTACAGTGGTAGGCTAAGACCCAGGGTTCAGTCCATAATGCCACACAGAGTAGAATAAGGACTATGTTCACAAGGAGAATCTGGGAAGTTTTCACTGCAAATTTGATATGTAAGATGAAAACTGAAAGATCCCTGGAGAAATATCAGGAGAAGGGAAGAATGTTCTAGGCAGGAGAAACTACATGGGCAAAGGCCCCAAGGCCAAGAGGCAGAAAGCACAGTGCATGCAGGGAATTTCAAAGGTTGTTACAGGTGGAGTGAGTGAGCCAGAAATCAAAGGACGCAAAATGAGTCTGTCTTGTCCTGAGTCACATGAGCTGACTGTAGAAGTTGTTTTAAGGGTTTCTGTTTTCTCCTTGGAAACACAAAAGTTTAATCAAAATGTATTCATCAGGAGAAAGGTGTGAGCAGCTCTCAAGGACATGGAGCAAGGCTCTGACCCACTGTGAATCACAGCATTGATACCCATTCTACATTCTGGGGCCCCCAAGAGTAATGGATTCTCTCACAGCATGTGAGCATCTGGTTGCCATTCAGAGTAAGTTCCACAGCAGTCCTGGGGGCTCAGTGCTGCTGTGATCTGTTTTGTAGCAGAGACTCAAGGGTACAACTTGCCTGAGCTCTGGAAATTACTCCACAGCAGAACTAGGAAAGGGGCCCAGGCTGGCAGTCCACGGGGCTCAGCTGGTAGCTACCAGGTTATGGTGCAGACAGCAACTTTTTGTCAAATGAAGCTTTAAACACTCAAAGATAGCCATCCCCTTTTTTTCCCAGAGGGAAGAAAGGAGAGGGAGGGGACATTCAGTGAACATCTGCTTTCATTAAGCAACTTGCCCAAGGTTCTGCAGCTGGTATGACTTGGCAGTCCACTGTTCCATGAATATATCAAATGTTCTGCGGTCTTCTCCCTTCTTCCAGCCAGCATGTTATCGGTTGTCCCTCCTGGCATCGTTGTCAGGAAGTCTGATAAACACTGTGGTATCTCCTGGAAATTCCTATTCAAAAGCCTTCTGACAAGGGTTCCCCAAAGACCTCTGTATTCAGCCACCAAATAGCTACAGGCACTAATATTCAACCCAGCAGACTCCCCACTTCCCACTGGGTGCTCAGAAGTCTCACACAGTGTCTAGTGCTATGCAGAGTCATGGGGAAGGATCTCCAGGCAGATGAGGGGCTGAGTTTGAGCCTGCATTTTGCACAACTTAGTGTGTAATTCTGGGTAAATCTCAGCATTCCCCTAACCCTCATCTGTGTAAAGGGCCTGCTCTCCTCCCTCGACTGGGGAAAAGATAAGGAGATAAGAGTAAAGAAAGATGGGCATGTAAGAGCTCTTATTTCTCTTGTAGGGACCAGAGTTAAGTTCCCAGCACCCATATCAGGTGACTGACATCCACCTATAACCCCAGCTCCAAGAGACCTCCTGCCCCCTTCTGCCCTCCTCGGGCACCTACACTCATGTACCTACACACAATTAAAAAGAATAAATCATTTAATAAGAAGTAAAGGAAATAGATCTGGAAAGTAGAAAGTGCCACCAGGTTGGGAGATCATTTCCCAATTTCTTTGTGATGGGATGAGCTAAAAATCCTCTCTCAGATTCATGGGTATGTTTTACTCCCAGAGTATCCCCATCAACTGCCTTGATAATCCTTTTTCCTTTTTCCCTTTTCCTGGCTCATGACCCCACCATTGCAGTGGCCGGAAGTTATCATCCATCAGACTAGTTCATTCATCATCTTTAATCTTCATTCCCCCATAGATTCTGCATCAGTTACTTCTTGTGTCATGGTGAGAAAATACATGACAGAAATGGTTTAAGGGAGGAAGTGTTTATTCTAGCTCCCAGTTCAAGAGTCTCAGTCCATTATGGTGGGGCAGGTATGGAGGATTTCTGGATGATGGAGCATAAGATAGAGGCTGCTCAATACTGGACTATGTAGCACAGTAGTAAAAACCAGGGTCCAGCTGTCCAGTGACACACATCTGCCATGTATTTCCCACCTGCTAAAGGCTCCTCGGCCTCCCAAAACAGCATCTCCACCTGGGAAATAACCATTCCACAATGGGAGTCTATGGGAGATATTTTAGGTTCAAATCATATGATTTTTGCTTAGCATTTGGCTCTCAGGGTGGGAAAAGACTTGTCCCAATATCATGACAAGTCTCTGAGATGCACCTTTGTCTCTGACCATACAGAATTCCCTCCACTGCACTGTGATGGAAGCAGTTGCCATGTAGCTGCCTTGCTATTCCCTGCTGAAGTTTTTGTTTGATCAGCCGTGCACGGAAGGCTTCACAGCCAGCTTATGGGAAAGAGCTGAAGCCCAAGCTGTCAATGCTAGCTCTGCTCAGAGAAATCACACTGCTCCATCAGGAATACCAGACCAGGCCTGCCTGCTGCCTCCTCTAGAGCAGAGTGTTCCTGGACCCTGGGCTCAAGCCATGATTCAATATTCCATCAGTTTGAGCAAGCAGCCAGCTATGGATGTGAATCTGGGTATGGGCAGAAGGAGGCCCTCAAGGTCCCCATAACAGGGTCTGCAAGAACCAGGTATTTGGAAAAAAAATTCCAAACCTTTTGAAGGGAAGGCAAATCTGGCCCCATGCTAGAAGGCTGCATTTATGTGCTGGGGTACCAATACTCAGAAATACCTCATTGTTGCTCACTTCCATAGACATTACAGAACTGACGACCCCAGCTCAGTCTGTGTGCAGATTACCTCACCCCCTCTTTTACAAACCAAATTTACCCAGAGTGCTTCAGGCTACAGTCTTCTCCCAGGCACCAAGACAAAAGAACTAACTAGCCCTAATTCTCATCACTCCACACTCCAGCACAAGGCTGAGGTGTATTTCCCAAGAATGCTTTAGAGGGTAAAATGATAGAAATAATCCGAAACATGCCTGTCCAGCTGCAGACATCCTGAAGCTAGCCATTTGTGTGTGTGTGTGTGTGTGTGTGTGTGTGTGTGTGTGTGTGATTTCCATTAGCTCTGTCTTCCTTGTTACACTTTGCACTCCCAAATCTTCCTGGAATTCATATCAGCCTGCTTTAGGATCAAAGGGCAAGTCATTCATGAGCCCAGACTCCTGTTTCAGCATGCCCAAGTTCACAGCCCAAGTACCACAAACTAGCTGCATGAAGTTAGAAAATAGAATGTCACTGAGGCTCCACGACTTCATCTACAGTGTGGAGATTATCACAATCCCAGGGCTACTGAGGGGATTACATTGAGTTAATGAATGCAGTGTGCTTAGACTACCACCACCTGGCCTGTGGAGGGCTCATTAAGCCCTGATTACTCTTATTACAGGAGTGCCCCAGTGCAGAATTTGGTGTGATATGGTAGAGCCTCCTGTTTATATTTGCCAGGTGGTTCTGTCTAGACCTCACTATTGGGTCTGCTCTCACTCCCTAGGGCCTTCCATTTGCTGACCATGAGGGTTTGGGTCTGATTGCATGAGCCATAATGGAGTCCAGATGCAGGAAATGCACTCAGTAAGGTAGATGCTCTTGCTCCTGGGAGTTCCCAGTCCCTGCCAGGAGCTAAGTGTCTCCTTTCCTGGGTCTGTGTCATTGCTTGCTCTATAATCAGGCTGTGACAGTATAGAGAATACCCGTGGATTTATGCTGCAAAAGGATTCATCAAAGAGTCCACCAGAGACAGTGAAAAACAGCAGTACATCAGATGTTTGGAAGAAAAGCAGAGGGAGCTGTGTCCAAATGCTCCTGGAGACAGACATGAATCCTATCTGATGGTGTGAACACCTGCCACATCTCCTTTTGTCCACTTTATAGTCTTGGTGGTAAATGGCCATTTTTGGAGCCACCAGTTCCCATTGCTAACAGTCCTTGACACAGAACATCCTGGGACATAATGGCTTTTTGAAGACAGACACCAGACATGGGTCCCCCCCAGGCTAAGACCCTGGGGAGGACTAAGAAACAGAGGCACATCGCAGCTTTACTCAGAGCCAGGGGAGTCAGAGCCCCTGGGTCTACCAAATTCACACGAAGAACAAACCACCATCACCTCACTCTCATTCTACACACCTCTCTTCACCAGAAGTGCTCCTGGTGGTGGGGGAGACACATGGCATAAGAGACAAAAAGACACGGGCTCTTATTTTTTAATTAAAGGTAGGGATGAACAGTTTTCAAAAGTGTGAAGACCTGAGTTCAGATCCCCAGCACCTATGAGAAAGCCAGAAACCATGGAGCCAGCCTATCTGTAACCTCAGCACTTGGAATGCAGAGGTAAACTGTTCAGTGGGCTCATTGGCTAGGCAGCCTGATGAGCTTCTGTCTCAAAAGATGAAATGAAGGATGATCAATATTGAGTTTATTATGCTAAGTGAAACAGGCCAAAAGGTAATACTATTGTGGATCCATTTATGTGAGATGCTGAGAGACATCATCCTCAGGGACAGAGGCTGTGGGACAAGTGGGGAATTCATATTTATCGGGATGGAGTGTCAGTTATGAAAGACAACCTGGTCTGCAGATTGGCACACAACCGTGGGAACATACACCGTAACACTGAATGGTACACTCAAAAATGTTGATCATTCCTGGGATTCCAGCACATGGAAGCTGAAGCAGCAAGATCTCAAATTCAAGGCCAGCATGAATTACAGTTCCAGGCCAGGCTTAGCTACATTATGAAATCTTGTGTCCAAAACCAGTCCTGTAAAAACACAAAAACCTGTACTGGTGACCCTGTCCCCAAGATCTCACTGACCTTCACAGCTCCAGCTTGTGATTGATCAGTGCCCCTTCCCCTCAGCTTACCTTCCCTCACTTTATCACAGCAATCCTTACAGCCTCCAACCCTTTCCCCATCAAAGACAAAATAGGGCATCACAGCGAACCTTGTGGTATCCTACACCAACAGAGCCTGACCTTGAATGGCCACTCTTATCTTTCTCCCTCCCCAACCTGTCTCTACAAATGGAAGATCCGGATTTATTTTCCCACTGATGAGGACTGTGACAACAAATCTCCCTAGAGAACAAATGTTACCCCAGTGAGAAGGTCATGTTAAGAACCACATTCTTTCACCTTCCAAAAATAATGTTAAACTACTTATTCTCCTGCCTTTCTGCCTCCCAAATGCTGGGATTATGTATGTGTTTTCAGAGTGTGATGCATAACTATTTACTAAGTGGAATGTTTGTCCAAAATGCATAGTGGCCATGGAGCCAGGTAGCAGAACACTAAGGTAAACATCAAGGGGATAACTCAGAGAATTACTGGTATCTAGTGTTCTGCCACAGGTCTCTGTTTCATGATTGGTTTGCAAAAGCTGATACTGGGGAGAACATGGGAGCTAAACAGTGTTGCCTTGACCTATATTCTTCTGTTACATAATAGCATTGATTGTCTGTATGTTCCAAGGCATCAAGAGTTTTTCTTTTCTTCTGGATGCAGCTAAAACATCTACTGCTTTTGAAAAGAGAATAAAAGGAGATACCCCAATATACTAATGATACTTGTCGCTAAGTAGGGACTCTGTAGGTAATTTCTCTTTGCTGACTATCCCATATAACTTCCCAGACCTGCAACCTATACCTGCTTGCTGCCTCCATGCTCCATTTTTTTTTTCACTGTATCCTGGTCTGTGTCCCCATGAGGTCAGGGGTCTTTGTGTCTCTTTTTATGCAACTGAGACATCCCAGCACTCAGGAGGTCCTCAGTAAATATATGTTCAAACAAAGGGATGTCCTCACAAGAATCTTTATACATAAGGAGGGGAACCTACTTAGAGAGGTGAAGCTGTGTGTTCTTTATGCCCACCCCTGGATCTGGGTCTATGATTGCTAAAATATCCACCTCTCACAGACCCTATCCAAGGTCATATCTTAGTCTCTCTGCTTGACTCCTTTTCCTGATCTGAACCCTCACTCCTGCCCTAGAATCACACTCAGGAGCTGCCTGCACTGTCCAGGCCTGTACCTACATTCACTCCTGCCATGGAACACTATGCCTGAGTCCTTCCTGGCTGCCAACTCCTGGCCATCCTCAGTGTATAGGTTCTTTTCCATAAACTTAGTCCTATTCCCTTGCTGAGTTGGGCTGCCCTGCTCTATGTTCCTAGGCATCCTCATCTTTTTCACCTTCCTCTGCCTCCCTTGATAGCCAGCAGTGGCCTACTCATCTCTATCCTTGCACTTATCCCCATCAGCCACACTCCATAAAGACAGATAACATCAAACTCAGGAAATTGCCCCATTTACAGAGGTTCGGCATGGGCACTGGTCTTTCCCCTGGGTCCACTACCTTACTCAAAGTGGTCTCCTCAGAAAAAGCCCAGTGCCTGCCCCCTTATCCTCCTTTGGACAATTGACAGGGGGCCCTGAAGGCTCTTTGGACACACCCCTCCCTTGCCTGTGGGGTTCTTACATTTCTTCCCTATGATTTGGGCATGCTTCTTCAGATGACCCTTTGAGACATTCCCTCACTCTGGAATTCTTGGGAATATGTCTCTCAAGAGAGCATCTCCTGAACCACCCAATTGATTCTCTCAGCAGAAATCAGACTATGCCCTGAGACCGAAACTTCCTACATCATGAGCTCTGAAAGATGGGAACTGCACCTCCTTGTCAGGCTCTGGCTTACTCTGTTCTGTCTTCTCTTTCCTTCCCTACTCAGGCCTCACGAAAGTAGGGGATGACTCACAAGCATTCCCTGCATCACAAGCATTGCAGCCCACTCCTTGCCGGAACAGCATTGCCCTTCCATATCCCCACTGAGGAGGTCACAGCTTCTCTCCCCATTCTATACTTACCCACATAGAAGAGATAGGCAAGGATTTGAATCCAGAACTAGATACCTTGAGTACAACTCAAACACCACTCACCTCCCTTCCTGAGGATACCACTTCTGCTGCTGGGATCTACCTGTCCCCACAGACTGGTTCCTCTGTATCCTTCACCATCCCTTCTCCTATCCTTCTTCAGGAAACTCCCTCCACTCCCTGTAGGCTGAACCACTCACCCTGTGGACTACTGGCTTCACCAGAACAGCATTGGAGCTGTGCCCCAGCTTTAGCCAGTAGATGCTCCTTAAATACTTAACAAATGAGTCCTCCTGCCCCACCCGGGATGGAGCAGAGGGCCTGACTCTCACTTTTCCAAACTGGAAAGCTCTCTCCAGCAAGACAAAGACCTCACATTACTCAAGGATATAAATCGACAGTTTCAAAGGCTTAATCCTTCCTCACTCGCCGCAAACCCATACACGCACAGAAATAAATATGTTTCTTTTTTAGGAGGAAAAAAGAAGGCATTTCATGGCATCATAAACATTGCACTTTATTTTTCATCTCACGGAGCCTGTCTGGGTTTGGTTACGCTCGGGAGCCTGACGAGGACTCAGAAGCCAACATGCACATGAAAAATCGCGTCGCTGCCGCCACCGAGGCGCACAGAAGGAGCAGACATGGCTCTTGGCGTCCATCTGTGTGTGTCCAGAGATCATCAATCACTCTTGGAATGGGACCTGCGTGGGTGGAGCAGCGCTGTAGAACTCGGTAAATGGCGAAGAGATCCAGTGGAAGAGAGGTTGTGAGGGCACAGGGAGATGTTAGTGATGCAGAGTTAAGAAAGCTAGGATATTTTCAGGGTCTTTAAACCTGAAGAGCCCCAGAGCCCCAGTGCTGGCCTGGATCCAGGTCGGCCTTGTCCTTTCTGGGTCCATCGGAAGTTGCACAATTCAGCCAGAGTCTGTCTGGGTGCAATTCTTCACTCAGCCATGCCTCCTTTCTTCTTCTGCCCTGTGCTAGAAAATGATGTGAGGCTCAATCCCGGTACCCTGTTATTTGAAAATGGATGGATTTAGCTTCACAGTTTGATGCGGACAATGGTGAGCTAGCTTTAAAGTCAAATGTCTGGACCCTCAGTCCCCTCCTGAATAGGCTCTTCTGTATCTCTGGTGAGACAGCATACAGGAATGGCCCTTGTAAACTATAAAGAGCTTGGCAAAAGTGACTGTTTCAGAGAGTCCTACTATGTGTTTACTGTGCCCCCATTCCAGTCCTGAGGTGATAACTCTTCATGTGATATTTGAGGCTGATCCTCTTTAGGAGATAGAGTTGCATCAAAGCAAGACCCTGCTCTGAAGGGATGAAGGGCCCTATATCATGCCACATGATATGATTCCTAAGGAGCTATGAGCAAATGTCTACTCACCACAGATAGGGAACTATACCACCAATGTGCATCTGGATAAACCAATGAGTTTTATTGAGGATACTTATAAGAATAGAAATGACAAGAAGACAGATGTATCACTACAGCCCATCAAAGCATGAATGACAACTCATGGAAGCTGGAAACCAGGGACTCACTGCAAAACCTGCAGGCAGCTCAACAGCTTGAAGATTGTCTTCTCCAGGTGGTTCATCTGATCTCTGCTTCTTCCGGGAAGCAGACTGGCTCTTGAAAGGCCTTACAGTTTATAATTTGGTCAGTTTCAGGAACTTCCTGAAGCCTTTGAGTTGCTTGCTTCTTGAGCTTGACAAACTTCCATGCAGAATGTCATGTTTCACCTCCCTTTAGAACACTTTGTGTCTTAAAAGAATGTCCCTTAAAGATGATCAGTTTTATCTTAGGAGATGTAATTATTAGACAATACCTGCACTGGTTTAAATAGGAAATGTCTCCTGTTGGCTGGGCTGTTTGAAGGATTGATTCCTAGTTGGTTGTGCTATTTGGGAATGTTTTGGTGTTATAGCCTTGCTGGTGGAGCTATGCCACTTGCAACAGACTTTGAGACTATATAGATTCACCCTACTTTCATTTGCTCTCCCAGCTTCCTGCTCTTGCCACCCTGACTGCTCCTTGCTGCTGTGCCTCACCATCTAATAGACTCTTAGCCCATAAATTGCTTTTGCTCCTGGTGGTTATCACAACAGAAAAGTACCTGATACAACAACCTGTAAGAAAAGACACCAGAAAGCTGGATCTCCCCTTCTGCCTTGTGATGGTTAGTTTTTTGTCAACTTGACCTAGGCTGGGGTCACCTGGGAAAAGAGAACCTTGATTGAGAAAATACTTCTATCAGATCACCCTGTAGGCAAGTCTATGGGGTATTTTCTTAATTGATGATTAATGTTTGGGGGGTCACCCCACTGTGATTGGTGCCACCCTTAAGCAGGTAGGTTGTCCTGTGTTGTATACAAAAGCAAGCTGAGCAAGCCATGGTGACCAAGCTGATAAGTGGCATCCCTGGTCTCTGCTTCAGTTCCTGCTTCCAGGTTCCTGCTTGAGTCCCTGCCTTGGCTTTACTTGGTGATGGTCTGTGATTGGGATGTGTACGCCAAATAAACCCTTCTCTTCCCTGAGTTGTTTTTGGCCATAGAAACAGAAAGCAAGCTAGGATAGTTCCATGTTGAACACAGTGAGGATATGGGTATCAGTAAGCCAAGAAGAGGCCCTGATGAGGGCCCCTTGATCCTGGACATTTAGACTCCTGAACTGTGAGAAATCAATGACTATGATTTTGTTGTTATTGTTGCTGCTGCTGTTGTTAAGCCAATAGATGACAGCATGGCAGATCTTTTCCAGACTGTCAAGGATATAGAGCATTCACCCATGGGGGGGGGGGGAGTCTTCAGGACAGACTTTCAGAAACCTAAGTCCCAATGTCCTCAGTTATGGTCCACCTTATGGCTCTGTATGTTTTAATTTTATCTTTTTATAAGGACAACAGTCAGACTGGATGGAAGACCACCCTAAGAGCACCTTTTGTATTAATCATCTACCTCTTATAGGTTCTTGTCTGCAGATACAGTCACATCTGAGGCACTTTTCATCAGAGCTCAACTCATGAACGTTTGGGAAGATGTATCAATACTCAGCGCATGCCTCTCTTTGCAGGGAACAGAGGAGTTGATTTTTTTTTGTCTCTTCCATACGTACTATGTTGGTCATTCAAATTTCTCCAGACACTCAGGGATACTGATGAACAATGTCTTCTCAAGCATGTGCAGATCTTATGACTCATGATTTCCACTTCCAACACAAATGTACCCTGTGTTCACCCTACAACAGACATCAGAATGCTTGTAGCAGCACTGCACATAGCATAATGGCCTTGAACAGGAAGCCACTCAGATGTTTAACAGGAGTCACATGACTAAATAGAATGCAATGTGTTCAAGTGATGGAGTATGTCACATCATGGCAATATTGAGGGGACAACTGCACATAGCACCCTGGATGAACCTCACAAGCACACGACTGAATCAAAAAAGCTGGACCCAGAAGAGCAAAGGTGCCAATTACATCCATACAGAACATACAAACAGGCAATGCCAAGGAAGGCATGATACAAGCAGTCCACACAGTGCTTATGCCTTAGGTGGGAGGGGCAAAGGAGCTAGGAAGGTATACAGAAATGCATCATTTCTTCTTCTGCAGGCTGGTTCTGCAGGCAAACTCAGAAACCTCCACTATACACTTAGGAGGAGAAAAATTGGGCAAAATGCCTGGAGTTGACTTCTGACCTCTGCACACATGTACGTATACACACACACACACACACACACACACACACACACACACACACACATGCATGTGCATGCAACACAAACACATACACAAATTAAAAAATAAAATATTTTAAGTGTTTTATCAGGGCTGGTGAAATGGCTCAGCACTCAGGAGCACATA